>NC_090937.1:183622528-184226764 GCF_040938575.1 Ambystoma mexicanum | reverse complement strand
AGCTGGTATTAATTGGAGCGGGGGGCCAGATGTTCTATCCTCATTTTCTTCTGTGAACATGTTTCACAATGCAAATGGGTATGCTCACAGGGGCTTGCAGAAGAAAGATGCATACGCCCAAAAGCTACTCTGAGAAGCACAGCCACCAGTGGCTCAGCAGGTAAGTGCTTGGTCTTGGAATGCTGGGGCCCTGAGTTCTAATCCAATGTCAGGAACCTCCTGGGCCTGCTTATAACGTATCTTTTTTTGTTTTAATTGAAAATGTGTATGCATTGCCCTGTGCGATCAGCCAACAGTTAATGCCCCTTCAATACCTGCATTGCTACTAACAGTTGCGCCTTTGTTTTCTGCACTCTGGTCTTGGCAACACCAATACAAAAGCTTGTCTCTCTGGCCAAAACTGACTGGAAAAAACAAGGGGAAAAAGTGTAATTTACGGGTCATGGTTGATACGATAGTTGCACAGGGATTCAAACAGGACACCTTCTCGAGGCGCTGTGTGGTGACCACCGGCCCCTACATAGCAAGCAAACCTGTATCAGCATCTCACCAGCAGCTGAATGTGTTGCCTGCAGGCTACACATTGGAGGCTGCAGTTGGTGCGTTAACCCATTGGGCTGTCGGCCCTCCTTCCTCTGAGAGCAGGAAACTGAATTTCCATGTTGCCTTCCTTTGGCACATTAGATCTATCTTTCGCCCCAATTCAGAGGATGTTTTGCTTCGCAGAGAGAGTGGGCATTTACAGATTTTGGGTGGGCCTTGCCCCTCAGGCCCTACCCTGCCTCTGCTCTCACCCCCAGGGTAAAGAGTGGGAAAGGCTCGCTACAGCAAGAGTCTTTCAAATCTTTCACTTTTGAGAGCAGAGTGTTTACATTTAAAAATCATGAACAAGCAGCAATAAGCTAAGCTGGTCAGTTAAATGTTTGCCTTTGTCATTGGGGTGTATTGATATGGGCAGGGCTGTCTTCTGTTCGATTTCTTAATGCTGCTTGTTCATGATTTTTAAATGTAAACACTCTTCTCTCAAAAGTGAAAGATTTGAAAGACTCTTGATGTAGCGAGCCTTTCCCACTCTTTGCCTTGGGGGTGAGAGGGCTGCTTTCTGCCTTTAACTTTCTCAATTTTGGAGTGTCTGGCTCCAACACTGACAATAAGGGCCGAATCCTGGAGGGAAACGGACAGAGGTCTGCGCCCTGCGTCCTCCACGCGTCCCTAACGCTCCCAAACGCGACCACAGCCCTTACGGGCACAGCCCTATGTCCTATGCGGCCCCTCTGGTGCAGCCACCCACACAACTTAGGGTTAGGATCTGTGCGCTTCCACGTAGGCCTGGCCACCTAGGCCCCAGAAAGTGTCACAGCCTGCTTTGTAAACCTTAGTGACGGTGGCTTAGGTGGACATGATCTTGGTGGAATAGAGATGCCTTTTTCCTCCCAGAAGCCACCCCGGGAGCATAGTAAAATGAAGGGGTGTGCCTGCTCAGTTGCCCTCTGTTTAGCCTCGGCCCAAGTAACATTAGTTCTGGGCTCTCCAGGCAAATGTATCCATCCGGGAGAGAGCTAGGAATAGGACGTCTCTTTCTGCAGGCACAGTGGGGAAGACTCAGAGAGCTGCATGCCTGAGACATCTTTCCTTGTCCCTCGCTCATTGTTGTGTTCTCTAACTTCTAACTCTCTGCCAGGCCAGGCCCTGTTTCTTTTACTGCCAACCCCCCTGACCCCTCGTCGTCCACCTACTTCCCGCTCTATTATGCCTTCTCCTTTTTTGCTCTCTTCTATGGCCCTTTGAAAAGGAATGCAGGCCTAGCTAAACCTCATGAAGGAAATCTACCAACCAAAGATGCATTCCTCACTCATGGCAGGTGCTGTGATACGAGTAAGAAGGGATCATCTGTCCGTGAAGCAAAACATCCTCTGAATTGGGGTGAAAGACAGATGTAATGTGCCAAAGGAAGGCAACATGGAAATTCAGTTTCCTGCTCTCTGAGGAAGGAGGGTCAACAGCCCAATGGGTTAATGCACCTACTGCGGCCTCCTATGTGTAGCCTGCAGGTGACAAATTCAGTTGATGGTGGGATGCCGATATAGGTTAGCTAGCTATGCAGGGGCGGGTGGTCACCTCACATCGCCTCGAGAAGGTGTCCTGTTTGAATCCCTGTGCAAATATCGTATCAACCTTGACCCGTAAATTACACTTTTTCCCCTCGTTTTTTCCAGTCAGTGTGGGCCAGAGAGACAAGCTTTAGTATGGGTGTTACCAAGGCAGAGTGCAGAAAACAAAGGTGCAACTGTTAGTAGCAATGCTGGTATTGAAGGGGCATTAACTGTTGGCTGATCGCGCAGGGCAATGCTTACCCATTTTCAATTAAAAAAAATAATAATAATTAAAAGTTTGCCCAGGAGGTTCCCGACACTGGATGAGAACTAAGGTCCCCAGCAGTCCAAGACCAAGCACTTATCAGTTGAGCCACTGGTGGTTGTGTTCCTGAGAGCAGCTTTTGGGCGTATATATCTTTCTTCTGCATGTCCCTGGGAGAATACCCATTCAGATTGTGAAACATGTTCCCTGAAGAAAATGAGGATAGAACTTCTGGCACCCCGCTCCACTAAATACCAGTCAACTGCAGTGGCCTAGAGGTTAAGTGCTTGCGTTACAGCGCTGGGGGGGGGGTCTGGGTTCGAGTCCTGCTTTCGGCACATAAACTGAATAGTTGGGTAATCTCCTTGTACAACTCCTTCTAAAAGGTTCAGTGGGTGTGAAAAGAGTTCTCTGGCAAAGGGAGGGTGGAAGAAAGCAGAGAAGTGGGACGGAGGGGGTGGGGCAGGCCAAAGGGGGAGGCAGAGCTGGATGAAGGGGTCCCTGTGGAGAGGAGGCAGGGCTGGGTGATTGGGGAGGAATCGAGAAGGGCATGGCATAGGTTCCCCTGGTAAAGGGAAGGGGGAAGAAAGCAGAGAGGTGGGACTGTGGAGGAGAGGACTGAATGAAAAAAAAAAATGTGGGTCCATTCCATCCTGCTGCAACTTTTTTCCCCTCATTAATGCTCCCTTTCCCCCACATTAGCACCCTCGTTTACACACCCCACCCTCCACAATTCAGGGCCCTCCGCCCCCACCAGGGCTGACTTATTCCCTGTCTCCCCAGGGCCCCCTTTATCCTACATCCCCAGGCCCCTCTAGACCTACCCCCTACTCACCCATCCCCTCCTCGTCTCCACAGGGACCCATTCATCCAACCCAACCTCCCCCTTTAACCTGCGTGCCTCCTTGCTTTCTTCCACCCTCCCTTTACCAGGGAAAGCTTTTCATACCCATCGAACCTTTTAGGAGGAGTGTGGGTACCGCAACCATACAAGGACATTACCCACCCAACTATTCAGTTTATGTGCCGAAAGCAGGACTCAAACCCAGGCCCCCCAGCGCTGTAAAGCAAGCTCTTAACCTCTAAGCCACTGCAGTTAGCTGGTATTAATTGGAGCGGGGGGCCAGATGTTCTATCCTCATTTTCTTCTGTGAACATGTTTCACAATGCAAATGGGTATGCTCACAGGGGCTTGCAGAAGAAAGATGCATACGCCCAAAAGCTACTCTGAGAAGCACAGCCACCAGTGGCTCAGCAGGTAAGTGCTTGGTCTTGGAATGCTGGGGCCCTGAGTTCTAATCCAATGTCAGGAACCTCCTGGGCCTGCTTATAACGTATCTTTTTTTGTTTTAATTGAAAATGTGTATGCATTGCCCTGTGCGATCAGCCAACAGTTAATGCCCCTTCAATACCTGCATTGCTACTAACAGTTGCGCCTTTGTTTTCTGCACTCTGGTCTTGGCAACACCAATACAAAAGCTTGTCTCTCTGGCCAAAACTGACTGGAAAAAACAAGGGGAAAAAGTGTAATTTACGGGTCATGGTTGATACGATAGTTGCACAGGGATTCAAACAGGACACCTTCTCGAGGCGCTGTGTGGTGACCACCGGCCCCTACATAGCAAGCAAACCTGTATCAGCATCTCACCAGCAGCTGAATGTGTTGCCTGCAGGCTACACATTGGAGGCTGCAGTTGGTGCGTTAACCCATTGGGCTGTCGGCCCTCCTTCCTCTGAGAGCAGGAAACTGAATTTCCATGTTGCCTTCCTTTGGCACATTAGATCTATCTTTCGCCCCAATTCAGAGGATGTTTTGCTTCGCAGAGAGAGTGGGCATTTACAGATTTTGGGTGCGCCTTGCCCCTCAGGCCCTACCCTGCCTCTGCTCTCACCCCCAGGGTAAAGAGTGGGAAAGGCTCGCTACAGCAAGAGTCTTTCAAATCTTTCACTTTTGAGAGCAGAGTGTTTACATTTAAAAATCATGAACAAGCAGCAATAAGCTAAGCTGGTCAGTTAAATGTTTGCCTTTGTCATTGGGGTGTATTGATATGGGCAGGGCTGTCTTCTGTTCGATTTCTTAATGCTGCTTGTTCATGATTTTTAAATGTAAACACTCTTCTCTCAAAAGTGAAAGATTTGAAAGACTCTTGATGTAGCGAGCCTTTCCCACTCTTTGCCTTGGGGGTGAGAGGGCTGCTTTCTGCCTTTAACTTTCTCAATTTTGGAGTGTCTGGCTCCAACACTGACAATAAGGGCCGAATCCTGGAGGGAAACGGACAGAGGTCTGCGCCCTGCGTCCTCCACGCGTCCCTAACGCTCCCAAACGCGACCACAGCCCTTACGGGCACAGCCCTATGTCCTATGCGGCCCCTCTGGTGCAGCCACCCACACAACTTAGGGTTAGGATCTGTGCGCTTCCACGTAGGCCTGGCCACCTAGGCCCCAGAAAGTGTCACAGCCTGCTTTGTAAACCTTAGTGACGGTGGCTTAGGTGGACATGATCTTGGTGGAATAGAGATGCCTTTTTCCTCCCAGAAGCCACCCCGGGAGCATAGTAAAATGAAGGGGTGTGCCTGCTCAGTTGCCCTCTGTTTAGCCTCGGCCCAAGTAACATTAGTTCTGGGCTCTCCAGGCAAATGTATCCATCCGGGAGAGAGCTAGGAATAGGACGTCTCTTTCTGCAGGCACAGTGGGGAAGACTCAGAGAGCTGCATGCCTGAGACATCTTTCCTTGTCCCTCGCTCATTGTTGTGTTCTCTAACTTCTAACTCTCTGCCAGGCCAGGCCCTGTTTCTTTTACTGCCAACCCCCCTGACCCCTCGTCGTCCACCTACTTCCCGCTCTATTATGCCTTCTCCTTTTTTGCTCTCTTCTATGGCCCTTTGAAAAGGAATGCAGGCCTAGCTAAACCTCATGAAGGAAATCTACCAACCAAAGATGCATTCCTCACTCATGGCAGGTGCTGTGATACGAGTAAGAAGGGATCATCTGTCCGTGAAGCAAAACATCCTCTGAATTGGGGTGAAAGACAGATGTAATGTGCCAAAGGAAGGCAACATGGAAATTCAGTTTCCTGCTCTCTGAGGAAGGAGGGTCAACAGCCCAATGGGTTAATGCACCTACTGCGGCCTCCTATGTGTAGCCTGCAGGTGACAAATTCAGTTGATGGTGGGATGCCGATATAGGTTAGCTAGCTATGCAGGGGCGGGTGGTCACCTCACATCGCCTCGAGAAGGTGTCCTGTTTGAATCCCTGTGCAAATATCGTATCAACCTTGACCCGTAAATTACACTTTTTCCCCTCGTTTTTTCCAGTCAGTGTGGGCCAGAGAGACAAGCTTTAGTATGGGTGTTACCAAGGCAGAGTGCAGAAAACAAAGGTGCAACTGTTAGTAGCAATGCTGGTATTGAAGGGGCATTAACTGTTGGCTGATCGCGCAGGGCAATGCTTACCCATTTTCAATTAAAAAAAATAATAATAATTAAAAGTTTGCCCAGGAGGTTCCCGACACTGGATGAGAACTAAGGTCCCCAGCAGTCCAAGACCAAGCACTTATCAGTTGAGCCACTGGTGGTTGTGTTCCTGAGAGCAGCTTTTGGGCGTATATATCTTTCTTCTGCATGTCCCTGGGAGAATACCCATTCAGATTGTGAAACATGTTCCCTGAAGAAAATGAGGATAGAACTTCTGGCACCCCGCTCCACTAAATACCAGTCAACTGCAGTGGCCTAGAGGTTAAGTGCTTGCGTTACAGCGCTGGGGGGGGGGTCTGGGTTCGAGTCCTGCTTTCGGCACATAAACTGAATAGTTGGGTAATCTCCTTGTACAACTCCTTCTAAAAGGTTCAGTGGGTGTGAAAAGAGTTCTCTGGCAAAGGGAGGGTGGAAGAAAGCAGAGAAGTGGGACGGAGGGGGTGGGGCAGGCCAAAGGGGGAGGCAGAGCTGGATGAAGGGGTCCCTGTGGAGAGGAGGCAGGGCTGGGTGATTGGGGAGGAATCGAGAAGGGCATGGCATAGGTTCCCCTGGTAAAGGGAAGGGGGAAGAAAGCAGAGAGGTGGGACTGTGGAGGAGAGGACTGAATGAAAAAAAAAAATGTGGGTCCATTCCATCCTGCTGCAACTTTTTTCCCCTCATTAATGCTCCCTTTCCCCCACATTAGCACCCTCGTTTACACACCCCACCCTCCACAATTCAGGGCCCTCCGCCCCCACCAGGGCTGACTTATTCCCTGTCTCCCCAGGGCCCCCTTTATCCTACATCCCCAGGCCCCTCTAGACCTACCCCCTACTCACCCATCCCCTCCTCGTCTCCACAGGGACCCATTCATCCAACCCAACCTCCCCCTTTAACCTGCGTGCCTCCTTGCTTTCTTCCACCCTCCCTTTACCAGGGAAAGCTTTTCATACCCATCGAACCTTTTAGGAGGAGTGTGGGTACCGCAACCATACAAGGACATTACCCACCCAACTATTCAGTTTATGTGCCGAAAGCAGGACTCAAACCCAGGCCCCCCAGCGCTGTAAAGCAAGCTCTTAACCTCTAAGCCACTGCAGTTAGCTGGTATTAATTGGAGCGGGGGGCCAGATGTTCTATCCTCATTTTCTTCTGTGAACATGTTTCACAATGCAAATGGGTATGCTCACAGGGGCTTGCAGAAGAAAGATGCATACGCCCAAAAGCTACTCTGAGAAGCACAGCCACCAGTGGCTCAGCAGGTAAGTGCTTGGTCTTGGAATGCTGGGGCCCTGAGTTCTAATCCAATGTCAGGAACCTCCTGGGCCTGCTTATAACGTATCTTTTTTTGTTTTAATTGAAAATGTGTATGCATTGCCCTGTGCGATCAGCCAACAGTTAATGCCCCTTCAATACCTGCATTGCTACTAACAGTTGCGCCTTTGTTTTCTGCACTCTGGTCTTGGCAACACCAATACAAAAGCTTGTCTCTCTGGCCAAAACTGACTGGAAAAAACAAGGGGAAAAAGTGTAATTTACGGGTCATGGTTGATACGATAGTTGCACAGGGATTCAAACAGGACACCTTCTCGAGGCGCTGTGTGGTGACCACCGGCCCCTACATAGCAAGCAAACCTGTATCAGCATCTCACCAGCAGCTGAATGTGTTGCCTGCAGGCTACACATTGGAGGCTGCAGTTGGTGCGTTAACCCATTGGGCTGTCGGCCCTCCTTCCTCTGAGAGCAGGAAACTGAATTTCCATGTTGCCTTCCTTTGGCACATTAGATCTATCTTTCGCCCCAATTCAGAGGATGTTTTGCTTCGCAGAGAGAGTGGGCATTTACAGATTTTGGGTGCGCCTTGCCCCTCAGGCCCTACCCTGCCTCTGCTCTCACCCCCAGGGTAAAGAGTGGGAAAGGCTCGCTACAGCAAGAGTCTTTCAAATCTTTCACTTTTGAGAGCAGAGTGTTTACATTTAAAAATCATGAACAAGCAGCAATAAGCTAAGCTGGTCAGTTAAATGTTTGCCTTTGTCATTGGGGTGTATTGATATGGGCAGGGCTGTCTTCTGTTCGATTTCTTAATGCTGCTTGTTCATGATTTTTAAATGTAAACACTCTTCTCTCAAAAGTGAAAGATTTGAAAGACTCTTGATGTAGCGAGCCTTTCCCACTCTTTGCCTTGGGGGTGAGAGGGCTGCTTTCTGCCTTTAACTTTCTCAATTTTGGAGTGTCTGGCTCCAACACTGACAATAAGGGCCGAATCCTGGAGGGAAACGGACAGAGGTCTGCGCCCTGCGTCCTCCACGCGTCCCTAACGCTCCCAAACGCGACCACAGCCCTTACGGGCACAGCCCTATGTCCTATGCGGCCCCTCTGGTGCAGCCACCCACACAACTTAGGGTTAGGATCTGTGCGCTTCCACGTAGGCCTGGCCACCTAGGCCCCAGAAAGTGTCACAGCCTGCTTTGTAAACCTTAGTGACGGTGGCTTAGGTGGACATGATCTTGGTGGAATAGAGATGCCTTTTTCCTCCCAGAAGCCACCCCGGGAGCATAGTAAAATGAAGGGGTGTGCCTGCTCAGTTGCCCTCTGTTTAGCCTCGGCCCAAGTAACATTAGTTCTGGGCTCTCCAGGCAAATGTATCCATCCGGGAGAGAGCTAGGAATAGGACGTCTCTTTCTGCAGGCACAGTGGGGAAGACTCAGAGAGCTGCATGCCTGAGACATCTTTCCTTGTCCCTCGCTCATTGTTGTGTTCTCTAACTTCTAACTCTCTGCCAGGCCAGGCCCTGTTTCTTTTACTGCCAACCCCCCTGACCCCTCGTCGTCCACCTACTTCCCGCTCTATTATGCCTTCTCCTTTTTTGCTCTCTTCTATGGCCCTTTGAAAAGGAATGCAGGCCTAGCTAAACCTCATGAAGGAAATCTACCAACCAAAGATGCATTCCTCACTCATGGCAGGTGCTGTGATACGAGTAAGAAGGGATCATCTGTCCGTGAAGCAAAACATCCTCTGAATTGGGGTGAAAGACAGATGTAATGTGCCAAAGGAAGGCAACATGGAAATTCAGTTTCCTGCTCTCTGAGGAAGGAGGGTCAACAGCCCAATGGGTTAATGCACCTACTGCGGCCTCCTATGTGTAGCCTGCAGGTGACAAATTCAGTTGATGGTGGGATGCCGATATAGGTTAGCTAGCTATGCAGGGGCGGGTGGTCACCTCACATCGCCTCGAGAAGGTGTCCTGTTTGAATCCCTGTGCAAATATCGTATCAACCTTGACCCGTAAATTACACTTTTTCCCCTCGTTTTTTCCAGTCAGTGTGGGCCAGAGAGACAAGCTTTAGTATGGGTGTTACCAAGGCAGAGTGCAGAAAACAAAGGTGCAACTGTTAGTAGCAATGCTGGTATTGAAGGGGCATTAACTGTTGGCTGATCGCGCAGGGCAATGCTTACCCATTTTCAATTAAAAAAAATAATAATAATTAAAAGTTTGCCCAGGAGGTTCCCGACACTGGATGAGAACTAAGGTCCCCAGCAGTCCAAGACCAAGCACTTATCAGTTGAGCCACTGGTGGTTGTGTTCCTGAGAGCAGCTTTTGGGCGTATATATCTTTCTTCTGCATGTCCCTGGGAGAATACCCATTCAGATTGTGAAACATGTTCCCTGAAGAAAATGAGGATAGAACTTCTGGCACCCCGCTCCACTAAATACCAGTCAACTGCAGTGGCCTAGAGGTTAAGTGCTTGCGTTACAGCGCTGGGGGGGGGGTCTGGGTTCGAGTCCTGCTTTCGGCACATAAACTGAATAGTTGGGTAATCTCCTTGTACAACTCCTTCTAAAAGGTTCAGTGGGTGTGAAAAGAGTTCTCTGGCAAAGGGAGGGTGGAAGAAAGCAGAGAAGTGGGACGGAGGGGGTGGGGCAGGCCAAAGGGGGAGGCAGAGCTGGATGAAGGGGTCCCTGTGGAGAGGAGGCAGGGCTGGGTGATTGGGGAGGAATCGAGAAGGGCATGGCATAGGTTCCCCTGGTAAAGGGAAGGGGGAAGAAAGCAGAGAGGTGGGACTGTGGAGGAGAGGACTGAATGAAAAAAAAAAATGTGGGTCCATTCCATCCTGCTGCAACTTTTTTCCCCTCATTAATGCTCCCTTTCCCCCACATTAGCACCCTCGTTTACACACCCCACCCTCCACAATTCAGGGCCCTCCGCCCCCACCAGGGCTGACTTATTCCCTGTCTCCCCAGGGCCCCCTTTATCCTACATCCCCAGGCCCCTCTAGACCTACCCCCTACTCACCCATCCCCTCCTCGTCTCCACAGGGACCCATTCATCCAACCCAACCTCCCCCTTTAACCTGCGTGCCTCCTTGCTTTCTTCCACCCTCCCTTTACCAGGGAAAGCTTTTCATACCCATCGAACCTTTTAGGAGGAGTGTGGGTACCGCAACCATACAAGGACATTACCCACCCAACTATTCAGTTTATGTGCCGAAAGCAGGACTCAAACCCAGGCCCCCCAGCGCTGTAAAGCAAGCTCTTAACCTCTAAGCCACTGCAGTTAGCTGGTATTAATTGGAGCGGGGGGCCAGATGTTCTATCCTCATTTTCTTCTGTGAACATGTTTCACAATGCAAATGGGTATGCTCACAGGGGCTTGCAGAAGAAAGATGCATACGCCCAAAAGCTACTCTGAGAAGCACAGCCACCAGTGGCTCAGCAGGTAAGTGCTTGGTCTTGGAATGCTGGGGCCCTGAGTTCTAATCCAATGTCAGGAACCTCCTGGGCCTGCTTATAACGTATCTTTTTTTGTTTTAATTGAAAATGTGTATGCATTGCCCTGTGCGATCAGCCAACAGTTAATGCCCCTTCAATACCTGCATTGCTACTAACAGTTGCGCCTTTGTTTTCTGCACTCTGGTCTTGGCAACACCAATACAAAAGCTTGTCTCTCTGGCCAAAACTGACTGGAAAAAACAAGGGGAAAAAGTGTAATTTACGGGTCATGGTTGATACGATAGTTGCACAGGGATTCAAACAGGACACCTTCTCGAGGCGCTGTGTGGTGACCACCGGCCCCTACATAGCAAGCAAACCTGTATCAGCATCTCACCAGCAGCTGAATGTGTTGCCTGCAGGCTACACATTGGAGGCTGCAGTTGGTGCGTTAACCCATTGGGCTGTCGGCCCTCCTTCCTCTGAGAGCAGGAAACTGAATTTCCATGTTGCCTTCCTTTGGCACATTAGATCTATCTTTCGCCCCAATTCAGAGGATGTTTTGCTTCGCAGAGAGAGTGGGCATTTACAGATTTTGGGTGCGCCTTGCCCCTCAGGCCCTACCCTGCCTCTGCTCTCACCCCCAGGGTAAAGAGTGGGAAAGGCTCGCTACAGCAAGAGTCTTTCAAATCTTTCACTTTTGAGAGCAGAGTGTTTACATTTAAAAATCATGAACAAGCAGCAATAAGCTAAGCTGGTCAGTTAAATGTTTGCCTTTGTCATTGGGGTGTATTGATATGGGCAGGGCTGTCTTCTGTTCGATTTCTTAATGCTGCTTGTTCATGATTTTTAAATGTAAACACTCTTCTCTCAAAAGTGAAAGATTTGAAAGACTCTTGATGTAGCGAGCCTTTCCCACTCTTTGCCTTGGGGGTGAGAGGGCTGCTTTCTGCCTTTAACTTTCTCAATTTTGGAGTGTCTGGCTCCAACACTGACAATAAGGGCCGAATCCTGGAGGGAAACGGACAGAGGTCTGCGCCCTGCGTCCTCCACGCGTCCCTAACGCTCCCAAACGCGACCACAGCCCTTACGGGCACAGCCCTATGTCCTATGCGGCCCCTCTGGTGCAGCCACCCACACAACTTAGGGTTAGGATCTGTGCGCTTCCACGTAGGCCTGGCCACCTAGGCCCCAGAAAGTGTCACAGCCTGCTTTGTAAACCTTAGTGACGGTGGCTTAGGTGGACATGATCTTGGTGGAATAGAGATGCCTTTTTCCTCCCAGAAGCCACCCCGGGAGCATAGTAAAATGAAGGGGTGTGCCTGCTCAGTTGCCCTCTGTTTAGCCTCGGCCCAAGTAACATTAGTTCTGGGCTCTCCAGGCAAATGTATCCATCCGGGAGAGAGCTAGGAATAGGACGTCTCTTTCTGCAGGCACAGTGGGGAAGACTCAGAGAGCTGCATGCCTGAGACATCTTTCCTTGTCCCTCGCTCATTGTTGTGTTCTCTAACTTCTAACTCTCTGCCAGGCCAGGCCCTGTTTCTTTTACTGCCAACCCCCCTGACCCCTCGTCGTCCACCTACTTCCCGCTCTATTATGCCTTCTCCTTTTTTGCTCTCTTCTATGGCCCTTTGAAAAGGAATGCAGGCCTAGCTAAACCTCATGAAGGAAATCTACCAACCAAAGATGCATTCCTCACTCATGGCAGGTGCTGTGATACGAGTAAGAAGGGATCATCTGTCCGTGAAGCAAAACATCCTCTGAATTGGGGTGAAAGACAGATGTAATGTGCCAAAGGAAGGCAACATGGAAATTCAGTTTCCTGCTCTCTGAGGAAGGAGGGTCAACAGCCCAATGGGTTAATGCACCTACTGCGGCCTCCTATGTGTAGCCTGCAGGTGACAAATTCAGTTGATGGTGGGATGCCGATATAGGTTAGCTAGCTATGCAGGGGCGGGTGGTCACCTCACATCGCCTCGAGAAGGTGTCCTGTTTGAATCCCTGTGCAAATATCGTATCAACCTTGACCCGTAAATTACACTTTTTCCCCTCGTTTTTTCCAGTCAGTGTGGGCCAGAGAGACAAGCTTTAGTATGGGTGTTACCAAGGCAGAGTGCAGAAAACAAAGGTGCAACTGTTAGTAGCAATGCTGGTATTGAAGGGGCATTAACTGTTGGCTGATCGCGCAGGGCAATGCTTACCCATTTTCAATTAAAAAAAATAATAATAATTAAAAGTTTGCCCAGGAGGTTCCCGACACTGGATGAGAACTAAGGTCCCCAGCAGTCCAAGACCAAGCACTTATCAGTTGAGCCACTGGTGGTTGTGTTCCTGAGAGCAGCTTTTGGGCGTATATATCTTTCTTCTGCATGTCCCTGGGAGAATACCCATTCAGATTGTGAAACATGTTCCCTGAAGAAAATGAGGATAGAACTTCTGGCACCCCGCTCCACTAAATACCAGTCAACTGCAGTGGCCTAGAGGTTAAGTGCTTGCGTTACAGCGCTGGGGGGGGGGTCTGGGTTCGAGTCCTGCTTTCGGCACATAAACTGAATAGTTGGGTAATCTCCTTGTACAACTCCTTCTAAAAGGTTCAGTGGGTGTGAAAAGAGTTCTCTGGCAAAGGGAGGGTGGAAGAAAGCAGAGAAGTGGGACGGAGGGGGTGGGGCAGGCCAAAGGGGGAGGCAGAGCTGGATGAAGGGGTCCCTGTGGAGAGGAGGCAGGGCTGGGTGATTGGGGAGGAATCGAGAAGGGCATGGCATAGGTTCCCCTGGTAAAGGGAAGGGGGAAGAAAGCAGAGAGGTGGGACTGTGGAGGAGAGGACTGAATGAAAAAAAAAAATGTGGGTCCATTCCATCCTGCTGCAACTTTTTTCCCCTCATTAATGCTCCCTTTCCCCCACATTAGCACCCTCGTTTACACACCCCACCCTCCACAATTCAGGGCCCTCCGCCCCCACCAGGGCTGACTTATTCCCTGTCTCCCCAGGGCCCCCTTTATCCTACATCCCCAGGCCCCTCTAGACCTACCCCCTACTCACCCATCCCCTCCTCGTCTCCACAGGGACCCATTCATCCAACCCAACCTCCCCCTTTAACCTGCGTGCCTCCTTGCTTTCTTCCACCCTCCCTTTACCAGGGAAAGCTTTTCATACCCATCGAACCTTTTAGGAGGAGTGTGGGTACCGCAACCATACAAGGACATTACCCACCCAACTATTCAGTTTATGTGCCGAAAGCAGGACTCAAACCCAGGCCCCCCCAGCGCTGTAAAGCAAGCTCTTAACCTCTAAGCCACTGCAGTTAGCTGGTATTAATTGGAGCGGGGGGCCAGATGTTCTATCCTCATTTTCTTCTGTGAACATGTTTCACAATGCAAATGGGTATGCTCACAGGGGCTTGCAGAAGAAAGATGCATACGCCCAAAAGCTACTCTGAGAAGCACAGCCACCAGTGGCTCAGCAGGTAAGTGCTTGGTCTTGGAATGCTGGGGCCCTGAGTTCTAATCCAATGTCAGGAACCTCCTGGGCCTGCTTATAACGTATCTTTTTTTGTTTTAATTGAAAATGTGTATGCATTGCCCTGTGCGATCAGCCAACAGTTAATGCCCCTTCAATACCTGCATTGCTACTAACAGTTGCGCCTTTGTTTTCTGCACTCTGGTCTTGGCAACACCAATACAAAAGCTTGTCTCTCTGGCCAAAACTGACTGGAAAAAACAAGGGGAAAAAGTGTAATTTACGGGTCATGGTTGATACGATAGTTGCACAGGGATTCAAACAGGACACCTTCTCGAGGCGCTGTGTGGTGACCACCGGCCCCTACATAGCAAGCAAACCTGTATCAGCATCTCACCAGCAGCTGAATGTGTTGCCTGCAGGCTACACATTGGAGGCTGCAGTTGGTGCGTTAACCCATTGGGCTGTCGGCCCTCCTTCCTCTGAGAGCAGGAAACTGAATTTCCATGTTGCCTTCCTTTGGCACATTAGATCTATCTTTCGCCCCAATTCAGAGGATGTTTTGCTTCGCAGAGAGAGTGGGCATTTACAGATTTTGGGTGGGCCTTGCCCCTCAGGCCCTACCCTGCCTCTGCTCTCACCCCCAGGGTAAAGAGTGGGAAAGGCTCGCTACAGCAAGAGTCTTTCAAATCTTTCACTTTTGAGAGCAGAGTGTTTACATTTAAAAATCATGAACAAGCAGCAATAAGCTAAGCTGGTCAGTTAAATGTTTGCCTTTGTCATTGGGGTGTATTGATATGGGCAGGGCTGTCTTCTGTTCGATTTCTTAATGCTGCTTGTTCATGATTTTTAAATGTAAACACTCTTCTCTCAAAAGTGAAAGATTTGAAAGACTCTTGCTGTAGCGAGCCTTTCCCACTCTTTACCCTGGGGGTGAGAGCAGAGGCAGGGTAGGGCCTGAGGGGCAAGGCCCACCCAAAATCTGTAAATGCCCACTCAGCAGCGTTGTGTGGGCATTTACAGATATTTTTGTCAGTGCAGTGGGCCCAACTGCATTAGCTTCTGGCCCCATTTGCTAGACAATCCTGGCTACGCCTCTGGTGCCTCCCAACTCAACAACTCAATCACCCCTCCGGCCCTTATTACTCGTATCACAGCACCTGCCATGAGTGAGGAATGCATCTTTGGTTGGTAGATTTCCTTCATGAGGTTTAGCTAGGCCTGCATTCCTTTTCAAAGGGCCATAGAAGAGAGCAAAAAAGGAGAAGGCATAATAGAGCGGGAAGTAGGTGGAAGACGAGGGGTCAGGGGGGTTGGCAGTAAAAGAAACAGGGCCTGGCCTGGCAGAGAGTTAGAAGTTAGAGAACACAACAATGAGCGAGGGACAAGGAAAGATGTCTCAGGCATGCAGCTCTCTGAGTCTTCCCCACTGTGCCTGCAGAAAGAGACGTCCTATTCCTAGCTCTCTCGCGGATGGATACATTTGCCTGGAGAGCCCAGAACTAATGTTACTTGGGCCGAGGCTAAACAGAGGGCAACTGAGCAGGCACACCCCTTCATTGTACTATGCTCCCGGGGTGGCTTCTGGGAGGAAAAAGGCATCACTATTCCCAAGATCATCTCCACCTAAGCCACCGTCACTAAGGTTTACAAAGCAGGCTGTGACACTTTCTGGGGCCTAGGTGGCCAGGCCTACGTGGAAGCGCACAGATCCTAACCCTAAGTTGTGTGGGTGGCTGCACCAGAGGGGCCGCATAGGACATAGGGCTGTGGTCGTGTTTGGGAGCGTTAGGGACGCATGGAGGATACAGGGCGCAGACCTCTGTCTGTTTTCCTCCAGGATTAGGCCCTTATTGTCAGTGTTGGACCCGGACACTCCAAAATTGAGAAAGTTAAAGGCAGAAAGCAGCCCTCTCACCCCCAAGGCAAAGAGTGGGAAAGGCTCGCTACATCAAGAGTCTTTCAAATCTTTCACTTTTGAGAGAAGAGTGTTTACATTTAAAAATCATGAACAAGCAGCATTAAGAAATCGGACAGTAGCAGAGGACAGAAGACAGCCCTGCCCATATCAATACACCCCAATGACAAAGGCAAACATTTAACTGACCAGCTTAGCTTATTGCTGCTTGTTCATGATTTTTAAATGTAAACACTCTGCTCTCAAAAGTGAAAGATTTGAAAGACTCTTGCTGTAGCGAGCCTTTCCCACTCTTTACCCTGGGGGTGAGAGCAGAGGCAGGGTAGGGCCTGAGTAGCAAGGCCCACCCAAAATCTGTAAATGCCCACTCAGCAGCGTTGTGTGGGCATTTACAGATATTTTTGTCAGTGCAGTGGGCCCAACTACATAAGCTTCTGGCCCCATTTGCTAGACAATCCTGGCTACGCCTCTGGTGCCTCCCAACTCAATAACCCAATCACCCCTCGGCCCTTCTTACTCGTATCACAGCACCTGCCATGAGTGAGGAATGCATCTTTGGTTGGTAGATTTCCTTCATGAGGTTTAGCTAGGCCTGCATTCCTTTTCAAAGGGCCATAGAAGAGAGCAAAAAAGGAGAAGGCATAATAGAGCGGGAAGTAGGTGGAAGACGAGGGGTCAGGGGGGTTGGCAGTAAAAGAAACAGGGCCTGGCCTGGCAGAGAGTAAGAAGTTAGAGAACACAACAATGAGCGAGGGACAAGGAAAGATGTCTCAGGCATGCAGCTCTCTGAGTCTTCCCCACTGTGCCTGCAGAAAGAGACGTTCTATTCCTAGCTCTCTCCCGGATGGATACATTTGCCTGGAGAGCCCAGAACTAATGTTACTTGGGCCGAGGCTAAACAGAGGGCAACTGAGCAGGCACACCCCTTCATTTTACTATGCTCCCGGGGTGGCTTCCGGGAGGAAAAAGGCATCACTATTCCACCAAGATCATCTCCACCTAAGCCACCGTCACTAAGGTTTACAAAGCAGGCTGTGACACTTTCTGGGGCCTAGGTGGCCAGGCCTATTTGGAAGCGCACAGATCCTAACCCTAAGTTGTGTGGGTGGCTGCACCAGAGGGGCCGCATAGGACATAGGGCTGTGCCCGCGTTAGGGACGCAGGGCGCAGACCTCTGTCCGTTTCCCTTGAGGATTAGGCCCTTATTGTCAGTGTTGGAGCCAGACACTCCAAAATTGAGAAAGTTAAAGGCAGAAAGCAGCCCTCTCACCCCCAAGACAAAGAGTGGGAATGGCTCGCTACATCAAGAGTCTTTCAAATCTTTCACTTTTGAGAGCGGGAAGTAGGTGGAAGACGAGGGGTCAGGGGGGTTGGCAGTAAAAGAAACAGGGCCTGGCCTGGCAGAGAGTTAGAAGTTAGAGAACACAACAATGAGCGAGGGACAAGGAAAGATGTCTCAGGCATGCAGCTCTCTGAGTCTTCCCCACTGTGCCTGCAGAAAGAGATGTCCTATTCCTAGCTCTCTCCCGGATGGATACATTTGCCTGGAGAGCCCAGAACTAATGTTACTTGGGCCGAGGCTAAACAGAGGGCAACTGAGCAGGCACACCCCTTCATTTTACTATGCTCCGGGGTGGCTTCTGGGAGGAAAAAGGCATCACTATTCCACCAAGATCATCTCCACCTAAGCCACCGTCACTAAGGTTTACAAAGCAGGCTGTGACACTTTCTGGGGCCTAGGTGGCCAGGCCTACGTGGAAGCGCACAGATCCTAACCCTAAGTTGTGTGGGTGGCTGCACCAGAGGGGCCGCATTGGACATAGGGCTGTGGTTGCGTTTGGGAGCGTGGAGGACGCAGGGTGCAGACCTCTGTCCGTTTCCCTCCAGGATTAGGCCCTTATTGTCAGTGTTGGACCCGGACACTCCAAAATTGAGAAAGTTAAAGGCAGAAAGCAGCCCTCTCAACCCCAAGGCAAAGAGTGGGAAAGGCTCGCTACATCAAGAGTCTTTCAAATCTTTCACTTTTGAGAGAAGAGTGTTTACATTTAAAAATCATGAACAAGCAGCATTAAGAAATCGGACAGTAGCAGAGGACAGAAGACAGCCCTGCCCATATCAATACACCCCAATGACAAAGGCAAACATTTAACTGACCAGCTTAGCTTATTGCTGCTTGTTCATGATTTTTAAATGTAAACACTCTGCTATCAAAAGTGAAAGATTTGAAAGACTCTTGCTGTAGCGAGCCTTTCCCACTCTTTACCCTGGGGGTGAGAGCAGAGGCAGGGTAGGGCCTGAGTAGCAAGGCCCACCCAAAATCTGTAAATGCCCACTCAGCAGCGTTGTGTGGGCATTTACAGATATTTTTGTCAGTGCAGTGGGCCCAACTACATTAGCTTCTGGCCCCATTTGCTAGACAATCCTGGCTACGCCTCTGGTGCCTCCCAACTCAACAACCCAATCACCCCTCCGGCCCTTCTTACTCGTATCACAGCACCTGCCATGAGTGAGGAATGCATCTTTGGTTGGTAGATTTCCTTCATGAGGTTTAGCTAGGCCTGCATTCCTTTTCAAAGGGCCATAGAAGAGAGCAAAAAAGGAGAAGGCATAATAGAGCGGGAAGTAGGTGGAAGACGAGGGGTCAGGGGGGTTGGCAGTAAAAGAAACAGGGCCTGGCCTGGCAGAGAGTTAGAAGTTAGAGAACACAACAATGAGCGAGGGACAAGGAAAGATGTCTCAGGCATGCAGCTCTCTGAGTCTTCCCCACTGTGCCTGCAGAAAGAGACGTCCTATTCCTAGCTCTCTCTCGGATGGATACATTTGCCTGGAGAGCCCAGAACTAATGTTACTTGGGCCGAGGCTAAACAGAGGGCAACTGAGCAGGCACACCCCTTCATTTTACTATGCTCCCGGGGTGGCTTCTGGGAGGAAAAAGGCATCACTATTCCACCAAGATCATCTCCACCTAAGCCACCGTCACTAAGGTTTACAAAGCAGGCTGTGACACTTTCTGGGGCCTAGGTGGCCAGGCCTACGTGGAAGCGCACAGATCCTAACCCTAAGTTGTGTGGGTGGCTGCACGGGAGGGGCCGCATAGGACATAGGGCTGTGGTCGCGTTTGGGAGCGTGGAGGATGCAGGGCGCAGACCTCTGTCCGTTTCCCTCCAGGATTAGGCCCTTGTTGTCAGTGTTGGAGCCAGACACTCCAAAATTGAGAAAGTTAAAGGCAGAAAGTAGACCTCTCACCCCAAGGCAAAGAGTGGGAAAGGCTTGCTACATCAAGAGTCTTTCAAATCTTTCACTTTTGAGAGAAGAGTGTTTACATTTAAAAATCATGAACAAGCAGCATTAGGAAATCGGACAGTAGCAGAGGACAGTAGACAGCCCTGCCCATATCAATACACCCCAATGACAAAGGCAAACATTTAACTGACCAGCTTAGCTTATTGCTGCTTGTTCATGATTTTTAAATGTAAACACTCTGCTCTCAAAAGTGAAAGATTTGAAAGACTCTTGCTGTAGCGAGCCTTTCCCACTCTTCAGCCTGGGGGTGAGAGCAGAGGCAGGGTAGGGCCTGAGGGGCAAGGCCCACCCAAAATCTGTAAATGCCCACTCAGCAGCATTGTGTGGGCATTTACAGATATTTTTGTCAGTGCAGTGGGCCCAACTACATTAGCTTCTGGCCCCATTTGCTAGTCAATCCCGGCTACGCCTCTGGTGCCTCCCAACTCAACAACCCAATCACCCCTCCGGCCCTTCTTACTCGTATCACAGCACCTGCCATGAGTGAGGAATGCATCTTTGGTTGGTCGATTTCCTTCATGAGGTTTAGCTAGGCCTGCATTCCTTTTCAAAGGGCCATAGAAGGGAGCAAAAAAGGAGAAGGCATAATAGAGCGGGAAGTAGGTGGAAGACGAGGGGTCAGGGGGGTTGGCAGTAAAAGAAACAGGGCCTGGCCTGGCAGAGAGTTAGAAGTTAGAGAACACAACAATGAGCGAGGGACAAGGAAAGATGTCTCAGGCATGCAGCTCTCTGAGTCTTCCCCACTGTGCCTGCAGAAAGAGACATCCTATTCCTAGCTCTCTCCCGGATGGATACATTTGCCTGGAGAGCCCAGAACTAATGTTACTTGGGCCGAGGCTAAACAAAGGGCAACTGAGCAGGCACACCCCTTCATTTTACTATGCTCCCGGGGTGGCTTCTGGGAGGAAAAAGGCATCACTATTCCACCAAGATCATCTCCACCTAAGCCACCGTCACTAAGGTTTACAAAGCAGGCTGTGACACTTTCTGGGGCCTAGGTGGCCAGGCCTACGTGGAAGCGCACAGATCCTAACCCTAAGTTGTGTGGGTGGCTGCACCAGAGGGGCCGCATAGGACATAGGGCTGTGCCCGCGTTAGGGACGCAGGGTGCAGACCTCTGTCCGTTTCCCTCCAGGATTAGGCCCTTATTGTCAGTGTTGGAGCCAGACACTCCAAAATTGAGAAAGTTAAAGGCAGAAAGCAGCCCTCTCACCCCCAAGGCAAAGAGTGGGAAAGGCTCGCTACATCAAGAGTCTTTCAAATCTTTCACTTTTGAGAGAAGAGTGTTTACATTTAAAAATCATGAACACGCAGCATTAAGAAATCGGACAGTAGCAGAGGACAGAAGACAGCCCTGCCCATATCAATACACCCCAATGACAAAGGCAAACATTTAACTGACCAGCTTAGCTTATTGCTGCTTGTTCATGATTTTTAAATGTAAACACTCTGCTCTCAAAAGTGAAAGATTTGAAAGACTCTTGCTGTAGCGAGCCTTTCCCACTCTTTACCCTGGGGGTGAGAGCAGAGGCAGGGTAGGGCCTGAGGGGCAAGGCCCACCCAAAATCTGTAAATGCCCACTTAGCAGCGTTGTGTGGGCATTTACAGATATTTTTGTCAGTGCAGTGGGCCCAACTGCATTAGCCTCTGGCCCCATTTACTAGACAATCCTGGCTACGCCTCTGGTGCCTCCCAACTCAAGAACCCAATCACCCCTCCGGCCCTTCTTACTCGTATCACAGCACCTGCCATGAGTGAGGAATGCATGTTTGGTTGGTAGATTTCCTTCATGAGGTTTAGCTAGGCCTGCATTCCTTTTCAAAGGGCCATAGAAGAGAGCAAAAAAGGAGAAGGCATAATAGAGCGGGAAGTAGGTGGAAGACGCGGGGTCAGGGGGGTTGGCAGTAAAAGAAACAGGGCCTGGCCTGGCAGAGAGTTAGAAGTTAGAGAACACAACAATGAGCGAGGGACAAGGAACGATGTCTCAGGCATGCAGCTCTCTGAGTCTTCCCCACTGTGCCTGCAGAAAGAGACGTCCTATTCCTAGCTCTCTCCCGGATGGATACATTTGCCTGGAGAGCCCAGAACTAATGTTACTTGGGCCGAGGCTAAACAGAGGGCAACTGAGCAGGCACACCCCTTCATTTTACTATACTCCTGGGGTGGCGTCTGGGAGGAAAAAGGCATCACTATTCCACCAAGATCATCTCCACCTAAGCCACCGTCACTAAGGTTTACAAAGCAGGCTGTGACACTTTCTGGGGCCTAGGTGGCCAGGCCTACGTGGAAGCGCAGAGATCCTAACCCTAAGTTGTGTTGGTGGCTGCACCAGAGGGGCCGCATAGGACATAGGGCTGTGGTCGTGTTTGGGACGGGTTAGGGACACGTGGAGGATGCAGGGCGCAGATCTCTGTCCGTGTCCCTCCAGGATTAGGCCCTTATTGTCAGTGTTGGAGCCAGACACTCCAAAATTGAGAAAGTTAAAGGCAGAAAGCAGCCCTCTGACCCCCAAAGCAAAGAGTGGGAAAGGCTCGCTACATCAAGAGTCTTTCAAATCTTTCACTTTTCAGAGAAGAGTGTTTACATTTAAAAATCATGAGCAAGCAGCATTAAGAAATCAGACAGTAGCAGAGGACAGAAGACAGCCCTGCCCATATCAATACACCCCAATGACAAAGGCAAAAATTTAACTGACCAGCTTAGCTTATTGCTGCTTGTTCATGATTTTTAAATGTAAACACTCTGCTCTCAAAAGTGAAAGATTTGAAAGACTCTTGCTGTAGTGAGCCTTTCCCACTCTTTACCCTGGGGGTGAGAGCAGAGGCATGGTAGGGCCTGAGGGGCAAGGCCCACCCAAAATCTGTAAATGCCCACTCAGCAGCGTTGTGTGGGCATTTACAGATATTTTTGTCAGTGCAGTGGGCCCAACTACATTAGCTTCTGGCCCCATTTGCTAGACAATCCCGGCTACGCCTCTGGTGCCTCCCAACTCAACAACCCAATCACCCCTCCGGCCCTTCTTACTCGTATCACAGCACCTGCCATGAGTGAGGAATGCATCTTTGGTTGGTAGATTTCCTTCATGAGGTTTAGCTAGGCCTGCATTCCTTTTCAAAGGGCCATAGAAGAGAGCAAAAAAGGAGAAAGCATAATAGAGTGGGAAGTAGGTGGAAGACGAGGGGTCAGGGGGGTTGGCACTAAAATAAACAGGGCCTGGCCTGGCAGAGAGTTAGAAGTTAGAGAACACAACAATGAGCGAGGAACAAGAAAAGATGTCTCAGGCATGCAGCTCTCTGAGTCTTCCCCACTGTGCCTGCAGAAAAAGACGTCCTATTCCTAGCTCTCTCCCGGATGGATACATTTGCCTGGAGAGCCCAGAACTAATGTTACTTGGGCCGAGGCTAAACAGAGGGCAACTGAGCAGGCACACCCCTTCATTTTACTATGCTCCCGGGGTGGCTTCTGGGAGGAAAAAGGCATCACTATTCCACCAAGATCATCTCCACCTAAGCCACCGTCACTAAGGTTTACAAAGCAAGCTGTTGTCATGTTGACGTATCCTGGACGACAGGGGCGGGAGGGACCTGGGCGGGAAAAGAAGGGAAGTGACGCGGGAGGGGCGGGGCGAGTTAGTTACAGTTGAGGCACGAATAAAGAAGGAAGTTTTACAGCACCTCTCCGTGTCGGCCTTGTTATTGCCGCGACCTGTATGCGCGATTATCCCTAGGCCTGGGATACGACAATGGCGACGAAGGTGGGATTCTGAGAGCCAGGGTCCCCGGAGACGAGCGCCGTGCATCGACACGCAACAGCGACGAGAACACCCGCTGACCGACGCCCACAGCAACCCAGAAGCGAGCGGTGTCGCCGCCGAGTGGGGGCGTCGCGGAACCTGACAGGAACCTGGCAGACAGGACGGAGAGAAGATCTGGGCCGCGACGGTGAGCACGGAGGAGCAGGCGAGCGCACGTGCGCGTGGTAATACGCGCCAGCGACGGTGCCGGCACAAGCAAGGGGCCAGGCTCACGCCGGAGCGTTTTCAACAGGCGTGGTGCTCATCGAAGGTGCTCGTGCCTTCCAAGGCGGCCATCACACCACGACAGCGGAATCCTGCGTAAGGAAGCCACGCTCCCAGCGCCATGTCTAATCAGGATGCAAACCAAGGTGCGGGAGCTGCCGGAAATGGGCCCCCAGCACCCGTAGACCAAATGCCAGATCACGTGCCCTACCAACTGCCGGACACACTGGCCGCCCAGATGCCTGGAGCCTTTGACGTGACGGACACGAGCAACATGGGCCCCAGGTGGACCAAATGGATTCGAGACTTTGACCTGTACATGGGGGCCACGGGGCCAGTGGCGGATGCAAGGCAAGTGTGCCTCCTAAAGCTAGCGGTTGGCTCCGCCACCCGAGACATTATAGACGAGATGCCCCAGGACTCCGTAGACTCCATACAAAAATTAAAGGACGCTCTAGCAGCATACTTCGCACCTCACACCAATGTTGACTATGAAAGGCACCTGTTCCACATCACAAAGAAGGCAAAAGGGGAGACCATGGACGCGTATGTAATGCGACTCCGCGCAAAACTCAAACACTGCGACTTCGCAAACTATTCGAACACTGAAGCCCTCAGATCGCAAATAATATCAGGGTGTGAGTCCCAAACATTCCGCAGGAAATTGCTCCAAAAGTCCCGCACGCTAGAGGAAATACTGGCACTGGCCAGGGTCGAAAGAGCCATTGACTGTCAAGTGGAAAGTTTCGGGAGCACGTCGTTGGGCGAAAATTTGAACAAACTACATCTAGAGAAAAGGACAGAGGAACTATTCTGCTACAAGTGTGGATTCGAATATCCCCACGAAGGGACATGCCCGGCTATAGGACAACGCTGCACCACATGCGGGTAAGAAGGCCATTTCAAAGCGGTGTGCAGACTGTTCAGGGATCGAGGGAGAGAGAGGCCACGAGATAGCACCACTCGCTCGAGGAGTCGATATGGGGGAACACCGAACACCCACTCGACCCAAAGTAACACCTCCAACCCTCCAAGTCAACTCGGAAGTGACCAGAGAGAGAAAGACTCCGGCGACGACCGCCAAAAGCGGAGAGAAAGAAGAAGATTCGTGACACGGGCCAAACCCGAAAGAAGGTCAAGACGCCACGTTTGCTATCTAGTCGAACAATCCCTCACAGAATCAGACCCTAGCTCTTCCGGGAGTGATCACAAAAAGAAGGCGTACGTCTACGCGCTAGGAAATCCCACAGCCACCGCTCATAGCCCCACCCTCATCATCAAGCTGCAGGAAAGACCAATGGAATTCCTCATCGATACTGGCGCCACCGTCAACGTGGTGAGTGAACAGGTATATGCCGAACTAACCCCGAAACCAAAGCTCCAGCCAGCCACCGTTGATATCTACGCCTATGGCGCGAAAACTCCTCTCAAGTGCGTAGTAAGGTTCAGCGGGCTATGCCGATACAAGGGCCAAGAGATGAAAGTCCCAATCCACGTCCTGGCCACCAAAAAGGACAGTGGATGTGTCCTGAGTTTCAAGGCCGCCGCAGATATGGGCCTGATACACGTCCTATACAACATCATGGTTCATAAGTATATCGACCCGATGGACATGATCAATAACTTGTACCCAAGAATATTCAGAGGGGTTGGAAAACTCAAGAACCGTCAAGTAAAGTTACACATAGACGACTCCATACGCCCAGTAGCCCAGCCCTACAGAGGGATCCCTGTCAACATCCAACAAAAGGTGGAGGATGAGCTAAAGAAATTGCTGGAACAGGACATTATTGAGAAGGCCTCGGGAGCAACCACCTGGGTTTCTCCGATCGTCCCTGTCCCGAAGAAGGGATATGAAACCATCAGGATGTGCGTCGACATGAGACGTCCCAACCAAGCAATCCGCAGGGAAAGATACCCTGCGCCACGCATAACAGACATGATACATCTGCTAAACGGAGCCAAGGTCTGCTCAAAACTAGACCTCCAGAAGGGATACCATCAGCTGGTCTTACACCCCGAGAGTCGCAACATAACCACATTTGTCACCCACGTTGGGTTATTCAGATACAAAAGGCTGAGCTTTGGGGTGTCGTCGGCCGCAGAGATTTTCCAAGCTGAGGTGCATAACATCATAAAGCACATCCCCAACTGCCTCAACTACTCGGACGACATTCTGGTGTTTGGGACTGATGTGAAGAACCATGATGAAACCCTCATGAAGGTGTGTAAAGCTCTGCACGATGCAAACCTCACACTCAACAAGGACAAGTGCGAGTTCCGGAAGAGCACGCTAAAATTCTTTGGCCACGTGTTCTCGGAGGTGGGGATGACCCCAGATCCGGACAAAGTCTCAGCCCTGAATGACACAGCTGCACCACTCAACGTGTCAGAACTTCGCTCGTTCTTAGGCCTAGCCAGCTACTGCAGCAGGTACATCAAGGATTTTGCCTCGGTCAGTGAACCGCTGCGGAAACTTACGCACCAGAACGAGAAATTCGAGTGGACCAGTGCATGTCAAGTAGCTTTCGAAACCATCAGGGAGAGGGTTGCTAAAGCAGAAAACATGGCCTACTACGACCCCAACCGGAGAACAGAACTAACAGTGGACGCGAGTCCAGTGGGATTAGGGGCCATCCTGGCTCAAGTTGATCCCAAAGACCCACAACAGAGACACTTGGTTGCCAATGCCAGCCGCAGCTTATCCGCCACTGAACGAGCCTACTCCCAGGCTGAGAAAGAAGGACTAGCGGTGGTGTGGGCATGTGAACACTTCCACTTATTCCTGTATGGAAAGCCTTTTCAGGTGGTCACCGATCACCAGGCGCTCCTGTTTCTCTATGGCAATCCCCAAGCCAAAAAGCCCCCGAGGATCGCCCGGTGGGGGCTGCGCCTGCAGGATTACGCCTTCGACATTATTCACAGACCAGGGAAGGGTGAAAACCCGGCCGACTTCCTGTCGAGGAGACCGAGGGACGAGAGCAGACCTGAGCCGTCGGTGGCGGACCGCTACATCAGATACCTGGTTCACCAAACCACGCCGGAGGGGGTTAACATAGAAGAACTGGCAAGAGAAACTGAAAACGACCCTGCATGCCGCATCATATGTGAAGGCCTCACATCCGGACAATGGAGAAGGGCTAAAGAGAGAGGTAAAGCGGCAGGGGGCGAGACATGGGAAGACGTGGAACGGCTTCTCCTTGTGAAAGATGAGTTGGCAGTTTCAGAAGACCAACTACTACTCAAAGACTGCAAGCTGGTGATCCCAACAACCCTGCGAGAGAAGGTCATCAACCTGGCACACGAGACCCATCGAGGCATCGTCTCCACACAGCGCATGCTGCGCCAAAAGGTGTGGTTTCCACGAATGGATGCCCGAGTGGAGGCCGCCCTGAGAACATGCCCCACCTGCTGCATCATTACCCCAAACCGACATCCGGAGCCATTGCAAATGTCCGAACTTCCGCAGAACATATGGGAAGCGGTGGCCGCCGACTTCTTTGGACCCATCGAAGGGGGGAAATATGTCCTTGCAGTAATGGATGAAAACTCCCGATATCCAGAAGTCCAGATGATCTCGTCTACGGCCGCACATCACGTCGTCCCAGCACTGGACCACATATTCTCTGCCTATGGAGTGCCCAAGGTACTCAAGACCGACAACGGGGCCCCGTTCTGTGGACATCAGTTTGCCAGGTTTGCGGAATACTTGGGGTTCCGACATCGGAGGGTGACCCCGCTGTGGCCACAAGCAAACGGGATGATCGAACGATTTATGGCAAATCTTAAGCGGGCCTTGCAAATTGCTTGCATCACGGAACAACCATATGAACAGGTGCTTAACCAACTGCTGCGGGACTACCGGGGAACGCCCCATAGCACCACAGGGAAGACCCCTGCCGAACTCATGTTTGGGCGCAACCCTCAAACCCGCATTCCTCAAGCAGAGACAAGTGCACCACGTCCAGCGATGGATGCAGAAGTCCGAGAGCGGGATGAAGCGGCAAAGACTAGAATGAAAGAATATACCGACGCCCGCCGAAGAGCCCAGACATCCCAAATAAACATAGGGGATGTGGTGGCCGTTCGACAACCCTCGACTCATAAACACACGCCTGCATTTCGGGAAGAGCCCCTTCTCGTTACGCAGAAGAAGGGGTCGATGATCACTGCACAAGGCTCCACGGGAGAAATAACCCGGAACTCGTTCCATTTCAAGGAACTCCCACCGCCCGGAATAAGACGCCTGAGTGGAAGGGTAAGGCCCCACCAGAGGAAGAATACAGTGATCAACAAGGAGAGGATCCGTGGGATGCCGACGAATCGGATCAAGATCCAGAAACCGAGACGACCGTGAGTAGATCGTCACCCCGGGCTGAGCTGACACGACCACAGCGAATTCGGACCAGACCTCGCCGGTGGATCGAGGAAATGGAATAGTGACTTGCCAGATCATCGCCTGTTGCGATGAGTGTGGTAATGGTTTAAAAAGGGGGGAGATGTCATGTTGACGTATCCTGGACGACGGGGGCGGGAGGGACCTGGGCGGGAAAAGAAGGGAAGTGACGCGGGAGGGGCGGGGCGAGTTAGTTACAGTTGAGGCACGAATAAAGAAGGAAGTTTTATAGCACCTCTCTGTGTCGGCCTTGTTATTGCCGCGACCTGTATGCGCGATTATCCCTAGGCCTGGGATACGACAGCTGTGACACTTTCTGGGGCCTAGGTGGCAAGGCCTACGTAGAAGCGCACAGATCCTAACCCTAAGTTGTGTGGGTGGCTGCACCAGAGGGGCCGCATAGGACATAGGGCTGTGGTCGTGTTTGGGAGCGTGGAGGAAGCAGGGCGCAGACCTCTGTCCGTTTCCCTCCAGGATTAGGCCCTTATTGTCAGTGTTGGAGCCAGACACTCCAAAATTGAGAAAGTTAAAGGCAGAAAGCAGCCCTCTCACCCCCAAGGCAAAGAGTGGGAAAGGCTTGCTACATCAAGAGTCTTTCAAATCTTTCACTTTTGAGAGAAGAGTGTTTACATTTAAAAATCATGAACAAGCAGGATTAGGAAATTATATAGTAGCCAGACATGCCAACCCTCCCGATTTGGGCGGGAGGCTCCCGAAAATCAGACTACCCTCCCGCCTCCCGAATTAAATGCTTTGAAACCCGATTGGTTTTCCTTTCTGTCAGATGAGGTCAAGGAAAACCAATCAGATACTACAGCAAATGATTGACAGCCCGCTGTCTGCACTCAGCACAATCTCATATGCTTGAGGGGGCGGAACAATAACCTTATTGAACTGGATTTGCTGTTCCTCCCCCTCAAGCACCTGATTGGCTGAAAGATGCTTGTTTTGTGCTGACTGGCCCCAGGATTCATTGTGGAGAAGTGCACGTGTTCAGCTTCGGATCTTGCAAGCTTGCCTGTGCGATTGACCAGAGCTGTTTGAGCTGAGGAGATTCCTCAGGCCTACTAGGCCCCATCTCGGGCAGCCCCTTGTCACATCGAGCCACTGACACAGTGAGCTGCAGATGATTAATCATCAAGGGTTACCGTTAGTAAGTTTAAATAAAATGTCACAAAAAAAAGATTGTATTCATTTTCGGTACTTTTTGTTATGTGATGTAGTGATGTGTAAATTCATACATGCGCCAGCACTGCTCTAGTATCCCGTGGTGTTGCCCAACCCCCCCATTGGCGTCCCCAACTGACAGTGCGGCGAGCGCGGCACCCTAAGTAACACCTGCGGGAGCAGTTGCAGGGGGGGGGTGTACTTGTTCTGCGGGAGTTCAGTGGGGGACTTTTGGCTAGTCGCTTTGGTGGGCTCTAGAGGGTTACCGTTAGTAAGTTTAAATAAAATGTCACATAAAAAAAAGATTGTATTCATTTTCGGTACTTTTTTGTGATGTGATGTGATGCGTAAATTCATACACGTGCGCCGGCGCTGCTCTAGTATCCGGTGGTGTTGCCCCACCCCCCCATTGGCGTCCCCAACTGACTGTGTGGTGAGCGCGGCACCCTAAGTAACACCTGCGGGAGCAGTTGCGGGGGGGTGTACTTGTTCTGGGGGAGTTGGAGGACTTTTAGCTAGTCGCTTTGTGGGCTCTGGAGGATCCTGCCAGCTTGAGCTTCCAGGCGTTTCGGGGTTTGGAATCAACAGAGTTGTTGCCCTGCGTGGTAGAGGGAGATTTCTTTTCCTCAACTGAAGCCCTGTGTTTCTCGTGAGAGACGGCACTCCGTGGACCCAGATATGGGTGAACTGTTTTGTGCGCTAAGGTCGCTTTGCATCATGGGGCCGATTCATGGAACAAACGTGCGCCGAAAATCTTCGCGCAAGCAGGCGCAAGCAGGCGCAAGCACAAAAAAACAGGCGCACGCGTGCGATTCATGGAAGTCCCTGTGCGTGTTCTCCTCGGGATGTGCGCCAAACCCGTGCATGGCGCACACGTCACTGCAACATCCCGAAAGATGTGCGCGACGCGCACAGTGAAAGCGCACAACCTCGGCGCATACACTAGAAAGTGGGCGGAACACGGGGCGTAACGCGCGGAATGGGGAACAACTCGCGAAAACAAGGGCGTAACTGGGGATGTACTGCAGGGAAGCAGACGGAACGCCCACACGCACCCGAACCACACGTATTCATGGAATCGAATAGGGCAAAGCCACGCACAGCGAAAGACACGCACAAGCCGAAACACGTCCGCCACACGAAGGCAGGCGGTAGCGTCCCTGCGCATTACAAAAGTGGCAACATACAGCAATTGTGCGAGCGGGGCACGTGAATTTCGGGGTTGCGTGAGAAGTTACACACGCGATTGAGCGGGGTACGTGTATTCCGGGGGTTTGCGGGAAGTCACACACGCGATCTGGCCTGGGGGAGCGGGCTACGTGTATTTCAGGGGTTCGCGTGAACATTTTCACGCGATCGGGCCTGGGGGAGCGGGCTACGTGTATTTCAGGGGTTCGCGTGAACATTTTCACGCGATCGGGCCTGGGGGAGCGGGCCATGTGTATTTCGGGGGCGCGCGGGAAGTGACACACGCGATTGAGCGGGGTTCGTGTATTTCGGGGGTGCGCGGGAAGTTACACATGCGATTGAGCGGGGTACGTGTATATCGGGGGTGCGCGGGAAGTCACACACGCGATCTCATCAGGGTACGTGTATTTCAGGGTGCGGGGGAAGTATCCCACGCAACATCAGCAGGGTACGTGTATTCCAGGGGTGCGCGGGAAGTTCCACACGCAATTCCATCAGGGTACGTGTATTACAGGGGTGCGCGGGGAACAGCACATGTGAATTGCACGTGTGGGTCCTCCCAGGTGTTCCCTCTACACCCTCCACGGCCCCTGCAGGTGGCTCACACCACAGGGGCCTACCCAGCACATGTCATGCAGGCACCCCATCCACCATGGCCATGCCCACCAGCCAACCCACATGTCAACTTGCACTACTGCCCACCAACGCATGTCCCCCTGCACCCCCAGCCACCAGGGGCACCCTCCACCAGGCCCCCACCCATGTCTCACACCACCCCCAACCCCCAGTCACCAGGGGCAGCCTCCACCAGGCCCCCACCCATGTCTCACACCACCCCCACCCCCCAGCAGTGCAGGGGCAGCCTCCACCAGGCCCCCACTCATGTCTCCCACCACCCCCACCCCCCAGGGGCACCTGCCAGCAGGCCCCCACCCATGTCCAACTCATGTTCCCCACCACCCCCACCCCCCAGCACTGTGGGGCACCTGCCAGCAGGCCCCCACTCATGTCCAACTCATGTACCCCTGCACCCCCACCTCCCTGCACTGTGGGGCACCTGCCAGCAGGCCCCCACTCATGTCCAACTCATGTACCCCTGCACCCCCACCCCCCAGCACTGTGGGGCACCTGCTACCAGGCCCCCACCCATGTCCAACTCATGTTCCCCACCACCCCCACCCCCCAGCAGTGCAGGGGCAGCCTCCACCAGGCCCCCACCCATGTCTCCCACCACCCCCACCCCCCAGTCACCAGGGGCACCTGCCAGCAGGCCCCCACCCATGTCCAACTCATGTTCCCCACCACCCCCACCCCCCAGCCACCAGGGGCAGCCTCCACCAGGCCCCCACCCATGTCTCACACCACCCCCACCCCCCCAGCACTGTGGGGCACCTGCCAGTTCCCCAGCCAACATGTCATCACAATCTAGATCCCTGGTCCCTATGGTCAGCCTCCAAATGCAAAACACCCACCCGAGTATTGCATCCACTCACTCATAATTTGCAATTACATCACAGAACACCAATTGCAAGTTCCGAAACAAACACATTTCCCTCACATACACCCAATGGGTGTCAGTGAATCTCAAAACACATATCATGAAATGCATGAAACCAATGAGATACCACACATTGAAGTTCACCAAAAATAATATGTATTAAAGGAAACATCAATAGAATAAAAAAATGAAGAAACAGAAACGTGAATGTACAAAAATGAAAAGAAGCATGTCCGTCAAAAAAAGCAAAACCAAAAATAAAAATCCAAAGTAATGTCCAAAGTCGATGTCCACTAAACATAATCCAATGGGAAATGAAAAAGAAAGCCATTGCTCCATGGTCAAAAATAGAAAAAAAATATACAATCCAACTGTCAACTATGTACATGGGAACAATCCAGGGTCCATTATCCCAACAAAATAAAGGAAACCTATCTAACTACACTAACTAATAAAAGAAACTATATACAAAAATGTGGCCAATGTCCGAAAGGTCCAAATAAAATAAAAACAAAAATGAAACCTAACACTACCTAGAAACTATGTACAAGGGCAGAGGGCTAGTTTCACGGCTCACTTGTGGATGTTCCGGGCCAGGGCATCATCGAACTCCTCCTCAATGTCCCGGAGGCGGTCCTCCTCCATGGCCCCGAGGGTCCGCAGGGCCGTTGACGTCTCCACCTCCAAACCCCTGCGGATTGCCTCGAGGCACTCGGCCCGCCTCAGGGCCCTCCGCATGGAGTTCTCCACCCTGACCATTGTGAGCCGTGCCTCTTCCGCCCGCTGCCGGTCCGCATCTATGGCGTGGCCCAACCGTTGCCACACGGAAGACACTCTCTGTCCTGGGTCCTCCTGCCCTCCGGCCGATGCCTGCCCCTCCGATGTCGAAGGCCCCGAGCCTTCATGGCTCCCACCACGTTGCTGCTGCTGCTGTGCCTCTGCCCGTGCACTGCCTCCTGCTGCCTGCACATCCTCCGCCGGCTGGGGTGCAGTCGTAGATGTGGCCACCCCTGCTGGACGTCCGACTCCCGACTGTGGCAGGGATGGCTCCTCCACTAGCCTGGCCGCACCGTCAGAGGCAGCTCCACAGGGCACCCAGGTGACTGATGGGTGGGAAGATGGCACAGAGGACTATTGGCGCGTAGGGGGTCCAGTTGAGGAGGGGGTCGGAGCAAGCCCCATCAGATGGAGGAATCCGGCCTGGGTGACCTGTCCCAGCAGGCTGACGTGGTCAACGAGTATTCGAGATGACGTGCAGTCTCTTCATGAAAAGACTGCAGGTCACCTCGCATGGCCCGTTGGCGCAACGCCACACCAGCCAGGACAGGCTCAACCCGGACCTGGATAGCCACGTCCGCAGGCAGAGGAAGGCCAGTTGACGTGAGCTCATCCCCTGCCTGAAAACGGGTCTGGACGTAGGCATCCCTGCTGGTGCAAGATGATGCAGGGACAGGATCGGGAACAGGATTGCACACAGGCACCTCCGCGGCGGCCTGTGCTGCCTCCTGTCCCTGGTCCTGCACTGCACCACTAGCACCAGTGGGATCCCCACCTCCAGACCCCGTCTCTGGTGCTTGCACGGCCTCCTCCTCCACCAAACCCCCCACCAACCTGGATGACTCCGTGCCATCTTCCCCTGTTGGGCTCTGTGGGGTCCCAGCTGCCCCTTCTGCTGCCGAGGAGTCCAACTCCAACCTCCGCCTCTTGGACCTCCCCCCGGCAGCTGCGGTCTGGGACGCGGCACCGGACTCCTCACTCCCCGACGAGATGACAACCTGGGAGGGGAGCCGGGCCTTGCGTCTCCGGCTGGCGGTGGGATCCCCGCCGCTGTGCTCCACAGCACCTTCTCCGCCCTCTTCATCAGTTGACGCTGCAGACAGGGAGAAACAAAACACAGGCATCAGGGCACTGTACAATGGACACATACACACATGACAGTTGTACATGAGTGGCATTGGCAAACCTCAGACATGTCATCACAATCCCCAACACACATGTCATTACAACTCGCACACATGAGCCATACCACAGCCATATCGCAACTGCCACCACCATCCATACACATACAACAGCATGAGCAGCCAAAGGTGAGCCAGACATCACACACAACACAGGAAGTGCACCACACATGTACACACACCACCACACTTGCATGCATGTGTACACCTCTGCCAAGTGTCGCACTGTTCAGACGGGCATCCATGTCACATCTGCCAATCAGGCTTCCACATACCACTGTCACATGCATCCATGTTGCATCACTGTTGCACCCTTGTCAAATACACACACATGCACATGTACACAGTGCTGATGCATGCAGCCGAAAACAACATACATGCGTGACATCACAGACATGTCTACTTACATACACATTCATCCAAACATGTGTGCCCACACAACTGCATTTGGCATGCAAGCCTACACACACAAGCACCATCCATGTCTCACACATTACAGCCCTCGCATGTGTCAGCCCCACAGCCCTGTACACCCCAACCCATACTCGACCCCATACAAACAGATGTGCAACCTGCACAATACTGAATAATCACCACACGCACTGCTCACAATCAGGATGCATGTACACTCACCGCTCGACTCCAGACGGGTCTGCTTCTCTAGGACCTGGACGTGGAGCGCTGGGGATATGCGTTCCAGGAACCTCATCTGTTCTTCCGACAAGTGGCCCCGGCGCCCCTTGGCATCCGCTGCCTTCAAGAGGTGCCGGGCCTTGTTCAGGGTCCTGGACCTGAAGTCCTCCCAGCGCTTCCTGACATGTTGTAAGTCGCGGACTGCCACCCCCTCCGCGTTGATTGCAGTCACGATGTCAGTCCAGATCCGAGTCCGTCCTTCCTTGTCGGCGCGGGAACTTCCGAAGAGGGCATGATACTGCCCCAGGACTTGCTCCACCAGGACACCAACTTCGGTGGCACTGAAGCTGGTGCCCCTCTGCCTCTCTGGCCGGGGGTTGTCAGTTGTCACAGATGGTGTTTGCCCCGACATGACAACCCCAGAGGCAGGAGTGGGTGGGCAACTGGGTCCTAGGGCTGTGCTGTGGAGCGATGGAATCCCAGTCGGGAGTCTTCGGTTCCAGCAGGGGTGGTCACAGCAACAGCACCCCTGGCTGATGTGCAGGCAGCAAATGGCAGTGCACGTGGGCAGCAGGCAGTCAGGCAGCAGCAGATGGCAGGTGGGAGCGTGCTCGGGGCTCTGGGGGTCAGTAGTTTGGCCTTCTGGGCAGGAGCGTGGTCCTCCGTGTGCTTACGCGTGGCCAGCTTGATACGGAGTGATTTGGCACGTGACAAATCTGCACGTCAGCGTGTAATTCGAGGAAAGGCCCTTAGCGCGTAAGCGCGTCTGCACGCATACGCATTTTCATTGGACAGAAGGCCCCTCAAGCGCAAGCGCCCCTGTGACGTGACGTGTACAGACGTGCATGGGCATTTCAGCGCGCGTGAAAAACTGCACGTCCGCGTGTAATACGAGGAAAGGGCCATGCGCGTAAGCGCGCGTGGAAACTGCACGTCTGCGTGTAATACGAGGAAAGGCCCTTAGCGCGTATGCACGGCAGCACGCATATGCGATTTCATTGGACCAAAGGCCCTTAGCGCGTGAGCGCGTCTGTGACGTGACGCGCGCAGGTGTTTCCCTCATTGCACGTGATGACAGAACACACGTGGATTTCCACCAATCGCATGTGAAAGTTCCCGGCACCCCGGAACACACCTACCCAGGCTAATCGCGTGTGGAACTTCCCGCGCACCCCGAAACACACGTACCCAGGCCAGTTGCGTGTACGCTCACTCCCCTCACTTGGACCGTATCCGAATACGGGAAACCCGCGTACGGCAAAAGACGTGCACAGGCGTCAACGCGTCTGCCACACGAAGGCAGGCGGAAGCGTCCCCGCGCACAGCATAAAAGTGCGCGCAAACAACAAACGCGTATATACAGCTACGATGAATGCCCCATTTGTCGCTGCACTGATCGTGGGACACCGCAGGAGGAGGAGAATAGCCAGGGCACGCATCTTCGCACCACGGACAAGCCTTTTTGGGATGCCTGACGACCAGGTCTATGACAGGTATAGGTTTCCACCCCATATCATCCTAGACCTGGTCAGGGAGTGGGAAGATGACCTCACATCCCCCACCCTTTGCTCCCAAGCATTGAGCCCCTTGGAGAAGCTGCTCAAGTTCCTGCATTTTTTGGCCACTGGGTCATTTCAGCGGACCACTGCCATGGTGGGGTCTCACAGGCCACGCAGTCACGCTGCCTACACCAGGTACTGGCAATCATGACAGCACGCCCCTCAGTCCGCAGGCACATATACATGCCCAGAACACCCGCAGAAAGGCAGGCCGTTGTCCTGGATTTTTTCAGGGTGGCACACTTCCCCAAAGTGCTTGGTGCCATAGATTGCACCCATGTGGCCCTACGTCCACCTAGGGCCATTGAGCACATCTACCGAAACCGCAAGCACTGGTATTCCATCAATGTACAGGTAGTATGTGATGCAAAGGGAATCATCACCTCTGTCTATGCAAACTACCCTGGCTCCACCCATGACAGTTTCATATACAGAATGTCCGCCCTGAGCCGGGCCCTGGAAGCTGGGCAGCATGGCGACACATAGCTCCTAGGTCAGTACAAATTCCCTTGCACATGCATGCAAGTGACACACAGACAAATATCCAAACCCTAATAATCTCAACTATTATCACCTCCCCAGGGGACAGTGCCTACCCTCTGAGCAACCACATGATGACGCCAATCCGGAACCCCACCACACCACCCCAGGTAAGATACAACCCCGCCCATATTGCAACCAGGGGCATAGTGGAGCGCACATTCGGAGTGCTCAAGTCACGTTTCCGCTCCCTTGACCGCTCTGGTGGGCAACTACTCTATGCACCACCAGTAGTGTGCAGGATCATTGTGGCAGCATGTGTCCTGCACAATGTTGCAACACGGCAGGGCGTCCCGGTGGACATGGTGGTGCCCCCACATCCCCAACCACAGGCACAGGCGCTGCCCATGGGAGGGGACAGGGCACGTGGCGAGGAAGCCCGGACCCAGCTTGTGGCCACATTTTTCACCTAAACTCCCACCCCTGCGGAGTGCACACAGGCCTGGCACATACCAGGTGAAAATCGATGATGACAAAGAGACAGTTAACTGTCACAACCCTACCACCCTGAGAAAGTTGCCATGGAAGTGCCACATCGTCTGCATCCCTAGCTACTTAAACACAAGCTATCCTGTGTGACCAAAAGGCACACATATGACATATGACATGATATGGGCCATACACAAGTATTCCAAGGCGCAATGAGGCAGGGAGGGGGGAACAAGGGAACACAGAGAACGGTACTACTAGGGCAGGTGTCATTGGGATCGTGCAAGTGCAGGGGTAGGGGGAATGGGAAAAGTGCAAGGGGAAGGGTGGGGGGGAGTCCAGTACAGGGGAAGTAGCCCAAAAAAATAATACATAGGTCGCCTGGTGGCAACTACAAAGGTAAGTGCAGACAAGTGCTGGGAAGGGAGGGCTGTAGGGATAGAGAGACAGTACTGCAGTGCAGGGGTTGCCAGGGAGGCAGTGCAAGTAGAGAGTGGCTGGGCCAGGGACCGAGGTCGGTGAGAGTGGCCCAGTTGCAGCTCCTGTGCAGTTCCAATGGAGAATTCTGCAAGGGAGAGGCAGACAGTAAGCAAAGCAAAGAGGAAGGTCTTGAGGTGCTTCCAGAACTGGAGATGATTCCCCTCAAGTTCAAGTCAGGCCGGAAGTCTGTTCCAGGGGGAGGGCCCTGCTGTGGAGAGAAATCTACCCCCAGCTAGTTGCTCTGAGAAGCGGATGACACGGACATGCAAGGTGTGCATCACACACACCTGCAAACCAGGCCATGGCCATCACTGTCATGTCACTCAAACCCTCCCAAACACCAATGCAGTAACGATAAGGTACACATTGCCATGTCCTAAATGCACAGTGGCATCGGACACTGCTGCCTGACCCGGAATCAGATGAAATGACAGACCAACAACCTCCCACCCAAAATAAGTCATTTCCTAATGCATTACAACAGTCGTAGACGTAACATCACAATGAATGCCTGTCTACATGCACATTATGTATTGCAAAATCAACACTGCAGCTCATGTGTGCAGTGTCCTACTCCTGCATCACACTGCTCAGCGCACAGCACAGTGAACAGCCATTGTGTGTGATGCACACCCTGAGCATCACATCTAAGTGACAGACCACGTCAAACATCAAATTAGGCATGTACTGGATCCATGATCGGTCACAGGACATGTGCTGCCGGGACACAGTGGGCACCAGAAGTCAAACAGTGTACACGTGGATATGCATGGGTGGGAGTACATGTAGTGCATCAGAGTGCAGGTGTGTGGTTCTGCAAGGACATGCACTCCACATATGCATGTGCACTCAAGTGACCATCAGTGTTCCCTACACATCACATGTGAACATCCACCATGTGTACACCCCAGCATGTCAAACCACAACTATCCCCTCGCACCTGAAAGGAAAACACAACACATGAACAGGCATTGATCAGCAGAACACAACATGTACATAGGATACCACCATTACTATGTCAGAGTTCCCATCACACTGCAGGGCAAGGCAACTATCAACAACAACCCCCCTCCCTCACAAATGACCATGACCCACTGAACAACTGCACCTGGGTCATGGAGCCTCCAAACCTCAATTCCACCTGGCCACAGGATGACCTTTACCCTTCGTCACCATCTCCCACCTTGTGTGTAAAAAGATGCCTGAACCCTCAGAATCCACACTCATTTCCAAAATCACAAAATCCAAGGCATAAAAACGAACCTGAGCACCCTCCAGTAGATGACTTGACGTAGCAGTACCTCACAAAGGCCAAGTACTACCACAATGATGCAACAACCAAGGTAGCACAGCAAAACAATGTCACGACAGGATGTGAGACATGTGTGGTACATGACATAGGATGATGCACCATGAATGGATGTGTACTGTCACAGGTCCCCTGTACAGGCACGGGAGTGTCACGAAACAACCACCCCCACCATGTCCCGGGTGCCTGCAAGGTCAAACTCACACAGGCCCCTGAGACCCTGTTGGGGAAGGAGGTTCAGGGATATGCAGTCGGGACAGGTGTTGACACACTGGATGACTGGAATGAGCGGCAGGAGAGGGGAGGAGGAATGACACATGAAACTAGGGAATGCACGAAAATGTACAACCTGCATGAACACATACACAATCCAAACAAACTTGGGCATCATTGTCATGGCCTTCTGTAGTCCAGGCTCAGGAGTGGTACGAACCAACCACCCCCTCTAGGGTTTTGGCGCCTGCAAGTTCGGGGCTTACACAGGCATCCGCAACCCCAGTGGGGAAAGAGGGTCAGGGAACGTTGCTTGGATAGGCACGGGAAGCAGGAACACCGGGTAGAGGGTACAGGTTTCAAAATTGAATAGGATCACGGGTGATTAGGGAGAACAAAAAATACCAAATTGAACCACTCATACATCCATGCATCAGTACACTCCCCAGCAAGCCTATGCAGAGCAGTTCGTAAGAAAAACAACAAGACACTTAGCTCTGGTTTTGAGTGCTGGCCTCCTGCCTGCGCACTCTCAGGTCCGGTTACAGGAGCACTGCAATGCTGCAAAGAGAGACACAGTCAACAACCTGTATGTGCCAATTGCACAAAAACACAACAAAAAACATGCCCCATAGCAACAGACTACTCTCTACAAACAGACAATCTGTGGTGGATGCTTCGTACCCATATATAACATCACCCCTGTGACGGGTCATACACAGTCAATGCAGTAAGGCAGCCGCTGCTGGGTGCGTAGCAAATGGAACACCAATGTGTCACAATTCACACAACATGCAATGTTCCCTGGGTAAGCAGACAGACACATATAGAAAGCCATGACTACAGAGCAAGTTGCGTACCACCATGACCGAAACAAAGTTGGCAGTGCATTTATCATGAAGTACGTGGAAAAGACATGCACTGCACCCGAATATGTCCCTTGCTGTATGTCCCTGTGAGCTGCCCCTTTCCATGTCTCGGAAGGCTACATGGTTGATACAAGTGGCTCAATGGACCTTGGTGTACCGGAGGTTATGTGCCACTGCCCCTGCATGTGTCCCAGACAACCCTACTATTAGCAGCCACCAGTCCACAAACACATCTGAGCTGCATTGTGTGCTTCAACACCAATATTCGTCTAAGCTCACCCTCAGTGCTGTGACTAAGCCTGCATGTGCAACTCGCCTGGTTCAAACTTTGCTGTGTCGTGGCCCCCCTGTGATGCTCACCTTGCCTGGAGTTCCTTGGAACATGTCAGCAGTTCTAGGATGTGGGTCTGCAATCACTATGCCTCTGCTTCTGCACACATGTGCATGTGGGCACCAACAAACGGGTCCAGAATTCCGTCGTCCAATGGGACATGTCTGCTGGCAAAGGTTCTCTGGAGGCTCATCCCCCTGCAGAAAGGGCATGAAACACATGATTAATGCTTCAAAGTCATCTGTGTGTGTCTCATCAGGCATCTCATTACTTGACCATGTCAGAGAGTCACATCACAAATCACACCATCAGTCCGTCTTTCACCTCCAAAGTGTGGAACACTATCTACAGCACGAATTGCAACAAGCACATGTACAGGAAAGATATGAAACATACTACACAATGCATAGCAATCAATGTCCACATTAATCATGACACACCCCATCTAGCAAAAGCTGAACAGTGGACAATGACACCTAAATCATCCCCACTAGGGGTGTCAACACAAGTCACACAGCACCAGACATGCCACAGATATGACAGTCCAATGCCCTTGTGTAAAATGCTGTAACACCGAACCATCCTTGCGAGCCCATGGATAAGGGAGGCAGGAGTGGCATATGTGAGTCAAGGAACCCAAGCAGCAAACACATACATAAGACAACCATGAAGGGCCCAGCTGGAACAGACAGTGGATGCCTTCAAAAGCCACAAAGCACCACACCGTCACATGAAAGCACAATAGACTAGCAATTTTAAACTAAATAAACTATTAACTAATTACACTATCAATTATGGAAAACCTACATTACCTATTTAAACTAACTATCAAACAGAAACTTAACAAACTAAACTAAAAGAAAAATCAAAAATGGCCACATACGACCCGGGGGGGAGGGGAGGCACCCAGGAGGGGGGAGGTACAGGGTGCTGCTCAACATCCACATGCGATGATGCTGAGCCAAAAAAAATCCTCCATGGGCTCAATGCCTGCACAGCACGACCTATGTGGGAGATAGATGGTCGTCCAAATCTGGCTCATCCTGGAAAGGAGGACGTGGCACAGTAGCCTGGCCACGCCTAGCCGCAGCTTTCCCCTTGTCGGCAGCAAGTCTGCCGGACGGGTGAGCCTGGTTCTGTGCGGCGATGTGACGTAGGTCTGCATGTAGAACCTCCCGTGATACACGTGCATCCTCTTGCAAGGTAGCACGTGTAACACGGAGTTCCTCCTGCAAGGCCTGGCTGGACAACCGCTGCACCTCCCGGCAAGCCTGTAGCTCAGCCGAGATGGTACACTCAAGCTGTGCAAACCTCTCCTCTGCCTGCTGCCTCTGGGACATCATAAGGACACCCAGAGTGGATCTGAGGGATGCATACTCCTCCCTCAGGGCATCCATGTGCGCCTCTGCGTGAGCAGCAATTGCTTGACGCAGAGACGACATTTCAGCCTGGTGTGCCCAGTCTGAGGCGGCCATGCCCAGTCTGAGCGAGCGGGCCGTGGACCGTGCCGCCTGCTGCTGGAGAAGCACCTGCCTAGCAGTGGGGAGTACAGATCGGGCCACACGCTCCATGCTCTCAGCGATGTTCTCCATTGCTGCCCCCTGCCGTTCGGAATTGGCAGTCATGTCTTGCTCCCACTCAGTATACAGCGGTTGCGCGCGGCGACCGCGTTGCCGGGCTTGACCCCTGCGGGACCCAAGGACCGGGGGTCCTCGCTGTGTTGGCACCGCCTGCGGCTGCACGACTACATGCCCCCGTCGACGTGCTGTCCCAGGCACATCAGTGACTGGTGTGGAGGGTGACCCTGCGTCCCGATCCACCACGGGCGGAGGAACCAAGACTGTCTGATCCCTCAGTGCAGGTGTAGCAGACAGAGGAGTGTCCACATCAGAATCACTCACCCCTGACACATGGACTTGAAGCTCATCCAACTCAACATGGACATCAGAGTCGTCATCAAGGCTGGACTCATAGGCAGCCAGAGACAAGATGGACTGCAGCACTTGGGGGTTTTTGTGGCCTACCACCCCACGACCCCCACTAGTGCCGGGTTGATGTGGCGTTACCAACCCTGTGTCTGGCATGACAACACCATCCTCTGCCTCCATTGCGTCATCACCTGAAAAATAGAGAGAAAAAGGTCAATACACATGTCAGAAGCACACGACACACACACACACCGACAGCAAAGGCATAAGGCAGACATGTGACACACAACATATGACCTGGCATGCATGCTGGGTCTACTTTGAATAGCTTCTGTGATCAGACCTGTTGAAAGGTGGCAGTTTCCATGGAAGTGGGTCTATGCAGTGCAGAAAATGTGTACGCCACTCACTACCTACATGTACAAGCACTACATGGTGTGTGCCAGGAAATGTGAAGGCAGTGCAATGTCAAATTCAGACATCACGTGCATTGTGCATTCAATGTGTACCATGTCTAGAAGCCAAGCACCCCTCCACCCCAGTACCAAAGCAGGGATGCCTTGCATGGTATCAAAAGGCTGACCATACACCTGTGTATTGACAGGCAGTGTTGACTGGCATCAACAGCTTAATGTGATTCAAATTACAACACTGCAAATGATGCTGGGACAGTGGGCAGGACACATGATGGAAACTCCGGAGGCCGCCCACGTGTGAAGAAGACACAACAAGAGTTGGACAGAGTCATTGGCCATTGAACAGGCTGAGGCCTGTGAGCCACACAGATTGTCAGAGCCTAAACATGTGTGCAACGCAGGACTGAGGCACAGTTGACATGGGAAGGCTGATGAGAGGGCAGGCAGTGTCTGTAACCAAGGACTTATATTACAGTGATCATCCAGTCAAGGACACATAGGGGCATGCGTGCAATGCACATGGAGCATGAATGGGCACTCATGTCCCTGCGGGACATCTGACCCATGCACAGTACAAGTGAGTTACCCTGCATCGAGTACTAAGGCTGTACCACACGGCATATGTCTGGCAGATTCTACACTGGAAGTTAGCATCTACACAGGACACATGAACAAGAAAGTACACATTGGCAAGATTGAAGCAGACCAGTGCAAAGGTGGAACTGGGGTGCAGAGTGGCGGAGGAGGGGCAAGGGAGCATGCCTACATGGAGTCCCGCATGCAGGCAGAGGAGACATGCATGACGGTAGCATTGCATTACTTACACATCAGAACCATGTACACGTCACATGTAGCAGCAATCATGCACAACACATCCCACAAGTGAAACACACACGTCCTCAACAAACACTCATCAACACTCACTGGACTGGGCATCAAAGTCCAACTTCTCTCCCACTCCTTCGACCAATTCAGGTGGTATGAACTCCGCAACGAGAGCCTCATGCGGAGTGAGTTCTTCCTCCTCTGGTGCAGGCCCACCGCCAGTCACCAGAGTCAAGTTGTAATTTGAGGCACGCTTGGCCTTAGTGCTGCGCTTGATGTCATTCCAGCGCTTTTTGCACTCCTGCGCCGTGCGCACCTCATGGCCGAATGAACTGACATGTTCCGCAACATGCTTCCAGTGGGTGTCACGTTGGGCAGCCGTGGTCTGAATATTGGCACCCACTAGCATGTCACAGCTGTGGCCCCGCACGTAGTCCACGAGGAAGTCCAGTTCCTGCTTACAGAAAGGCTTCTTCCTCGACGTGCAGGAGGTCGTGGCTGTGTGTGGGGTCCCAGCCTGTGCTGCAGGTGCAACCTTCCTCCTCTTGGACTGTGGCGCAGACCCTGGCTGGCTAATGCCGCCCTGACCAGTATGGCCAGTGGGTTCGGTGGATTGAGCCAAGGGAGTGGCAGGTGGAGGGATGACCAGAGGCCTGACTTGTGTCAGTGGCAGCTGGGTGCCCACTAATGGACCCTGCGCAGCAACATCAGCTGTGGCAGGGTCGTTGGCCGCAACGGTCCTGGTTGGCAGACTCACAACCGGGGTGCTGTTGGGTGCATCTGCCCCTGCACTTGCCAACACCCGGCTGTTCGGGGCAGCAGATGACATGACCGCCCCAGGGACACGTGTCTTGGTCTGAGCAGCCCGGCCTGCCCCTATGGTTTCCCCCCTGGCCTGTTGGAGATCTACCAAGGGCTCTTCAAGTGCCAACGCAGCCTGCGCTGGCAGACCCTGAGCCTGGGTGGCGGTGTCCACAGCTGCACCTGCAGCTACCACTACCCTTGGGCCTGTGGCAGTCGATGGAACGGACTCCCGGGTCATATGGGTGCCAGTGCCAGATGCAGGAGCTGCATCCCCCGGAACCACAGGGGGTGGTGGCATGGCTGCACCGACACATGGCACGACATTGTGCTCAAGTGGCGCACCCCTGCCTCTTCCCCCTCTGTGGCTACCCTGGACACCCTGGAGTCCCCCTACTCGCTGGTCACCACGGCCACGTCCCCGACCACGCCCGCCATGAGGAGTACGCCCAGCTGAGGCGCCCCTCACCTTTGGTGGCCTCCCAACCATGGCACAGATGTAGTAGTGCTGGCACAGATGGAGTGGTGCCAATGGGAGGTGTACACCACAATTGACCTGGGCAAGTGGGGTGAAGGGGGTGGGAAGCAAGATGTTAACAGCCCCCCTGCACCTGCAAGGCTGTATGTGACCCTGGTGATGTGGTGACAGGTCACGCAACGCTCATGCACCCCAAAACTGCAGTAAAACCGTGCACGCAACCCTGCAGCCTACGTGCGTGGATTCAACCTCCCGCAGTACGCGGTGGCAACCAGTAACACGAATAACGCGTGGGACACGGAGGCTACTATGACATCGAAAATGGGTGCGATACACAGGGGCACCCACAGTGGGAAAAAGAGCGTGTGTGACTCACCGTCTGACTAGCGCGATGCATAAAAACACGCATAGCCAATACCCCCGCCAAAAGAAGAGATACGTCCTTGATAGCTGTGAAGTTGTGATGGCGCGCGAAACAACAGGAAGCAGCAACACACGTCGGTCTCCACGAAAGGCACGTACAGCGAACTGCTGGGCCCGCTCACCTTTAACCCGTGCTGAGGGAAACGCACGCGCGCGTCACGTCACTTACGCGCATAGGCCCTTTCCTCGTATTACACGCGGACGTGCAGTTTCCACGCGCGCTTACGCGCATGGCCCTTTACTCGTATTACACGCGGACGTGCAGTTTTTCACGCGCACTGAAATGCCCATGCACGTCTGTACGCGTCACGTCACAGGGGCGCTTGCGCTTGAGGGGCCTTCTGTCCAATGAAAATGCGTATGCGTGCAGACGCGCTTACGCGCTAAGGGCCTTTCCTCGAATTACACGCTGACGTGCAGATTTTTCACGTGCCAAATCACTCCGTATCAAGCTGGCCACGCCACGGAACACACGGAAGACCACGCTCCTGCCCAGAAGGCCGAACTACTGCCCCCCAGAACCCCGAGCACGCTCCCATCTTCCATCTGCTGCTGCCTGACTGCCTGCTGCCCACGTGCACTGCCATTTGCTGCCTGCACATCAGCCAGGGGTGCTGTTGCTGTGACCACCCCTGCTGGAACCGAAGACTCCTGACTGGGATTCCATCGCTCCACAGCCCAGCCCCAGGACCCAGTTGCCCACCCACTCCTGCCTCTGGGGTTGTCATGTCGGGGCAAACACCATCTGTGACCACTGACAACCCCCGGCCAGAGAGGCAGAGGGGCACCAGCTTCAGTGCCACCGAAGTTGGTGTCCTGGTGGAGCAAGTCCTGGGGCAGTATGATGCCCTCTTCGGAAGTTCCCGCGCCGACAAGGAAGGACGGACTCGGATCTGGACTGACATCGTGACTGCCATCAACGCGGAGGGGGTGGCAGTCCGCGACTTACAACATGTCAGGAAGCGCTGGGAGGACTTCAGGTCCAGGACCCTGAACAAGGCCCGGTGCCTCTTGAAGGCAGCGGATGCCAAGGGGCGCCGGGGCCACTTGTCGGAAGAACAGATGAGGGTCCTGGAACGCATATCCCCAGCGCTCCACGTCCAGGTCCTAGAGAAGCAGACCCGTCTGGAGTCGAGCGGTGAGTGTACATGCATCCTGATTGTGAGCAGTGCGTGTGGTGATTATTCAGTATTGTGCAGGTTGCACATCTGTTTGTATGGGGTCGAGTATGGGTGGGGGTGTACAGGGCCGTGGGGCTGACACATGCGAGGGCTGTAATGTGTGAGACATGGATGGTGCTTGTGTGTGTAGGCTTGCATGCCAAATGCAGTTGTGTGGGCACACATGTTTGGATGAATGTGTATGTAAGTAGACATGTCCGTGATGTCACGCATGTATGTTGTTTTCGGCTGCATGCATCAGCACTGTGTACATGTGCATGTGTGTGTATTTGACAAGGGTGCAACAGTGATGCAACATGGATGCATGTGACAGCGGTATGTGGAAGCCTGATTGGCAGATGTGACATGGATGCCCGTCTGAACAGTGCGACACTTGGCAGAGGTGTACACATGCATGCAAGTGTGGTGGTGTGTGTACATGTGTGGTGCACTTCCTGTGTTGCGTGTGATGTCTGGCTCACCTTTGGCTGCTCATGCTGTTGTATGTGTATGGATGGTGGTGGCAGTTGCGATATGGCTGTGGTATGGCTCATGTGTGCGAGTTGTAATGACATGTGTGTTGGGGATTGTGATGACATGTCTGAGGTTTGCCAATACCACTCATGTACAACTGTCATGTGTGTATGTGTCCATTGTACAGTGTCCTGATGCCTGTGTTTTGTTTCTCCCTGTCTGCAGCGTCAACTGATGAAGAAGGCGGAGAAGGTGCTGTGGAGCACAGCGGCGGGGATCCCATCACCAGCCGGAGACGCAAGGCCGGGCTCCCCTCCCAGGTTGTCATCTCGTCGGGGAGTGAGGAGTCTGGTGCCGCGTCCCAGGCCGCAGCTGCCGGGGGGAGGTCCAAGAGGCGGAGGTTGGAGTTGGACTCCTCGGCAGCAGAAGGGGCAGCTGGGACCCCACAGGGCCCAACAGGGGAAGATGGCACGGAGTCATCCAGGTTGGTGGGGGGTTGGGTGGAGGAGGAGGCCGTGCAAGCACCAGAGACGGGGTCTGGAGGTGGGGATCCCACTGGTGCTAGTGGTGCAGTGCAGGACCAGGGACAGGAGGCAGCACAGGCCGCCGCAGAGGTGCCTGTGTGCAATCCTGTCCCCGATCCTGTCCCTGCATCATCTTGCACCAGCAGGGATGCCTAAGTCCAGACCCGTTTTCAGGCAGGGGATGAGCTCATGTCAACTGGCCTTCCTCTGCCTGCGGACGTGGCTATCCAGGTCTGGGTTGAGCCTGTCCTGGCTGGTGTGGCGTTGCGTCAACGGGCCATGCGAGTTGACCTGCAGTCTTTTCATGAAGAGACTGCACGTCATCACGAATGGCTCGTTGACCACGTCAGCCTGCTGGGACAGGTCCCCCAGGCCGGATTCCTCCGTCTGATGGGGCTTGCTCTGACCCCCTCTTCAACTGGACCCCCTATGCGCCCGTCGTCCTCTGTGCCATCTTCCCACCCATCAGTCACCTGGGTGCCCTGTGGAGCTGCCTCTGACGGTGCAGCCAGGCTGGTGGAGGAGCCATCCCTGCCACAGTCGGGAGTCGGACGTCCAGCAGGGGTGGCCACATCAACGACTGCACCCCAGCCGGCGGAGGATGTGCAGGCAGCAGGAGGCAGTGCACGGGCAGAGGCACAGCAGCAGCAGCAAGGTGGTGGGAGCCATGAAGGCTCGGGGCCTTCAACATCGGAGGGGCAGGCATCGGCCGGAGGGCAGGTGGATCCAGGACGGGGTGTGTCTTCTGTGTGGCAGCGGTTGGGCCAGCAGATAGGTGCGGAGCGGCGGTGGGCAGAAGAGGCGCGGCTCACAATGGTCAGGGCAGAGAACTCCATGCGGAGGGCCCTGAGGCGGGCCGAGTGCCTCGAGGCAATCCACAGGGGGTTGGAGGAGGAGACGGCGTCGTCCCTGCCGACCCTCGGGGCCATGGAACAGGACCGCCTCCGGGACATCGAACAGGAGTTCGATGATGCCCTGGCCCAGAACACCACGGAGTGAGCCGCTGGACTTGCCCGCCGCCTTTGTATATAGTTATATAGTTAGTGTTAGGTTTCCTTTATTTTTTTTTTTAATTTGGTTGCGATTGGAAAATGTGCAACGTTTTTGTATGTAGTTCAGTTTTTAGTTAGTTGTCATAGTTAGGTTTCATTTGGTTGGGCTCATGGACCCGGGATTATCTTGTAAATAGTTCTTCAATGGAATTTTCTTTTTTATGGATTTTTTTCATCGCCATGGAGCAATGGTTTTGTTTATCATTTACCCTTGGATTTCTTTTCTGACTGTGACTTTGGACACCATTTATTTTGATTGTGCTGTGTGTTTTTGATTTTTTTCATGGACATTCATCTTCTTTTGGTTGTTTTGCTTTGTGGTTTTTCTCATTTCATTTCCATTCTAGTTGATTTTGAATACATTTATATTTTCATCCTTCAATGTGTCGTATCATCTCATTGCTTTCATGCATGTCATGTTGGGTGTTTTAACATTCACTTGCAGCCATTGTGTGTGACAGACATGTGTTCATTTGCATTATTTACATTGGGTGTGTAACATGTAATTGCCTTTGATATGTGGGTGGATGTGATAGTTGGTTGGGCCTTTTGGCAGGGGAGGATGGCCATTACGGACATGATTGGGGATTGGTTGGACCCAGGTGCAGGGGGGCATGGATGGGACATGGGCGAGGGCCTGGTGGAGGGTGCCCCTGCACTGCTGGGGGGTGGGGGTGGTGGGAGACATGGGTGGGGGCCTGGTGGCAGGTGCCCCACAGTGCTGAGGGGTGGGGGTGCAGGGGTACATGAGTTGGACATGAGTGGGGGCCTGCATGCAGGTGCCCCACAGTGCTGGGGGGTGGGGGTGCAGGGGTACATGAGTTGGACATGGGTGGGGGCCTGCTGGCAGGTGCCCCACAGTGCTGGGGGGTGGGGGTGGTGGGGAACATGAGTTGGACATGGGTGGGGGCCTGCTGGCAGGTGCCCCACAGTGCTGGGGGGTTGGGGGTGCAGGGGTACATGAGTTGCACATGGGCGGGGGCCTGCTGGCAGGTGCCCCACAGTGCTGGGGGGTGGGGGTGGTGGGAGACATGAGTGGGGGCCTGGTGGAGGCTGCCCCTGGTGGCTTGGGGGTGGGGGTGGTTGGAGACATGGGTGGGGGCCTGGTGGAGGCTGCCCCTGTTGGCTGGGGGTGGTGGGAGACATGGGTGGGGGCCTGTGGTGGGTGCCCCTGCACTGCTGGGGGGTGGGGGTGGTGGGAGACATGGGTGGGGGCCTGGTGGAGGCTGCCCCTGGTGGCTGGGGGGAGGGGGTGGTGGGAGACATGGGTGGGGGCCTGGTGGTGGGTGCCCCTGCACTGCTGGGGGGTGGGGGTGGTGGGAGACATGGGTGGGGGCCTGATGGAAGGTGCCCCTGGTGGCTGTGGGGTGGGGGTGGTGGGGACCATGAGTTGGACATGGGTGGGGGCCTGCTGGCAGGTGCCCCACAGTGCTGGGGGGTGGGGGTGCAGGGGTACATGAGTTGCACATGGGTGGGGGCCTGCTGGCAGGTGCCCCACAGTGCTGAGGGGTGGGGGTGGTGGGAGACATGGGTGGGGGCCTGGTGGAGGCTGCCCCTGGTGGCTGGGGGGTGGGGGTGGTGGGAGACATGGGTGGTGGCCTGGTGGAGGCTGCCCCTGGGGGCTGGGGTGTGGGGGTGGTGGGAGACATGAGTTGGACATGGGTGGGGGCCTGCTGGCAGGTGCCCCTGGTGACTGGGGGAGGGGGTGGTGGGAGACATGGGTGGGGGCCTGGTGGAGGCTGCCCCTGGTGACTGGGGGGTGGGGGTGGTGGGGAACATGAGTTGGACATGGGTGGGGGCCTGCTGGCAGGTGCCCCTGGTGACTGGGGGAGGGGGTGGTGGGAGACATGGGTGGGGGCCTGGTGGAGGCTGCCCCTGCACTGCTGGGGGGTGGGGGTGGTGAGGAACATGAGTTGGACATGGGTGGGGGTCTAGTGGCAGGTGCCCCACAGTGCTGGGGGGTGGGGGTGCAGGGGTACATGAGTTGGACTTGAGTGGGGGCCTGCTGGCAGGTGCCCCTGGTGACTGGGGGGTGGGGGTGGTGGGAGACATGGGTGGGGGCCTGTGGAGGATGCCCCTGGTGGCTGCGGGTGTAGGGGGACATGCATTGGTGGGCAGTAGAGCAAGTTGACATGTGGGTTGGCTGGGGGGCATGGCCATGGTGGATGGGGTGCCTGTAGGACATGTGCAGGGTAGGCCCCTGTGGGGTGAGCCACCTGCAGGGGCCGCGGAGGGTGTAGAGGGAACACCTGGGAGGGCCCACACGTGCAATTCACGTGTGGTGCTCCCCGCGCACCCCTGTAATACATGTACCCTGATGGAATCACGTGTCGAACTTCCCCCGCACCCCGAAATACACGTACCCTGATGCAATCGCGTGTGGAACTTTCCGCGCACCCCTGGAATACACATACCCTGCTGATTTCGCGTGTGTAACTTCCCCTGCACCCTGAAATACACATACCCTGCTGATATCGCGTGTGCAACTTCATGCGCACCCCTGAAATACACGTACCCTGCGGAAGTCACGTGTGTAACTTCCCCTGCACCCTGGAATACAAGTACCCTGCTGATATCGCGTGTGGAACTTCACGCGCACCCCGAAATACACGTACCCTGATGGAATCGCGTGTGGAACTTCCCACGCACCCCTGAAATACACGTACCCTGCTGTAATTGCGTGTGTAACTTCCCCTGCACCCTGAAATACACGTACCCTGCTGATATCGCGTGTGGAACTTCACGCGCACCCCTGAAATACACGTACCCTGCGGAAATCGCGTGTGTAACTTCCCCTGCACCCTGAAATACACGTACCCTGCTGATATCGCATGTGGAACTTCACGCGGACCCCAAAATACACGTACCCTGCGGGAATCGCGTGTGGAACTTCCCGCGCACCCTGAAATACACGTACCCTGCTGATATCGCGTGTGGAACTTCCCGCGCACCCCGAAATACACGTACCCTGATGGAATCGCGTGTGGAACTTCCCGCGCACCCCTGAGATACGCGTACCCTGCTCGCACGGGCCCAATCGCGTGTGGAACTTCACGCGCACCCCTGAAATACACGTACCCTGCTGGAATCCCATGTGTAACTTCCCCTGCACCCTGAAATACACGTACCCTGCTGATATCGCGTGTGGAACTTCCCGCGCACCCCTGAGATACGCGTACCCTGCTCGCCCGGGCCCAATCGCGTGTGGAAATTCCCGCGCGCCCCTGAAATACACGTACTATGACGAAATCGCGTGTGGAACTTCCAGCGCACCCCTGAAATACGCGTACCCTGCTCGCACGGGGCCAATCGCGTGAGGTACTTCCCGTGCACCCCAGTGATACACGTAGCCCGCTTGCTGTGCTGGTACAGGGTTAGCACAGCCCTTTGCGCTGGATTGGGTATATTGATGGCTTTTCCCTGCGCGGGAGGCGTTCTTGGGGGCGTAACTGGTGCTGCTGCAGGGTCGCTGCGCCACTGTGCGCCACGGCTGGTTTTGGTGGCTGGAATCCATGAATACGCTGTGCGCGGAAATGGATTTTAGCGCACGCGGCTGGCGCAGGGATTCGCACGCGCACACTGTGCGCCTGCCGCGTGCGCCACTTGTGCGCTGAATTCTATGAATTACCCCCCATGTCTCTGCGAGAAGGGTCGTCATTCCGTGGAGGAGGATCCGATTGTCATCCCATGATTATTTTAGGCGAGGTGACGTGGTGCCGGTAGTATTTCCTTGCATAGTTATGAGGGGGCCTTTGACGTTCAGAGGTGAAGTTTATAATTCCTTTTAGAGAAATAAAAAAAAGGGGTAGTCAAATGTGAAAATTAAATCCACATTGAGTAGGGAGGCTAAAAAGGGAGGGTCCTGTTATAATTTAAATTAATTCACTCTCTGCTAAACCAATTCGTGAAAGCATGTGCTTGGGGGTTGTGCCATGGAGGAGCGCTGCTCCCTAGATGCAGTTCAGTTGGCATGTGGGGCGTTGTGCTCTGGCACTCAGGCCCAGCTTGAGAGGCCTTCAGGTGCCCCGGTATTAATGTGGCGTTGACTTGTTTCCCCCTCCGCCCCCCGTCGGCGTCACTGCATTATATTCAAAACTGATGGTTAATAATGCTTTAAAATGTGGTTGGCCAGGGGATGGGTTGGGTTGGTTTATAATCATGGCAGAGGTATTTCTGCCCCTGTAGTGAAAAATGAAAGTTGGCACCCATGAATCCACAGTTTAATTAAAATAACTGCTGTCAGCACAACAGAAGCATTTATTTGTGGTTAACCAGTTTGACAAGCATATACCATCTTTATAAATATAACTGGTGATAAAATACAAAGAGGCACATACATTACATGTGTGGGACTTCAAAGAAAACTAGTGAATGCATGCAGCATTTTTCAGTTTGGAAATGACTTTTGTTTTTCTACGGTAAAATGTAAAATGCACATTTGGAAAACAATAGTGTGCCCAGCATGTAGAAAGCCTGCTTTCAACAGTCATGCTCCCTCACAGTGATATTCATGGCCCATTGATTTCCATGGTGTCCCTTTCAAGGCAGAAGAAATAAAAGAGGCTGAGCGAATAAGATATTTGCAGACACACGAATGAAGGCCAGTGAAAAGAGCACAGCGGAAATTAGTACACCAAGCTCCCAGCTTCCCTTGCGAAGCTGGGGGCTCGGTATAGCATGTTCAGGGCTGAAGCTGGCCGGGTTCCGAGATCCGGCCAGACATCTGATGCCGGATCTCAGACCCGGCAAGAGCCGGCCCATTGACCAGCGCTGTCTAGACTTAGAAGCCGGTCCTGGCGTTACTAATGAACATGCCCGGGGCCAGAGGTGCAGCAGGTGAAAGTTCCACCTACCTGCTGCCTGCGCCCTCCTCTTCCCTTGAAACAGAATGGAAAGCACGGTGAAGGCAGAAAAAGAGGAAATGATAGCCTCATTTTCCACCTTTATGATGCTTTCTTTTTACTGCCCTCGAAATCTGCACAAGAATGCAGAGCAGCAAAACTGGCGCGTGTCGTTCTGAAAATTGGAGTTGTATACATGCTGTTTTACCAGGTCTCTGGACCTGGTTAAACATTCAGCGACACAATTAATAAGCACTCTCTGTGTCCTCCACTGTGAAGTCCTGTTTAAAACAAGCATTGGCAACGTCAACATCTTTGGCTAGTACTGCTATTAGATGCCCAGGTACTTGTAGCATTTTTCACCTGCTACAAACAATAGATATTTCATAGCACTACGGTTGTGCCTGACAAGTGTCTTTCCATACCCACACATAAGCCCAAACTGTAGGCATTGCCAATGCTTGTTTTTACTTTTGATTCCACCATTTCATGACCGTAACCTTACTGTTAGTCCTTTGAGCAGCATTCACACTGAAAACTAAAATGATTTGCCTGAGAAACAGATTGGTTTTTAAAAGGTTTAATATTGTTTTGCTTTTTTTTTTTTTAGACCAAAGGCATCAAAGTATAGCAACTAGTGAGAAGAGGTTGAACTACCACTCCAGGAGTTACGCCAGTAGGGGAGAGCACTGTGCCTTTAGCAGCTGTGATTGCTAGAAGGTAAAAAACTGACTTTGTTTAATGTAATCTGCACCAGTCTCTACCAGTAACAACTCACTGTAATAAAGATTGTTCTTAGACTTCGATAGGTTTTACAAATATTGTGAAACAGGTTTTATGAAAGTCCGTTTTTTGTTTAAAAGCCATTCCCTGCCTAGTTTGCACTCATAAACCCATGTTCTATGCATAGTATGTTACTGAGTACTATGGTTTTAGAGAGGTTAGCTACCACCAGGGCTGTATTCTGATCATGCCATAATAAAGTTGTTCCGGCTTCTGGGCCTCAGACAAGACTGAGCGGCTCCGTCAATACTTTCTTTTTCTTTTCCGAGGAGTAAACTGCTATTGTCTTGCTGTTTGTGTGGAGAGGATTCAGAAAATATTGAGGACCTTTGGAACCCTCAACACACTTCTACTTCAAGCCAGCAGTTTAAGAGAGCAGCTGAGAGTGTTGGCTCTGATTCAGGTCAGACGTGTTTATCTATTTTCATTTCTGCTTGAGAAAAATCATTTTTGAAGCTCAACATGAGGTGAAGTTTGGATTGTTCACCTCCAAGAGTAGAGAAAAAAAAGAAGTATGACTGTAAATTCAATGAAAAATGGCAAACCGAGTTTCCATACATTTTGAAATCCAAAAATGGTCCATTCAATGCATTTAGTGAAATCTGTACAGCTGATTTTAGCATTACTCATGGTGGAAGAAATGACATTGTGAAACATGTAAGTACCCCAAAACATATCAACTGTGCAAAATCATTGGATCAGACGAGAAAGATAACAGATTGGGCAGCAGGTAGGGTAACAGAAGATGTTGACGAAAAGGTGACAAAAGCAGAAGTTTTGTTTGTTGGATTTCTAGTAGAGCATAATGTGCCCTTGGCAATAGCTGATCATGCTGGTCATCTGTTCAAATTGATGTTTCCTGATTCTAAAATAGCTATGAAATTCTCATGTGGGAGAACTAAAGTGAGTCACATAGTTAATGGAGCTATTGCACCGTGTAGTATTAAAGGGGTACAAGAAGCCTTGGAGAAGAAGGCATGGTTTGGCCTGGCAACTGATGGAAGTAGTGATGAAAACGATAAATATCTTCCGATATTGGTCCGGCATGAAGATCCAGACACGGGGCGCATAATCACATCAATGCTTGACATGCCTTCGATTGTTGCAGGGGATTCTCAAACTCTGTTTGATACATGCAACAGTGTCATCAAACAAAAGAATCTAAACTGGAATAACTGTGCGACATATTCCTCAGATAATAGCAATTCAATGAATGGCAAGCACAACAGCCTACTGAATAAAATAAAAGCCCAACAGAATGAAAGCAGCAGAAAGTGTATGATGTTGGCTGCCCTTGCCACTTGTGTCACTTAAGTGCACAAAAGGGATCCAAAGCCTTGTCAATAAAAGTTGATGACATGCTGCTTGATATCTACTACCACTTTGAAAAAAGTGTGAAGCGTAAAGGAATTTTGAGAGAGTACATGGAGTTCACAGAGACAGAAGTAAGGAATGTCATCAAAAACATCAGCACAAGATGGTTGAGCTTGGGTAAGTCAGCAGAGAGAACTTTAAAGCAGTGGGACTCACTTAAATCATATTTTCTGTCAAACTTTGATGATGATGCTGAGGGAAAGAAGAAAAAAGGCAAAACTGGTTGGTGAAGGAGAAGAGCGACTTGTCAAGCTTTTTAAAAACCCTGTGACGAAAGTTTATTTTATGTTTGTTCAAGCTGTGCTTCCCATCTTTGATTCCTTCAATACATTACTGCAAAGCGAGTCCCCGATGATACATCGTCTTCACCCTGCAGCCATGCGTCTTTTTCGCCAGTTGATGGCGAAAGATATTTAATAAGAAGATATTTGCATTGGGACTCAAACAGGACACCTTCTCGAGGCGCTGCGAGGTGACCACTGGCCCCTGCATAGCAACCAAACCTGTATCAGCATCCCACCAGCAACTGAAAGTGTCGCCTGCAGGCCACACATAGGAGGCTGCAGTAGGTGCATTAACCCATTGGGCTGTCGACCCTCCTTCCTATGAGAGCAGAAAACTGAATTTCCATGTTGCCTTCCTTTGGCACATTAGATCTATCTTTCACCCCAATTCAGAGGATGTTTTGCTTCACGGAGAGATGATATTCATTGTGAGGTGTGAGCCACTAATAGCTAAGCAGCTCAGTTAAATCTTTGCCTTTGTCATTGGGGTGTACTCATATGTGCAGGGCAGTCTTCTGTCCTCTGCTACTGTATTCTTTCTTATTGCTGCTTGTTCAGGATTTTTAAGTGTAAACACTCTGCTCTCAAAAGTGAAAGATTTTTGGATTCCAAGATGGCCACCAACACCAGGTAGGCGTGTGTCTACGGCACTCCAGAACCTCCAACTCATCTAAGCGGTTCCACCACCCCTTATGTTTTGAGGAACTCAGAAATACAGCGGCCTATACTTCTCTGTATTTTGGAGCACCCGTTGTTGCCGCAGCACCCAAAAGTAGAAGGGGAAATTACTGCGGTGCGCATCGGAGGCCCGCAGGTGAAAGGAGACGCGGCAGGCCAACTGCGCTGAGCAGGAGAGGGGGCAGCTGCAGGCGGGACGGGATCGGAGTCCCGTTCCTGTCCCCCCAGCCGGGCAAAGGACAGAGCGGTGCGGCTTCGGGGGAGCGGACGTGCTCTTGTCTGCATAGCGGGCTCTCCCGCCGACTATTGGGCGGGTACGGCTGAGTGAGCCTGCGCCCCTCAGGAGCTGCCTGGATCGGGCCCGCCTGAGAGGAGGAGGAGGAGACCCGGCGGCTGGCCCCTAGGTGAGGAGGCACCCTCGGGACACATCGGCGGGGCTGTCAGCTTGGCTTGCGGAGCCTCGGATTGGAGTGCCACCCGGCGGCGGAGCATCGGGCGGGAGCCGGGCGCTCGCCGCGGGCCTGCACAAGTCTTCAGGAGCGGCGGCAAGCTCCGGGCTGGAACGATGGCCCGTGGAAAGGGGAGCAGGCCCGTGCGGCGAGAGGACGACAGCAGAGGAGTACGGTGGGCGGTGGGGGGGTCTGGATGTCATTAGCCCCCACGGGGCCTGAGGGGTGCCTGGAGGGGGGTCTCCTTCAGTCTGGAGGAGTGGAGCCTTGGAGGGGAGGGGGTGACCTCCTCCGGGCCTGACAGGCCTCCTCCCTGCTGCATCATCCAGTGGACTGTGGCTCCGTTGCACGCTGGGCTGCTGGCCTGACATCTGCTCCCCTCATCTAATGCGGAGCCAGGCTACACAAACCAGGCGAGCCCGACCCGGGCCCACGCGGCCTCATTGACTTGAAACACGCAATCTCACCAGGCCCTCAGGTAGCAATAAGCAACTAAAGGCAGGGGATTCGGGCCTGGTTAGGAACAGCTCCTTGGGGAGGCACGGGCAGGATCAGTGGGGACCTTCCTGTCCATAATCCACAACTATGGCGACTACAAACAAGAGCAAGGTGAATAAAAGCGGTCCGTCTCAGGCAGACCCTCATAGCCTTGTGGGCAAGCAAGGACGCAGCTGAGGAACGCAGGGCCACACAGGGGGGGGGGAGTATGGAGCAGGAGCACATTGGGACCCCGGAAGCGTCCGCACAAATCTCACACCAGGATCTGCATGGGGAGCTGCTCTCACTTCAAGCATCCTTGGGGAAAACCTTCCAAGAGCATTTTCAATTAATGAGGTCTGACATCAACCAGGTTGTTAGGAAAGATTTCGTAATTGTAGGTAATTTTTCTTCCATGTGGCAACCCCTAAACTTTTTGCTGTTGTTTTTCACCTTGTTCTCGACTTTGCCAGAGAAGTGCAGCCTTCTGCCGCACTCCTCTGGGCTTTCGCTCCTTTCTTACGGGGAAACTGACATGCCCTTAAGACAGTCAGTACCGGGAAACGCTGTTTTCCGTAGTTTCTTTTATCATGTTGTGGCTTTCGTGCAACATAACACAAGAGGGCACTGTAAACTAAGTTACTGCTCTCTTGGGTCTCTAGCCTTCTACAGGCCCTAGATACTCTTTTAGGATTGTAACTGATCGGTGCAAGTGATTCACGGACGGGAATGGTGGCAGTGACCGTTTCTTGTGTTTTGAGCTCCTTTTGGCGTTTTAAGCGCGTTTCTCGCGGTTAACCCAAAATGGTGGCCTGGCTCCCAAAATGGCCAGACTACGAGGCTCCTTTGTCCTGTCCGCTGACCGTCTTGCTCCCTTCACCTTCCCCAGGTCGAGCCGACCCGGGGCCTTCCTTATTTGGGCATGTACTTTCCCGCGAAACACGGATGCTTTCGCGGGCTTCTACATGCCTTGTGTGTGCCTCCAGGATGTGGGCTGGGATGTCTGGTCCCAATACACATCCTGGGTGCCAGAGAGTCTAGGGTGGTGTGAATGCCTGGGACCACCGTGGTCCGTGATAGGTCCATGTATGGTGTGAGTGTTGATGAGCGGATCTCCCATTGGGTCCCCTCCGTTTTGGCGCGAAGGGAACCGTGGATAAGAGGGGGCTGGAAACACCACTACCATGTCGATCTCCTGAGTTCTCACGAACGAAGGAATACAGGAGCCAAGTATCCTGCAACCAAGAGGCTGAACCAAGGAATCGCTGGTGACCCGCTGAAGGACTGCTCCTCTGCACTGCTGTCGCCTTGTGAAACCCTTTTCACCTTTGATCGAACCAGAAGGCCTGTACTGGTACTTCGACCCTTGGAATAGCGGGGACAGCTATTCTCGGCATCTTCACCATCTCCTGCTAGTAAGCCTTCGGAAGCGTCTCTGGGCCATCCAGCAGACTGACCAGCCTACACAGGAGTCTTGCTCTGTAACCGCCGTCAGGTTGTGTAGTATTTCGAGTCCTTGTCACTCTCACATGATTCGTACACTTGGCGTTCCCAGGTTTGAAGTGAGTAGTGTACATTTGGCTCAGATACACACGGCCGCTCCGTTGCCCTGCTGTGGTAACAAACTGTGCGGGTTCCTTCGTTTGGGACGTCTTTTACTCAACTCTGCTGCTGCAGACTCAACACGACGACGAGACGTCCCCTGCTCTTCTGAACCTGCCAGCGACTGAAACTGACGCGGAGAAGCCTAGGTCTGCTTGCATCGTGGACCGGTGAGTAGCATAGCTAGGAACTGGTCGCCCTCCTGCAGGAGCCCATAGCTTTTCCCCGCTGTGTCAAAACAGCACGCCTTTCCGTACTCGCGCTCTGCTTCTGCCCACAGTGGAGGCTGCGCTTGAGTCGCGGAACTCTGTTCTTCTTCATTTGTGCACTAAACTGAACTGCCTGATTTCCCTCGAAGAGACTCCCCTTTTGCCCGTTGGCACCAGCGTGTGCAGGTACTTTTGAGCACAAGGCTCCACTCTTCGTAGGGCTCGGACTTCCTTTTAGTTAGGTGCCTCTGAAGGCGGACTGGGTCTAAGCATTATTTCGCACTGCCTGTTTTCCTTCCCTTTTAGGTGGACTACACATTTCGTGCATCTAACGCTTGAGACTTGTTTGTATTTGTATATATATTGTATTGGTATGGTATGTGTTGGTTTACTAGAGTTGTATTGTGATTTCTCGCTACGGTCATTGTTTTAAAGGCCTTGGAATAAATGTGTATATATTTTTTAATATAGCACCTGTTTGGAGTAGTTTGTAAGTGTCCTTGCTTTGTGTGCTCATTGCGGGCTTTCAGTCACCCTCACCCCTCTTGAGACCTAGTCTTGACCGCCGCGATCGCTACCTTGATTGGTCTGGCTTGTCCAGAGGTTACCCTGTTCCAAGTAATTAGGTTGGCCTTCTGAACTTCTGCGCCACCAGGACAGAGTTCAGAAATCCGTCTTAACAAATTGGTGTACAGCGGTGGGATACGACTGAAGGTATCCAGTGTTGCGCACAAACTAAGGCATTTCAAGTTATTCCTACCAGGACACATAGTGAATTGTTATAGTATAACTTTAAAAAGGCCATAGTCCTATCTAACAGTATGGAAACAAATACCTTGTTAACTTTAAATGCTTTCAAATCAGAAACATTGAAAAAGATGTGTGCGGAGAGAGGTGTTTCCTCTCAAGGCACGAAATTGGATATGATCCAAAGAATCGTGGCGTGGCAAGAAGCGCAGCTTGACGCTATAACTTCTGAGGACAGTGCGGAAGGAGGTGGGGCTGCTCTCACTGGTAGAACCGACGGTTCTGCCGCTGCACTGATCCACCGCGACCACGAGGACAGGGAGGATGAGATGTCTAATGTTTCCTCTGCCAGTGCTGATGGGGAGGCTATGCTTGAATTCAAGAAGCAAGAGCTGTGGTTTAGGCAGAAGGAGCTTGAATTCAGCATAGCCAAACTAAAAATCGAACAGGCAGAAAAACAGAAAGACAGGGATCACCAGTTGGAACTGGCCAAGCTTCAGGTTGCAAATGGGTCCAAGGGTCCTGGACATGGGTCTGGGGCCTCCTCTCATCCACGGTTTCCGAAAGATCTGCTCAGTGTGTATGAAGAAAGGAATGACATTATGGACTGGCTGAATGCGTTTGAGTATGCATGCGAAGTTCAACAAGTTGACAATGCTGATAAGATTGCCTGGTTACTCAGCAGACTGCCCCATTCTGGCTGTAGTGCCATTATGGAAATGTCGAAGGCTGAGCGAGCTGATTTCGCAATGTTAAAGCAAACTCTCATTTTAAAGTTTGGGAAGACTCCGGCCCAATATTTGAAACGATTCAGAGAGTATAAGAAAAAGGAAGGTGGTACTTGGGTATCTTATGTCACCGAATTCTTGAAAAACTTAACTGGCTGGGTCGAAGGTTATAAGGTTTCTACCTTCGAAGGCATGATAAATCTTGTCATGCTGGAACACATTTTTGCATCTTCTTCCCCGGAGCTTAAGCAGCATTTGGCCGATTCGAAGGAGATAGATCCTAAGAAGCTGGCCATTGCAACAGACTTATGGGTGTCACATCGAGTGTCCCATAAGGACAAAACTCATCCTGGTAAGCAGGAGGAAGGGAAAAAGTCCAAAGATAAGGAGGGTGGAGAATCTGATAAATCTTCTTCTCAAAAGGGCCACAAAAAGAAAAATAAGGGTAAGACACAAGAGAACTCACAGGGTAGTGGAGGTCAGCCTCCGAAACAGAACTCTGGTTACAATAAGCCTCCCTATGTAAACAGACCCAATGGATCTTGTTTTGCTTGTGGAGCAACTGACCACGTGAAGGGGGATCCCCGGTGTAAGGTTAGACCTTTGGGGGTCCACTCCGCTAATCTGGCCTTCTCCTCCTACGAGGAAGAAGAGATTACAGGAGCATCCTTCTCCTCAGACTAATTTCCCAGCGGGATAGAGGCTGAGGTAGTTTTAGTTTCCCTGGGTTCCTGGGAGCCTAAAGTCGCAGAGGCTTATGCTAGGATTCCAGATAATACCAAGCACTACTTTAAAGACAGTGTGCTGATCAATGGAGTAGATACTCCAGCTCTTAGGGATAGTGGGTGCAGTCGAACTGTAGTGGATTCTACCTTGGTAGACTCAGAGGAAGTTGCCAGAGCTACTCTGATGCCCACTAAGTTGGCTGACGGCCCACTCCGTATGTTCCCAGTAATATCTGTAAATCTTACTTTAAATGGTACAGCAGTCAGGATTCCAGTGAGCATTCAGAGAAACGGCCTGGGAAAGGTCTTGTTAGGTAATTATCTCAGAGCTTTAGGGCTCGTAGGAGACACTACCGAAAGACCCTACACACGGTCTCAAGCACGGGCAGCATTGGCCAAGACCAATACGCCGCCCCAGCCGAAGGGGAAACCCAAGGCGAAAGGAGTCAACAAGTCAAGACGAGGGAAAGAGAATATTCCCCGGAGCTCGCCTACCACTGCGGTGGAGGAAGTTGGTCAATCGCCCGGGCCTGACGAGGAGGTGGCGATGCCTGAAGTATTTGACCCCAACGATCATCCTGAACTAAAAGACTTGTTAGTCGAAGGTGGTCCTGATAGGGACGAATTCAGTAAAGGCCAACGTGAGTGCCCATCTCTGGAAGGCCTAAGGAGACAGGCCTGCTCCTAGCTTGAGGGTGAACCTCCTGGGACGCATAGGATTTATTGGGAAGGTGGACTCCTGTATAGTGAGCCCACAGAGTCTACAGAAGGAGACCATAGGAGGTTGGTGGTTCCCCTTGCTGTAAGACCCTTCCTCCTGCAGTTGGCGCATGAAGTGCCCCTTGCTGGTCACCTTGGTATTAAGAGGACCAAGCAAAGGTTATCCATGCACTTCTACTGGCCCAAGATGGGGGTGCAAGTAGAAAGTCACTGCAGGAGTTGTGCCTCCTGCCAGTTATCTGGTAAGGTTGGCTCGACAATCCAAGCTCCATTGGTACCGCTCCCAGTTGTGGGGGTACCATTCGAAAGGGTAGGGATCGACATCGTTAGTCCCCTTGACCCGCAAACATCCTCGGGCAATAGGTTTATCCTGGTGCTGGTCGACCATGCAACCAGATATCCTGAGGCCATCCCATTGAAAACTGTAACTGCCAAGTCAGTTGCAAAAGCTTTACTTGGCATATTTACTAGGGTTGGCTTCCCTAAAGAAGTTGTGTCGGATCGTGGCAGCAACTTTATGTCGAAGTATATGCAGGCTATGTGGAAAGAATGTGGGGTCACCTACAAGTTCTCTTCTGCATACCACCCCCAGACCAATGGTCTGGTGGAACGTTTCAACAGAACGTTAAAGAGCATGATTGGGGCTCTGGAAGAACCTCAGAGAAGAAAATGGGATTTTCTTTTACCATGCTTACTGTTTGCCTACCGAGAGGTACCACAGGAGGGTGTTGGCTTCAGCCCCTTTGAACTTCTGTTTGGTCATCCTGTACGGGGACCCTTAGCCAAAGTCAAAGAGGGATGGGAGATGCCCGCTCCCCCTGTTACTACCAACGTAGTTGATTATGTGCTAGGGCTCAGAAAACGGATGGTACTTCTGATGGGCTTGGCTAGTGATAAATTGAAGGCAGGACAAGCGCTGGTGAAACATTGGTACGACCAGAAAGCTTCCCTCATCAACTTTACACCTGGTCAGCAAGTCCTGATCATGAATCCCATAAGGCCTCGAGCTTTACAGGACAAATGGTCAGGCCCTTACACAGTGGTGGAGCCCCTGGGTGAGGTTAACTATTTAGTGGACCTTGGAAGGCCTGGACAGGCTCCAAAAGTGTTTCACGTGAATAGGCTGAAGGCTTTCGTCCCAAGAGTCGAAATCGCAGCACTGCTACTGGCTTCAGATGTTGAGGAAGAGGAGTCTGAACCTCTCCCCGACCTGTTCCAAAGCGGTCCTTCAGATAGCTCCTTTGAGGGTGTCCGAGTGGCCCCTCACCTGACTTCTGATCAGCAGGCTGAGGTGAAAAGTTTGCTTAGGCAGTTTTCCCCCCTGTTTTCACAGTCGCCTGGTTTGACACCTTGGTGCAAACATAACATAGACACAGGAGACAGTGTACCTACCAAAAGTAGGGGATACAGGATGTCAGACAAAGTACGGTCTTATATTAAGACCGAGGTCAAAAAGATGTTAGACCTTGGGGTGATTGAACCCTCTAGTAGTCCTTGGTCCAGCCCTGTGGTTTTGGTTCCAAAGGCAGGCACTTCTGAATTGAGTTTCTGCGTGGATTACAGGGCTCTGAATGCTGTCACCAAGACAGATGCACACCCCTTGCCTCGAACAGATGAGCTGGTGGATACTTTGGGTGCCTCCAAGTACCTCAGCATGTTTGACCTCACTGCTGGCTATTGGCAAATAGCTTTAGCAGAACATGCCAAGGAGAAGACAGCGTTTTCTACTCCAGACGGCCCTTACCAATTCACGGTAATGCCGTTCGGGTTGAAGAATGCACCTGCCACTTTCCAGAGGCTTGTGAATCATGTTTTGAATGGGTTGGACGAATTCTGTCTTGCATATCTGGACGATATAGCAGTTTTCAGTGCCACTTGGGAAGACCATGTGAAACACCTCGGGATTGTGTGCTCCAGGCTCTTCAGAAAGCACACTTGACCATAAAGGCTAGTAAATGCCAGATTGGACAAGGCTCAGTGGTTTACCTTGGACATGAAGTAGGTGGAGGGAGGATACAGCCTCTTCCCAGTAAAGTACAAGCAGTACAAGACTGGCCTACCCCCACTACACAAACCCAAGTGAGAGCCTTCTTAGGACTCACGGGGTATTACCGCAATTTCGTGGCAGACTATGGCACCATAGCTGCCCCTCTGACTGCCCTCACAACTCCGAAGAAACCCAAGAAGGTAACTTGGACCGACGAGTGTGAGAAGGCCTTCAATGGCTTAAAAGACTCCTTGTGCCAGGCCCCTGTCCTCAGGGCTCCTGATTATCAAAGACCTTTTATCGTGCAGACGGACGCCTCTGACACTGGGATAGGAGCTGTACTATCACAAGTAGATGAGAAGGGTAAGGAACACCCTATTGGTTTTATTAGTCGCCAGCTTAAGGACAGAGAGCTCAGATGGTCCACGGTAGAGAAAGAATGATTCTCTGTTGTGTGGGCCCTAAGGAAGCTGAGGCCCTACCTCTATGGGACCCACTTCACTGTGCAAACTGACCATAGGCCCTTAAAGTGGCTAATGAACATGAAGGGGGAGAATCCAAAGTTGCTTAGGTGGTCCATAAGTCTACAAGGCTTCGACATCACTATTGAGCATAGACCAGGTGTCCAACATAGCAATGCTGATGGGTTGTCCAGAATGTTTAACCGACCTGAACAAGAGACTCATCCAGGGGTGGATTAGTTCCCCCTGTCCATAGTCTGGGAGGGGCGAGTGTTAGAAAAGATTTCGTAATTGTAGGTAATTTTCCTTCCATGTGGCAACCCCTAAACTTTTTGCTGTTATTTTTCACCTTGTTCTCGACTTTGCCAGAGAAGTGCAGCCTTCTGCCGCACTCCTCTGGGCTTTCGCTCCTTTCTTACGGGGAAACTGACATGCCCTTAAGACAGTCAGTACCGGGAAACGCTGTTTTCCGTAGTTTCTTTTATCATGTTGTGGCTTTCGTGCAACATGACACAAGAGGGCACTGTAAGCTAAGTTACTGCTCTCTTGGGTCTCTAGCCTTCTACAGGCCCTAGATACTCTTTTAGGATTGTAACTGATCGGTGCAAGTGATTCACGGACGGGAATGGTGGCAGCGACCGTTTCTTGTGTTTTGAGCTCCTTTTGGCGTTTTAAGCGCGTTTCTCGCGGTTAACCCAAAATGGTGGCCTGGCTCCCAAAATGGCCAGACTACGAGGCTCCTTTGTCCTGTCCGCTGACCGTCTTGCTCCCTTCACCTTCCCCAGGTCGAGCCGACCCGGGGCCTTCCTTATTTGGGCATGTACTTTCCCGCGAAACACGGATGCTTTCGCGGGCTTCTACATGCCTTGTGTGTGCCTCCAGGATGTGGGCTGGGATGTCTGGTCCCAATACACATCCTGGGTGCCAGAGAGTCTAGGGTGGTGTGAATGCCTGGGACCACCGTGGTCCGTGATAGGTCCATGTATGGTGTGAGTGTTGATGAGCGGATCTCCCATTGGGTCCCCTCCGTTTTGGCGCGAAGGGAACCGTGGATAAGAGGGGGCTGGAAACACCACTACCATGTCGATCTCCTGAGTTCTCACGAACGAAGGAATACAGGAGCCAAGTATCCTGCAACCAAGAGGCTGAACCGAGGAATCGCTGGTGACCCGCTGAAGGACTGCTCCTCTGCACTGCTGTCGCCTTGTGAAACCCTTTTCACCTTTGATCGAACCAGAAGGCCTGTACTGGTACTTCGACCCTTGGAATAGCGGGGACAGCTATTCTCGGCATCTTCACCATCTCCTGCTAGTAAGCCTTCGGAAGCGTCTCTGGGCCATCCAGCAGACTGACCAGCCTACACAGGAGTCTTGCTCTGTAACCGCCATCAGGTTGTGTAGTATTTCGAGTCCTTGTCACTCTCACATGATTCGTACACTTGGCGTTCCCAGGTTTGAAGTGAGTAGTGTACATTTGGCTCAGATACACACGGCCGCTCCGTTGCCCTGCTGTGGTAACAAACTGTGCGGGTTCCTTCGTTTGGGACGTCTTTTACTCAACTCTGCTGCTGCAGACTCAACACTACGACGAGACGTCCCCTGCTCTTCTGAACCTGCCAGCGACTGAAACTGACGCGGAGAAGCCTAGGTCTGCTTGCATCGGGGACCGGTGAGTAGCATAGCTAGGAACTGGTCGCCCTCCTGCCGGAGCCCATAGCTTTTCCCCGCTGTGTCAAAACAGCACGCCTTTCCGTACTCGCGCTCTGCTTCTGCCCACAGTGGAGGCTGCGCTTGAGTCGCGGAACTCTGTTCTTCTTCATTTGTGCACTAAACTGAACTGCCTGATTTCCCTCGAAGAGACTCCCCTTTTGCCCGTTGGCACCAGCGTGTGCAGGTACTTTTGAGCACAAGGCTCCACTCTTCGTAGGGCTCGGACTTCCTTTTAGTTAGGTGCCTCTGAAGGCGGACTGGGTCTAAGCATTATTTCGCACTGCCTGTTTTCCTTCCCTTTTAGGTGGACTACACATTTCGTGCATCTAACGCTTGAGACTTGTTTGTATTTGTATATATATATTGTATTGGTATGGTATGTGTTGGTTTACTAGAGTTGTATTGTGATTTCTCGCTACGGTCATTGTTTTAAAGGCCTTGGAATAAATGTGTATATATTTTTTAATATAGCACCTGTTTGGAGTAGTTTGTAAGTGTCCTTGCTTTGTGTGCTCATTGCGGGCTTTCAGTCACCCTCACCCCTCTTGAGACCTAGTCTTGACCGCCGCGATCGCTACCTTGATTGGTCTGGCTTGTCCAGAGGTTACCCTGTTCCAAGCAATTAGGTTGGCCTTCTGAACTTCTGCGCCACCAGGACAGAGTTCAGAAATCCGTCTTAACACAGGCGGTGGCGGAAATCAAGCAGGAAGTGAGACAGCTGGGGGAGAGAACGGACATAGTTGAAAAAGGCCTGCAGGAGGTAGGCAGAGAGGCTACAGAGAACAGTGAAGCAATCGAGAGGCTCGACATGGCATCGCGGAACTTGGAAATAAGAATGGAAGACATGGAAAACAGGTCTTGAGGGATCAACATCAGATCGAAGCTCCTGCCGGAGACAGTGCAAGATAGGGACCTGAAGGAAACAGTTCAAGGGATTTTTGCGGAGCTACTGGGTGAGCCCTCACCTGATCGGATCGAGCTGGACAGGGTTCACAGAGTGGGCTTCCTCAATAGGAACCCGAAGTCTAGGCTGCGGGACGTGTTAGCTGCGTTCACAAGATATGCTCAAAAAGAGGCAGTACTCAAGGCCGCTAGACAAAAAGAGCTGTTATCCTTTAACGACCATCGTATTGAACTGTACTAGGATCTCGCAAGCTGTACCCTGCTCAAGAGGTGACAATGGAGCCCCCACACCTTGAAGCTTAAAGAAAAGGGGGTCAGATATAAGTGGACCTTCCCCTTTGGGCTTGTTTTTGAGTGGGCTGGTTCTCAGAAGTGGATAACCACGATGCAAGAAGGAGCGGACATACTTCAAATTGATTTGGATCAAGAGCTGACCAGGAGGGGGGAGGCGGGGTGCGATCCAGGCCGTGGAAATGGTCACTGGTCGGCGAAGGGAAAAGGAAGAGGCCCGCACGGTGGAGGCCTCCCGGGAAGGAAGTTGATGCGGAGCCAGCAGCAGTGGAGAAATCCGGAGCTGCGGAGAACTGATCTGGTATTTGAATAATCTTAGGGGGTGGTGGATACAAAGGTTGTTTTTGATCATAAGGAGGGGAGAGGGAGCTAAGAGCGAACATCATGGGATCACCAAGAGTGAGGAAGCTTGGGGGGGAGGCGGGAAGACCTAGTATTAAGGTCATTAGGGGTTGGGAGGGGGTGGGGGAAAGGGGCCAGGGGGAGGGATCCTCTGGTGCTGCCCGAGGGGCGAGGTAGAAGTGGTTCACGCACCTGGGTAACAGCCATGGTGCAAATGAGTGGGGTGTTGGGAGCTGCTGGGGGGACATGAACGGTGGGGGCAAGTGTCTAATCACAATTCAAGTGGGTAACACATAATGTTAGGGGCCTCGATACCCCGCTGAAAAGGAAAAAGTTGGAGCAATTTACAAAGCAGGGAAAACCGGACTTTCTGGGGTTACAAGAGACACATCTGCTTCGCAAGGATCAGAGTCGTTAAAGGTTAGGAGGGTTCAACCAGGTGTTTCAGGCGTCTGGTCCCACGAAATCGGGGGGGGTGGCGTTGACCATCAGAGGCACAGTGAACCTCCGTGTGGGAGACACCCTAAAGGACAAGGAGGGTAGGTTTGTGATGGTGAGAGGCACAATCGCGGAAGAGACGTACACAATAGGGGTTATTTATGCACCTAACTCAGGGCAGGACTCCTTCCTCTGCGACCTTATGGGGAACATAGGTGATTGGGCAAGATGCCAGATAATCATAATGGGGGACCTGAATATAGCATGGGACAAGGCTAAAGACAGGTCAGGGGGGAATAGACGCCGTGGAGGAGGGGCGGTAGCCTCGGCGGGACTGAGGGACAAAGTGGAGAGCGTAGGGTTGAGGGATGTCTGGAGGGCATTGAAAGGGGACGAGGAGGGCTACACATTCCTTTCCGCAGTCCACGGGACCCAATCTAGAATTGACTACATCTGGGTCTCGCCTAATCTGGTGGGTAAAGTCAAGGAGATAGAGGTTGGGCCCATGGGAATAGCAGATCATAAAATACTGTCAATGCAACTGGAACTGGGAGAGAGGAGAAGGGGGTTATGGGGTTGGAAATACCCGGAACATCTGCTGAGGGACCCTTTGATAAGGGAGAAGATAGAGGGTAAGATGGGAGAGTTCTTTGATAGCAACAAAAGAGGGGATACGTGAGAGGATATAAGATGGGACGCGTTCAAGGCCACGTTGAGGGGGAAATTATAGCAGCCAAGGCACAAAGACAGAAACAGCTACAGGCCTTGGAGTCCCAGCTAGAGGCAGAAGTAGAGGAGGCACGAGGCAGGGTGGCGTCGAACCCCAGTCGGACTAACCAGAAGGATTACAGGAGGGCGGTGGGACAATTGGGGATCCTACGAACTAAAAAAGTGGAGGGGGCCCTGCTTTCCCTGAGCCAAACATTTTATGCAAGAGGGAATAAGGCGGATGCCCTGCTGGCTCGCCTCCTTCAGGGAGCTGCCTCTAGAAACACAATCATGGCTCTGAACTCAGTTACGGGGGCCAGGGTTACGCGAATAGAAGATATTCAAGAAGCCATGGCCGATTTTTATGAGACGTTGTATGCTTCACAGCACCCCTGCAGCCAGGTCCAGGAGAAATTCCTGGAAAGGGTTAACCTGCTTAAAATTGAGGGGGACGCCCAGATTGGTCTACAACAAAAGATTACAGAGGAGGAAGTGAGGGGTAATTCAGAAGCTGCCCGGAGGTAAGGCCCCTGGCCCTGATGGGTACTCTGCGTCCTTCTATAAGACCTTTGCCGGGGTGCTGGTTCCACAGTAGACTTACCTTTTCAACTCTTTTATAGGTAGTGGGCAAATCACTCCGTCCATGAAAGAAGCCAAGACCTCTCTGATTCTGAAAGCAGGCAAGGACCCTCTCGAAAGATCCTCCTATAGGCCAATAGCGCTTATTCATGTGGATGCTAAAATCTACACTAAAATCCTGGCGAATAGGCTCGAGGGGCTTCTCCCAGACCTGATCCATCAGGATCAGGCGGGATTCGTGAAGGGGAGGCAGACTCCGGACAATATTAGAAGGGTGGCCCATCTGGTGGAAAAGGCGGAAAAGACTCATACCCCGGTGGCACTTCTGTCTTTAGACGCTGAAAAAGCGTTCGACCGGGTGGAATAGTCCTTCCTTTTCAAGGCCATGGAAAAAATGGGGTTAGGATGCGCTTATTTACAGATGGTCAAGGCGAACTATGAGGGTCCGCGAGCGAGGGTGGTGGTTAATGGGACCTTTTCTAGATCATTCCAACTCCAAAGGGGTACAAAGCAGGGATGTCCCTTATCGCCCCTGCTCTATGCAATCTACTTGGAGCCCCTCCTGCAGGCAATTTGGGAATCAGAGGGAATACAGGGAATACAGTTTGGGGCTAGACAGCACAAAGTGGCAGCCTTCACGGATGACATGTTGCTTGCCCTGACCAATCCCATAGGGTTGAGTATGCACTGCAGGCTACTACTAGAGGACTTTGGGGAAGCATCCGGATTACGCATTAATATGCATAAGTCCGAATTGATGGACCTGACGTTGGCAAGGGAGGAGAGGGAGGAATTAAAGGGGACAACGCCCTTCGACTAGCGACCGGGGGAATTACGTACTTGGGGGTGAGAATCACTCTGGCCCTTCGAGGATTGTGTGCAGCAAACTACCCCCCACTTCTGCAAAGAATTAAAAAGGACCTCCTTCAGTGGCAGAACCTGTGGATCTCCTGTTTGGGGAGGCTAGAGGCACTTAAAATGGTCACCCTGCCGAGGTTGTTCTACCTCTTCCAGGCTATCCCTCAAGCAGTCCCCGCCAGCTTCTTTAAGGAGCTCCAGGTAGTAACCAACGAGTTTATATGGGAGGGAAAAAGGGCGAGGGTGAGTAGGCAGCAACCTATGGCCCCATGGAAACGGGGGGGACTGGCTCTTCCCAACTTCCGTCAATATTACGAGGCGGCCCAGCGAAGGGTGATCAGGGAATGGCTTTGGGAGGGGGAAGGAAAACACTGGGTTCAAATGGACAGAGCGGTTACGCAACATGAATTGGGGGAGGTCCTGTGGCTACCCAGACAGCATCGGCCGGGCCATATGTATCTGAGTTCTATCACCAAACTAGTTGCAGATAACTGGGACAGATTGGTCCAACGCAAGGAAATCACAACCTACCGATCCCCCTTCAACCCCATTTTCAATAATAAAGATTTTACCCCGGGGTTGGAGAGAGGGGCATTCTGGAACTGGCGGGAGGGAGGCTGCCGTTGGATGCGGGACATGTTTATAGGAGGGGAGATCAGCACTTTGCAGAATGTAAAAGGGATTTCGCACTGGGGGAAGGTGAACGGCTGCAATACTCACAACTGCGACATTGGCTCCTGCACCCCACGAACAAGGAGGCGGCTACTAGATCGCTGACCCCTTTTGAGAAATTCCTGATGACCAATGATGGCTCGAAAGGCCTTATCTCGCAGCTTAATAAGATCTTGGATGAAGCTACCCAGAGGCCGCAATGGGCATATATGGGAAGGTGGGAAAAAATTCTGGGCAAGGAAATAGAAAAGACGGAGTGGGAAAGATTATGGCGAGTGTGGTGAGGTCCTCACCTTTCTCAGAGACGATTTCAGGATCGGGTGGCGCCCGCAACTTTTAAGACTTTTGGACCTGGAATGATCCCGAATAGACACTTTATGGTGACAGGAAACCAAGGAAACTTTGAAGCAGCACCAAGAGGGAAGGGGGAGAGGAGGGAGGGGGGAGTTATGAGGATTGTTAAATCTGTTGGAAAATTCAATAAAGAGAATTTAAAAAAAATAAAGTGAAAGATTTGAAAGACTCTTGCTGTAGCAAGCCTTTCCCACTCTTTGCCCTGGGGAAGACAGCAGAGGCGTAGGCAGGGTAGGGCATGAGGGGCAAGGCCCACCCAAAATCTGTAAATGCCCACTCAGCAGCGCTGTGTGGGAATTTACAGATACTTTTGTCAGTGCAGTGGGCCCAACAACATTAGCATCAGGTCCCATTTGCTAGACAATCCTGGCTACGCCTCTGGTGCTTCCCAACTCAACAACCCAATCACCCCTTCAGCCCTTCTTACTCATATCACAGCACCTCCCATAAGCGAGGAATTTATCTTTTGTTGGTAGATGTCCTTCATGAGGCTTAGCTAGGCCTGCATTCCTTTTCAAAGGGCCATAGAAGAGAGCAAAAAAGGAGAAGGCATAATAGAGCGGGAAGTAGGTGGAAGCTGAGGGGTCAGGGGGGTTGACAGTAAAAGAAACAGGGCCTGGCCTGGCTGAGAGTTACAAGTTAGGGAACACAATGAGCGAGGGAGGAGGAAAGATGCCTCAGGCATGTAGCTCTCTGACTCTTCCCCACCGTGCCTGCAGAAAGAGCCTTCCTATTCCTAGCTCGTTCCTGAATTGATACATTTGCCTGGAGAGCCCAGAACTGATGTCAGTTAGCCAGAGGGTAAACAGAGGCCAGTGAGAGGTGCACACCCCTTCATTTGACTAGGCTTCTGGGGCTTCTGGGCGGAAAAAGGGCACCAGTATTCCAGCAAGATCATCGTCACAAAGACCACCATCACTAGGGGATTACAGAGCATGCTGTGACACTCTCCGGGGCCTGGTTGGCCAGGCTTATGTTGAAGAGCACATATCCTAACCCTAAACTACCTGGGTGGCTGCACCATAGAGGCTGCACCGGACATGGGGCTGTGCCCGTAAGGGCTGTGGTCGCGTTGGGAGCCTTAGGGACGCGTGGAGGACGCAGGGCGCAGACCTCTGCCCGTTTCCCTCCAGGATTAGGCCCTGATTCTCAGTGATGGAGCCAGCCACTCGAAAATTGAGGGTGTAAAGGCAGAAAGCAGCCCTCTCGCCCCCAGGGCAAAGAGTGGGAAAGGCTTGCTACAGCAAGAGTCTTTCAAATCTTTCACTTTTGAGAGCCGAGTCTTTACATTTAGGAATCATGAACAAGCAGCAATAAGAAAGCATACAGTAGCAGAGTACAGAAGACTGTCCAGCGCATATCAGTACACCCCAATGACAAAGTCAAAGATTTAACTGACCTGCTTAGTTATTAGTGGCTGACACCTCACAATGGTTATCATCTCTCCGTGAGGCAAAACATCCTCTGAATTGGGTTGAAAGATAGATCTAATGTGCCAAAGGAAGGCAACATGGAAATTCAGTTTCCTGATCTCAGAGGAAGAAGGGTCGACAACCCAATGGGTTAATGCACCTACTGCAGCCTCCTATGTGTAGCCTGCAGGCGACACATTCTGTTGCTGGTGAGATGCTGATACAGGTTTGCTTGCTATGCAGGGGCCGGTGGTCACCTCACAGCACCTCGAGGAGGTGTCCTCTTTGAGTCCCAGGGCAATTATTGTATCAACCATGACCCGTACATTACACCTTTTCCCCTCTTTTTTTCTGGTCAATTGGGGCCCGAGAGACAAGCTTTTGCATGGGCATTACCAAGGCCAGAGTGCAGAAAACAAAGGCACAACTGTTAGTAGGAATGCAGGTATTGAAGGGGCATTAGCTGTTGGCTGATCGGGCATCGCAATGCATACCCATTTTCAATTAAAAAAAAGATTTTTTTATTAAAAAAAACATGCCAAGGAGATTCCAGACATTGGATTAGAACTCAGGTCTCCAGCATTCCAAGACGAACCACTTACCACTTGAGCCACTAGCAGCTGTGCTTCTGAGGTTAGCTTTTGGGCATCTATATCTTTCTCCTGCATGCCCCTGTGAGCATACCCATTTGCGTTGTGAAACATGTTTACTGAAGCCAACGAGGATAGAACATCTGGCCCCCCACCGCTCCACCAAATACCAGCTATCTGCAGTGGCCTCGAGGTTAAGTGCTTGGGTTACCGCTCGCCAGATAACTACCCGGCTAGGGCCACTTAGACAGACAACCCGCAACCCGCAGCCCAACCCCAAGGAAGACAGGAAGATGGATGAGCTTCCATGCTGGTTCCATGTCTGCCAAAGAACCAATGTCTATTTATGCCTTTCTGGGGCCACTCAATGTCTCCCAAATCCAAATTAATTTTGTTTGGATCCAAAGATCAGTTCATTCAGTTATTGTAGCCCCTCCCCTTTGGGGAATCGGGTCTTAGTGAAAATCAAAGTAAAACATGCGTTCTTTGGCTGAATTCAGCTATAACTAGGGTGACCACATTTAAAAAGTAAAACACTGGGAAAGGGCAATTGACATAAAAGTAGGACTAACTCTTGAAAGTGGCTGTCAAGGCACTGCCCTTCAGTAGTGTTTGGATAAGGGGGTTAAAGTGATACTGTTCAAAGGAACAATATTATAAATAATTTATCACAAATGAACACTATCTTAAGTTTTAAAATGTGGCATATTTTATGTGTGAGATTGTGCATTCCTGCCTGCCACCTATGAAGACCTACTACAAAAAACCGGGACCACTGCAGTTTCCAATGGGAACATGATCTTGAGAAAGGGGGACAGGGCACCAAATACCGGGAAAGTCGCGGCAAAACCGGGACATCTGGCCACCCCAGCTATAACAATAGCCGTCATGCCAGCTTCGGGGAGGGATCCTTTTGTGTTTTTGGACACCATCCTAAAACGTATCCCTTATCCACTCTGATGGATCTACTGGTTCCAGTTCTTGACATACATCTCCATCACCTTCATGAAACTCAACAATTCGCTGCCCAGAGCAATTTCGAGTCTGCAAACGATCTGCAACTCCGGCGTATCACATGGGAGACAAGGTTTGGCTGGCTGCTAAATAAATACCACAAACAACTGGTGCCCTCTAAATTGGCTTCACATTATTTTGGGTCTATTCTTTATTGACAGGCAGGGGCATTGCTAGGGGGGGCTGAGGGGGCTATAGACCCGGGTCTTTTGGTTATAGCCCCGGAAGACCTGGTTCTTTGCAGGGTGCGAGGGTATGTGTTGGCTTCTTCCCTGTCCCCTTTCTCTCCAGCCATGGTGCTTCCTGGATACACACTTTTTCCATTCAGCCCTTGGTGTGCATTGATAAACACACGCTCATTCTGATCTGACGCCATATTGGAAATCCTGTGTGGCAGGATTAGCAACTTCACTGAAGGACTGTCAGTGTCCCAGTGTGGTGTAGATGGACTGGGGGCACCTCTGGATCCCCCCTGGCTTCAGAGACACCCTCCTGAAGTCGCTGGCTATTTCCTTCAGGAAGGAATTGCACCAAACGGCCCCAGCAGTCAAGTCGCGCCAGAGTCCTGTGGAAATGCTGCCACTCCAAAGCTTGCCAAGGTCCAACGCCCCGGCACCATCCCGGCAACTGCTGCACAGGGATTGATTTTGGGAAGGAGCTGCATGGAGGCTACATGATTTACCAGAACTGTCTTCAGAAGGGCCCTGCTTCTACACCACCAATGGAACGCAAAAATAAAAATGGCAGGATGAGGGGGCTGCTGGGAGGGCTGCTCCAAAATGAACTGCATTCATTTGGGATCTTACACGTGGAAGCCCTGCCTCACTTCAGAGTGTCTTCCGCGCTAGTGAATAGAGCAGGAGTCTTGAGGGCTTAAGGCCTTCTCAGGGATTCACCTTAGAGCCAAAGAGCTTGAGGCCACGGCACAGATGCCCTAATGCTTGCATTGTATATGGCAGCTGCTCCGAGCCTTCCCTTTTTGTGGCAGTGCAGCATGTGGGAGTGTTCTCAAAGCACTCTGAAGCAGTGAGGAGGCTGAATATGTGTGCTGTATAAAGACAACATCACAAATGATAAACTCCCATATTAGGCCAAGACAGTCCGTTATTCTCCAAGGGGCCTGTAAGTGATGTCATCGGCAACCCAAGTCTGACATCCGGCCCATTTTAATCTAGAGAAAAAACCCTTGAACGTGAGAAGTCCCCCCAGATTCATGATAGGCACCTGTATAGAAATGTGTAATCATTTCAAGACTTGATCATTTTAACACAGGAAATATAGGCAGTCATCATACAGAATCCCGGGGAATCCTCACCACTCTGCCTCACTCCACCTTAGTCCTATTTTGTCCGCTATAACCAGCCTTCACTCTTTACTACTCCTCACACCTCAGTGCTCCTCCTCGCCCATCACACACTGTGCATTAGTAGGAATGTTCCTTCGTCTTTGCGTGTTATATTTGATACCTCATTGTTGTCCTTGTACCTCATGCCTCCTCTGAATAACTCTTATATCAATCATCACTACTCCTTTTCAGTTGTCATTCCTACTCCCCAGTCATTATTCCTCCTGCCCAGCAAACATTCCTCTTGTTCAGTCATTATTTCTACTCCCGCGTCATCATTCCTATTGGTCAGTCATCATTTGAAATCCCCAGCAATCATTCCCCTTCCTCAGTCATCAGTTGTCATCTTCACACCTCATAGTGTAACACTCCTTGTAAAGACTGTGGGAGGTTGTATCTGTATTTCTGACCAATATATGGTTGGGGTACAGTGAATTCCCAAGCTCCCCCAATGGGATGTTCACACACTACAGTAGGTGATAACACAGTCCTATTATTAAAGGATACAAAGTCAGGTAGATATGTACAAATAAATAAAAACTCACTTTGTACTATAAATCTAGTCAAGTAACTTAACGTAATATTTACAGTTCTATGTGGTACCACTGTTACCTTTAAATTCAGTTATAATGCATCAACTGCTGACAGTTATTCAAAAGCATTTAAATTGTTAGGCAAGGGTTAACCTCATAAAAATTAATGTAGAAAGGCACGTAATACTTCAAACATAGGCAGAATGCTTTCATTAGGGTAGAAATGCAATACCGTGTGAAGATCCTCCCACCTGGGCAATCTGTAAGGAAAAGTTAGGGTATACTTTATGTTGTACATTACAGCCCAGTGCAAATATGTTCATTAATAGTCTGCTTCTGTTTCTACAGGTCCCCCACCCCCAAATTACCTGGCAAGCTACAGGAGAACAGGATCCAAGACAAGTCTGGAACCCCTGCATGACTCCTGAGGATGGAAGATGTCCTTGCTCGTCACAGTACTTTGGGTGCCATGGAAGGCAAAGTGGCAGAGTTTCTCTGCTTTACTCAATGATGCCCCTCAAGGGTGGAACCCCCCGCCTTGGAAGAAGGAGTTGGTGGGACATCGGTGTTGAGCAGTAGAAGGGAACCATGCAGTGTCAGAAAGGCAGCAACGCAGGTCTGTATCAGTGGGCTCCGTTGTCGGGTTGCTACAGTGGCTGTGGATGTCCCACGAAGATGAAACTTGCAGCGGGCCTCGATAAGGCTTAAATGATGAGGATAAGCCCTTGGAGGTCATCAGTGACTTTTGGTGGCGACAGGTGCAGTGACAGTAGCATGTGTCGAGTATCTGTATTTTGCAGTAGGCCACCTTTTGGTTCTTCAGTGCTGCAGCCGTACCACGAAAGACAGGATGGCTTCTGGTGACTTGAACTCGAGCCCTGGGATACACTGTGGACACTCACCAAGTCTGGACCTTCAGGCACTTTCTTTGGTGTTTGCTGGTGTTAAACCCACTGGCTGACACTCCTCTGCAGGGAGTGACTCTGGATCTTTTCCGGTGCGGGGAAGGGGGCAGGTGTCATGGCTGCCGTGCCACTTGAAGTTTTCATGTTTTACTTGGAACTTTGACAGCTCTGGGCGTCAAGCAGCACTATGCTGGGATAACCCTCTTCCCGGGCGATACACAGTAACTTGGCGTCCAGCGGTCACAAACACCAGGCACTCCTTTTCTGGATCCACAGAAGCACCTCCTCGGGATCGCAGGCACACAGGACTGGCTTCCAGGTCACTTCATGTGAAGAGCAGCAGTTGCACGATGTCCCCTCGTAGCTATGGGAAGAGGTCGCCTATCCAGGTCCTCTCTGATTCAGTCCTCAAATCATTAAAGCAGCTTTTAGATTTGATGAAGAGTTGCAGTCACAGACTTCTTGCAGCTACCAATCGTGCTCACATGCATTCAGGTCATTAACCCAAAAACAGACCCATGATATAATATGGCATTTTAACACGCCGCTACACAAGTGTTTCAAGGCGCGACGAGGCAAGGGAGGGGGAACAGAGGGAGGACAGAGACAACGATCTTACTAGGACAGGTGACATTGAGATTGCATAAGTGAGGGGAAAAGTGCAAGGGGCAAGGGGAGGGGGAATCTGGATTGGAGGTAAACACACAATCTGGATTGGAGGCAACTCCCAGCCTTTCAAAGCATTCACTGCATTCGCTCAGTTTCAGTCAGGGGGTTCAGACAGGACCACAGGCATTGTGACACACAACCAAAACCAGACACCCACAACACAGAATGCGATTTCACTCCTGTCTCCATTCAGGCAGGTACCCACAACAGCAATTCCAGGGAAGGTTTCTACTAGTCTAGCAGGGGCAGCCCCAGTTCCATATATGATCCTTCCACCCAACATCCAGTCAGGGGAAGGGAACCAGCCCATACCCTGCTCTGTGGGCAGCACAGATGTACCCAAAAACACACACTAGGGGTACTAGGGTGTACCCCTACCCCTGCATGCCACTAGGGTATACAGGGATCTTTGTCCAGCAAGAACAAAAATTAAGAGCTGCCCTGCCAGGGGTCCAAACCTGAGTCCTGTGCAGAAACCAAGCAGAAAACACAGTCTCTAGCGTTAGTGGGACAAGGACGAGGAGACCCTTTCCCTCCAAAGCATTTCTAGCATCACACGCCTCTTCACAACACATGCTAGGGTGCAGAAATTATAACTGAAGACAAGGAGTGATATGTGAGGAGCAGGAATGATGGATAAGCAGGAGGAATGATGAAACAGTAGTAAGAATAATAACTGGGGAGTAGGATAGATGAAGCAGCAGGAGGGATGATAAATGGGGAATAGGAATGATGAATGGGGAGTAATAATGATGAACGGGCGTAGGAATGATGAGCGGGAAGTAGGAATGATGATGGAAGGGCATGAATGATGAATTGGGAGTGGGAATGATGACTGAGGAATAGAATGATGAATGAGGAGTAGGGGTGAAGCATGGGGTCTAGTAATGATGAATGGGGAGTAGGAATGATGAATGGGGAGTACAAATAGAACATTGGGAGTACAAATGGATATTTGGGAGTAGTAATGATGCCTGAGAAGTAGGACAGATGAATGGGGAGTATGACGGATGAATGTGCAGTAGGATGGATGAATGAGGAGTAGGAATTATGAATATGGAGAAGGAATGATGACTGGAAAGTGGGAATGATGCAAGGGGAGGAGGAATGATGAAAGGGGAGGAGGAATGATGACGAAAGGGGAGTAGGGATGAGCAATGCATGAGTTGTAAGGAGGGACGCTAAGGAATGAGGTGTAAGGACAACAGCTGACGAGTGAAGAGGAGAAATGAGAAACCAAGGATGATGTGTGAGGAGAGTGAATTATAGTGACCCAAAATGTACAGTCTGTGATGAGTGAGGAGGGGGGTTAAGGAGCAGGAATGAGGTGTCAGTTGGATGAGTGATGAGTGAGGACTAATTCGTGGGAAGGACAACTAAGGGGCAGGAATGACAGAGAATTAAGGATGACCTAAAATGAAGGCTCTTGCTGAGTTTGATCCATGTGTCATTCGTAGGCTCTTTTGCATCCAAGTTTCCCCTATAATTCTCCCTACACAAGTCATCACTTCTAAGGGAAACCACTACTTCCAGGGATCTCATTGACCTATTTGCCCATCTAAAGCCCACATTCTGTACCCTCCAACTAGACTTATTTCCCCGATCTACTACCTACGTTTTAAGCAATCTACCAGGTTTATTTAGGTAGATTCCTGTACTAGTTTAACCAGTTACACTGAGTTTCACTGATATCCCTCCAATAGATTTGTATTTTTTTTAACTGTATGTGTGTTAGAATCCGGTTTTGGGTGACTAATATAAACCAACAATAGTACAAAATATCAGCAGAAAAGGATACATGTAGGGTAGATTTAAATAAAAGGATACACGTAGAGTCTTCCGGAGATGACTCGATGTCCCTCGTATCTGGTGAATAGCGACCTTCCAACTGACGGCACTCTTTGACTGTTAAGGAAACAGCCCAAGGGAGGAATCAGCGGAAAGGGCGAGTAAGTATAAAGGAACCACCAGCCTATTAGGAAAAAGATAAGGGTGATTAAAGGAGCTGATGGAATCAAAATAAGACAGAATGTATCGGTTCGAAAACCACTGACCTGTTTTCTTTGAAGACGAAGGGGTAAGTAGGAACAATCAACCTGTACTGTTGAGTCTTTAAATCCAAGTAATCCAAAATAGAGAATCCTAGGCAACGACAGGGAAAGGAAGGTTAGTAGGGGAAACTAACCCGCACGAAACGAGGGCCGCACTAGATTCGAGATGGTGCACGCAGGATGGCGTCCATAATGTCTCAGTGCACTTGCTGTATGAAGGAGAAAACCAGAGACACGGATAGGAGGGATTATGGAAGTTTAGCGGAATGAGGAGAACCAAAATTCAAGCTGGTAAATCCTTTACAGGAATTGCCCTCATGGAGGTGCCACAATAGGCGGCTGCAAGGAATCCGGAACAGTCAGGAGGCAGTCACAGAGGAATGCGGCCACGACAGCGGTGGCAGCCAGTACCGGATAATGGCCCCGCAGGGAAGACTGCAGGAGCCACTTCGGGAGGTTGCAGAGTACGGAATATACAGGTGGCCGTCACGATGTAAAGCAGCCAGGTCGGCAACTCAATAGGAGGTCGAGCAGCCAGAGTAATCTGTGGAGGAGCAGGGAAAGAAACAAGAGCAACGGCTCCGGAGCGTAGAACTGACGACGATCAGAAGCGCCGAACACCCGAGCTTCCGGGTTTAAGAACGTGTCAGCTGATCAATGCGTAACACGTGACCAACGCATTGTCAGCTGACTATCGCGTATGCCGGAAGATCCTTAAAGAGGCACTACGCAAATGAAGGAGGAATATAAGGAAGGTATGAAACCAAAGTGAAAGTCATGACCAATCTTACGGAACATTCTGTCATCCGCGGCCGGGCCGATTGGCGGTTGCTTCCGCATTGGAGGCTCCGGCGCAGACTTTAATCCCAGCACGTTGCTTTCGCTTACGTGCCGCCGCGGTCTAGTGCTGCGGCTACATGGCGGTTGCTTCCGCTTTGGAGGCTCCGGCGCAGCCTGTATTCCCAGCACGTTGCTTTCGCTTACGTGCAGCCGCGGTCTAGTGCTGCGGCAACATGGCGGTCGCTGGGAGGTATTTCAGCCTCTTTCTGCCAGCGATCGCGGCGTTGCAACCCCCCTTCAGTGTGTTGTTTTCCTGCTTTGGGCGTAAACGCTAGTTTTCTCTTTCCGCGGCTTTGTCCGTACCTTTGTCTCGCCTCGGCTAGCTACGAGCGGGGCGTCTCTCAGTCTCTCTCTCTCTCCCTACTTTCGTGGGTACCTCTCTGCACCAGCGGCTCTCTCTTTCTCTCTCTCGCCGCCGGTTCGTCTCTCTCTCTATCTCTGTGTCCTTCGTGGAATGCAAATCCTGCCTTTTCCGCCACTTCAGCTCTAAGCCGCCATCTACCTCCCCCGTTCCTCGGCTCCTGGATTCCGGCTCTCCTGCTGCTACTGGATTCTACGTTCCATCAATCATCCTTAAGGACTCCGTACTGGCATCATCCCTTCCAAGGGTTTTTTTCTGCCGTCAAGGCTTTTTTCCCTTGTCGCCTGCTACGGGAGAGGAGTCCCAGGACTGCTTGTTCCAAGCATTCACTGTGGCTTCCTCTCGTGGTAGACAAGCTTCGTCAACCACAAAAAGAGACTTCTGCTCCCGTCGGCATCTCAACACCAAAGAGTTGGAGGGTTACCAATCAGGTGAGGAGAGTGGGGAGGAGAAGGAGATAAAATTGGACACATTGATAAATCCAAAGTGAAGGTCAATGTATCCTTTTGCCGGGTAATTTATTAAACAGCCGCCAGCGAGTGTAGAACGGTCTAGCCGTTCGCTGGGCTGAATGACAAGAGGTCGAGGAGAAGCCATTGGCAGGCATGACAGTGCCATCCCCCAAAGAGCGCCCCACCCCCCTAGAAGCGTGAAACCGGCACAGTAGAGCGGGGGCATGGATGTTGGACAAAGGTTCCCAGGAACGATCCTCAGGGCCGTAACCCTTCCAATCAATGAGATAGTGCGGAACTCCAGCACGCAGCTTAACATCCAGAATAGCCTTCACCTCGTATTCCTCAGAACCACGCACCGAGACTGCCAGAGGCTTAACCGGCAATCGAGTTCCAGCGGCCAAAGGCTTAAGGAGAGAGACGTGAAATACTGGATGAACCCTCCAACGAGAAGGCAGTTCCAAACGAACAGCCACAGAGTTAATTACTTTGGTAATCTTATAAGGACCTACAAAACGAGGTAACAATTTCTTTTTTCCAGGTATTTTCAGATGTTTGGTGGATAGCCAGACTGACATACCAACTTTGTAATGAGGAGCGACGAGTCTGTGTTTGTCAGCATGCAGTTTTGAGCGAGCCTGGGCTTCTTCCAGATTCTTTTTGATCCTGGTCTGTAGGGAAGTGATGTTCCGTACTTTGTTGACTGCCCTGGGGACCGAACCGGGCAAATTAGGATGAACAGGAATGGAACGAGGATGCTGACCATAGAGTGCGTAGAACGGTGATACGCCCGTAGAGGCATGCACCGAGTTATTATGCGCAAATTCGGCCGCCGGCAGAACGGCAAGCCAGGAGGTCTGATGTTGTAGCAATAAACATCGTAGGTACTGTTCCATGACACCATTTACCCGTTCTGTCTGCCCGTCAGTCTGAGGGTGATAGGAACTAGATAGACGCACGTCCATCAAAAGCGTAGATGTTAACGCCTTCCAGAAACGCGAAGCAAACTGTGATCCCCTGTCTGTGATCACTACTGCAGGAAGACCAAAAAATCGGAAGACGTGTTTCAAAAAGAGATCCGCCAAGACAGTGGCCGTAGGAATACCTTGACATGGGATGAACAGGGCCATTTTAGTGAAATAATCAACGACAACCCATACCGTGTTAAATCCCTGTACGGGAGGTAATTCCACTACAAAGTCCATGGAAACCATGTACCAAGGTCTGTGTGGCACAGGTAAAGGCTGCAGCAATCCCATGGGTTTTTTTGATGTGATTTTACACTGAGCGCATACAGCACAGGAAGAAACATAGTCTATGACGTCGCGTGACATACCTGGCCACCAAGACCATCGCTGAACCAATTCCAAAGTCTTCTTTTGACCGGGATGAGCCGCGACTAATGAGTCATGACTCCATTCCATTGCCTTGAGACGGGTCTGAACCGTAGGTAAATACAAAAGACCGTTGTAGTACGGGAGACCATCGTTGACATCCAGATTCAATTCCAAAACCTTTTGTGGGTTTTGCGAGACCCATTTGATTATTTCCTGTTTGAGGGAAGGTTGAACAGAACAACTGCAAATAACGTTCTCTGCCAGCAAAGTGGGTTTTAGGTCAACACCATCGACCCGCCCAGAATGAAGACGTGACAATGCGTCTGCTTTGGTGTGGTCTTTGGCTGGACGATATGAGATACGGAAGTCGAACTGGGCAAAGAACGAGTGCCAACGAGCTTGTCTAGCAGTTCGGCATTTCATCGATTTTATTTCCTGGAGATTGCGATGGTCTGAATACACAAGTACCGAATGTTTTGCCCCAAGAAGATGGTGTCTCCATGTTAAGAACGCGTCTTTTATCGCCAGTAGCTCTTTCTCTGTGACGGTGTAGTTCTTTTCATAAGGGGCTAATTTACGTGAGAAAAACGCCACTGGGTGTTCCTCTCTAGTGTACGTACATTCCTGTGAGAGGATAGCCCCTATAGCCAAACTGGCAGCATCAGCCTCTACTATAAAGGGTGTCTCAGGATCTGGATGCTGTAGTACAGTGGCTGATGTAAAGGCCTCTTTCAACATATCGAAAGCCTTTTGTGCCTCGGTTGACCAGTGGAATGGAGCTTTGGGACTAGTCAGGGCTGTGAGTGGTGCTACTGTCTTAGAAAACGAGTGGATGAATCTCCGATAAAAATTTGCGAAGCCCAGGAAGGATTGTAAGGATTTGACAGAGTTGGGAACGGGCCAGTCCAGGATTGCTTTGACCTTGGAATGACTCATTCTCACCCCCTTATTGGTGATATCATACCCTAGGAATTCAACTTCCTGAGTGTGGAATACGCATTTTTCTGCTTTAACGAACAGGTGGTTTTCTCTCAATCTTTGAAGTACTGTTACGCAGCTGTTGGTCGTGCAGAGTATGGGCTATCCCTCTGTTCCCAAGTATCAGACTGACAACCACAAGAATACCGCCAGAGTGATGCTTAGGACCAAAGAAGGTAGTCCGTGGAGCCAGGACTCAGGAACAACCGGAAAAACCCCTGGAGCGCTGTAAAGGAAGGAATAAGGTTATGTAACTGTACCGTATGCAAAATCTAGTGAATACAACCAAGACACGATATACCTGTGTATGCTGGAGCGTTGTGTATGCTGGAACGTAGTCCCAGAGAGTCGAAGGCAAGCGTTACCAGGGGGGGGGACAGACGTGGCAGCAGAGACAGGCAGGTGACCACCCAGGAAGGGGTCTTCGTAACAAGAAATGTAGCGAGTAGCAGAAGTGTCCAAGGGGATAGACACAAGGCAGTCCGTAGGCAAAGCGTAGGTCGGCGTTGGTGGATCCAAATTCCAAGGCAGAAAGGGGTGAGACACGAGCAATCCGTTGGGCAAAATAGTTCATCAACCAATAATCCACAGTTCCAAGGTAGACAAAGCAGACAAGGGTTAGGCACTGAGCAGTCCGTTAGACAGAGCAGGGTCCTGGCGAGTAAGGAGACTTGAAAACGAAGCGCAAGCAACACGTGATCCAGAGAGAACAGCTGTGAAGCAACGTTTTCCGTAACCGGGCTCCTTTTAACCATGGAAGAAAACACGTGACCACTATCACGTGACACGTATACCCAAGCATTGGGAGTTGCTAGGCAACGAGTCACGTGTTCCGGGCCGCGCTGGGTCGCGCAGTTCTTCGTGCGTATCTGTGATGGAGTCTCCAGTTCGTTTGCCACACACATGAAGGGCGATAAACCCCAGTCCTGCCAAGCATGCCACGTCGTGCCCCATATCGTGACACCAGATAAGGTAATGAGGTACCCCTGTCGGGACGCGTGTGTTTGGGTGCTGGATGAGAAGAGGCTAGGGACATGGGGGGGCGTGTCTTTGTAGGAAGAGTCGCAGCTCGTGCGGGGAGCGCTGTGACAGACTCCCCCCGCAACGACCCACGACCCCGTGGGCAAGCCGGGTTATCCTTATGGAACTGCGCCACCAGAAGAGGTGCCTGGACGTCATGGGAGGGAACCCAGGACCGGTCTTCGGGACCATAACCCAGCCAGTCCACCAGGTACTGTAGACGGCCTCTATGGAAGCGGGATCCGAGGATGGCACTGACCTCAAAAATGTCCTGGGAAGACACAGAAACTGGGGCGGGAGGAACAAGGATGCGAGTGGAGGCGAGGAACGGTTTGAGGAGGGAGATATGGAAAACCGGGTGGATCCGCCAAGCACGCGGAACAGTCAGGCGTAGGGCCACGGGATTAAGGATACCGGCGATCCGATAGGGGCCCACAAAGCGGGGCAACAACTTGCAACAACCAGGGATTCGCAGGTGTCTGGTCGATAACCATACCCGATCGCCCACATGATACACCGGCGCCTCAGCCCGCCTACGGTCCGCTTTGGCCTTCATCACCGCCTGAGCCTCGCGGAGGTGGACCAGAGTATGTGCATGGACCCCCGCTAAATCACGCACGCAGGCGTTAGCAGCAGGAGTGGCCGAGGAGAAGTCAGGGAGCGGTAGGGCGCGAGGATGCTGCCCGTACAGAGAGTAGAAAGGGGAGAACCCAGTGGCCGAATGACGGGAATTATTGTATGCGAACTCAGCCAGATAGAGCAGCTTGAACCAAGAGTCCTGGTACTGGAGGGACAGACAGCGCAGGTACTGTTCTAGGGCTTGGTTAACCCTCTCCGTCTGCCCATCACTTTCAGGGTGGTACGCCGAAGAGAAGTGTGCATCGATCTTCAGAAGCCTGGTAAGAGCGCGCCAGAAGCAGGACGTGAACTGGGATCCCCGGTCTGATATGATGACATGTGGTAAACCGAAAAGACAGAAAACCGCTTTGAAAAACAGGCGAGCTAGTGTTGGGGCCGATGGAATGCCTGTGCAGGGAACAAAACGGGCCATTTTGGTGTATGAGTCAACGACAACCCATATGGTATCGTAACCCTGTCTGCGAGGTAGATCAGTAATGAGGTCCATCGAAATGGTGTGCCACGGCCTGGGAGGTATGGGTAATGGCAGGAGCAGCCCCAATGGTCGTCCTCTACGTGTTTTACATTGTGCGCATATGGAACACGTGTTTACATAACTTTCTATGTCCTTCCTCATGGATGGCCACCAGCACCAGCGTTGTAACAATTCAAGGGTGCGTTGTTGCCCGGGATGGCCGTTAATGGCCGCATCATGCGACCATGCCAGCGCCTGGTTGCGTGCATCGCATGTAGGAAGGAATAGCTTGCCCTGAATGAAAGGGAGCCCATCCTGGAGAGTGATGTCCCATTCCGTGAGCGAATGTGGATGTTGAGAAACCCATTCCCTAATGGCAGTGAGCATGAGTGGCGAGGGCGTACATAAGCAGACAACATGGCCTTTCCCTAATAAAGTGTCTGGGAACGAAACTAAGGACTCACCACCGGGAGATCGGGACAAAGCGTCAGCCTTGCCATTGGTGAGGCCTGGTCTGTGTTTCACAACAAAATCGAAGGCAGCAAAAAACAAGTGCCAGCGTACCTGCCGACTATTTACGCACTTCAGGGAGGCCAGATCTTGCAGGTTTTTGTGGTCTGTATAAACCACCGTTTGGTGCTTTGCCCCCATGAGGTGGTGTCTCCATGTCTGGAGGGCGTCCTTGATGGCCAGCAGCTCTTTCTCGGTTACCGTGTAGTGAGTTTCGGCTGTTGAGAACTTCTGAGAATGGTAGGCCACCGGATGTAACCGGCCCGTGGCTGGACATGGCTGGGACAACACCGCACCTAGTGCAAACGAAGAGGCATCCGCTTCCAGGACGTAGGGGAGGTCGGGATCGGGGTGTTGTAGAACCGGGGCAGAAGTAAACCTGGATTTGAGTGCCTCGAACGCCCCTTGCTGCGTGGGGGTCCAAGTGTACGGGGCAAGAGGACTGGTCAGAGCAGTCAGCGGAGAAACGATGGAAGAGAAGCCGGCGATGAACCGTCGGTAGAAATTAGCGAAACCAAGAAAGGATTGAAGCTGTTTAACATTAGTCGGAGTCGGCCATTCCATGACAGCACGAACCTTGGACTGGTTCATGGACAAACCTCCGGGGGAGATGTGGAAGCCTAGCAAATCCACTTCCTTTGAATGAAAAATGCATTTCTCCTGTTTGGCGAACAGAGCGTTCGCTTTGAGGCGAGAGAGGACCTCTCTGACATGAACGATGTGTTCCTCTAAGGAGGGAGAAAAAACCAATATATCGTCCAGGTATACCACTACGTAGGTATCCAAGACGTCGGAGAACACGTCATTGATAAACCGCTGGAAAGTTGCGGGAGCGTTGCAAAGCCCAAAGGGCATTACGGTGTACTCAAATAACCCTTGCCGAGAGCAGAAAGCCGTCTTCCACTCATCCCCACGTCGCATACGGATCAGGTTGTAGGCCCCTCTTAGGTCCAATTTGGTAAAAATGGTAGCCCTGGTTAACCTGTCCAGCAGTGTGGAGATGAGGGGGAGAGGGTACCTGTTTTTTATGGTAACGGCATTCAGTTTCCTGTAGTCCACACATGGACGCAAATCGCCTTCCTTTTTTGGCACAAAAAATATCGGGCTGGCAGCAGGGGAACTTGATGGACGAATGTGACCCAATTGCAATGCCTGCTGGATGTATTCATTGAGGGCCTGCTCCTCTGATTGGGACAATGAGTAGATCCTCCCCCTAGGTATAGGCGCATCCGGAACCAAATCAATCGGGCAGTCGTATGGTCTATGTGGAGGGAGACCCTCCGCTGTGGCTTTATCGAATACCATGTGGTATTCGTGGTATACGATGGGGATGTCAGCCAGGACGGCCCCCACAGTATGTGAAGGCCCAGTCTCGGAGGTTGTGTCAGTAATGCGAGTAGCGGTCATGGCGCCCAGGATATTGGCAGGAGAGGAAGGCGTATCGCCATCCACAAGACAAAACTGCTGACACACCTCTGACTCGAACGTGACCTGTCCTGTCCCCCAGTTAATCAACGGGTTGTGTTGTCGCAACCAGGGGATTCCCAAAATGACACCGAATTGTGGCGTGGTAATAAGATCAAACGACAAGGTTTCCCTGTGGGTGCTCTGGATCAATACTTCCAAGGGTGCGGTCTGAAACTGAATGGGGCCGGACGACAAGGACTTGCCGTCAACAGCATGTATGGGTTCTGGGTGTTCTTTTCTGACCAGGGGTAGGTTGAGACGATGGGCCAAGGTGATATCGATAAAACAACCAGTGGCCCCAGAGTCAATCACTATATGGACCATATGTGTGGCATCCCTAGTGGGCTTCATGAGGGCCTGGACTATCACTGGTCTGACAGGGCCAAAGGCGGGTTCAGAGGTGCTTGAAGACAGGTTCGCCGGTGCCCCCTGTATCATGGGCGAGCCTTCTGAAAACCCGGGTTTTTGTTCTTAGGGCGTCGGGGGCATTCCCTTACATAGTGCCCGTTTAACCCGCAATAAAAGCAGGCGTTATCCGCCCTCCGGCGTTCGCGTTCTAACGGTGTTATCGGGCTTCGGATGCCTCCTATTTGCATGGGTTCGGTAGGGGTGGTAGAAGAGACCTGACCGGACTGGCTAGCGAATGTTGTTTCTGTCCTTCTCTCGGACCTCCTTGCATCTATCTGTAAAGCGAGATCCACCAGCTCTGGAAATACCGAGGGAAGGGCAGGAACCACTGAAAGCGCATCTTTCATGGTGTTACATAAGCCACGGTAGAACACAATCGCCTTTTTCTCCTCCGGCCAGGAAGTCTCGGCGGCGAGCTGGTTATACCGAGCTATGTATTCTATTAACGATAGCTTACCCTGTGTTAGGTCTAGGAGTTCCAGGTCCCGTGATTGGGCTTTATGATGTGTATTAAAGACCTTGGCCATTTCCGTCGTGAGGAGGTCGAAATCATACAGAGCGGGATGGTCGTTTTCCAGCATCGGATTTGCCCAGGTGGCCGCCACCCCAGATAGATGTGAAAGAAGGAATGCGGCCTTTGTGACTGAATCAGGGAAAGCCAAGGGTCTGCACAAGAAGTGGAGTTTACATTGATTAATGAAGGTTCGGTATTTCCGAGGGTCTCCCTGGTAGCGTTCTGGGGCAGCAAGAGGAACGGGTGTCGGAAACAAAAAAGGAGTGGGTGCAGAGGCCGGGGTAGGTGCTGGCTGTTCCGAGGGGCCGGAGTCCCCGAATTCGGTGTCTGGGGGTAATGGGTAACGCGTGCTCTGTAAGGCATCAAGACGGTCATGTATGGCTGTTGTAGCGGCTGCCATGTCGGTCCTGAGGGCCGCTACTGCTTGCATCAAAGCGGTCACAGGGTCCCCGGTGGAGGGATTCATTCTCTGGATGACCAAAGGCTTCACAGTCTGTTACGCAGCTGTTGGTCGTGCAGAGTATGGGCTATCCCTCTGTTCCCAAGTATCAGACTGACAACCACAAGAATACCGCCAGAGTGATGCTTAGGACCAAAGAAGGTAGTCCGTGGAGCCAGCACTCAGGAACAACCGGAAAAACCCCTGGAGCGCTGTAAAGGAAGGAATAAGGTTATGTAACTGTACCGTATGCAAAATCTAGTGAATACAACCAAGACACGATATACCTGTGTATGCTGGAGCGTTGTGTATGCTGGAACGTAGTCCCAGAGAGTCGAAGGCAAGCGTTACCAGGGGGGGGACAGACGTGGCAGCAGAGACAGGCAGATGACCACCCAGGAAGGGGTCTTCGTAACAAGAAATGTAGCGAGTAGCAGAAGTGTCCAAGGGGATAGACACAAGGCAGTCCCGTAGGCAAAGCGTAGGTCGGCGTTGGTGGATCCAAATTCCAAGGCAGAAAGGGGTGAGACACGAGCAATCCGTTGGGCAAAATAGTTCATCAACCAATAATCCACAGTTCCAAGGTAGACAAAGCAGACAAGGGTTAGGCACTGAGCAGTCCGTTAGACAGAGCAGGGTCCTGGCGAGTAAGGAGACTTGAAAACGAAGCGCAAGCAACACGTGATCCAGAGAGAACAGCTGTGAAGCAACGTTTTCCGTAACCGGGCTCCTTTTAACCATGGAAGAAAACACGTGACCACTATCACGTGACACGTATACCCAAGCATTGGGAGTTGCTAGGCAACGAGTCACGTGTTCCGGGCCGCGCTGGGTCGCGCAGTTCTTCGTGCGTATCTGTGATGGAGTCTCCAGTTCGTTTGCCACACACATGAAGGGCGATAAACCCCAGTCCTGCCAAGCATGCCACGTCGTGCCCCATATCGTGACACCAGATAAGGTAATGAGGTACCCCTGTCGGGACGTGTGTGTTTGGGTGCTGGATGAGAAGAGGCTAGGGACATGGGGGGGCGTGTCTTTGTAGGAAGAGTCGCAGCTCGTGCGGGGAGCGGTGTGACAAGTACTTTGGTAACATGTATGAGGTGGTCCTCCATGGAGGCTGAATAGATCAGAATGTCATCTAGGTAGACGACCATGAATTGGTCAATGTAGTCGCTGAAGATGTCATTCATAAAATATTGGAACGTTGCGGGGGCGTTGCACAATCCGAAAGGCATGACTAAATACTCATAGAGACCGTACCGGAGCTTAAAAGCGGTCTTCCATTCGTCGCCTTGGCGGATACGTACGAGATTGTACGCCCCTCGCAAGTCCAGTTTAGTAAAAATGACAGAAGCACCTAATTGGTCTAGGAGTACATTAATTAACGGTAACGGGTACTGATTTTTTACGGTGATAGCATTGAGGGCCCTATAGTCAATGCATGGGCGTAGGTCCCCTTCTTTTTTAGGAACGAAGAACAGGGGTGAAGCAGCTGGTGACCGGGAAGAGCGTATAAAACCGTTTTCCAGGGCTTTATCGATATACTCTTTCAGTACTTCATCCTCTCGTTGGGTAAGTGAATAGACACGCCCTGTAGGAGTCTTGGCACCAGCCGCCAACTCTATAGGGCAGTCATAAGGCCTGTGAGGTGGTAACACTTCTGCTTTACCTTTGTCAAACACATCGGCGTATGCCGCATACTCTTTAGGTACCAGGATGGACTTGTTAGTAAGCGAGCCGATGCTAGGAGCCCCCACTAGGAATGCCAACACTGGAGAACGGCTCCCTTCAGATCCCGGAAGGCACTCATTGTTGCAATAATCCGAGGGGTATTGGATGAGGCCTGTGGTCCAGTTAATGATAGGATTATGCAGTTTGAGCCATGACAATCCCAAAATCAATGGGTATTGAGGTGCAGCTATCACATCAAAGACCAAGAGTTCCGTGTGACCATCCGGTAAGGACAGCTTAATGGGGATGGTCTCTTCTGTTACTAACCCGGAAGATAAAGAAGAACCATCGATGTTATGAACTGCTTCTGGAACCGATTTAGGAACCGTGGGTATAGCTGACCGGGCCACAAACGATAGATCCATGTAGCAATTGGAGGCGCCGGAATCAAGCATAGCTAGGGATCGTAAAGTCGTCCCGTTAAATTCTAAGGACACTGGTACTGATATGGAGGAAGCCATGCAGACAGAGGAGTCCTGTTTGGTACTCGGCACAGGGACCCCTGCTATTGCCGAGCTTTGACGTTTCCCGGCTTATTCTGCGGTTTCTTGGGGCAGGCCGCTAATAAGTGTTCAGGAGAGCCACAGTACATACATAAGTTGTTCTTGCGGCGGTGTTCACGCTCAGAACTAGACAAACGGCCGCGTACTGCGCCTATTTCCATAGGTTCAGGTTCGCAGGTAGCGGGATGAGAAGCATCTGAACGCCCAGGTGTTGCCATGAAGGGTTTCTTTTCTCCTTTCCTGGCGGATCGTCGGGCGTCTATTTGGAGGACCAGATCTAGGAGATCCGAAAATGCTGACGGAACCACAGGGACCGCTGACATTGCATCTTTCAATTCTTCAGATAAGCCTTTATAGAAGACTGCTGACTTCTTGTCCTCAGGCCATTGGGTTTCTGCTGTGAGTTGATTGAACCGAGCAAGGTAGGCTAACAAGCTTTGATTGCCTTGCTGTAAGCTCAATAGTTCAAGATCCGTAGCCTGGGTAGCGTGTCGCATATCGAATATTTTGCCCATAGCCATCAATAGAGCGTCACAGTCATACAACAAAGGACTGTTTGATTCGAGCAGAGGATTAGCCCATGCAGCCGCTGTTCCCCCTAGATAGGACAGCACAAATGCTGCTTTAGTGGTCAAATCCGGGAAAGAGCTGGGTCGACATAAGAAGTGAAGCCGACACTGGTTTACAAAGGTGCGAAAGTTCCTAGGTTCCCCCATAAATCTCTCCGGAGGGGCTAAAGGAAACTCGGTTGGCATGAGCACTTGTACGGGGTCCCTTTGAGAGGCCTGGAGACCCGAACCCGAGGCCACGGGATTCAAGCCTGCCACCCCCTGTGGAGATGCATGCATGGAATCTTGCAGCATGTCCATACGGTGACGCAATGTATCCTGAGCTGATATCATTTCCTGTCTCAGGTCAGCAACCAGCTGAGTGAGTACAGTTAAGGGATCTGAACCCTCCATTTTAGGCTTCTGATTCTGTTAGAATCCGGTTTTGGGTGACTAATATAAACCAACAATAGTACAAAATATCAGCAGAAAAGGATACATGTAGGGTAGATTTAAATAAAAGGATACACGTAGAGTCTTCCGGAGATGACTCGATGTCCCTCGTATCTGGTGAATAGCGACCTTCCAACTGACGGCACTCTTTGACTGTTAAGGAAACAGCCCAAGGGAGGAATCAGCGGAAAGGGCGAGTAAGTATAAAGGAACCACCAGCCTATTAGGAAAAAGATAAGGGTGATTAAAGGAGCTGATGGAATCAAAATAAGACAGAATGTATCGGTTCGAAAACCACTGACCTGTTTTCTTTGAAGACGAAGGGGTACGTAGGAACAATCAACCTGTACTGTTGAGTCTTTAAATCCAAGTAATCCAAAATAGAGAATCCTAGGCAACGACAGGGAAAGGAAGGTTAGTAGGGGAAACTAACCCGCACGAAACGAGGGCCGCACTAGATTCGAGATGGTGCACGCAGGATAGCGTCCATAATGTCTCAGTGCACTTGCTGTATGAAGGAGAAAACCAGAGACACGGATAGGAGGGATTATGGAAGTTTAGCGGAATGAGGAGAACCAAAATTCAAGCTGGTAAGTCCTTTACAGGAATTGCCCTCATGGAGGTGCCACAATAGGCGGCTGCAAGGAATCCGGAACAGTCAGGAGGCAGTCACAGAGGAATGCGGCCACGACAGCGGTGGCAGCCAGTACCGGATAATGGCCCTGCAGGGAAGACTGCAGGAGCCACTTCGGGAGGTTGCAGAGTACGGAATATACAGGTGGCCGTCACGATGTAAAGCAGCCAGGTCGGCAACTCAATAGGAGGTCGAGCAGCCAGAGTAATCTGTGGAGGAGCAGGGAAAGAAACAAGAGCAACGGCTCCGGAGCGTAGAACTGACGACGATCAGAAGCGCCGAACACCCGAGCTTCCGGGTTTAAGAACGTGTCAGCTGATCAACGCGTAACACGTGACCAACGCATTGTCAGCTGACTATCGCGTATGCCGGAAGATCCTTAAAGAGGCACTACGCAAATGAAGGAGAAATATAAGGAAGGTATGAAACCAAAGTGAAAGTCATGACCAATCTTACGGAACATTGATAAATCCAAAGTGAAGGTCAATGTATCCTTTTGCCGGGTAATTTATTAAACAGCCGCCAGCGAGTGTAGAACGGTCTAGCCGTTCGCTGGGCGAATGACAAGAGGTCGAGGAGAAGCCATTGGCAGGCATGACAATGTGCCATGTGTGTTCAGTGTGGTGCTCTTGCTGCCCTCCAGGTTACTATGCAATCAAGTTGAAAGCAGGTGGTGACACCCGGCGAATGGCACTCCCTGCACGTTAAAGCACTGTGTGAATTGGTTCCCGGGGTGCTTGGGGCCTGCCCCATCCCTGTTCTCCAAGAAGACAGAGAACACCTATAAGTAACTAAAAAACAATTATCTATTGTATGAGTGAATGTGTGTGTGAATATGATGTGTGGTTGTGGGTGTAAGAGTTTTGAGGAATTCTGTGTATGATGATGTAGCATGTCTTTGTTAGTATGTGTTTGTTAGCGTGTTTGTGTGTGAGACACCATGTGTGTGACTGAGTGTGTTGTAATCTGCCTGTGTAATATGTGTGTGGCATGAATGCAATTAATGGATTGTATTCATGTGTATGCTGGGGCTAAGTGGCCCAAGTGCATTACTAACTCCTGAAAGTCATGTATAGTGACAATTTTTGGCAAAGAGAGATTGAGGCCTGTTGAAAGCGATTTAGAGCAACCATTATTACTAGCATAGACTGAAACCATAGCGTCATGGAAGTGATTTGCTCTGACCATTACTGGCATAGATAGATTGAGGGTGCAGCTTCATGAAGTGATTTTCAGTGAAATCACTGGCGTAAAGAATTGTGGGAGCAGGAGTGATTTCCATCGACCATTGCTTGCATAGATAGATTGTGTATGCAGTTTCATGAAGTGATTTTCAGTGACATCACTTGCGTAAAGTTTGTGGGCGCAGAAGTGATTTGCTCTGACCATTACTGGCATAGATAGATTGTGGGTGAAGCTTCATGGAGTGATTTTCAGTGACATTACTGGCGTAAATATTGTGGTCACAGGGGTGCTATGCAGCAGCCATTGCTGGCATAGATAGATTGTGGGTGCAGCTTCATGAAGTGATTTTCAGTGACATCACTGGCGTAAAGAATTGTGGGTGCAGGAGTGATTTGCAGCGGCCATTACTGGCTTAGATAGAATGTGGGTGCAGCTTCATGAAGTGATTTTCAGTGACATCACTGGCGTAAAGAATTGTGGGTGCAGGAGTGATTTGCAGCGGCCATTACTGGCTTAGATAGATTGTGGGTGCAGCTTCATGAAGTGATTTTCAGTGACATCACTGGGGTAAAGAATTGGGGGCGCAGGAGTGATTTGCAGCGGGCATTACTGGCTTAGATAGATTGTGGGTGCAGCTTCATGAAGTGATTTTCAGTGACATCACTGGGGTAAAGAATTGTGGGGGCAGGAGTGATTTGCAGCGGGCATTACTGGCTTAGATAGATTGTGGGTGCAGCTTCATGAAGTGATTTTCAGTGACATCACTGGGGTAAAGAATTGTGGGTGCAGGAGTGATTTGCAGCGGGCATTACTGGCTTAGATAGATTGTGGGTGCAGCTTCATGAAGTGATTTTCAGTGACATCACTGGCGTAAAGAATTGTGGGTGCAGGAGTGATTTGCAGCGGCCATTACTGGCTTAGATAGATTGTGGGTGCTGCTTCATGAAGTGATTTTCAGTGGACGCTATTTCAGATTAAGACTCAGGAACATATGGATCATTTATTTACAATGTTTGTTGTTTCGTTATAGGGGAAGACATCCACAGCATAAGGAACAGACATGCCCAAGGATTGAGGACTTGGGCCACAAACTGAATCAGAGCATGAACTGCAATTGATATTTAGGCTGCTCGAGAAAGCCAGAGAGTTGTGTAGTACATTTTCACAAGTCTCTGATAAATATCCTACAATATTAGACACCTAAACATTAAGGAAAGAAACATGTTGGGCATATATTTGTTTTTATATATATGTTTTTTATGAATCAAGTATGAATTCGGTATATTAAGAATGGTATGAAAGTCGAGTACTGCTTTGAATGAGTTATGTCCAGTGTGAAATTACACAGCACTAGTCACTTGAGTAGGAAGCAATACATTTTTTCCTATTTGCTGTTGTGTTTTGTACTGACCACTCGAGCTGAATGACGGACAGCTATTGAACTAATGGCTAGTCAATCATTGCCATGTTTTTAAACGTGTAGTTTAACTATTAAAATATGTATTTTTTTGCTAAACTTGGCTTGTCAATGTGTGCTTAATGCCTAGAGAAAGGCAGGAAATGTGAATGTCTGCCCGCAATAACGAATCCCTTAAACCACAAGCGTTTTGTGTTTGTTAACTAAAGGTTATCCACCTTGCAGCCTCAGAAAATGTAAACAAAAATGCTCCTGTGGACTTTTAATGATGGCATTTACTGTATTTTGTTTTATGTGTTACCCTAGTAAACCAATTTATTTATTTATTTATTTATTTATTTACTTATTTAATTACATTTATATAGCGCCCAAACAGCCCAAGGGCATTGTAAATTGCATGGCTTTTCACCCTATTTTTCTCCAAAAGTTTGCTTTCAAATGCACCATTTCAACACATCCTTTAAAAAATGTCCTCCGGGGAAAGGAGGCGGGGACCCCAAACTCCACTACATTGTATTAAGCTCTCCGAGTATGCTGGGGCAATAACGCTAGTTGTGGGAACAAATATTTAGGCCCCTCTAGTGAAAATATTAAATAACCGTGAAGTACCATTATTCATTTAGAATCCTGGTGCCCCTTCGTGTTCCAAAAGTCCCACCCCCCCAGCGCCAATAAGCTACCCCTGCCACTGCATACCTAGGAATACATGTATGCCAAGTTGAGCAATGCCCAAAGTTATCCAGTCCGGACCCCTCTTGGGAGGGTGAGTGGGTGGCGTGTTTGAGGAAGAGGGTTGGGGTTTGGGGGCGAACCACATAAACGTTCAAAGTGTACCTTTTTTGGTGCTCTGATGTTGTTGTGTATGGCTTTCTCGTTGGCTTACGATGTGGAAACAGTATGTTGCCTAAACTCTAATTTATCCAAGTACACACAATCTACGGTTTCAGTACGAACGACGGCATGAGCAAAAGGTTAGGCGCACGGCTGAGATCATCATGTTCCTTGTCTTCTGAGAAAAACTGTAGTCTTGCATCATGAGTGCTCTCTAGTGGCTGCTTTATTAATAGCATGCGTTCTCATGGAATCTGTGTGAATTTATGAAGTAGCTTTCCTTGGACCGCTTTCTTATTTTCCATTTTAATTACAGACAAGGAAAGCATGCTTAACTCTAACTAAATAATTCATTTGTTGTTTGAATATGTATTTGTAACGCTCACCTGGTATCCACGGGGACGTCACTCAGCCTGTTCTGACCTCTTACGACCTTGAACCCTTCCCTGGAGTCTACTCGACTGGAGACTGGGCCGGAAACACAGGATTGGTAGAGTTTAACTCCCTATTGTCTCTGTGTGCTTGAACCCCTTCTTCCCCGGGGTCCAACCCTTCCCTTTGATCCACAGCTCATCTTATTTTCTTGGAAAGTGTGCTCTCCGTCCTGCTTTCAGCGCAGGGGCGCGTTGATTGATGCAGGCTCGTTGCTGCCTAGTTACTTCACTGGCAAGAGTCCGACAGTTAAGTATAATGAGTCTTTTGAACAGTTCTCTAACTTCGTTCCTTTCCTTCCTTAGATGGTGGCCGGCGTCCGGGGATGGCGACGTGCTGCTGAGATGAGTAGCGCTGAAGGTGATTGAGAGTTCGATGCGCGATGCAACCCTTTCTTATTTGTATTGAACTGAGTTCTTTTTCTGTTTCTTTTAGGTGCCTCAACGTTTTCAGTGTGGGTGCCGGTTATGAAGAAGAAATGCGGTGAGTAAACGTGGTATGCAGCTCCTCTAGATGTTTCCACGCTAACCTGGAGTGTCTTTTCCTTCTTGCAGATGGATGAGAAGTTCCGGAGACAGAGTTCCCCCAGAGCGGCTGGGATTCAGGTAAGCGTTTGAAGCTTGTACAGTCTTTAAAAATAAGCAAAGATTTGCTGAATGCTTACTAATGTCTTTTTTCTGTTCTTTTCCCTTTTCCTTAGGAAGCGGCGTGCCGGGATGGGAATGACACCGCCGAAGATGCCCGCAGAACAGAAGAAGCGATGAATGATGTGCAGAAGCGCCGCAAGGTAAGGCTGTTCCTAACAGTGTTCTTGTTCTTGCAGGAGCTGAGCGCAGAAGAAAGATGCAGGCCTACTGGAGACCGATCCGAACACGGTCAGTGTCACGCTGCAGGTGCAGAAAACCAAAGCATGTTTCTCAGCCTGGGCGTGGCTTAAATAGTCTCTGGGTATCCCAAGTGTCTCTGGGCTGAACCACACCCAAAAGACTAGACTGCACATGCAGTTCTGGGAACCGAAATATGTGGGGGCATTCACATTGTCTCCATCAAAGCACTACAAGTCCAATCCCCAATGTTATCCTATGGGAGTGAGTAAGTCTTGTGCCATAAGCGCCAAGTCTGACTCCAAGTGGGTCTTTGGAGGGATGTAGAGGCCCTTGAGGGCCATGTAGGTGATCGTGGCCTGGCTCCAGCCTGACATCTTGGATGGCTGGGGACATGAGGGGCAGGAATCATGGCAGTATTTAATCAGTTAAATATCAGCATCATCATGTTTTGTGAACAGTATTTTCTGTCCTTTTTTTAGGTTTTTAAACGGATAACATTTTCACGTTGATCCCTTTGGGTTTTCTTGTCTGCATGCCTGTCACTATGCCAGTGGGTACCCCAATTGAGACAGCAGCCGCGAATGTGGAAGGGGAGAGCCTGCTTAATCTAAAGCAGCTCAACATATGCATGGGCCTCTTTCCTAGAATTTTAGATGGGGTAAAAGAAGTGTGTGGCATGGCCCAAGAATTACAAGAAATTATACACAATTTGAAGGATGTGTGGCCCACGTGACTAAAGGTGTGGCCCAACAGTCATAGTCAACTTTTTATACCTTGCATGAAAGAAAAATGTATTACAATTGTTGTGGTAAATATAATTATCCAGCAGTCAAAAGATCTACAAACATTCAAATAGAAAAGAAATCAAATAAAAAGTGGTCATTGCAGGTCTCTGTGTATGTGAGATCACTCAGGCTGTTATAATACCTGATGCAGAGATACGCTTGTGGGTCAGATACCAGTAAGATAGCTACATGGGTTACTGTGCCTGCTGCAAACATATCTCTGTGTAATACACAGATTGCTACACTAACACAGGATAACTGTTGCACCTCGTGTTGGAACCAAAAGATGTGTATATTCTCCAGGCTGGTAGTTGGGACTTCTACCATCAGCCTCTATATTAGACTGGAATGCTTCTTAGGAACCAGGACACTTGCTCCTTCACCAGACTGGAGTGGTCCCACCCGGCCTGCCCGCGAACGCGTGGTCAAAGGGTGTTGCCTGGGTATGGATCCGGATGTATAGGCGCTGTGATGTGTGGCACACAGAGGACTGGAACATGGCAGAACACAAAACAACTATCCCTTGTAAAGTGCATGCAGCAGCCCTCCCCAAAACACACCGGAGCTCATTTTGGTCCAGGGCAGAATTTGGTGGCAGGGAGCAGTTCCTTGCAGACACACACGCAGCCGGATCCCCGCTGCCACATTTTGGTCATTTGAACGGCAGGGTTCAAAACAGGGCAACAGGCGGTCTGTGTGTATTTATTATTTATAGGAATATAGTTTGGCCAGCAACCTATCACTGTTAAATGAAGAATAACAAAATACATAATATCACCAATGATATTTATGAAATGTATGGATTAACATTTAAAATATGATGACAGTTCATGAACTTTTTCCTTTTTATTATTTTTCCATTGAAATAATTTTTATGAATCATAGACATAATACAAATTATTATTTTAGAATGTGCCTAATTTGTTTTTTCTTTTTGTTAATTAAAATGTATTCATTTATATTTTTAGCTTGACTTATTTTTAAAATTTCTTTAATGCGATATAGTTCGATAGAAAATACCTTTTCAAATATGAATGAATACAAATAAAACCACACAAAATTTAAATTCAGTTTTCAATTCGATCAACCTAAAATCTTGCAATGTGCAATATACATTGATAATGATAATAGCAGCATCGTTACACTGCATCACGCAGAAAGCAAATACAAAGTACAAAATACAGGACCCAAAACACGACATAAAAAATTAAATACTTCCTACACAGAATAGCACTAATCTTTCACAACCATTTATTTTTCAAAGGACTGCCATACCTTTGAAATTAATAAGGAGGTGCTTCACCCGGAGACACAATTTAATAATAATAATGATAATGATGTGTTATTTATATAGCGCCTTTATCCAAAGCGCTTTACAGAGCACATACTTACATACAATATCACCCAACCGAAATTGGTATTCATTTATCGACCTCGGAAGGATGAAAGGCTGAGTTGGCCTTGCCGGGATTCGAACCTGCGACCTGCAGATCACGCTCAGATCGCAGCCGCTGAGCTAGTTTACCAGCTATTTAGCCAGAATTTGACTAATTTAGCCAGAAGGATTCATTTTGTACTTCATACATTCCTGCGGCACGCTTCATATATAATCTCATGTAAGACTTTCTCATGTGTTTTCAAGCAGTGATCACGTGATGCACCGTTTCCAGCACCACTGGATCACAGCACAACCTACAACATTGATTTCTCTTCGTCATGCCTAACCAGGCCCCCTTAACCTCCATAACGGGAGTTTATTTAGCCTTAATAACATCAATATCCTTTGCAGAAAGGGGCATGGAAACTGTGTTATGCGTTGTTGTGGTTTACCGATTGTAAAGTGCATTCTGGAGGACGTACTCAGTGAAGAGAGACTACATGGTCACAGCTGACCGCCCAACCCCATTCAGATGCCTTCGTCTTGAGGGATCTCATGAATACACCTTTGTTGCAGCAGACATGATCTTTATATACAGTTTCCCTTTATTCGTTTTATTAGCCTAGCCAAGGATAGCAAGCCAAGTCGCAGTCACTCTGCTTCAACGGGAGTCGCACTAGATAGACCCAAGATTCGCCCCCATATAGTACCCTCCAAAGCTTTTGCCCACTTATCACATTCCGTGAATGAGCCATCGAGAGCGTTGACATAGCAGCCACCAATTATTGTTTGTATAGAGAAATGATACCACTAAGTCTATATCCCGAAATACTCGAGACGAAGTTCTTAATTAGCAGCATTGTGGCCACAGCTTTCCTATGTCGTTTTTTCCACAACTCTGCTTCCCCTTTATGGGAGCAAATCTCAAAACCCAGGTAGGAGCAAATCTCAACTCTGTCTATTTGCCCATTCCTCAGCACGATTCTCTGCTTATCCTGCTTGCTTTACCAAATCTCAGGAACTTAGATTTTCACATGTTCACCGTCAGATCATTAGCCTCGGCATAGTCCAGAATTGCCAGAGCACTTCTGGTGATTCCGATATACATGGAATCCAAAATAACGAGGTCATCGGCACAGGCGAGATAGGTGATGGTGGAACTACCCAGTCAAGGCAGGAAATTACCCTTCTCACTTAGCGAAGCTCCAAAATTTGCCATAAACAGATTGAAACGTACGGGGGCGAGTAGCGCCCATGGTTCACATCGCTCTCAGCTGAGACAGGGGCAGATAGCTCACCCTGGCCATTTAGTCTAATCCTTGCAACATTCTTCTTGCAATAGTTGACAAGTGTATAACAAGTGTCCTGGCATATGGAGCAGTTCTAATTTATCCCATAGTTTATACCGGTCTATAGCATCAAATGCTGAGGCAAAGTCGACAAATAGCACGTACAGTGGGGGTGCCGACTTCCCTCTAGCCTTTCACGTGGTGGCACAAAGAGTCACAAGACCCCCCACTCGGGCAACCCTTTTTTCCTTGAATAGCCAAACGGCTAAACCCAGAGAACCCATCAAAAATCACCTTCTTAGTTAACCATGATTCCTGGAATAACACTACATCTGCAGAGCAATACAGACATAGAACCTTCACTTGCCAGCAGATGAGAAAACCCTCATGTATTCCAGGATTTCACGGTAAACCTACTTCCAGGATCGCTGAACCGGAGAGGAAGGAAGGATAGCAACCATTCCCAATGCATTTTTATGCCAGCTTCCCCACCAATATCATCTTCATCTTTCCTATTTCTGGTATTTTCTGGTTGATACTTTCCCTCGTTATTCAAAGCACAAGGTTGCTTACGTTTACTTCCATTTGCCCATTTCAGGAACACCGGTTGGTCGATGTCATAGCCCCATTTCAAAAACATGACAGCATTATGCTTAATCAGACTGACTACCTCTGAACTCCTGCAATGCACCTTCAGTCAGCACATCTGTGCCATATCCCTCCAACTGCTCAAAACACTCTAAATCTGAGCTCTCTAGCACCCTTAAGGACAAGAGGTTTTTAATCAATTTTAGAACACACTGGCGATTTATCGTCCGCTTGTCATCATCCGTTAATCTAGAAATAGTAAAAGCCACAGGTGACAAGTGCTCTTTAATTTCTAAAGGGGATGTCGCCTTCTTATCCCTGTCCTGACTCTTACCCTCCTCAGGCCCACCTGCCACATGATTCACCGATAAATCTAATACAGACATGTTAGATTAATCAAATGTTGTAGAGTGGACAGAATCAACTTTAGGCGAGGGAGCTGTTAAACCCCTGTGGGCAACCACAACTTTGCCACCTTTGCCTTTTTTTCACAGTTTAACAACCAGGATGTCAAATAGCCACCTTTATTGGTCCCAAGTACAAGGATGCGAGACGCCTTCTTGCAGGTCTTGTTTGGTCTAGAAACTTTGTTTTCTGCTTCCACCGACAAGTATGCTAATGGTTGCTCTAAATTACCTTGATCTGTGTCTAGTTTTTTGGCTTTACCTTTTTTCCGGCTTTTACGGCGAGCTCCCCTTGACAAAATGCAGCCAGTAGAGATCTCCACAAATTAATTTACGTTATCCAACTCATGCAAGTGTTCTATAATGATGGATTCCAAGGGATTATCTCTACCGTTCGTTAGATTCACCACATGTATACCTTTCTTCCTTCCCTCACCACCGATAACACAAGTGCTCAGAGTGTTAGAGGGTGTGGCTTGTACTACTAGCGTCAGAGCCTTCACTAATAGTTCTGAGCCCAACAGATCCAATGATTTTCTCTTGCCACTGGGATTCACACCATATTGAGTTATGCAATTTCAAAAGTATTTTTAGGGTGAAATTAGATGCTTCATGCTGCAGAGTGGTAGCCCCACTCCTTATAGACAAATGAGTGCCCCTCAACTCCCTGCCATCACCTTGTGATCCAAACTAATCAGCGGGAGGGTCTTCCACCAAGCCCGTCAATCTAGAGGAACCGGATAGTCTATGGAAGCACCCAACATAGTTAATTATCCCCTTGGCTCATGAGATATAGTGCACCCAATGCTGTTCTCTCTCTCGTTTATTTGTTCAGAGAGTTGTTGTATCTCAGATTGCAACGAATAGCATAGATTAAAGGGGAAGTTCACTCAGAAATGTTATTGTCCCAATCGATCGGGCATGTGTTTTCAATCGTATATCGATCCATCTTAAAAATAATTCCTATGCCTCTTACCTTAGTTTGCCTCACTTTTATACCGGCGAAAACGCCTGCCTGGGCACCGCCACATTGTGGAAATCTTATCCGTTGGTCCACTGCCCTAAATTCAAGTGCCCTCGCGGCACTAAATCTTATCACCCGCCCCTCAAGCTGACATCACTTTACACTTACGCCCCTGTTCACAATGCCAATGCACGTCTCATGTGAACGTCCTCGGTGCACCATCTATTGATGTGTCTCCATGGAAATGCCAAGACGCCTCTTTCCTCACAAATGTAAACAAAGCCTTTCTGATCACACAGCGTTGGAGTTTCTTTTGTGCCCGTGCATTTCTTTTCGAGTCTCCCTGATTGGTTTGAGCTCTGTTCAGCTATCTGCCGAGAACTCCACACATTTACAGCAGGTACTTATGCTGCCATAAAATAATTAACTAATTAGTCGCTTTTTTTTAAATCACCTTATGTTATGTACAAATGTCTTTACCAAACCAATTTTTAATTATACTTTAACATGGCATGTTCTTTACATGTGTTCTTGCACATTTTTAATTTTTTCCCGATTAATCTTGTCCTTGCACAATAGGTTTTTCTAACATGACCGTTTTTTCACTTGTTTTTCGTTAACATTGAATTTTCATGTGAAACCTCAGTACGTCAATGTATAGAAACCAAAGAGAATCTATTTATCTCACTGTTGGTTCTGTACTTATCAATGTTCAGGAAATATGGCCAATATTCAGCCCTACATGCATGAGTCCGAATAATCAGAAATCCGTGAAAGAGAAAAAAGTCGAGACCATGGGGAATCAGATGGTAGTTGTGACGATCAATCGCCAGAACCTGAACTCAGCCGCATGGAGGACGTTTCCACCTGGTGTACATGTTATCGTTTTGAGGTTATGCCAAGTGTGTTGGAGAACTGCTGTTGCTGCGATAACTCCTGCTGCTTGGCCTACATTGCTGAAAAAGACACACCACCTCTATGTGTTACCGAGCTGCATGACTTCAGGGCAGCCTGCCTGACAAGATCTGTGTTGCGAATGCTCATGGTCCTCATGCACAAACTTCAATCTAGAGTTCGCCCACGTAATCCAAGTAACAAGTAAGTTAACTTACTATATGGAGTGTTTTTCATAACCGCGACAGCTAACATTTCATGTTGTTCCCCTATATCATTGTAACTTCTATGGGTCAGTGACAAAAGCATTTTACTTTACATTGAATACATTTATTTTCTAATCTCAAACCCTAATATTCAGCTTTAGCATCTATGTCCAAACAATTAACTTTCTTTCACTTGGAAGTAAAAAGAACATTCCACCACCTCCCCCAACTGTTTTTTATCGAATGGGTGTTCACAATCCTAAGCGCTGTTAGTGCTTTCAAAGAAAATGTACTTTTTACAGGCTCACAATGCCTTACATTTAAAAAAGGTATTTACAACTAATACATGCAATTATTTGGTGTATTCAAGTCATCTTTTTCTGTATCTCTTTCACTGGTGGTGCACGCTTGTGGCCTACCGTGTATTTAAATGGTGGATTGACGTCCTAGGCAAGCTTTTCGCATCTTTGCTGCAAATCAAATTAATTAATTGGGCACAAACAGCGAAAAAAGTGGACGAAAGACAGGCAGGTTTTGTGAAAATGGTGGGTTGCTCACTGAACCTGCTAATCTTAAACCTGCTAAAAATGGAAGCCCTGCGCACAAACACAAAGGTGTATGCAGCTTTTGTTGACTTTTCCATGGCCTTCGATATGATAGATGGCGAAGCGCTATGGGTTAAACTGGAAGGGTGGGGGTGTCCGGCAGATCTACTTGCGGCAATCAAAGAGCTTCATACAGACACCTCAATTTCAATTCGTCTTGATCATTTGGGCGCCCTATCCGCTAAAATCAAAACTCTCAAGGGAGTGAAACAGGGATGCCCGCTGGCAGCTGCAATTTTCAGCCTTTTTATCTTCGACATTGGAGAAGCAATCGAATCTGTGAGAGCCTTCCCTCCAAAACTCAACTCAAGGCCGATAAATTGGTTGTTGTACGCCGACAATCTAGTAATTCTAGATCAAACTCCGATCCGCCTCCAACGCAAACTAGACGCGTTTCAAGGATATGTGAATACAAACAACTTGAAGTTAAATCCTGCAAAAACTGAAATTTTGGTGTTTGAGAACCTAAGATCACGCAAAAACCAGAGGTGCTCAAAACACAGGTGGTCACTAGAGCAAGTGGTCCTTTGCACATCAAAATCTGTAAAATATTTAGGAATGATTTTGAACTCCAGTATTTGTGAGGACCCTTGGGTGACTGAATCAAAGAGGAAATGTGGACAGTTGGCACGTCAGGCTCTTGTGATCCATAAAAATATGGGCGATTCTCAATGCGACCACTGACAAATTTTTACGAACAGAAAGTGGTCCCGATTTTAACATACAGCGCTGAAAATGCCTTTGGTTGTCCGTCTACACATTGGGCATCACTGGAACATATGTTCTGGACGAAGGCTCTAAGCCTACCAATAGGAATATCTACTGCATGCATAAGGTACGAACTTGCGCTTGTCTCATTGCATGCGAGGGTCTGCTGGAACCAACTATCGTTGTTCCGGAAATCCAAAACTGAAGAGGGAATCCTACAATTCAAGATCCTGCATAATGCGTGCAGTGGAGGCTCCGACATTGTGTCCCAATGGGTAAAACGAGGTGAAGATTTATTAACCATCAACCACATCAGTTTACAAGCCCTGCATGTAAACCCGACAGCAGCTAAAGTGAAGATCTGGCGCGCTGACTGGATTGACACAGGTAGTGAACGCCAAGCTGCCAGCGTGATGAAAGATACGCCCGCTGAAGCCAAAAGCTACAATGTACTGCAGCCTTATATGATTCGTTTTCCAAACTCAAAGGCACGTAGACTATTTTTGTTATTCAGGCTGAATTCATTCAAGACGAAGGACCGCATCAGACTGCGAGCAGACGACATTGATCCAAATCCCATTTGTCGTATATCTGCCTTAAGGAGCCGGAATCCCTTAAACACCTGGTGTTATTTTGCCACTCTTTAAAAAATGAAAGATCTGTTCATCTGGGACAGTGGTACACAAACCATCAAACACTGCACGCGGACGAGTGGTGGCAGAAAATGTGGAATGGATCGGATTGGAAGCTAATTATGCCCCTGACCTCTTTCCTGGCTGTAATCGAGGAGAGGTTATCTAAAAACTCAAGTGTCTGATCCCCGATTCGTCAAAACGAAAGTATAACAAGTGTGGACTGACCTATGAGATAAACACCTTGGAGAAAGGTCCGTACACTACTTGTGTAAGGTAGAAGAGATGATCATCTCAGGGGCATAAGTAGAGGAGTGATAACGACATTAAGATGTTAAATGTTTTGAATTGTGTCATATTTTAAAGGTTTGATTTTTAAACCAATAAAATTATTTTTAAAAAAAAATGGTGGATTCATGGAAGACTGGGATTCTATGTTCGACGAGTGATACATGCCTGTTTGGTTTGCGCCATTCGTGAAAAATTCCCAAGTGACCGGGGACAATACTGCCGATATGTGCATACAGTACCTTGACAGCAGCAGTACAATTTGTAGTTTGTCATTGAAACCCACTTTACAAAACTTATTTAAAAAATGTCAAAATGTATCAATATGAAAAGTGGGTGGAAATTATTTGTAAGTACACAACACGTACAAACATATAAGAGGATTGTGAATGATTGGTGACCTTCAACAGGTTTACTGGCCTATTGCGCTCCCCTCATCCACATCAATCCCCCCATCGTTATCAACAGCATTTTGCACCTTTGGCCGTGCACTCGCAAAAAGGGGGCTGGCTGGGTGGGAAGGTTGAAGGTGCCGGATGACTGGGGAGTAGGATTGTTAGGAGAGATGATGAATGGAGAATAGGAATGATGAATGGGGAGTAATAATGATTAACATTAGTATGAATGATGATGGAAGAGTATGAATGATGACCAAGGAATAGAATGATGAATGAGGAGTAGGGATGAAGCATGGGGGAGAGAAATGATGAATGGGGAGTAGGAATTGAAAATTGGGAGTACAAATTGAACATTAGGAGTGCAGATGGATATTTGGGAGTAGTAATGATGCCTGAGAAGTAGGACAGATGAATGGGGAGTAGGACGTTGAATGGGCAGTGGGGTGGATGAATGAGGAGTAGGAATTATGAATGGGCAGAAGGAATGATGACTGCAAAGTGGGAATGATGAATGGAGAGTAGGAATGATGAATGAAGTAGGCATTATGAAAGGGGAGGAGGCATGATGACTAAAGGGGAGTAGTGACAAGTGATGCATGATTTGTAAGGACGGATGCTAAGGAATGAGGTGTAAGGACAACAGCTGACAAGTGAAGATGAGAAATGAGAAACCAAGGATGATGTGTGAGGAGAGTGAATGATAGTGACCCAACATGTACAGTCTATGATGAGTGAGGAGGGGGGTTAAGGAGCAAGAATGAGGTGTCAGTTGGATGGGTGATGAGTGAGAACTAATTAGTGAGAAGGACAACTGATTGGCAGGAATGACAGGGAGAGTTAAAGATGTTCTAAAATGAAGGCTCTTGCTGAGTTTGATCCATATGTCATTCGTAGGCTCTTTAGCATCCCGGTTTCCCCCATAATTCTCCCTACACAAGTCATCGCTGCTAAGGGAAACCCCTCTGCCCAGGGATCTCATTGACCTTTTTGTCCATCTAAGCCCACATTCCGTACCCTCCAACTGGACTTATTTCCCTGATCTACTACCTACGTTTTAAGCAGTCTACGAGGTTTATTTAGGCAGATTCCTGTACTAGTTTAACCATTTGCACTAAGTTTCACTGATATCCCTCCAATAGATTTGTAATTGTTTTTTAAACTGTATGTACCATGTGTGTTCAGTGTTACGATCATGCTGCCCTCCAGGTTGCTGTGCAATCAAGTTGAAAGCAGGTGGTGACAGCCGGCGAATAGCACTCCCTGCACGTTTAAGTACTCCCAGGCCTTCTGGCACTGTCTGAATTGGTTCCCGGGGTGCCTGCGGCCTGTCCCAGCTCTGTTCTCCCAGAAGACAGAGAACACCTATAAGTAACTAAACAACAAGTATTTATTGTATGAGTGAATGTGTGTGTTTGAATATGATGCACAGTGTGAATGGGTGTAAGAGTTTTGACGGATTCTGTGTGTGATGGATGTAGTGTGTGCTTGTTAGTGTCAGAGAGAGAGAGAGAGAGAGAGAGAGAGTGTGTGTGTGTGTGTGTGTGTGTGTCTGTCTGTGTTGTAATCTGCCTGTCTATATGTGCATGCAATGAAAGGATTGTATTCATGTGTATGGTGGGGCGGGGGACCAAGTAGCACATGGGCATTATTAACTCATGCAATAGTTTATAGTGACCATTTTTGGCAAACATAGATTGAGGCCTGATGAAAGTGATTTAGAGCAACCATTACTGGCATAGACTGAAGCCATAGCCACATGGAAGTGATTTGCTCTGACCCTTGCTGGCATAGATAGATTGTGGGTGCAGCTTCATGGAGTGATTTTCAGTGACACCATTGGCGTAAAGATCGTGGGCGCGGGAGTGATTTGTAGCGACCATTGCTGGCATAGATTGTGGGTGCAGCTTCATGAAGTGATTTTCAGTGACATCACTTGCGTAAAGATTGTGAGCGCAGGAGTGCTTTCCAGCGGCCTCTGCTGACATAAAGAAATTGTTGGCAGAGATTCATGAAGTGATTTACAGTTTCCATTAGAAGGTACAAGATAGCTTGCGGCTTCAGCCTTTTGCAAGCAAGTGCTTTACACTGACCGCTTATGGAATAGATGGATTATGGCTGCTGCCTCGGAAAATGTAAAAAGAAAATGCTCCTGTGGACTTTTGGTGGCATGGCATTTACTGGATTCGGTTTTATGTGTTACCCTGCATAACCAATTGTAAATTGCATGGCGTTTTACCTCATTTTTCCTAAAAAAAAAAGTGTGCTTTCAAATGCACCATTTCAACACATCATTTAAAAAATGTCTTCCGGTGAAGGGAGGCAGGGACCCCAAACACCCCCCTGCTGGCCCTTCCCCCATTCCCCCCAGCGCCAAAAAGCTCAATGTGCCACTGCATGCCTAGGAATACATTTATGCCAAGTTACGCAATCCCCAAAGTTATATTTCAAGACATTCCCAGTCCGGACCCCTCTTGGGAGGGTGAGTGGGTGGGGTATTTGAGGAAGAGGGTTGGGGTTTGGGGGCGAGCGACGTACCCGTTCGAAATGTACCTTTTTTGGTGCTCTCATGTTGGTGTGTATGGCTTTCTCATTGGCTTACGCTGTGAACAGAGTATGTTGCCTAAGCTCTAATTTATCCAGGTACACACAATCTAGAAAAGTCCCGAATGCACCATACAAGTGGCATTTTCAAGCAGACGTGTTTTAATGTTAATGTTAAAGGACATTTGTACAGCAGACTATCACCACCAGAGTGATCCCCTGGTGCTCTGGCAGCTCTGTAAAGAAGGGTGTGAAGAGGGGGGTGTGGGAGGGCTAGTAGGGTATAGCGAGAAGATGTAGAGTGAGAGTTGTGATGTTCTGTTGGCAGCATCAGTTCGGTTTTGGCCGTTCGCTGCGCTTAGGTGCGAGTTTCGGGTCGTTGCCAGTTCCCATGTGCTGTTGTGCATGGTTGTTGCAGTGTGGTGAGGTGCGTGCTGATTGCCATGCAGAGTTGTGGTTGTGTGAGTTTGAGTTGGAGGAGTGTGCAGAATGGTGAGGGTTTAGAATTGGGTTAGTGGCTTTTTGTTTCTTACCTTCTTGCTTTGGGCTTCTGTGCTCATCTTCTCTGGCCGTTCTGTGTGTTGGCGGTTACTTAGTGGGCCGTTGGCTTTTCTCAGTTTAATTCTAGTGGTGAGGGGGCGTGAGAGGCATGACAGTTTGAGACTGCCTCCGGTCAGGGTTGGCTCGGTGATGGGGTTTTGGTCCCTCCCTGGGATTCTAGTGGGTGGTGTAAGGGTTTGGAGGTTCCTCCCTATCTGGTGGTGTTCCCTGGGGGGAACACATAAATAGTTATATTATTTGTATTATAGTTAAATTATTTATAGTTAGTTCATTTACACACATAAATAACCATATGATTTGCATATACATTGTTTTTTTGAAGCACTTCTGGAAGGTAGCCAAGAAAAATGTTGTTGAAAAGTGGAGGACGCGGCGTGGGGGCATTAGGAGTTGGTACCCGCCGTTTCTTTTAGGGTTTCAGTAGGAATTACGGCATGAGCAAAAGGACAGGCGCGCAGCTGAGATCATCATGTTCCTTGTCGTCTGAGAAAAACTGAAGTCGTGTATCATGAGCGCTCTCTGGTGGCCGCTTTATTAATAGCATGCCTTCTCATTCAATTCTTTCCTTTAGACTGCTTTCTTATTTTCCATTTTAGTTATAGACAAGGAAAGGATGCTTAACTCTAACTAAATCATTCGTTTGTTGTTTGAATATGTATTTCATCAGTTAAATGTCAGCAGTGGAAAGTTTTGTCAACAGGATTTTTTGTCCTTTTTTGGAGGCATTTAAACGGATAATATGCCCATGGATTTCCCAATTGAGACAGCAACAGGGAATGGTAAAGGGGAGAGCCCTGCTTAGTCTAAAGAAGCTCAAAAGATGCACGGGTCTATTGCCTAGAGGTTTAGATGGGGTAAAAGAAGTGTCTAGCATAGCCCAAGAATTACAAGAAATTAAGGACAACTTGAAGGGTGTGTGGCCCACGTGACTAAAGGTGTGGCCTAACAGTCACAATTCTTGTGGTAGACATAATTAGCCAGCAGTCAAAAGATCTGCAAAAACAAAAACATTCAAATAAAAAACAAATCAAATAAAAACAGGTCATTGCAGGTCTCCATGTATGTGAGATCACTCAGGCTGCTGTACTATCTGATGCAGAGATACACCTGTAGGTCAGATGTCAGTAAGATAGCTAAATGGGTTACCGTGCCTGCTGCAAAAATATCTCTGTGTAATACAGACAACGATTGCTACACTAACTCAAACTAACTGTTGCACCTCCTGTTGGAACCAAAAGCTGTGTATATTCTTCAGGCTTGCAGGTGCGACTCTTACCCTCAGTCTCTATATCAGACTGGAATGCTTCTTAGAAACCAGGACACTTGCTCCTTCACCATACTGCAGTGGTCCCACCCGGTCTGCCCACAAATGCGTGGTCAAAGGGTGTTGCCTGGATATGGATCCGGATGTATAGGCGCTGTGACGTGTGGCACACAGAGGACTGGAACATGGCAGAATAAGAGAACAGCAGATTAATACACAAAACAACCATTCCTTGTAAAGTGCATGCAGCACCCCTCCCCAAAACACACGGGAGCTAATTTTGGTGCAGGGCAGACTTTGGTGGCAGGGAGCTGCTCCACGAAGACATACACGTAGCTGGATCCCTGCTGCCACATTTTGGTCATTTGAACGGCAGAGTGCAAAACAGGGCAAAAGGCGGCCTACAGTGAGTGGAGATGAAAATGAGAGAGTAAACTTCCTTTTACGATTCCTTTTACCCTCCAGCTCACTTTACAGCCGTCCTGAGGCATCAGTGGGTATCAAAGCATAGCATCTCCTCGTTGATTTCCTCCTCCGTCTCAGGGGAGCACTTCATTTCACGCCTGCATGAGATTTTCATGCAGTTTTGAAAGCAAAGTTTGCAATGGACTAGGCCTTGGTTTAGGGCCTGCTAATGAATAGGCAGAGTCCTTTGGAATCCATTATAAAACGCTACCTGCAAAGCAAGTTCACTTGCACTGTTCTCTATCTCTCAAAGCGGAGAGTAAAAGCGATGTTGCCTCATTTTACGCTTTAGCTTTACTCCCCGCTTTATGAGAGATGAAAATTGCATGCAGGGGACCACCCCTCCCTCCTCTTACTCCTGGACCTCTCAGCGGCCTTCGACTTAGTCGACCACAACATATTAACCTTGCACCTAATCACATCAGCTTCCTTCACACCCAACGCAGCCAAATGGATCCAATCTTTCCTAGCCAAAAGATCCATGAGGGTCTTTTCAGACACTGCATCAGCAGATCCATCGCACATCACTTGTGGAGTTCCCCAAGGCTCATGGGTCTCCCCCACGCTGTATAACATCTTTACGAAGATGTTATTCGACCTCCTTGATGACATGAAAGTCCCATATACAAACTACGCTGATGATACTCAGATTCTCATCACTCTCTCAAGCTCCTCCGAGAATGACTCTTCCCGCCTAAACGAAATCAACAGCAAAATCCAAGACTGGATGGCCAAGCACGGGCTTTGTCTCAATGACAACAAAACTGGGCTCCTACTCATTGGCTCCACACAACACCTTAACAAACTCAACTCACAATACAACTCATTCAATATAGATGGAAATGTCACCAAGGTCTTCAAAAATGCTAAAACATTGGGGGTCTATCTCGACTCCACCCTGTCACTCTCAAGACAGGTTAATGCCACAGCCTCTTCCTTGGCTTACACCACTAACAACTGCTTTTAGACCATTTTTATCCACACAAAGCTGTATCATATTGGCCAGAGCTTTGATACTATCAAAACATGACTACTGTAACTCCCTCTATCTAGGCACCAGTAAGCAAAACTTCCACAAACTCCAAATCCTGCAAAATAATGCTCTCAGAGCAGCCCTCAATATTCCACGCTCAGACCACATATCCCAAGCCAGACAGACGGCCAAATGGCTCCCCATAAAAGACAGAATCACGTTCAGAACTCTCATGATCACCCACAAATGTTTCAACAAAACCGCCCCTCAATACCTGGCTGATAAATTCTGCATGAAGACCACATCGGGGCCCACCAGAGCCAACTATGCCCACTGCCTTAGCATTCCCAAATTCAGACTCCAAAAATCAGGTGGAACCAGCTTCCTAGTTCTAGCTGCTAAAACGTGTAACTCCCTTCCACCGGCGCTCAGAGATGAACACTCCTTCCCAGCATTCTGCTTCAAAGTCAAAACCTGGCTTGTCTTCATGATCACCCCTACCTAATGAACATCTATGTAACTACACATATTTGTAAAAATGTCTACTACAGCTTTGTTTTTCCTTTTCGCTCGCTGCAACATGTAAATCCTTGTACACACGTGTAAATTCTTGTATTTCATTGTAACTTCCTCTCCTAGGTACACTGTAATCTCATATATTCTTGTATATTATCTCTACTATATCTTACTATTTGTATGTATAACATGTGTGTAACCAGCTCAACAAGTCAAGTGCCTAGCTACCTCTGGGTTCAGCGTGCTATACAAGCAAATAAAACAAAACAAACAAACACAGCACATAAGTACAAGCATAGGCAGTCATCTGCATTAAATTTATGTCATTTTTAAAATGACCCCCCCAGGGTGTGTCCACTATAAATTCCAAATGATAAATGGCCTGATTCATGGAAGCGTTTTATAATCGTAAAACCACATTGGAAAACATTATGTGAACAAGGGCCCTAGTGTGTCCAATAGTTCCCCCAAAGCAACTCCCAAAATACCAAGTAAACACAACATTGTTTGCAACATTTGGGATCTAACCCAGTGAATTGGACACTTTGGGATTTAACCCAGTTATTCTTTTTCTTTTTTCAGGTAGTATATTGGCCAGGACTTGGAGTGCGCGCCTCACCCCCCTTTTGTTTAAACCCAAAAGAGACAATGTTCAACACAGGCCTCCAAAAATAGTGTCCCATAAATCAACTCCCAAAAAATCAAATCGGCTCCTCGCTGAAGGCTGCTCCACTGCCCCTCTCCCAAATGTGACCGAAGCTAAGACCATGTGACAGGAGGTGCGGCGGTCTGTTATCTTGGTAGTGTGGCGCCATAAGGGAAAGGAGGAACTTATGTGACTAGGAAAGGAGGTTAACGCGAGATGTGGAGTATGTTCGTATTCATTATGTTATGGTCTTCTTTATTTTGTATAATGGATGGAATTGCTATAGAGAGGAATTATTTTTTTGAAAATAAGACATAAATACACACACACATATATTATTTAAAAATGAGAGAGGAGTGACTTTTTATTTTGCTCTGCTCCAAGTCAGACTGCTCACAAGTAGCTTATTTATTTTATCAGGATTTATTCAAATTTGGGTTTGCTAATATGTGGCCAATAGTATCAACAAAAACAGCAGAAGACGTAGCCACTAAGATTCGGAAAGTTCATGGCAACTATTTTAATATTTTTTACAATTTTTGCATTGATAATATTTTTGTTAACAAAAAAGAGACCAAATCTGTATTTATTTATTATTTATAGGAATATAGTTTGGCCAGCAACCTATCACTGTTAAATGAAGAATAACAAAATACATAATATCACCAATGATATTTATGAAATTTATGGATTAACATTTTAAAATATGATGACAGTTCATGTACTTTTTCCTTTTTATTATTTTTCCATTTAAATTATTTTTGTGAATCATAGACATAATACAAATTGTTATTTTAGAATGTGGCTCATTTGTTTTTTCTTTTTGTTACGTAAAATGTATTCATTTATATTTTTAGTTTGCCAAATTTAATTTCTTTAATGCAATATAGTTCAGTAGAAAATAACTTTTCAAATATGAATGAATACAAATAAAATCACACAAAATTTAAATTCAGTTTTCAATTAGATCAACCTAAAATCTTGCAATGTGCAATATAAATTAATAGTGATAATAGCAGCATCGTTACACTGCATCACGCAGAAAGCAAATACAAAGCACAAAATACAGGACCCAAAACACGACATCAAAAATTAAATACTTCCTACACAGAATATCACCAATCTTTCACAACCATTTCTTTTTCAATGGCCTGCCATACCTTTGAAGTGAATAAGGAGGTGCTTCACCCCGAGACACAATTTAGCCAGAAGGATTCATTTTGTACTTCATACATTCCTGCGGCACGCTTCATATATAATCTCATGGAAGACTTTCTCATGTGTTTTCAAGCAGTGATCACGTGATGCACCGTTTCCAGCACCACTGGATCACAGCACAACCTACAACATTGATTTCTCTTCGTCATGCCTAACCAGGCCCCCTTAACCTCCATAACGGGAGTTTATTTAGCCTTAATAACATCAATATCCTTTGCAGAAAGGGGCATGGAAACTGTGTTATGCGTTGTTGTGGTTTACCGATTGTAAAGTGCATTCTGGAGGACGTACTCAGTGAAGAGAGACTACATGGTCACAGCTGACCGCCCAACCCCATTCAGATGCCTTCGTCTTGAGGGATCTCATGAATACACCTTTGTTGCAGCAGACATGATCTTTATATACAGTTTCCCTTTATTCGTTTTATTAGCCTAGCCAAGGATAGCAAGCCAAGTCGCAGTCACTCTGCTTCAACGGGAGTCGCACTAGATAGACCCAAGATTCGCCCCCATATAGTACCCTCCAAAGCTTTTGCCCACTTATCACATTCCGTGAATGAGCCATCGAGAGCGTTGACATAGCAGCCACCAATTATTGTTTGTATAGAGAAATGATACCACTAAGTCTATATCCCGAAATACTCGAGACGAAGTTCTTAATTAGCAGCATTGTGGCCACAGCTTTCCTATGTCGTTTTTTCCACAACTCTGCTTCCCCTTTATGGGAGCAAATCTCAAAACCCAGGTAGGAGCAAATCTCAACTCTGTCTATTTGCCCATTCCTCAGCACGATTCTCTGCTTATCCTGCTTGCTTTACCAAATCTCAGGAACTTAGATTTTCACATGTTCACCGTCAGATCATTAGCCTCGGCATAGTCCAGAATTGCCAGAGCACTTCTGGTGATTCCGATATACATGGAATCCAAAATAACAAGGTCATCGGCACAGGCGAGATAGGTGCCGATCGGTGCCATATCCCTCCAACTGCTCAAAACACTCAAAATCTGAGCTCTTTAGCACCCTTAGGGACAAGAGGTTTTTAATCAATTTCAGAACACAATGGCGATTTATCGGCTGCTTGTCATCATCCGTTAATCTAGAAATAGTAAAAGCCACAGGTGACAAGTGCTCTTTCATTTCTAAAGGGGATGTCGCCTTCTTATCCCTGTCCTGACTCTTACCCTCCTCAGGCCCACCCGCCACATGATTCATTGATAAATCTAATAGACATGTTAGATGAATCAAATGTTGTACAGTGGACATAATCAACTTTAGGCGAGGGAGCTGCTAAACCCCTGTGGGCAACCACAATTTTGCCACCTTTGCCTTGCCTTTTTGTTCAGAGGTTAACAATCAGGACCTCAAATAGCCACTTTTATTGGTCCCTCGTTTGAGTCCGCGAGCCACCTTCTTGCGGGTCTTGTTTGGTCTAGAAATTTTCATGGTAACTCATGGAATGAATGTGCGCCGAAAATGGGCGCATGCGCGTGTTTTTGCGCGCAAACGCCTGTTTCCGTATCATGGAACACATTGCATGTGGCTTACCTGAGACCTGCATTGAATCCGTGTGGGTCCACCACGTCATGTGACACCATGAACGCCTTGCACAATACAGCCAGCGAAGGTACACACCGTCCAGAGCACACACCTAAAAAGGGGACGGAACATGAGAAATGGGGAACAACACGCAAAAATGTTGGCGTTACAGGGGAAGCACCACAGTAAAATCCTTGCAACGCCCACACGCAAACCCGGAAACATATACGCCACGAAAAAGCAAGCGGAAGCGCCCCCGTGCACTAAAGCCAATGCATAAAAGTGCGCGCAAACAACAAATGGGCGTAAACAGCTACAATGAATGTACCATTCCTCGCAGCAGTGCTCGTGGGACATCGCAGAAGGAGGAGGAGGAGGAGGAGGAGGAGGAGGAGGATAGCCAGGCCCCGCATTTATTTACCCAGTACCAGCCTTTTTGGGATGCCTGATGACCAGGTCTATGGGAGTTATAGGTTTCCACCTCATATCATCTTAGACCTGGTCACTGAGTGGGAGGCTGACCTCACATGGCCCACCCTGTGCTCCCAAGCACTGAGCCGCTTGGAAAAGGTTCTCAATATACTGCATTTATTGGCCACTGAGTCATTTCAGCGAACAACTGCCATAGTTGGGGGCGTCTCCCAGCCCATGCAGTCACACTGACTACACCAGGGGTTGGCAATCATGACTGCACGCCCCTCAGTCCACAGGCACATATACATGCCCAGAACACCCACAGAAAGGCAGGCTGTGGTCCAAGACTTTTACAGGGTGGCACACTTCCCCAAAGTGCTTGTTGCCATTAATTGCACCCGTGTGGCCTTACGTCCACCTAGGGCCACTGAGCACATCTATTGCAATCACAAGCACTGTCATTCCATCAACGTGCAGGTCGTATGCAATGCCAAGGGAATCATCACCTCTGTCAATGCCAACTATCCAGGGTCCAACCATGATAGTTTCATATTCAGAATGTCACCCCTAAACCGGGACCTGGAAGCTGGGAGGCATGGCAACACATGGCTCATTGGTGCGTACAAAGGCCTGTGGACATGCATGCATGTCACACACAGACAAATAGACAAACCCAACTAATGACAACCATTATCACCTCCCCAGGGGACAGTGCCTACCCTCTGAGCACCTACATGATGACGCCAATACGGAACCCCACCACACCACCCCAGGTAAGATAGAACGCAACCCATATTGCAACTAGGGCCATAGTGGAGCGCACACTTCCGCTCCCTTGACCGCTCCGGTGGACAACTACTATATGCAGCACCAGTAGTGTGGAGGATCATTGTGGCAGCATGTGTCCTGCACAATGTTGCAACATGGCGGGGCGTACCGGTGGACATGGTGGTGCCCCCACATCCACAATCACATGAACGGCCACTGCGCATGGGAGGGGAAAGGGCACATGGTGAGGCTGCATGTACTCAGCTTGTGGCACCATTTTTCACCTAAAATTCCACCCCTGCGGAGTGCACACAGGCCTGGCACATTCCAGGTGACAATCAATGATGACAAAGGGACAATCAACTGTCACTACCTTACCACCCTGAGAATGTGTCCTTGGAAGTACTACACTGTGTGCATCCCTAGCTACTTAAACCAACACAATCCCGTGTGACCAAAAGGCAAACATTCAAGATGCAGCATGCCACTAAACCCATGCAAAACAGCACATCCAAATACTGGTATGTCACCGAAACCCTCCCAAAACCCATGTTACCCAGCCGACACACCACACCATGGCATGCAATGTAAAAAGTCAAAAGTAAATGCACAACACATGACACAACTGTCACAAAGTGCACTTTGACAATGGAAATATGTCCAAAACAATTCCCTCTGACACATCAAAATGAAACCATACACAGGAACATCCATTTACCAGCATAACAAATCATAAACACAGGACCCAACAGTGACAATGTCAGACAGTGACCAATCACATTAGCACAAGTGCCTGAATGTGACAAAGCCACCACATGGACCCCTTCCATCTTGAGTGGGTCTCTGCTAGCTAAAGGGGGCAGGGTAACGCATACAGCATGAAGGGTATCAATGATGGAGACAGGCAAGGTAATACATAAAGATGTAAAATCATAAAATACACATTTACAAATATCCAAAGCAAAATGCATGCTAAACATGCACTGGTCAAACAATCATGAATCCCTACAAGGGGTGTATACACAGGTTGGACTTCAGACTGGCCAGAGAAATGATGGAAGCCCAATGCCTCAGTGTAAGATACACGCTGCCGTCCTTGCAAGCCCATGGAAAGAGGAAGCAGGAGTGGCATATGTGTCTGGACCCCAAGCAACAAACACAAACACGAGACAAGCCTGTATGGGCCCAGCCGGAACACACAGTGGATGCCTACGGGTGCCACACAACGCAACAAACTGTTACATGAATACACAATAGACAGAAAAGTATTTTTTTTTAAAATAAAGATAAAATGGCCATGGTGGACCAGGGAGAGTGGGGGGAGACCACCCAGGAGGGAGGAGGTGCAGGGTGCACCTCAACATCCACATGCATGGATGTTGAGAAACAAAAAAACCTCAATGGGTTCATGGCCTGCACGGCTAGCCGCCTACAGTGGGAGAGCTCTCGACGCTGTCGGCACCCTCTAGTGTAACATTAGAAGGTGAGTGTGGTAAGGGAGACTAACCACGCATAGCCCTGGTATGCTCCTCAATGGCAGCAAGCATGCAGGCCTGAAAGGTCTGATTCTGCACGATTACAGTACGGAGGTCCCCATGCAGCACCTCACGTGTTGCATGGAGTTCCGCCTGCAAGGCCTCACATGACACACGGATCTCCTCCTGGGTTGCATGGAGTTCAGTAGAGATGTTGTGTGTCAGCTGCTCAATCTGCTGTTTTGCCCGTCTACTGCAGCCCATCTCAAGTGCAGCCAGAGTAGTTCTGAGGGAGGTGGTCTCTTCCCTCAGGGCATCCCTGTGGACCCCTGCCTCTGCAGCCATGGCTGTTCAGTCCATCGATCCCTGTTGGCGGCCAACATGTCCAGCTTGTGTGAGCTGCATGTGGACCACACTGCCTGCTGCTGGAGCTCCATCTGCCTTTCAGGGGGGAAAATGGAATTGGCCACCCTTTCCACGCCCTGAGTCATCCTCTCACATGATGCCCCCTGTTGCTGTGCAATGGCATACATGGAATTCTCCCAAACAGTAGTCCCGGGTAGCACATGGACACTGCATTGCCTAACACCACACCTGTCGGGTCCAAGGATACCTGGCCATTGCTGCGCTGGCGCTGCCTGTGACTGCAGGACTGCATTCCTCCCTTGCTGAGCTGGCCCAGGAACAGGAGCAAGTAGTGTGGAGTGTGACCCTGTATCCGTAACCACCACAAATGGACATACCAACACTGACTAGCCCCTTGAGGGGTCTACCCCCACTGCAGGTGTGTCGGACAGAACAGCATCCACAGCAAAATCACTCACCTGCAACAGCAATGAGGGTTCAATTTCTGATTCCGCTCCAGAGGCATAGGGTTCCTCAGAGGTGTACCGAGAGACACCCCTGGCCAGGATGGTCTGGAGCACCAATGGATGTTCATGGGCTACCACCCCACGGCCTCCACTGGTGCCTGGTTGGGGCTCTGAATATTTCACCCCCTAAGCCATCTCCTCCTCCTCCACTGCTTCCAGTGCTCATTACCTGCACAAAATAAAAAGAAGAAATGATCACCCATGTTAACAGCATAGGCCACACACATAGGTATTACAATGTTGACAGCCAACACATGTAGCAGCCATGTGACACATAACACAAACTCAGGCATGCACGCAGTGCCAACATAATGGAACGGGACCCTGAAAGCAGACATGGATGCGTGTCAAATGGCAAAATAAGACATGTACTGCATGGTGCATAGCACCTGCATCACACACAATCTTGTGACTGGCATAGTCCTTCCACAAACATGACTGATGCCAACACACAGATGGCACATAGCATAGCCATGCCCGAACTGTCAACCAGACCCAGATGGAAGCTCAATACTACTGTCCATGAGCCATGCATAATGCATGTCATTTGACAATTCATTGAAATTACTATGATAATACACACGTGTCACAGGCTGCAACTACGATAGGGTGTTGAAATACAGTGAAGGAAGGCACATGGATTCATCAATGGCAGGTCACTTTGACATGACGCAAGTGAATAGGCATGTGGAAGGAGAGAACAGGGCTCAGAAGTGTGTGGGTGCAGTGCAGTACACGTGTACGGCGTCAACTATCACTGAGAACACAGAGGCAGTAATGTGAATGTCGTGGACTGATGGCAGTGTAATGGCAAGTGCAGTCATTCTGTGTAAAGTTTTGGTAGTGGGTTGTAGGGATACAGTAAACCCCACCCCCAAAGGCGGGGGATGGCTTGCAGGCAGTACCGCGTTGTAGCAGACAGTGTGGGCAGGTGTCAATTGCATTATTTCAGTGATCTGGGACTACAGCAGGGGAGAGGACAGTAAGCACAACACATGAGGAAGCATCAGAAGTGCCCCCACACCCGGAGAAGCAACAACAGCAGTTGCATAGAGGCAGGGAGGCTCTAACAGAGGGAGGCTTACGCTCGACATAGAGGACCCCAAAGTAATGGCCATGAGGAGCAACTGACCCTGAGTGAGCAGAAAAGGGATGATGAAATACCATGAGAAGGAAGCAAATACTGGAGATGGAGTTGAATGAATTGCTTGCCCAGGACCCATATGGACTTGCTGGGAATACACAGGGTCCAGGAATGAACACTCATAGCCACTGAGAGCCTGTGCCATTCGCACAGTCCGAGTGAGATACCCTGCACCAAGGCCAAAGGACGTTCCACACAGTCCAGGTCTGGCAGAGTTGCAGAGGGAAGAGTGTTTATTCACAGAAATGTGGGTACTGCCCGTTGCAGTATTCCGCCATCGGTATCACCAGTCCCATGGAGACAGTGAGCTGCTGGGGGATGGAGAGGTAAGGAAAAATGCCTCTGAGGAGGAACAGCTCGCAGGGTGACCACACAGAGACGTCAGTCATGTGACGATAGAAGGTGAGTGTTTAATGGAAGATCATCACAGGCTATCCGCGACCATATGTTGGAGCAAGAATAGGGCCAAGAGAGGCTGAACAGAGATTGTGATGGAAGAAGGGAGCAGGTGTGGTGATGAGGATTGTCTCCATGTGCAGGACATGGTTTGTATGCAGTCTACATGACAACAAGCATGTATCAATCCAACATCACATGGGTCACACATGGCAGTCATGTCAATGTAGCCTGAACTGGCAGACAATCATTACACATCACCCAAGCAACATACACATTGTTAGGGAGAACTCTCCTTCTAGGGCTAATTTCCCTCACCTAGTGAGTCCCCCAGCAGCTTTGCTGGATTTCTGGAGTTTAATTTTTCCACTTGGTAAGAGTGTACACCTTTTTTTCCACTCTTACCTGTGTTTTGCCATGTGTGTTTCTACTATTTGTGTGATCTTGGGCTCTGGAGCACACCACTCCAGGAGCCTCCTTTGCTGTGTGTTACACAGCACCTTCAGTGCAGTAACACAGGGTTGTCTTTGAGACTTCCCTCTGACTCCATTTCTCTGGGGCTGACTACTGTCCCCCTGAGAAAAGTAAAGTTGCCATTAACTGTACTTAGTCATTAAACCACAGATCAAGTACACCCCATTTTACATGGAGTACTGGAAAGGGTTAACCCTTAGCCCTTTTTATCTGTACCTCCTAGAGCATTGTTTCACTCTTTTAACATTTAGACTTAGCTGGTGGCAGTGGTATCTACCCTAACTTTTCTACCGCGATTATACTATATGAATGTGGTATTGTTTTAGGCTATTATATTAGCCTTGAACATAAACCCGCTTGACCAAATTGTCTTTCTTTTGGCTCTGGTCAGGTTTATTCACCATTTATTTATTAAGTCCTTCTTGTGTTTTACTTTGCGCGGCAAACCAGGTTTGCCTCCTTTGTTCACTGTCTTTTGGCAGGCTTCTGCAGAGAAGCCCTCCTCTTGGCACCTGGGTGTCTAGGTGGACTGAATGTGAGGGAGGGGTGTAGTCACCCCCTGCACAGGGTATCCTAGAAAACCCAAGTCGCACTTTGCCATGATTGGCTGAGGTGGTTGTCCAAGCCGGACAACCCCCCTGCTGTGTGATTGACAGCCAAGCTGTGTGCATGGGGGTTTTGTGCATAAAAGGTAGGTCTCTTGGGCTAGAAGTCAGAGTCGCCACTGGAACTACAAGGAACCGAAGAGAAGCGGAGAGAACGACGGCTGCTGCAACTACCCCGTCCCAGTGAAGCCCTGCTACAGTCCTGAGCTATCTACCCTTCAACGACCAGAGAAGATCCAGTCCGGAGTCTTCTTACCTTGAGCCTGGTGGGGATAACCAGCTCATCTTCCACAGCCAGAGGATCCTCTTCTTGGTCGAAATCGCTGCACACTGCTGTAGTGGTCTGGATAGCCAGCTGAAGAGCCTCTCCTGTTTTTAAGGAGCACACCTTTTATTCATTGTTGCTGCTCCCGGCTTCATCCTTGTGTGGTGCAGACCCCTCCAGACATCCTCCTTCGTGCCTGTTAGGGAGAATTCTCATTTCATGGCTAATTTCCCTTACCTATAGAGTCCCCCAGCAGCTTTGCTGGATTTTAAGGGTTTGTTTCTTTTTACCTGCTAAGAGTGAGACTCTTTTTCCCACTCTTAGGCATTTTCCCTATGTGTGTTTTAGGCTATTTTTGTGTTTAATGCCTATGGGATCTTTTCTCTCACCCATAGGAACCATCTTTATGCACATGTGTCACACAGCACCCTCCGTGCCGTGACACAGGGGTGTCGTAGCGACCCCCAAACATAGACTCCATACGCTGGGACTGACTACTGTCTCCCAGGGCATGTAAAGTCCCCATTGACTTTACTAGTCGATTTTTATTAACTTAACCAGTACACCCCATCTTCATATGGAAGTACTGGAAGGGGTTAATAGTTTTGCCCCTATGTTAATTTTCGAGAGGGTATCTTAAAGTCCCCCTCTACAAAGTTTCTGGCATGTGGCAGTGGTTACTACCTTTTATATTCGACCGCAAATATTTCTCTATGGGATTTTCCCATTGTTCGAGGCTACCACTTTTTCTGACAGCCTCTAACATACTGCCGGTTTATTTTATTATTAACTTTACTCCAGTAGGTTTTATTTGCCAGAACTTTGATAAAACTTCTTTCTCGACTCTTACTCCATTTTCCTAATCCAGGTCGGGGATCCTTTGTGCGTCCTTTTGGCAGGCTTCTGCCGAGAAACCCTCCTTTCGGCGCCACTGAGTCTGGGGTGGGTCTGTTATTTGGGAGCGGGAGTAGAACTCCTGGACAGAGTTGCCACAGCAACTCAGGTCGCACTCTAACCTGATAGGCTGGAGGGTCTCCCGCCAAGAAGACCACTCCACTGCGTGAGTGACAGCTAGGCTGTATGAATGGGTCTCTTTCTGCACAAAAGCAGGGTCCTGAGGACTGGAAGAGGAAGAGGTTGCCACTGGAACTACGGAACCGAAGGGAGAGAAGCCAAAGACATCTTCAGCATCTACACCACCGGTGAAGCCCTGCCGGATCGCCTCACCACTTTTCTTCTACACAACGAGAGGAGATCTTCAGCGAAGTGCCTCCTTCTCTTGAGCTGGTGGGGTCAACCAGTTCGCCCATCGCATCCTCGGACCTGCCCTGGTCGAATCGACAGTGCCCCGCACTTGGAGACCGGATAGCCAGGCAGCTATCGACCCGGACTGTGATCAAAAGGAGCGTACCTTTTAAACTTCGTTTGGCGACACCGCGGCTGGTTTCATCCCTGGGTAGTGCAGCGACTCGAACCTTCCTCCACAATGAGAGCCTCTCTTCCTCTGCTGGACCCCTCGACCTGCAGGAACTACCAGGAACAACCGCCACTGCAGAAGCCACTTCTCCACGTTTAAGGTACATTGTTCCACCAGGCCGCCCTTTCTCTGTGGTAGCCGTAAAGGTGTTCGAAATCCTTTAACTACTTGTGGGGTCGGCCGCCCTCTCTCTTAACATTGTCTTTCGCCTTACATCTAACTCTTTAAAAGCTTTCTACTAAAGACTTGACTGCAGCTACAACAACATTTTTGCTCCTAAAATCTTGGTCCTGTACCACTGACTCTGGCTCAGGCCTATTGACTTTGGCTGGTTTGTTAGATCTGCTCTCACTAGATTAGTTTTCAATAAGAAATGTGTTGCTGCACTAAAAATCTTCTAAACCCCTCTTCCTTCCTACTGGTTTAACCTGTGGAGGGCCATTTTGCTCAGTTTTCATTCACTTATCTTTTGGTTAAAGTGTTACTGTGCATTACTTGTCCACCAAACTTCAGGGAAGTGTTGCTAGGGGGTGTCTGAAGATATTTCGACTTAACTTGTACTTTCTCTCCCTTTCGTTGAATTGTTAGAGTGCCATTTGTAGTTGGTTTTCACTGTGCCATTTTGCTCAGTTTTCATTTAACCGCAAACGTGTCTTCAATTGAATAGGGAGTTGTATATGTTTTTCTTTTGACTAAACCTAACTTACTTTATTACTTGTGATCTATGTGTTGACTTAGAAGTGTATAAATAAATATATATTCTCTTTTTAATACAAACGTTTGGTCAGTGTTTCCTTGCTCCATGGTACTGTATTGCCTACTATGTCAACCCTGAATACTGCTCATCTCCCTCTTGAGATAGGTCTGACTGCTTAGCCATAGCTACCAACTAAATCTTTGTGGTACAGACTGATACCAAAGGGGATTTATTGCTCTCACCTGTAGTCATAATCTGGGGTAGTGCTCCCTATGGGAACTGCCCTGGATTCTGCCTAACAGTGCCGAAGTTCCAGGAACCGTGGGTCTGCAGGAAACCACCAGGAACAACTGCCGTGGCACCAGCTCTTCTCTTGAACAAGGTACTGTGTTCTGCTTGAGGAATTAGGGTGAATCCCTTTTCTTCACCTTCAAGGCTTGCCCTTGTCTTCCCTCCTTCTAATAACTTTTGCTTCCTCCTTCGAACAATATCTAAGGACTCCTGGCTATGTTGAATCTTGAACTGTCTGACTGTGTGATCCTCAGCAACAGGGACCCGGTTCCAACTGACACTGGCTCCGGCCTATTCACTTTTTGTATTTCTGTCAACAAGTGTTCTCAGATTCTGTCTGCCTTGACAAAAGTATTGTGTGTGATTTTTGCCCCCAACTCTCTCTGGTTAGCCCAGGTGCTAAGTGTGCTTTTGCCCCGATAACATTTCTTGCTGAGGATGCGTGTTTCTTTAATACGACCGAACTATCAAAAATGTTCGCAAATGTATTCACGGTAACGCTCTTGTTTTACAACACCGGTCTGCCTAATCACAAGGTACTTACCTTGAGCTATTCTGTGCTAAGAGAATCGGTTGGTTGTACTATATTTTTCGTATGGTTTAGAATTTCTAAAAGTGCTGTGTTTTACTGATGGTTTAAAAATAAATGTACTTATATTTTTTACCTGAAAACCTTGAGTCAGTGTTTGCTTGGGTCACAGTAATTGTGGTCCTTTGTGTAATCTCTGCTACTGCTCATATACTCTTGAGATAAGTCTGGCTGCTCGGCTACTGCTACCACTTTAACATAGTAGTACAGGCTTGTACCAAAGGTGAACTTGTATTACCACTTGTAGTCTTAATTGTGTGTAGTGGTCCCTAAGGGCACTGCACAGGATTCTGCCTAACACACATGGCCTGGACTGTTAGGCAGAATCACATGCAGTACCCTTCAGGAACACTACATCCAATGAAGACTACAAGTGTCAGTACAATTTCACCTTTGGTACAAGCCTGTACTACACAGTTATGTGGTAGCAGTGGCTGAGCAGCCAAACTTATCTCAAGAGTTGAGTGAGCAGTAGAACAAGTTACACATAGGACCAACAAATACAGTGATTCAAACAAACACTTTCTCAAGGTTTCTTGGTAAAAGAATAGACATTTATTTACACAGTCAGTTTGAAAACATTACACTAGCAAGAGCAGCTCAATATCGCATACTAATAAACTACAAATACACCACCAATAATTTACTGAACAAGTCCAGCTCCCCTGAAGTGGAAGCAAAATGGGGTAAAAAGACAATGTTATAAGAATCATCAGCACAAATACTTTCATAGGCAGGGCAAAGGGTTTCAGTAAACTACAACCAGCAATTCAGTTCATAGGCCTGGGTCAAAGTCAATGGTTCAGAGTCTTTGTATAGGATAGCAAACGGTTAGGTCTTTGCAACGGATCTTAGAAGAATTTGGTCAGACGAAAAATTAGACAAATGTTTAGGGAAGGACAAGCCTTTGAAGTCGGGAAAGTTTCACAAACTTTCGCCGTCACGGAAAAGACTTCCGGACCACGTTTGTACAGTACCTTAGAAGTAAAGAAGAGCTGTAGCTGAGGCCGTTGTTCCTGGCAGTTCGAGCAGATCTCGCTGTTCCTGAGCTTCAGTTGTGGGGACAAGAAGGAGGACGTCGGGAGGTTCCTGCACTGCCCGGGGATGACGCCACAAGCTTGGCAAAACATCGGTTTAAGGTGTGAGTGCCTTAAAGTCCACGAGCTGATTTCCTTCCCCCTGGCTATCAGGTTTTCAACAGCACTCTGAAGAAATTTCAACCAGGATGGGAACGGTGTCCAGGTGGCTTGCGAGTTGGTTCTTCCCACCAAACTCAAGGGAAGAAGTTAACCTTGAAGGGCTTCTCTGTCGATGGAGTTTCAGGCAATTCGGACCTGCAGCAGGGCTTCACCGGTCGTCCAGGAGTTGCAGCAGTCCTCTTCCTTCAGCTCGTCTTCGGTTGTTTCGTTCCAGTGGTCGACTCTGCTTTCCAAGTCCCAGAGACCTGCTTTTAAACAGTTTTCCCCCATTCATTCCAGCCTGGCTGTCACTCACACAGCAGGGTGGCTGTCCTTGCCAGACTGCCAGCCGTCCAATCACGCCGGAGTGCATTCAGGTCTCCTAGGAGATTATGCACAGGGTTTTTCGGGCACCTCCCTCACATCCTGTCCATCCCAGACACTCAGGCGCCAGAGGAGGGCTTCAGCACTGAAGCCCGCCAAAGGACAACGAACAAAGGGACCAAATTTGGTTTGGAGCACAGAGACAAACACAAGAAGGACCTTTCCCAAAAGAAATGGCAAAAAAGTTGACCGGAGTCTGTTTTTACAGATAGGTCTTGGCGCTATATTGGAAAACATGGCTGATCCGATTTTTAGCTACCGTTGTTAGAGGTCGGGAAAAATCATGGTAGTTTGCTAAACCACTGCCACCAGCCATTTAATGTAGGAAAGTGTAACATTTGACTGTTACATGAGTGTTTTGACTCGGGGGAAGCTAGGCAACCCCTCCAGCACTCTATAGGAAGATAGAGTGTGCTGGGTCTGTAAATTTAAAGAGACTAGTAAAGTCAATTTAACTTTACATGCTCTGGGAGATAGTAGTCAGTCCCAGAGAAGGTATTTAAACCTTGGAAAGTCTGAAAAACATCCCTGTGCCACTGCACTGAAGGTGCTGTGTGACACACAGAAAAAGATGATGCCTATGGAGTTGTTTTAAACGTCCATAACCAAAGAACACAAAAGTAAAACGCACATCAAAATACATGGAAGAGTGGGAAAAAAGGCTCACACTCTTCCCAGGTAGAAAATCAAATCATAGAAATCCAGCAAAGTTGCTGGGGGTCTCAAAAGGTAAGGGAAATTAACACATTCTTGAGAATTCTCCCTAACATGGACACACACGCATCATCACTCACCGGACATTGTTTCATAATTTGGCAGCCCTCCCACGCCTTGGACCTGCTCCATTACGATGAAATCACTAGCGATCTCCTCATGTGGAGTGAGTTCTTCGTCCTCTGATGGTGTCCCACTGCCAGCCACCAGAGTAGAGGCAAACTTTGCAGCAGCTTGTCTTTTGCTCGGCATCAGAGGTCATTCCAACGCTTCATCACATCATCTGCTGTACGCCTCTCAAATTCAAGGCACTTATATCGTCCGCGATGCACTGCCAGTGGGCCCTACGCTGAGCAGACATATGTTTGCTCCCTGCCATCACCAGAATGTTGCGGCCGTGTTCAAACACGTAGTCCACAAGTGCGTACAGTTCCTGATTACAGAAACTCTGCTTTCTTGACGTGTTTGAGGGATGAGCTGTGTCTGGGGTCCCAGCCTGTTCTGCTGGAGCATGCTTCTTCCTCTTGGGAGGTGGTGTGGACCCTGAGTGGCTTGTGCCTCTCTGGTCAGTACGGGCTGAAGCGCATGTGGACTGGCCAATGGAAGCAGGCAATGACATGATGACTGAAGGTCGGACTGCAGGTATTGGCAGCTGGCTGCTGTTGCCAGGACCCTGCGCCGCACCTGCCTTGGTACCAAGGGCCGGGACCAACACGGTCTTGGCTGGGTGACTCAGAGACGGGGTGGTGTCAGCTGCAGCTGCCCCTGCAGCTTCCACACCCTGGCTGCTCGGGGCAGCGGTTGACACTGCTGCCCCAGATCCATGTGACCTGGTGACAGCAACTTTAACGACATGTGCCTTGGCCTTCCTGACACGGAAATCAGCCTGTGAGTCATCCTGTGCCTGTTCCGGGACCAATCCAGTCCGGGCTGGCTGACCCTGAGCCGGGGTGGTGTCAGCTGCAGCTGCCCCTGCAGCTTCCACACCCTGCCTGCTGGTGACAGTAGATGGCACTGCTTGTCGGGTCTGACGGGTGCTGGGGATGGCAGCAGTAGCTGCATCTCGCTGACCCGCTTGTGGGGGGGGCATTGCTGTCCCTGCATGTGCCTAGAGACCCTGCCCTAGTGGACCACCCAGGCCACGTCGCCCACCTTGGCCACCCTGGCCACGTCCCCCACCATGGCCACCTCTGGGAGGTCACCCAGCTTTGCCTCCCTTGCCACTTGTTGCCCTCCTAGTCATGGCACTGATGTACTAGCGCAATGGGAGGTGCAGACAACAATTGTCCTGGGCAATTGGGGTGAAGCGGGCAGGGTATATGATGGACAACGTACCCATGTGCTCCTGCAAGGGTGTATGTGAACCCAGGGGAAAAATAACGGGTCATGCAACGCTCAGGCACCCCAAAAACAAACATGCATGCGACCCCTCGGAAGCCCATGTGCAATGAAAAAACATCCAGCAGTACGCTGTGGCACCCAGGAACACAAAAAATGCATACGTGGGGAACACGTAGACTGCTATGACCTCGGAAATGAGGTACGCGACACACAGTGGCAACCACAGTGGGAAGAATGTGCGTGCGACTCACCGCCTGCCTGGAAAATGAAGAAAAACAAACGTGCGTGTGTGCGTAGGCAACTCTCCCACCAAAACAAGAAGTACGCACTGCCACAGTAGTGAACCCCCAAAAGAAGAATCTCCCGCGTCAGTCTCCACGAAAAGCAAGTACATTGCACTGTTGTCCTACGTGAACCTTTAACTCGTACTGAACGGCAATGCCCAACGTCCAGCGCACCTCATGTAACTTACGCGTTTAGGGCCTTTCCTCTGATTACATGCCAACGCGCTGTTTCCGCACGTGCGGAGTCACTCTGCATCCGGCTGGCCACGCAAAATCACATGGTAGACCCACGCTCCTGTTGCCCCGAGCTGCCTACTAGAGCCATTTGCTGCTGCCAGCCCACTCTGTGTGCCTGCTGCCCAAATGCCCTGCATTTTGGTACCTGCTCTGAAGCCGTTGCCAGTGATCCTGTTGCTGTGACCACCTCTGCTGATCCTGAAGACTCCTGACTGCCACTCCATCGCTCCACAGTCCAGCCCCAGGACTACCTGCCCACCCACACCTACCTTGGGGGTTGCCATGTCTGACCCATCTCCATCTGAGGCAAGTGGCAACCCCCCGGCAGAGAGGCAGAGGGCTGTCAGCTTCTCCTCCACAGAAGTTGACATCCTGGTGGAGCAAGTCCTGGGGCATTATGATGCCCTCTTCATTGGACCATCCTGCATCGACAAGGAAGGACGGAGTAAGATCTGGGCGGACATTGTGGGTGCCATCAACGCGGAAGGGGTGGCACCCCGCGACTACCAACATGTCCGTAAGCGCTGGGAAGACTTCAGGTCCAAGACCCTCAACAGGCCCGGCGCCTCCTCAAGGCTGATGATGATGGAGCAAGGCGCCAGGGCCGGTTGTCCTCCAAAAAGATGCGGATCCTGGAGCGCATCGACCCAGCGCTGCACACCCAGGTCTTGGATTTGGTGCTCCGTCTGGAGTCGACTGGTAAGTGTTCATGTGTTCTTGTCCACCATAAAGCATGTGTATGTTGACGTGTGGCTGGAGTGTGCACCTTGGCCTCATGTCTGGCATGCCTCCTGTACAGGGGTCTGTGTGCATGTCCCTGACAGTGCTGCATGTGAGTCCATTCAAGCCTGACCCACTTCAATGGTGTCTGTATTGCAATGTGTGATGCACACCGGCATGTAACGAAGTGCACATGTTTGCATACCTGTGTCTGGACTGGGGCATGTGAGAGGTGTGACACATGGGTGCTAATGTCACCATCATGGACATGCATTGTGTACATGTGCATGAGTCTGAGTAGTGAGTGTGTAACTGGCCAACCCCATGGATGCATGACACATGAGCATCTCAATGAGTGATTGACTCATGCAGCCCAATTGTCCCCAAGTGCACTGTGACAGGAGGTCTACATGGCCTGATGCATGACTGTCAGGTGATGTGTGTGTATGTGATGTGAATTTACCATGATGCATGTGAGGTTCAGCCCCTCCTCGGATGTGCTTGCAGTGCCTTGTACAGGGATGTGAATGTTTGTTGCTCTGGCATGCATGATTGTGCATGTGTGTTGCTTGCACTGAGCTGTGTGTAGGGGGGTGATGGTTGTGACGTTTGACAGTGCCACTCATGTGCATTTGCTTTGTTCCAAGCAGACATTTGTTCGGTACACTGATGCATGTGTTCAATGTCTCCCTATCCACAGCGACGAAGGAGGAAGAGGGCGGAGGTGGTGCTGTGGCGCACTGCCGCAGGGATGCCTCCACCAGGCACCGACGCAAGGCCCAGTCGTCCTTCCAGGTTAGGGCATCTTCTGGGAACGAGCACACTGGTGCCGCGTCAGAGTCATCGACCGCAACTGCTGAGGGTGAAGTTGGCCGTGGGCTCCTTGCAGCGGGAGGGGCAGGTGAGACCACACAAGGGCAATCCGATGCGGAAGACAGTGAAGAGTCATCCAAGTTGGTGGTGGTGGAGTAGAAGGCCACATCAGCCCAGCACATGTGGCCCGGCGAGGGTGATGAGGTAGGTGTTCCTGGTGCAGTCCAGGGTAGGGGTGGAGCCAGTGCAGGTCACTGTGGAGGGGCCTGTGACTAAGCTTGTCCCTGACTCTCCGACTGCATCAGAATGCACCTGCAGGCATGCCTCAGGCCAGACCCGTACGCAGGTAGCGGATGTATCCACGTCAACTGATCTTCCACTACCTGCGGACGAGGCAATTTGTGACAGGATGGAGCCCATGCTAGCCAGGATCACGAGGTGGACAGGCACCATTCGGGTTGACTTGCAGGCTTCCAATTGGGGGATTGCACATCATCACAAAGAGGTCTGTAGCCTCATGAACTGGCTAGCTCAGCTCGTTGTCAGGAGTTTACTACATGTGCTGGCCACTGTTGCAATCCCCTCCTCCTCTTCCTCCACTCTGTCCCAGTCTTCCTCCCTGCCGTCTTCCGGCCCAGATAAAACTAGGGCCCCCTGTGGACCTGTTCCAACCACGGCGGCCAGTCTGGTGGAGACCACATCCCTGCCACAGTCTGGAGTCGGAGGATCAGCAGAGGTGGTCACCCCAGCAACAGGACCAGTGGCAATGGAGGTAGTGCAGGCACCTTGCAGCAGGGCACATGCCCGACTGCCGCGGGGGTTGTCATCATCCCAGAGGCAGTACCAGAGGCGCAGGCACAGGGCTTATCAGCAGCAGCAGGCTCGATGTAGGGGGCAACAGGACTCAGGGCCCTCAACATCACTGGGGCAGGTATCAGCCATCGGGCAGGAGGGTAACAAGGACCTTGGAACAAGGATGTCTTCTGTGTTGCAGCGAATTGGCCAGCAAATCAGAGCAGAGCGGCAGCGGGCAGAGAGGGCATGACTCACCATGGCCAGGGTGAAGAACACACTGCGTCGGGCAGAGGGGCGGGCGGAGTTCCTCGAGGAGACTTGCAGGGAGTTTGAGCAGAGCACGGAAGAGTCCCTCGGAGTCTCGAGGGTAAAGCACAGGCCCGCCTCTGGGAAAAAGACGCAGAGTTTGATGATGCCCTGGCCGGCACTCTTGGGGGAAATGGTAAGTTGTAGGACTAGCCTGCTGCCTTTGTAAATAGTTATTTAGTGGTAGGTTTCCATTACTTTTTTTTATGATTTGGAGTTCATGGACTTTGCTCCACATCTTGTGAATAGTTTTTTATTAGGGTTTTTTATGACGTATATTTGGATTTAGAAATCATAGACCCTTCAGCCTTGTACATAGTTGGACATGTTTTAATTTATTTGGATTTTTGTTCACCATGGAGTAATGGTTTTTTAATGATTTTGGTTTGCAATTGGAGGACAATCATTGGACATGGACCACTTTTTGGAGTTTCAACTTTTTTCATAACACATTCATTTTTGTTTCAAATTTAATTTTCATTTGCATTCCATTCATTATCATTTTCATGGTTAGCTTTCAGTTGGTGTGATTTTTGGTACTTAATACATTTTTATTCCTTGCAATCAAAGTGGTGTCTGCTCTCAATGGTTTGGTGCATGTGTCACTCTTAATTGGCTCTGTTACGTGTCCCTGCTGTTGAGCAATGTTGGTCATGTGTTTGCAAACATGCATGTGTGCATTTGTGATCCACATGCCATGGGGCATGTACTGGGGAGTAGGACCAATGGATGGGTGTTGAGTTTCACTGTGGTGGGGCAGCATGTGGTGGCATTTTGGTGGACATTTGCTACATGATTGCATTGTGTACAGATGTGGGGGCTGGGGGGACATGAGTCGGGGCCTACCTGCAGGTTGCGGTCACTGGTGGGGCTGGGGGGACATGAGTCGGGGCCTGCCTGCAGGTTGCAATCACTGGTGGGGGGACATGAGTCGGGGCCTGCCTGCAGGTTGCCGTCACTGGTGGGGATGGGGGGACATGAGTCGGGGCCTGCGCGGTATGGTCCCATGTGGGCTGCCTGTGGGGTATGGCCCCATGTGGGCTGCCTGCAGGGTATGGTCACGGGTGTTGGGGAGGTCCCTTGTGGTGTGGGCTGCCTGCCGGGTATGGTCACGGGTTTTGGGGAGGTCCCTTGTGGTGTGGGCTGCCTGCGGCGTATGGTCACGGATGATGGGGGGTCGCATGTGATGTGGGCTGCATGCGGGGTATGGTCCCAAGTGGGCTGCCTGCGGGGTATGGTCATGGGTAATGGGGGTCTCCCTTGTGGTGTGGGCTGCCTGCGGGGTGTGTTTGCAGCTGATGGCAGCATGCGCGGACCTTTTTACGCGAGCATGGTATGCGATTTCGCAGTGGGTACGCAAGGCCCTTTTCACACGATTTGACTGGCGCGAGCGGGGTACACGATTTTGTGGAGTTACAAAAGCCAATTTTCACACGATTATGCGATATTGCAAGGCCCTTTTCACGCAATTTGACTGGCACGAGCGGGGTACACGATTTTGTGGGGTTACACAAGCCAATTTTCACACGATTTGGCGATTTCGTGAGGTCCTTTTCACGTGATTTGGCTGGCGCGTGCGGGTTACGTGATTTCGCCGGGGTATGCAAGGCACTTTGCACGCGATTTGGTTGGCGCGAGTGGGGTACACGATTTTGCAGGGGTACGCAAGGCACTTTTCACACGATTTGGCTGGTGCGAGCGGGGGTACGCGAGGCCCTTTTCACTCGATTTCATGGGGTACGTGAGGCCCTTTTCATGCGATTTGACTGGCGGGAGCGGGGTACGCTCCGATTTTTCATGCGATTGCGATGGAGGGGGCTGTGTGCTGGGCCACGGATGGCACAGAGCCTTGCACCGTATTGGACATTTCAATGGCTTTTTCCTGTGCAAGGGGCGGTGTTTGGGGCGTTACTGGTGCAGACGGATGTTCACTGCGCCACGGCTGGTAATGGCTCGGGAAATCCATGAATACGCGTGATGCGCAGATGCTGCTTTGCGCCCCGGCTGGCGCACGCGTGACGCACGCTCCTTCTCTGCATGCGGTGCTTGCGCTGCTTCTGCACTGGATTCTATGAATTGGGCTGTTTGTTTTTTTTGGTTCCTCTTACACGTATGCTAATGGTTGCTCTAAATTACCATGATCTTGGTCCAGTTTTTTGGCTTTACCTTTCTTCCGCCTTTTACGGCGAGTCAGTAGAGATCTCCACAAATTCATTTACGTTATCCAACTCGTGCAAGTGTTCAATAATGGTGGATTCCAAGGGATTATCTCTACCGTTCGTTAGATTCACCACATTCAAACCTTTCTTCCTTCCCTCACCACCAATAACACAAGTGCTCAAAGTGTTAGAGGGTGTGGCTTCTACTACTTGCCTCAGAGCCTTCACTAGTAGTTCTGAGCCCAACAGATTCAATGATTTTCGCTTGCCACTGGGATTCACACCATATTGAGTTATGCAATTTCAAAAGTATTTTTAGGGTGAAGTTAGATGCTTCATGCTGCGGAGCAGTAGCCTCACTCCTTATAGACAAATTAGTGCCCCTCAACTCCCTGCCATCACCTCTTGATCCAAACTAATCAGCGGGAGGGTCTTCCACCAAGCCCGTCAATCTAGGGGAACCGGATAGTCTGTGGAAGCACCCAACATAGTTAATTCTCCCCTTGGCTCAAGAATTATAGTGCACCCAATGCTGTTCTCTCGTTTATTTGATCAGAGAGTTGTTATACCTCAGATTGCAGCGAGTAGCATATAGTAAGGAGAGACTTATTGCTGTAGATAACTGTTGACACATCTACTTTATCCTGGGGCACTCTCCCTCCAGCCTTAGCTCTCTTCTCTGGTTCTTTACCATTACCATTATGTGGTCCAGGAAAGCAATGAGTAATGTTCCCTCCACCAGCTGGCACCAATGGTTTAGCTTTACCTGCTATGTTAGCTTGTTCGGCTCGATTGATACTAGGCGAGCTCAGAGCCCCCATCCTCCGTCGCCACTTAGGGAAATACGTGTCACACCGAAAACCTCTGCAATGTCTATGGGTACCTCCGTCCCCAAGCACCAGTGAAGGAAAGATATAGTATACTCCTTCACCGATTATTGAGGCCACAGGTGCGAAGGGTCAGGAACACGGGTACCAGGTGCTGTAAGGAAAAAGCAGGTAAATTTGAGTGTAAAACAAGAACCTGGAGATGACCAACAATCAAGAAAGTGGAGTGGGACCTACCTAGCATGGGAGATGAACCAGGATGGGGAGGTATCCGGGGGCGCTGGAGCCAGACCCCCCTTCTACGTGATACTCAGCTGAGGTCCAAAACAAACTTGAGCCAAAAGGAGTTTCCAGAAGCGGTTCCAAAATGTCCGAAGCAGGAAATGTCCAAGATCCGAGGAAGGCAAAACTCAAAAGTTCCAGAAGCAAAGTCCGAAATCCGTAGGGAGCAGGTCCAAAGGTACAAGCCAAAAGTCCAAAATCCGAAAAGACAGAGTCCGAGCAACAAATCCTAGGAGCAGGCAAGGCAATCCACAATCACCAGAAACCAAGGTCCAAAAAGCCGGAAAGTCAAGATCCAAGAAAAACACAACGCCACTCGAGATGCTGAAAACAGCTGAGAAGCGCGGAAGATCGGCTTCTGTGTGCTTTTGAGCCTGTCCTTGGGTCACGTGATCACTTTCTCATTGGGCCACGTGAGTGGTGTTGCGTGTCATGTGACCCTCGCAACTGGGAAGCAGCAACAGGATTGGCTGGGCGGCCCGCCCCTTCAGTATCACGTGAGCGTTGCACACATGACCAGGAAGCCGGGTCGGTGGAGACCGATCCTCCCCAGCGCCACCGCAGCCACAGTTTCCACGACGCCATGCGCCGCCTACCCCATGTGGGGACCCCGGCGCTACGGACACTGAAGGGGCATGCCCGGGAAGGGCCACTGCCACAGGTATGGTGCCGCTGGGAGGCGGCCGGCGTTGTGCGTCTCGTGACAATACGTCTTGTATGTTTGCTCGCAGGTTGTACTTTTTTTATTTCCCTTGTTATCTTTGTTGGCCATATTCACGTGTTTCAATGTTTCAATGCCAATGTAGTCAAACTGAAAAGTCAAGTAACCACACCGGCCACCGGCCACTCACCGCGATTGCCAACTGTTCAACACTTAGCTTAGCACTTGTGTTAACACCAGTGCAAGGTGGTGGGGGGGCATAGCCAGACAAATGAAGCCGCTACACAGGTACTTCTGCTTGCCAACAAAACATCTCCTGCTAACTGTTCAACACTTAGCAGAGCACTTCTCAGAAGTTTGATTTTACACGTTACATGTTAGTTTATTTATTTCATTTATTTATTTATTTTACATTTGTAGAGCGCACAAAACCCACAGACATCAAGGCGCTGGTTGCAAACAGCGGTGATGGGGGGCGTGGGGTGGTGGGGTTAAGGAGGGTGGAGTGAGCAGGAAGAGGATAGCTAGTTACACAGTTCATTGTCAGGTACAGTGCCAATGGTGAATATCTCAAATCATGTCTGTGAAGCCAATGCAAAGTCAGAGGAATAATTGTTTTCTGAAAGGCCAGTACAAGGGCTCAGAACATAGATGAGGCAGTCAGTTATTCCACAATCGTGCAGCAATGACTGGCAATCTAGAATCCCCGGCTCTAGTGTGTCTGAAGAGTGGAGTAGTAAGTCTGTGGCTGTAGATTGACCTGGTAGGTCTGGACGAGTTGTTCTTGGAGATCCTTTGCGAGAGGTCGAGCAGGCAGAGTTAGAAAGGCAGCGATGAGTAATGGGAAGTATTTTAAAGTTAATCTGTTCTCTGATAGGTAGCCAATGAGCAGCTTTTCTGTTAAATCAGACATGGTCACATCTGGATAGGTTAATGGAGGCCTGGATGGCATTGTTCAGGATGGTCTGGAGCTTGTTAAGGTCGCGCTCTGATGTGCCAGCGAGGAAGAGTTGCAATAGTCAAGCTGAGAGCCAATTACTGCACTAGCTATGGTCAGACAGGAAGTGTTTGGATACATTTTTGTGGTATGTGTAGCTGAGGACACAATTGCATTGACATGGCGGGTCATGCATAGGGTAGAGTCCAAATGGACGCGTAACTTTTTGACAATAGAGGAGACAGGGATGGTGCAGGCATCGATGGTGAAGGCACAGTAAGATAGGTCGAGTTTGCCTAGACATGAGGGGGGACTACAATCAAGATCCCTGCCTTGTCATCATTAAGACAGAGTTGGTGTGTGACCATCCAGGTTTGAATGGTGTTGTAAATTCTGTTGATATGGTTGGAGTATTGTTCATAGATGCCTGGGAGGGGGATGAGGATCTGAGCATCATTGGCATAGTTTATGTATGAGATACCCAGAGAGTTAAGGTGGTCAAAGAGTGGTTTTGATTAGATAATGTACAGAGTTGGTGATACACGGGAGCCTTGTGTATCTCCATAGGGAACTTAAGTAGGGTGGGCAGCTGCACTACCCGCATATACTTGGGCAGTTCTGTCGGCAAGGAATGAGGTTGGTCCATTTGGTGGCAGAAGTTGGCCGTTGTAGAAAGGTGATGGCAGAGAGTTTGGTCGTTGACCAAGTCAAATGCTGCTAAGAGATCTAGTAATTGGAGGAGGGCAAGGTTACTAGTGTCGCAGATGTCGTCCAGCTGTTTTATTAGGTCCAGCAGGGCAGATTCAGTGCCATGCCCTGGACGGAAGCCTGTTGTGGGCTGAGGATCTTGTGTAGTTCCAGGTATGCTTCTATCTGAATGTAAGCAGCACGGTCCACGTTTTTTTAGAAGGAAAGGGACCTTGGTGATAGGCCTGTAGCTGGTAGGAATGGTGTGATTGAGGGAGGCTTTTTTGATAAGTGGTCAGACCCACACTTCCTTGAGGTTAGGTGGGATAGAACTGTTGGCAAATGAGGAGTTGATAAATGCAGGGATGAAGGGGTAAGGGCTGTGGCACAGTCTTTGATGAGGGAGGCTGTGCCAGTGTCACCTTGAGAGAGATTGGGATTCAGACCAGCAATGGGGGCATTTCTGATTCTGTAACAGGAGGGAAGCTGAAGGTGGTGGGCGTGGTGTTGGGAGCGGTGGGGGAATGGAATGCCTGGGCTCCGTCTTGTGTATTATTGCATGGATAGATGCTCACTTAGCTTCAATTTTTACCTGAAGGGTGGCAATCGTATTGTTGAGGGCGTCTTGGATATTTTGGCACAAAGTAATATCTTTGGTGAAGTTGGCAATATGTGTGATGGGTGACTCAGGTTCACGTAATATAGAGAATAGTTTACATGATTGGGATTTAGAGATCCTGTTTGAGGGGGCAGTAGCTTTGGTTGTGATGATAGCTTGCTTGTATTCCTTGGGGAACTGGAGGAAGTTAGATCTTTTAGCTTTTGATGGGGATTTTAGTCAGTTGATGTCAAGGGTGCGCTTCTTTGGAGACAGGTTGTGAACCAGGAATTGATATGTGTAGTTGGTTTAGCTCTACGAAGTTTGAGAGGAGCGATAGCATTGACATCTGACTGGATGTCAATATTATAGGTGTCAACCAAGTCTGAAGGATTAGGTGGCATTGTGGCTGAGGCGAGGGTGCGATCAGCTGAGAGAATGGGGAGGAGTCACTCTTTAGTGAGGTTACTGGAGCATTTAGTGATTGCAGGAGGAAGAGAGTGGATATTAGTAGTCTGTGCAAAGGTAACAGGCGCCATGAAGGTGATAGTGTGGTGATCCGACCATAGTTTAGGTGTGATGGCTAAGTTGGTATTATTGCTGTTAAGATCTGCCAGCCAGTTAAGAGATCTGCTTAGTCAATGTGTTGGGCTCAAGATAAGTTGGGTGAATCCCAGAGAGGCTAGGGAGTTAGCAAGCGAAGTGGCGTCATTGTCTGATGGGTCAATAAATCGCAAATTAAGATAACCCAGGAGGAGGAATTTAGAGGAAGGTTTGATACTAGTGCTGAGAAGCTGTATGAGGTAGTTGTCAAAGGATGAAGCTGGGCCAGGGGGTCGGTAGAAGACATGAATGGTTTTGGTCGATGTAGGTGATTGAGTGAGCTTAGTGCTGAGTAGGTCGCAGGAGGGAGGAGTTGTGGTGGAGATGGATCTAAAGATCAACGATTCTTTATAGATGAGAGCGACTCCACCCCGTTTGTATAGTGGGTGATCACAGTGTAGGATCGTGTAGCCTGCTGGGATGGCAATGGTGAGAGCTGGAACAGCGGCAAGGTGTAGCCATGTTGTGTCAGTTACAGCTACAAAATCCAGATTATGGATGAAGATGAGGTCCCTAATGTCTGTGGCATGGGCAATGATGGAGCGTGCATTGCGAGAGAGCAGGAATGAGATTGGGGGCGTTGTAGGAGTGTTATGGAGAATCTGACGAGGGTGCGCATGCAGAGGTGTGCAAGGAGGTAGTTGCCAGGTGGTGGGCAGGAGCGGGGAGTGCGTGGTGATGATGTACACGATGACAGCCTTGCAGTTCGGTCAGTACCTATACATGGTAGGGCAGTAGATGTGGCTGCCTGGCAGGCGGTTTGTGAATCAGTCTGGGGTCTGGCTGTGGTATACTTTCTAGGAATGCTGGAAGAGCAGGCCTGCAGAGAGGAGCGTGTAGAAAGTGGGGAGAGCTGCGTGTCAGTTAAGGAGGGCTGGGCATGAATGTGAGCGAGTGAAATGGCAGGGAGAAAAGGTGTGGCTTTGATTAAGCTGTTGGCACTAATGGAGGTGGCAGATTGCCTCCTAAAGTGTGAGGAATTCACAAAAACGATCTTACATTGGGAAGCCAAGGATGCGAGAAGTGTACTGATTAGGCTTGTGTTATTAGCGGCAAGGGGGAGGACCGGTACACGTAGGTGTAAGCCAAGGCCAGGGGGTATTGAATACTTGTTAGAATGCTTGGTTGTGAGCATGTGTATGGGCGATTGGCTGCTGGGGCAGGTGTAGGGAACAGAAGGTGGCTTTATTGGGAGATGCTTCAGGTGAGGTAAAGGGGTGGGCAGTTGTAGTTTTGGGTATGCTATTGGGCTGGCCGGGTGGCTTAGGTTGCAATGTGCAATGACACAGAGGGGCTTGCCTGAGTGTAGGAGCTGGTCAAAATGTCAAGAGGAGACGTTTGCGTACTGCAGTGAGCTTAGGGCTTCTTGCAAGCAATGCACAGGGCTACAGACTGTGGCGGAAACGCAGGTGGCAAAAACCGGAAAGGCATGGGAAGTACAATGGGGCAGGAAGGAACGCACTTCTCTCCAATGAGCAAGACTTCGCTAATGCTATGAGGCTGGTGCAGCAGACGCCCAGCAGCGCAGGCAGATAAATGTGACGTAGCATAACATTGTGTCTTAATGTTGGCAGTGGTAGTGTTACCCGTTATCATCTGATGTAATAGGGGTGTCTTACCTTCTAGAAATATTGTCTGAGCCGTATAAGTAGTCACAGGAACTGTAGCCTCGGACAGGAAGCTACAAGTTGGAAATAAATGAGGCGATGAACTAAAGGCTTGAGAGAAGTGCAGCAATGGTACCGGCTATGGCTGGATAGGGCCTGACAGAGGACAGGGCCTGACAGAGGACACGGCCCTTAGAGGTGGTCCTTTGTGTGGGGCCGGCTTTGCCTGCCGGCTCCCAGCATCCTGCTGATATTTTCGAACTGGCTGCCAATCGGCTAGGGCCACAGGTGGGACAAAGGAGCACATGGGCTCCAGCTTTGCAGCGGTGGCGGCCATTTTAGAAGGGATATTCAGTGCAGTAAACAAATTAGTAGGCCCAGCAGGACTTACCTCTTTTGGCCTGATCAAGTTGGCCTGCATGAAGTGGGGTGCAGCAGACTGCACACACTGTGCATTGGACACATCCTGTTCTCTCCGGGCCTGACAGGGGACACAGACCTTAATGGTGGTCCTTTGTGATTTGACTGGCATGAGCCCAGCAGCCTGCTGATATTTTCGGACTGGTGCCAATCGGCGGGACAAAGGAGCACATGGGCTCCCTCAGCCATCTTAGAAGGGATATTCAGTGCAGTAAACATATTAGTAGGCCCAGCAGGGATTACCTCTTTTGGCCTGATCAAGTTGGCCTGCATGAAGTGGGGTGCAGCAGACTGCACACACTGCGCATGGGACACATCCTGTTCTTCTCCAGGCCTGACAGGGAACGCAACCCTTGTTGCAGTGTAAGACTTCTTTTACTTGCAAAATTTGACTTTAGGGTCAAGCCACACTAAATACACATTATAGGTCAGCCACCGCTCCTGACCCAGTAACAAACAAAGTCAAAATCAAAAGGTGTTACCACAAAACTGCCAGCCTGCCAACTGCTAACTGTAGGTCAGGAGGTACACATTCAAAGTTTCTGGGGAACACCTGCCCCTCAAACTTCCCACCCAACCCCTCTCTAATTGTAGTCACCTTGCTCTCTGCAGAGTACAAGAACAATTCACTGCACGATACAAATGCCAGAGCTGCTCAGGAGCAAGTCAGATGTGACCCCTCCAGCACGGTCTGCACAGTCTGCTTGGGGTGCCATAGCCAATGGGTCAGCAGGCACACATCCACACCGGCCCACCCTTTCCTCTGACATAAACCACTGCCACCAAACCTCTGATGGTCTCCACTCGGTTCCACTCCATTGGAGGAAAGGACCGCAGAGCGTTAGTCCGTTCGTCAAGCCGCACTGCTAGAAACTAGGAACTATTACAGCTGGTCCTGACAAAACCATCCATAGCATGTTCGTTCAATAAGAAACACCAAAAACATCTGTTTTGGGAAATGCATTTTACTTGGTGTGGCATGCCTTCCTAGGGGATTTACAACTACCCATTTTGTTCCATTTGTTTCAAAATATAAAGACTTTTTTCACAATAATAACTTGGGAAGTTGCCCTTTTTGGTTTTGGCATATTTGGAGATACTTTATCGCTGCCCTTGGGCCAAAACAATGCTGCAGAGAGAAGAAAGAAGAGAAAAGATATAGGAAAGCAGAATATTTAGTTGGTATGTGTGATGAAGCGCCATGCCTGTGGCTGTGGGTTGTGGATGGGACAGTGACAGGGACCGAAAGCTGCCACCTGCTGTGTGATGCTAGCTCCAGAGGAAGTATGCAGAAGAACCCCATGACCACTCCACCTTGCCCTACGACTAAGTCAGAGTACTGACATCTGTATTTGTATTTGCATTTATTTGAAGAACGGGGATGCCAATTTCGATCATAAATTATTTACAGATGGCCGAAGCATTCCCACGAATGCTGCCTGTGAATTAGCATAAAGATGAGTACAAGTAGTGAGCCACTTTATGATGGTGTAAACATTTAGGACATATATCAGGGACAAAACAAAGCAAACAGAAACAAATGTATATAAGAAAACAGGTAATTATAACCTAAGGGAGCAAGTGCTTTCAACTAAAGAGGAGTACTAACTAAATATACAAAATACCTTCCGTTAAGCACCACTGGAGGCAGTGGAGGGGTCAGGTATGGATGGTGGGCGACAAAGCAGGAGGAGCTCCCTCTTTAGCAAGTAAGTGAAGTTTAAGCCAAGCTTTGAAGCGATCCACAGTTCGGCTGGCTTTGATTGTTATGGGCAGTGGGTTCCAATGGAGCAAGTTGATTATGGCGAAACAGAAGCGAACGGAGGACAGGGAGGGTTTGGGATGGTGAGATTGAGTGCAGAGGAGAGTGGAGAGACCGAGATGGTGAGTAAACTGATGTACATCAGGCAGGTACGGAGGAGCAAGACCATCGATAGCTTTGTAGACTAGGAGAAGGAACTTGAATAGAGAGTGGTTGTGTATGGAGAGCCAACCAGCAAATTGTCAGTAGGTAGAAGTGGGGGAGGATCTGGGTAGGTTGTAGAGAGGTTGGGTAGCAAGGTTGAGGACTTTTTCTAAAGAGAGGAAGGAGTAGAGAGGAAGATTAATGAGTAGGCTTGAGTAGTAGTTCAGTTTGTTGATCACAAGAGTGTAGATTAGAGTTTTCCTTTTGGTTAGTAAGAAAAGGACACATTTTCCAAATGTCAGGGAGGTTAATACGAGCAGCTGAGGGATTGATGGTGACAAATTGATGTAATTGTAGGTCTTTATCTAAGAGGGCCCTAAGATTGCAAGACTTGGGCGATGCTTGCAATAAAGTCAGGTCAGAAGGAGATAGGAGTGGGGAGGGTATGGATGGCATTGGAAGCCGGGAAAAAGATGATGTCCATTTTTGAAGAGTTCAGCATGAGACAGTGGAGAGCCATGCAGTGATGAATTGCAATGAGGCAATGAGACAATTCATAATCTGTTCTGAGATGGCTGAGGTGAAGGATGGAAAGAAGAAAAATATTTGAGAGTTAGCAGCAAAATGATGATAGTGAAATTCATAAGATAAGAAGACTTTGTAGGGCAAAGGTATAGAGGGCGAAGAGCAGAAGTCCAAGGACTGATTCTTTGGGGTACGACAACTGGGAGAGGGGTGGGGTCAGAGCTCTGTGAGTTCCAAGAGATTTTAAAGGAGCAGATTTGCAAAACCCAAGGTCCTGGAGAGTAAGAAGGTGAGAGTAGTGGTTGACAGTGCCAAAAGTGTCAGAAAGGCCCAGAAGGATGGGTATAGAAGAGAGTTTGGTGTGGTGAGCATTACAGAGAAAGTTGTAGACGGATGAGTGCAGTCTTGGCGGGGTATTTACTATGGAGGCCAGATTGAAGTGGATCTCCAAGGCCATTATCCTCAAGGTACTTAATGATCCAGTCAAAGACCACCAACTCAAGTACTTTTGAATAATGGTGAATGAGAGAAGAATTTGCAGTAGTTTGTGGGGTGTTTGGAACAGCAGGGGGTTTCTTCAATAGTGACAAGACTGCTGCAGATTTGAAGCAGGCAAGGAGTCTGGTGGAGAGAAAGGGGTTAAGTAGCTCAAAGAAAGAAGGGTAAGTGATTGAAAATAAGTCTTTAACCATTTGGGGAGAAAAAGAGTTGATAGAAGTGCACGAAGGGTTGGTTCAGCAAAGGATGGCTGCTATTTCAATACGTGAGGTAGGGGAGAAGTAGTCAAGTGTAGAAGAGGTAGGGGAGAGAGGTGATGCTCATAAGGAGGGTTGGGAAGAGAGAGAGAGAGAGAGAGAGAGAGAGAGAGAGAGAGAGAGAGAGAGAGAGAGAGAGAGAGAGAGAGAGAGAGAGAGAGAGAGAGAGAGAGAGAGAGAGAGAGAGAGAGGGAGAGAGGAAGGCTATGAGAGTACCAATAACTTTAAAGAATTTCAAGGAAAAGTAGAGAGCAAAGTCATTAGCAGAAAGGGAGGAGGTGATGGATAATGTTTTGGGTTGGGACGTGTGTGCAAAGATTGGAGGGGAGATAAAGGTTTGCTGGGGTGATTGTGAAGAGAGGAGATTAGGTTTGTGAAGTAGGAGTCCATTGCAGAGGTTTGGACAGTAAGGGAAACTTTGTTTCCATCCTTTGTTCTCTCTGCCTCTTTAAAGAATTTGCAGGACTGTCGAATGAGGCAGTATATCAATAGTCACATACATTGTAACCCTCCTTTTGTGGCATTCCAAATTCAGAAAGCAGCCAAAACTCTTACACAAACTGAGGAGCCCAGCGGCAGCAGCTGATGCAAAGCAAGGGCAGCCGCTGTCACTTAAAGAGTGCAGGGATGGTATACTCTGTGGCACCTAGACGCTGCTTATGACATGCAAGATGGTCTCCAAACCTGAAATAGGGTTGCATTAACTCATTCACTCTGTGCGTCGGAAGTGGCCTGTGAGGTGTGGCTTGACGCCTGAAAGACGACAGTGCTAGGTCCTTTCCTCTAACCCCCAGCATTTTTGCATGTGTGGCTGAGAGCTGATGGAGAGCTGGAGTGCGAGACGAGGAGCTGCCAAGGAGGAGGGTGACTCAAAAGCGCCCTCTGGACCTGGTCTTTCCTGATCTCCCCTCCTCTGGAGTCCTCTGGCTAACAACAGCTGACAACATCTGATAGGCTTGGGTGAGTCTGGGTGAGCGTAGTGTGTGTCTGCCTCTGCCGGGCCCTGTTCCTGCCCTTGTTTTCTGACAGCAGAGATTGCGCATGGCATATATTACTTTAAAATGATATAAGGATATTATTAAATGTGACACAACTGCTTGCTGATGTGCTGTAGTAATTTTCATATGTTCCTTGATCCGATCTTTTGTAAATTTGTAAATGTGTAAACTTGCATATTTTAAGTATGTAATTTTAAATTGTTTTTGAAAAAGTTGAGTTTACTCAGCTGAATTCAAATAAAAAAAATTAAAAATAATAATAAATAAAAAAAAGATGTGCTGTAGTGCTGCTTTCCCCCCTGAACCTACACTCGCTATAATGACTAGTAAATGTAATTTACAAGTTACCTCAGCTGGAGTGCTGCATGAGTGCAGTTGACGGCAGTAGGATCTGCTAGCTATGTGGTACACACTGCTCTGGGGACCCTTTTCACTGCGACACATATCCTCTTTTCAAAAGCTACATCCGGGCATGGAGTGCTGCGTGAGTGCAGTCAGAAGAGGAGAGCATTTTGCATAGATCTGCAATTGGCATTCTAATCACTACTTCGTGGTGGGTTAGAATTGCCTGATAGCCGCAGCAATCTATGCCGGCTAACAAGGGCCCCAGATACAATTTAAGGTGCATACCATAAGGTTCAAGCCCAGTGATGCCCTCAGTGGGAGAAAGCGAGATAGGTATAAGGAGAGGGGAATCCGGGCAGAGTGAGTAATCCGGACGAGTCCTTGCCCAAAACTAGTACAAATCCCTGTGGACTGTGCAGCCACTAATTCAGTCAAAACAGGGGACAAAATCACGCAATTGTTTCTGGTAAAAAATAGTTACTTATCCTCTTCCCTGTACTTTTGCACCCTTCCCTCACCCTCACCATCTAACACTCGGCTAGGACTGCTGATACACCGTTGGATACACTACACACAGAGACAACTAACTCTTCCCTGTTAGATAGGCCCTTTGCGGAAATTAAAGAATCTTTTTTAAATTTGAGTAAGAGTGTAGGGAAATCGATGGGGCATAACGCCAGCTCACTATCAAATACACCACGACTATTTAACTCTTACGCTCCAAGGTTGGAGTGTACAAGCCTAAGGGAGAAGAGACCACGCTTACTACAAAGCTCCCATCTCGTGGGGAACAAAGGCAGGACAACAGGCACAGAATACAACAGACTTTTGGTGCACTTGGTGATAGCGGGAACACCAACTCTCTTCAAGCAATATACTTAATGCTCCAGTTGCTTGTACAGTTTTATGATCAGATTCAGGATGACAATTCTCAGATGTTAAAGTAATTGATGTCGAACCATAAATCAAAGAGCTCTTCTGATACATATGGAAACAGAAAGGAAGTAACTCCCATGGGAGGCAGAAAAGACTCTGCACAAGGTTTAATGAATGAGAACACTGACAAATTATCTACTTAATTACTCCACACACAATGAGTTTGGGGAGTTACAAATTCAACCAGAAAAGCCTCAATCGATTATACATGACATGATAGACTCACAAGGCATGGTGGCACATCTTGAGTTGATGGTGAGCCACCTAAAAGGTTAAGGGGGAAAGTCAATAAGCAACAGAAGGGGGCAGGTGGGTGCCAGGAGAAGATATCCCAAACTAATAGAGCTGCAAAAGCCAAGAAAGGCAAATCTTACAATAAGAGATCTTCCAGAAAATTATTAAGGAACTTACATTTAGACAATAGTCTAATAATTGTGATTCCTGGCCAGGAAAAAGATGTTCAAAGCCTATGTTCTATTTGAGCATAGAGCACACCTTTATTGTAAACTATTGTGATTTTTTCATGACAAGTAATGGGTTGCCGGGGAGAAAATCAACCTTGACACTGGGTTGTACTAATCAATGAAGACAAAAACAGGAGTCCACACTCTTGTGGGACTCTCCCGTCTCCTGCACACCCAAATTATGTTGTAAATACAACCACAATTTAAATTATTTATATACTCAACGAAATTGAAATTTGAATTTCTTTGAAAAGTTGGATATATTAATTTGTGTTACAAACCCAATACTGTATTAATTGAGAAAATTGTAATATGAACTAATTGTAAGGTGTTTTTCATAATCACTTTTTATTTGATAACATACTTATATAAAACAACTTTTTATGAAATATTTGGTGTGAAAATTGCCACATTAAATTGAATATATAAATAATTGAAATTTTGGTTGTATTTACAACATAATTTGGGTGTGCAGGGGACGGGAGAGTCCCTCAAGAGTGTGGACTCCTGTTGTTGTTTTCAGGAAAAGGATGTTGAAAGAACAGTAACCAAAAAGGGCCATCTGAAAAAGGGAAAACATTTAAGTTAGATGAGGAATAAAAAGGAAAATGTTCCAAGGACAGTCAAAGCAGTAACAGACTTGCGATCCATCCTACCATTTCTCTTGAAGGAAGGGGCAGAGTCCAAGCACGAGGTGAGTGCTCCTACATGAAACATCAGTGACTTTGGCTGAGGATTGTGATCATGGACCAGGGTTTGAGCAGAAGAATGCAAATCAGCAAACTGATAGTTGTGAAACGGGAGAGGGCTGCTCTTCTTTTGCCAATGTTCTGAAAATCTCACCAAAAGTGCAAATGCAGGTTCAGGCAAGGAAGAGCATGGCCAGCAAACTGAAGCGCTAGTGATCGAACAAATCTTTAGACACTCTAGTAATTTATCCTAAACAGATCAACATTGCTGGAACTTCTGGCAATGATTCTGGCCTTAGGATCTGTGATTTCCACTGATATTAAAATAGTGGAGTTTTTCTCTCCATCACAAACTGATATTGTAGCAGTCCATTGGACATTTAACCTTCTTAAAGGAGACTAAAAAGGGGATTAAAGGTAGACCCTCAGGGGGACTGCTAATTGGTGTCAAAAACAGTTGGGGCCTGACATTGAAGGAATGCCAAACACATAATGACTCCATTCTGGCAACTAGTGTGCAAAAAGATGACTACCAGTTACTTATTATAAACGTATACTGGAATTTGATTACCACAAGTGAAAGTACGCTATTTGAAGCCTTGAATGCTCTCTTAATTAAATGGACCAAGGAAAGGCATTTGGAGGGTATAATTTTAGCAGGAGATTCGAACCAGTTCCGTCACATGAGTGATTTTGACGTGAGTAAAGTTAACCCAATTCCAAACAAATACGTGAATAGGTGGGGTTTGATTTGGACCCACTTTATGGAATATTGTAATTTAATAAAAATTAAACGGTAACATGAAGGGGGATATTCTACCCCATCCAACATGAAATAGAGCAAAGTGTTATTCAGCAATTGATTATGTGTGAATATCCAATACCTCGTTTAAAAGAATAGTCTCCTTAACAATACAGGAATCCTCTAAAAGTGACCATGCCCGTTTAATAACTACTATGACGGTACCTTTAAAACGATCTAATAACACTGACACTATCAAATCGGAAAGTTAATTGTCAAGGGAATCGATTGACAGGAACATATCGAACCAGCATTTTAAGGCTAGAAAAACTACAGAATATTATAACTGTAGACAGGATAGAGGCCTCATACATGTTCTCAGTTGCTAATTATAATTCAACCAGGAAATGTCTCCTAAAAGAGCACGTAGCTCATACTTTGCCAATGAAGGCACATAGCTTCGATGAAGTAGCAAGGAAGACGCCCGTTTCTCCCTCCATATGCCACCCGCACTCCTGTGTGTCAAAAAACACTTTGCGGGTACCCCAACCAATCCGTGGATTATGTTGAACTAACCATGGCATTCCTAAAATGAGACCAAACTGTGGGGCCGCTATTAAAATCAAACGCAATTTCTTCAACTTGCCCAGATCCACACCTCATTGGTAATGGTTGTGTTTGCTGTCGAATGGGCCCTGAAATTAACGGTGAACCATCCACAGATTGCACTCCTTCCACCTGCTGCTTGTCCTGTAAAGGCAACCCCAATTGTTCTGCCAAATTGTTATCTATAAAATTCCCTGTAGCCCCAGAGTCTACCATTGCTGATACCACCTGCTTAGTTAAGGCAAAAAATAACGTCACCAAAATGTACAAGTGTGAGTTTTTGCTTCCTACAGTATTTGCTACCCAACTGGGGAACCTTCCTTCGGACGGGCCTGACACCTGAGTCCCCCCTAAGGCTGGCCAATCCTTTTCCCGGCTCCTCTTTCTTTTGAACCCCTCCTGATCCCTTCTTAGGAGTATTGGTACAAGTCTGAATATAATGTCCGGCTTGCCCACAATACAGGCACAGATTATTAGTCTTGTGCAGTTCTTTCTCAGCTACCAACAAGGGCCCTCTCACACACCCAATCTGTATTGGTTCTCCATCTCCACTCCTGCTTCCCCTACTCTTATCCAACCTGACAAAGGGTAAACCTCTGGTTTCCTTTTGTCCCCTTTGCATTCATTCATGCGGTGGTTGAGCCTTAAAGCCAAGTCAATCATGGCAGTACAGGTACTAGGTTGAGGCTCCACTTGTGCAATTGCATCCTTCAACTCCTCCCTCAAACCTTGATCGAACAGCACCGTCTGTTTGGTCTCTGGCCAATTTGTCTCAATTACCAATCTGTTAAACTGTGTCACGTACGAAACCAAATCGCGTGTCTCCTGCCTTAGAGCCAATAACTCTTTGTCCTGTGCCAAAGACACCTCACATCGGTCAAACAACCTTCCAAACTCTGCCAAAAATCCTTCTGAGTTATACAATAATGGATCATCCTTCTGTACCAGGGGCATCACCCATGCAGCAGCATCCCCTATCAAATATGAAATTAAAAACGCTGCCCTGGCCTGAATGGTCTCAAAAGCCACTGGCTTACACAAGAAATGTAATCTACATTGAGTGAGAAACATCATATATTTTCAGGGATCTCCTGTGAACCTTTCTGGTGCCGCCAACGGCACAGTGCTTGGTGGTTGTACAATAATGGTAAAGACCTTTCCCACCGTGGCCCCGCCTGATGAGCCAGCAGCGGCTGTTTCCAATGGAGTACCTTGCGCCACCAACCCCTGCACTTGGGCTTTCAAAGTGTTAGATTCCTGTCTAGCATGAGCTCATTCAAGCTGAATGTCTTATAACGCCATTAGCGCTTCGGCTGAAGGGGGAGGATTCAACTCCATTTGGCCTGGGTGGTTCAAATACCCCGAAATCGGGGGCGGATTGTTCTGTCAAGAACCGAGGGCGGAGAGAATATCAACACTCTTCCCCGAACCACAGAAGCCAAATAGATCGACCCTCCCACCGTGGTTGGCACGGGCGCCCGATTAGAAAACAACAGGTAACCACGTAGCAGTCAGTGGGGGGAGTAGGGAGAGGTTGTGGATAGGTAGGAGGAGACAGGCTTGGACTGGCCTATAGGGCAATAGGCCCATGGCCGTACCAAAAACACAAAATCCTGGTGTGGGCCACTTTTTTTGGTCAAAGTGGCCCACTTTTCTGGCCAATTTGGGCCAGTATGATGAGTTAATTCACTCTGCTGCTAGTAGTTTGCACCAGTGTTGCTGAATAAATAGTCTTTAAAATGCACAATTTGCATCACACTTTATCAACAACAAAAAATCCCCCTCAGTTACTATTCAAACAGTGTCACAAAAGAAATGAATAGCCATTTGCAACTGCGGGCCACTTTTTCTTTGGTGCCTGAGACAATTTTATGTCCGAGTCTGACCCTGGGGGGAGATAAGGAAAATCGGAAAGAGGAAATAGGGTAGCGTAGTTGATAGGTTTGGGGGAATCTTTGGGAAAAAACAACACACATGAATTAACACTCCTGTCCTACTCTCGCAAATCTCTGCATACAGAGACGTCTTTATAGGAGGGCAAAAGGGGCATTTCCCCAGGCCCCCACTTTGAAGGGCGGGCCCCCACATAGCTGACTGATGCAAAGACCTCAGCTGCCATTATTCATTAAGTATAAATAGCAAATGTCAATATATTTTGTGGCGCACTGCAGAGGATCACAACCTACTGCCTGATTGTTATTGAGAAGTATATTCTGCTCTGATCAATTAATCCTATAATACTTTCTGTGTTCACTCTGACATAAATAGTTTGTGCGTTCACCAAGCACTGCTCCTGTAGCCTTCTCACCTTCCTATGAGGAATATATTGATCAAGTGCAATCACCAAAGATGAAATGATAAATCTGAATGCTGCTATGGTTCAGAAGATAGCGCAGTGTGCTAAACATGTGTTACATAGATGTATATTCATATGCCAGATCACAGTACCAAACACCAATAGGTCTGACTGAGCCTTTCCTACATCTGAAGCCTTTTGTATGGGTTGGTGAGTGTAAAATGTGTTGTGCTACAAATCAACCATTCTTCAATGCATTGTGGTAGCTTCAAAAATGAACATAGCCTCAGTATGGGGAAGGCCTAGAATTCAATTCCTCCAGACGGGGCTTGTAAAACCTGGCCAGAAACCCGCAATGATGAGAATGAAGGATTTGCTGGCGATTAGGTATCCATTCAAGACTGTGGAACCAAAGCATATCCTGCCTTTGCCAGCACACAACACAGTGATCTAGCACAAATTATGTGTATAGTACTTTAAAGTCTTCATGAAAAGGCTTGCCTTCTCACTTGATGCTGGCATTAGTTAGCCCATTGCCTGACCTTTATTTGTATGCAGGCCATATAAGTAGAAGGGGTCCTAGACAGAAGGGTGTTTACCAAATATACCCATATCGTTTTGTTTTTTTGTCATTTTAGGTTATGTTATTTGTGTACTTTCCAAGTCAGTTCTATAAAATGGGATTATTGTAGTCCATGAAAGTCAAACATTCACAGCCTTGCTCTAAGATAAGAAATGGGAAACAAAGTTGCAAAGTAAAGATATTTCAGACTGGGTTCAAATTGCAGTTTGACAATTTAATCAATGTGTGTAATGCTGGGTAACTCATTTAATCTCATATTGTCTAACTTGTCAAAAATGCCGTTCCCTACGCATTTTTAAATGATCATCCTCCAACAGTGATTTTTTTCTCAAGATATGATCTTCAAAAAAGTCCCAGTCTTGGTCTAACTGTCTATAGTCTTACTTCATATATAATGATAGTGACCATTGATATATTTATTACACGCCACAGCCATGTGTTTCTTTGCTCTCTAATGGCAACGCAACTTAAAAACCATAGCCCTCTTCTTATCTCAGTCTATGTCCGGAAGTCCAGAAACATGTTCCTTCCTTGTAGATCCTAATCTGCGTCTGCTATCTATTCTATGGTACTTGAGCCTTCCTCGTTGCTTCAAGTTGGCCTGCTGTATCCATGCATGACGACTTTTACATTCTGCGAGACTGCTAATATGAGTCCTATGTCTAGTCTGTGGTATGTGCACCTTTTTCACATGACCACTAATCTGTTTCCTGCATTTATATTTGAGCCTATAAACCTTCTTTGTGGACACTAGTGTAAAAACGTCTGCAATACCCTTGTCCCAGACTACGAATGTTTCCCTTGAAATGCCACTCATTTTTTATTCTGATTCCAGCAAAGATGAAGAAGGTAAGGTGACTGGAAGGGAGTACTATACTTTTAATAGCAACGCAGCAGCATACCAAGTTACTGGATGAGAGCACGACGTGGTGGGTAGGGGGGGTTGCAACTCTATATCCTGGATTCCACAACTTCTTTAGTTCTGTAGAGGGGGTTCCCAAAGGTGTCTGTGCCCCGGGCCCCAACATTTCTTAAAATGGCCCTGTCTGCATATATAAATCCTAGAACCCTAAACCTGACCACTCCTACCTAAACCTGCATTCTGCTACAATGCTTGTGGAGCACACACAACATGGACCGTATTGCAGCATAAAGGACATAACGTGAAAGCATATCACATGGAAGTTAATGCAACCTAAGCACATGGAACATAGACCCTTTGGCAGCATGGTATACAGACATGGACTTTGTAGCAAGCAGCATGGCACAAACAAGGGATATTCCCCTTTCATGAAAAACAAGACACTGTAAGTGGTTTCAACCCAGCACTACTCCTAAGTCAATGCCTAGCGTGTGATGCCCAGCTGGAACCCTTAATTATATATTTTCATGTGTAAAGTTCTTTTATTTCTGAATGATGTACCCTTATATCACACTCCTCTCTTTGAATCCCCCCAGTCTCACTGAACCAAGAAGTAGGTTGTTTTGCAAAGTTAAAATATTTATTATATGGATTTGAACAATATATATATATCACACTTTTATGAATTTGAACAATATCTAGATATCACACTATTAATATTTATACAATGATCACCAATGGGTGATATTACAATCAACAATCTCTTTAATCAATAGGAGTATGGATGAGAAGAATGATGTAGCATAGAATAAAACTTGTGTGGGTACAATGAAATGCAATGATAGGAAATTAATGCAGCACAGAATTAATACTTGATAGGAATTCAATCAAATGCAATGTAATCACTCTTTCCCCCTGATGCTACTCAATCCCCCCTAATATGCAATATAGAGATGGAAGGAGAGAAAACAGGCTTCAGGAATATACAATCTCACCAATTGCAATTTCAATCCCAATTCCCCCAGCAAGCTTAGAGAAACAGGAATGATTTAAATAGGTCAAATGCTTTTGAATGCGGTTTTGCGGTTTGAATGAATGGTAAAAACACTGAAAATTGATTTAATTCTCTAAATTGATTCAAAACTAGTGGCAGCCACTTTGGATAGCTTCAGGTAAACACTAGCAATGATGATTGAATGCCTGGCAGATAGGAAACTGAATTCAGAGGTTGAATGCAAGAAATAGCTATTTTACATGTGTTGAAATTGAGCCAAAAGCAGAATCGCAGCAAACTTTTCAGCGCACGAGAAATCCGATTACAGAAAAACTATAAGGAGTTGGAATGCGGTTTTAGGTTTGTTTGAAAGCTCAGGATGTTAGCTTCAATCTGACACTTAAACGGTTCAAAAGTTACAGAGGTTTTAGTAAAGGACGATTTTTCTCAAAAAGAGTCAAGATTTCAATTGAAAGATGCGCTTTTGAATATTACCAACAAGGATTTCTTAACACTAGGGGAGGCTATGAAGATGCAAGATACCCAACGGACAGCCACCAGAACAGCAGCGCCTCCGCTCTGACTTTTACCCGCCAAGACACTTGTCTTTCCTCAACAATATATTAGCGCAAAGATGAATTTATCACTACAATTAAAAAAGGACTATATAGATGAGGGAAAGATTCAGAAAAGACAAAAGATTCTACAATGCAGTATGGATATGCTAAAATGGTTTGGATAGGATTACTTAAGGCTAAGAGATTGGCTATGGACAATTCTATGCTAGATACTCACAACTATGGTTTTGGAATAGGCCCGTCAAAGATCTGGTCAAAGGTTTTGGACTGGGATCTGTTAGCCACCGGACAGGATTTAGGCACTTGGTTCTGCACTCAGCAAGGCACTCTGGTCTCTGCACGGCACTCTGGACTGGATCTGATGGGTTGGTTCTAGGTTACAGCTCTGCTCTTCTGGTTTCAGCTCTCTGGGTTCTGGCAAGCATTCTTGGCAAGAAACAGAAAACAGCACAGCCAGACTGTTCCATTTTTGATGTGCCCCTTGGAACTCTGGGGTTAAAATCAGGTTGCAAGATTTTAAAGGCCAAGCTGAGAAAGGTTCAGCTTTGAAATTGGGCCTTCTGCTTTCAGAGATCTGGAGTCTGGATCTGGGTTCTCTTGCAGAGCGCTTCGCCAGTAAATCAGTTGATGGGTGAATGTGTGTGTGTCTAGGTCCTAAACAGTCCCTATTTATCTATTTCCCAAAGGGGTGGATAGGCTAATTCTCCAGCATGGAGTCTGGGATGGATTCACATGCTCATGAATATTCCCCGTCGTCAGGCCGGGAATCCTCGGTATAGAAAAAATCAGTATCAGTTTCGTTTCTGATCTGTCTTTCTCAGTAGTAACCAATCACTGGTCTCTGGGTCATACTGCCCCAGCCAATGACTGCCCTCTCCCTAAACCCCGCCCCCGGCAGCTATCCTCAGATTTTTACTGCACGTTCAAGTGTTGGGAGTCCTCGTGCTGTAGCTCTCGAGCTATTGCTGCGTTTTCGCGCTTTTTTCAGGAGATTTTCTAATTTTTTCGGTTAAATAGAGCCTCAAGCTCCACCGTTACTACTTCCGATCAACGGCGATCCGTTTCGGAGTTTCTACGCCCCTCAAGGGTGAAGATTTCGTCGAGTTACGCTTTTGGAGGATTCTAGAAGTTCCGAGGCCTACCCTGGACATGGCCCAGGAGAAAGGGAGCTCGACGCCCGGGAAGCTGTTCAGGACCTGCCCTGGATGCCAGCTTCAGAACGTTTTCAAGGAGGATTGTAACGCTCACCTGGTTCCCACGGAGGCGCGGCGTCGAAGGCGCAGAACTCTGAAGATGGACAGGAAGGGCCCCTCTATTCTGGCTTCCCTGGCTCGTTGGATACCCTCCTGTGCGTGAAAAGGGAGTATTACCAACTGTGGAACAATGCTCAAGCCTCCCACTCCCTTCCAACCCTCCACGATACCTCCTCCACGATTCCCCGTGAAGCCTCACCTTAGGGTTTGGAAGGATGAGCTCTCCATCCTGCTTCTGATGCAGGGGCGCGTTGAAACCCAGTTACTTCACTGGATTGAGGATTGATGGGAGTTCAGGTAAGCTTGACTGTTCAGGTAAGGCGCTGTAAAAGTTCTGTTCAAAAGTTCAAACTTAATAATAATGTTCGTTGTCTAATTGCAGCAAGCGCTAATGCTTATGTCTTTTTCCCCTTAGGGGCCGGGGTTCGGAGTGCCGGAGATATGGCGCCGACCCGAAGTGAAACAGTTCTGGATGAGCGCTCAGGTAATATCTTTGCATTCGCTCATTCAATGTCTTTGTCTTTTTTCCCCATAGGGGCCGGGGTCCGGAGATGCCAGGAAGCGGCAGGACCCGAAATGCAGTGGGAATAATCCAACAGGTAAAACTTAAAAGGAAACTGAGCTTTCCTTATTCCTTTTCTCCCTCTCACCTTTGTTCTTGTCTTTTTTCCTCTAGGCGCCGGGGCGTAGCTGAATCCGGAAGATCGCTGCTGAAGATGGAAGCGCCTTGCAAAGGTGAGTAAAATGCAGCGCGCAGCGATCGAAACAAAATGCCTTTAAAATGATGTCTTCCTTTTCAGGGCCGTTGGAGAAATGACTCCGGGATGCAGATTTAGCAGGTAAGGGCTTTTCTTCTCCTATTCTCTTCCTTTCTCCCCTTGCAGGTGTTCCAGGGTGCTGGCAGGCGTGGCTGAAGTCAGGATGCAGGAGCTGACACGGTGAGCGTCCAGCTGCTAGGTGCAGAACAACGCGAAGCACGTGTGGCTGTTCGGGTGGGGTTTAAATAGCCTTGGAAGAAGTTCCTGGTATGTATCCTTCCACCAATCAGGTATGTATCCTTCCCCGACCACACCCGGGTGGTGAAGTAGTCCTACAGGTAAAGTAGTCCCATTCAGGCCTCAAGAGGGCCTGGATGAAGCAGCAAGGTCTGCATCAGGTAAGTGTGCACCCAAGCACTTAAACACATATCCTCTTCTATGAGCCTGGCGCCTAAGGCGCCAGGTCTGGGGTCCGCTATGAGCCTGGCGCCTAAGGCGCCAGGACTGAGTCCAAAGGGCCCCGACTTGGGCCCGCTGAGACTTCCCTGGGGAAAATGATGTCTGCCTCTGGGGTTGCTGGGCCCGGCCTGGCTCCTTGGAGGTAGGCATCATGACAGCACCCCCCCTCAAGGCCCCTCCCAAGGTCTTTTCCTCCGGGGGTTTTGGTTTGTGCGGGAATCTTCGATGGAATCGTTGAATTAATCGTGGTGCGTGAACATAGTTACTGGGTTCCCAAGATCTTTCCTGAGGTCCATATCCTTTCCAATCAACAAGATAGAAGAGTTTCGACTTAACTATCTTGGAATCTAAAATGTCTTTCACTTCGAATTCTAATTCTCCATCAATTTGGACAGGGCCTGGGGGCTCAGACAGTCTGGTTCCAGGTTGTACTGGTTTTAGAAGAGATGCGTGAAAAACGGGATGAATCCGCATGTTGGATGGTAAATCGAGTTTAAAGGCCACTGGGTTGATAATAGCTTTGATGGGGTAAGGCCCAATGAATCTGGGATTAAAAGTTCGCTGACCCTTGAGGGGTAGATGTTTAGTTGCTAGCCATACCTGATGATCTACTTGGTAAGGAGGAGTTTTACTTCGGTGCAAATCAGCGTTTTCTTTATACTTTTTCTTGGCTTGCTGTAAGTGGGTTGTAGCTTCTTTGAAGGCTTGGGTTATTGTGGAATGTAGGTGATTTACTGCAGGCATCTCCAGGGTCAGAGGTGGATCTAGGTCAGAGGTCCGAGGATGGTGACCCTACAGGGTATAAAAAGGAGTCTGTCCGGTTCCAGAATGCACTGAATTGTTGTATGCATATTCTGCAATCCAAAGGATGTCTTTCCAATTTAACTCGGATTGGTGTAACATGCACCGCAGATATTGCTCGTGTTACACCTTTGCACCGATGGTCGCTCTGGCGACAGCATCGTGTGTACAACACAATGCATTCTTACTCACCCAAGATGGCGGACGCCTCTGAATCTGTTTGTGAAGCTCACGCTGCAGAGGTTGCACGTTGTTTACCTTCACGCCGCGACGATCATGTGACTCCATATAATCCGACCAGGAAGTTCAGCAAATGCGTCGCTACTCTCCAGATCGGCGCTTCGTAAGTTCGTTCCTAGGGAATCTGTTTCATGTCCCGTCCTCCTATCTTTAGTCTTCTGTATCTAACTTCCTGTTCTCTCTGCCCCTTCCTCCATTAGGCCATTTTCCGTCATCCGTCCGCTCACCACCTCTCCTATAAGGTCCGATTCCAGCCTAAAGAGTGAGTTCTTGAGGGTTTATAGTTCCCTTCAATCCTCTTCCCCAATCTTAGCTCAAATACTAACATCCGCTTCGGGTTTCCGGAAACTCTCTCTCTTTCCTCATAGGACTCACCCCCTTCTCGAAGACTTTACACAGACTTCTCGAATCTCTCAACTCCATACCCGGAGTAAGTTAATCATAGCTTTTCGTATCAACAGCAGACTATCGAAAGTGGAGAAAACTCACCTCTCCTTTCTTTCGTCCAGGACCAGCTTCGTCTGCACCGGATCTTTTGAAGGAAAGCTGGCTGATTCATCCCGAAGGTCTACAGTATCCCGTCACAACAACACAGGGTTTTTCTTCCCCGGAGGGTTTTCCCTGGGGACTGTGGTTCCTCCGCAGCTGAAACTAACGGCTGGGAGGGAGCAGGGTTTCCCGGGAAGCCTTCACTATCTGCCTTGTTGCTGATACGGAGTCCGCCCGCTGCCCAGGTTAGTGAACTGCATAATTGTTCTGTCTCATATTGGACGCAATGTAATAGTTAGCGACGCCCTAAAAAGGAAATATTCTATTATAGGCTCTTGTGCAGACGGTGGACTCCGATGGAGCAACAAATGCAACAATTAATGGCTGCCATGCAGTCTATGTCTCTGGAGATGCAATCTCTGAAACAAGACAATGCTCAGTTAAGACAACAAGTCGCTCGAGCGTTTTCAGAAACTCCTCCTTATGCCTTACATACCGATAAGTATGACGGAAACCCGCACAAACTCAAGGAGTTCCTGGACAGTTGCCTGGTTCAGTTTACCTTTAAAGCACGTTTTTTTCCCATCTGATAAGGACAAAGTAGGTTATCTGATATCCCATTTGACAGGCCCTGCATTGGCCTGGGCGACTCCCCTAGTCACCTCAGGAAATGCCATTCTAGACTCATACACAGCCTTTACTAACAGTTTGCGGTCTATGTTTAGTAGGCAGGAAATTTCAGTCTCTACTCAGGAGAAACTACTAGATTTAAAGCAGGGAAATAAGGATCTTATGAGTTACGTGACTCAATTTAAACAGCTATCAGCTGAAACAGGGTGGCCGGATGACGGTCTCCTCACGCTATTTCGCAGAGGTCTTTCCGAGGAACTGAAAGATGAGGTCTCAAAAGTTCCTCGTCCCGCCAATTTAGCCGAGATGATTGCGCTCACGATGCAGATTGATTACCGTCTCCATGAACGCTTCCATGAGAAGAAAAGAGGGAAACCCTCTAAACTCTTCTCCAGTTCTCCTTCCCCGGTTTCTCGATCTCAGAATCCCGACGAACCCATGCAAATAGGAGTGGCCAGAGGCCCTTTGTCAGAGGGCGAAAGAGAAAGACGGATGAGTCAGGGCCTATGTATGTACTGTGGGGCTTCATCTCACATGCTGAAGGATTGTCCCGTCGTTCCTCCTCGTCGGATAAGGAATCCGATGCAGGGAAACGCCAAGACCCTGTCGTAAGGGGAACCACGGCAGGAGGTCCTGAAAGGAGTTCCCCAAAGAGACTTGGTACTTCTCTTAAAGAGGAGATTACGGAACACACTATGTTAGTACTTCCCCTGATCTTGAAATTACCAGACTTAGAGCTACGTGGGGTTCCGGCATTGATCGATTGTGGAGCAGCTGGCAACTTTATTGATGACCAATGGGCTGCGAAGCATGGAATCATTAGATCCGCCAAGACGTGTATAACTCCCATTCAGGGGGTGGATGGTTGTCCCCTTAGTTCTGGACCTATTCGAGAACAGACTACTCCTCTTACATGCCTGATTTCAGCCCACAAGGAGACGTTAGTTTTTGACCTGATAAAAACTGCTCATTTTCCCATTATTTTGGGCTTACCGTGGCTGCGAACCCATAATCCTTTTATAAACTGGAAGGCAGGAACTTTGTTCTTAGGTTCCGAATATTGTGTTTCCCATTGTCTTGCTCAATCATCTGTTGGCATTCAAGCACCTTCCATGATGGTAGTACCAACCGAAGGCTCCTCGATTGGGATGGTCAGTCAGATCCCGAGGTGTCATCAACAATTTCAGTCCATATTTTCTCAGCCAGAATTCCCTACATTACCTCCTCACCGTCGGGATGACTGTCATTTAGATTTGTTCCCTGATCGACCGATACCTTTCGGCCGAATGTACATCTTATCCCAGCCGGAAAAAAAGGCTCTCAAAGACTACCTTCAGACTAATCTTCAAAACGGTCTTATAACTGAGTCCAAATCGCCAGCCGGTGCTTCGTTATTCTTTATTCCCAAGAGAGATACAGAGGAACTACGGCCATGCATAGACTATCGAGGACTCAATAAGGTTACCATCCCGGATAAGTATCCAATGCCGCTTATCCCAGACATTCTGGAAGCCGTTCAAGGGGCTTCTCTCTATACCAAGTTGGATTTACGAGGGGCATATCACTTGATTCGCATCGCCCCTGGCGACGAGTGGAAGACTGCCTTTCGGACCCCATTCGGTCACTACGAATATAGGGTGATGCCGTTTGGGTTGGCTAATGCTCCCGCTGTTTTTCAGCGCTTTATGGACCATCTATTCGCCGATGTACTCCTTCACTATGTAATCGTCTATTTGGATGATATTCTAGTCTTTTCACAGAATATAGAGGAACACATCGGACATGTCAATTTGGTATTAGACCGACTTAAGGCCAACCAGCTGTATTGCAAACTGGCAAAATGCGAGTTCCACAGGAACCAGGTGACGTATCTTGGGTTCGTGCTGTCTGCCCAGGGGATTTCGATGGACCCTCGGAAGATCTCGGCTATTTTAGATTGGCCTTCCCCTTCAAACGTCAAAGAGATCCAACGATTTTTGGGATTCGCTAATTTTTATAGAAAATTCATCCCAGGATTCTCCAAGACCGTGCTTCCCATTACCAGTCTTCTGAAGAAGGGGAAGACTTTCGTTTGGGATGACCCTGCGCAGAAAGCTTTTTCTGAACTGAAGAATCTTTTCACGTCTGCTTCCATTTTGCTCACCCCAGACCAGTCTCGACCATTCATTGTCGAGACTGATGCGTCTCACCATGCTCTAGGGGCAATTCTTTTGCAAAAGGACGAGTCAGGAGAAGAAGGACCAGTTGCTTATCTCTCCAAAACCTTCTCCTCCTCGGAAATAAATTATTCAGTCCTCGAGAAAGAATTGCTGGCAATCAAGCGAGCCTTTGAGGAGTGGAGACATCTGTTGCTGGGCTCGGCCTACCCGGTCGAGGTTCGAACCGACCATCACAACCTCAAAGTATTACAACAAGCCCATACCACAAACAGTCGACAAGCTCGCTGGGCTCATTTTTTTCTACCGTTTCGGATAGAATTTACTTTCCTTCCAGGCGATCAAAACCTCCGAGCAGATGCGCTTTCAAGAAAGGATCCTCCAATCAAAAAGTTCCATTCAGAGCCTTTCTTTCCTAAGGCTAAATTTCTGGCAACAGTGACTGATTTTCTACATATTGTCAGACAGGAAACGGCACGTCTAGATCCGATCTGCAGGAACTTACAAGAGACTCATTCGCTGACTCAGGAGAAAGGATACTACTTTTTTAATGATCAAGTATTCATTCCGACCCCAACACTTCAGAAAGAAGTCCTGTTCATGTGTCATGACTCCAAGGCAGCCGGGCATCGAGGATATCAAAACACCCTTGAGCTGATTACTCGTCATTTTTGGTGGCCAGGGATAACCAAGGATATCCAAGATTATGTATCAGCATGCACGGTTTGTCTACAGTCTAAGACTCCCAGGTATCCACCTTTTGGTTTACTCACCTGTATGCCGATTCCGGACAAGCCCTGGCAAGTCATTTCCACTGACTTTATTGTCGATCTTCCGTTGTCCTCTGGTTACACCACCATTATGGTGACTATTGACTATTTCACGAAGATGGCCCATTTCATTCCTCTGCAAAAACTCCCCGGGGCTGCTCTGATGTCAAAGATCTTTATATCAGAAATTTTCTCTAGATACGGTCTTCCTAACACTATTGTGTCTGATCGGGGTCCCCAATATATCTCGCAATTTTGGAAGGGTATCTGTCAAACATTGGGAATCAATAGAGCCCTTAGCTCAGGATATCATCCACAAACAAACGGGCAGACTGAGCGCCTAAATCAAACATTAGAAACATATTTGCGTTGTTTTGTTTCTGCGGCACAAGATGATTGGAGAGATCTCCTACCCTTGGCTGAATATGCTTACAATAATGCCAGTCATTCGGCACTAAAGACCAGTCCTTTTTACTGTTCTTATGGTTATCATCCATCCTTTGAACCGTCCATCTCAAAGTCCTCCTCCAGATGTCCTGGAATAGACAGTCTAGTCGATGGTATTCAGAAGGGTCAACAGCTCGCTCGAATAGCTCTGCTAGCTGCCCAAGATCGAGCCAAGAGGGCAGCTAATCGCCGTCGACAAGATCTGCCATCCCTTCGAGTCGGGGATGCGGTCTGGTTATCAGCCCGGTTCCTCCCGAGACATTTGGTGCCGTCCAAGCTGTCGCCCAAATATTTTGGACCATTTAAAATAAAAGCATTTGTCGGTCCGGTGGCAGTCCGACTGGCGTTGCCTCCTTCTTGGGCCCGTCTTCATCCGGTCTTTCACGTCTCCCAGATTAAATTATCCGTGAAGGATAGATTTCAACGCACCCCTGCAGTTCGTCCTCCTCCGATGATGACAGATACGGGACCGGAGTATGAAGTGGCAGAGATTTGCGATTCCAGATATCACAGAGGCCGGTTGCAATTTCTCGTGGACTGGAAGGGCTATTCTCCTGCCGAACGGACTTGGGAATTGGCATCGGGGGTTCATGCTCCCTCGTTGGTTCGACGGTTTTTCAGGCGGCACCCTGGGAAGCCGGGTTATGCGCCTCGTAGGAGGGGGCATACTGTTACACCTTTGCACCGATGGTCGCTCTGGCGACAGCATCGTGTGTACAACACAATGCATTCTTACTCACCCAAGATGGCGGACGCCTCTGAATCTGTTTGTGAAGCTCACGCTGCAGAGGTTGCACGTTGTTTACCTTCACGCCGCGACGATCATGTGACTCCATATAATCCGACCAGGAAGTTCAGCAAATGCGTCGCTACTCTCCAGATCGGCGCTTCGTAAGTTCGTTCCTAGGGAATCTGTTTCATGTCCCGTCCTCCTATCTTTAGTCTTCTGTATCTAACTTCCTGTTCTCTCTGCCCCTTCCTCCATTAGGCCATTTTCCGTCATCCGTCCGCTCACCACCTCTCCTATAAGGTCCGATTCCAGCCTAAAGAGTGAGTTCTTGAGGGTTTATAGTTCCCTTCAATCCTCTTCCCCAATCTTAGCTCAAATACTAACATCCGCTTCGGGTTTCCGGAAACTCTCTCTCTTTCCTCATAGGACTCACCCCCTTCTCGAAGACTTTACACAGACTTCTCGAATCTCTCAACTCCATACCCGGAGTAAGTTAATCATAGCTTTTCGTATCAACAGCAGACTATCGAAAGTGGAGAAAACTCACCTCTCCTTTCTTTCGTCCAGGACCAGCTTCGTCTGCACCGGATCTTTTGAAGGAAAGCTGGCTGATTCATCCCGAAGGTCTACAGTATCCCGTCACAACAACACAGGGTTTTTCTTCCCCGGAGGGTTTTCCCTGGGGACTGTGGTTCCTCCGCAGCTGAAACTAACGGCTGGGAGGGAGCAGGGTTTCCCGGGAAGCCTTCACTATCTGCCTTGTTGCTGATACGGAGTCCGCCCGCTGCCCAGGTTAGTGAACTGCATAATTGTTCTGTCTCATATTGGACGCAATGTAATAGCTCGAGAGTCTGATTGGTTCTCTTGGTTTGTCCGTCGGTCTGGGGGTGGTGGCTGGTGGATAACCGCACGTCTATTTGTGCTAGTTGGCAACATTTCTTCCAAAAGTGGGAGATAAATTGACTTCCACGGTCTGAGACTAATATGGAAGGGAAACCATGTAACCGCACTATATTTTCCATAAATTCCTTGGCCAAGGTGGAAGCTGACGGCAATCCTTTTAAAGGGATAAAATGGGCCATTTTGGAGAATAGATCCACTATTGCGAGAATCGTGTTGTAACCACCACAAGGAGGCAGGTCAGTTATAAAGTCCATTGACAAGGTGTGCCAAGGTGCTGGTGGAATGTCCAAAGGTTGAAGTAGGCCGGCTGGCCTTTTCTTTTGACTCTTATTTTGGGCACAGATTCCGCAAGACAACACAAATGACTTTATGTCTTTTCTCCAAGAAGGCCACCAGAAGTGGCGTTTGATCTTTTCTTCTGTTTTCGCGATACCGGGGTGTCCTTCCATTAATGATTCATGATGACGGGTAATGACAAGTTCCTGCAATTCTTTACTTGGCAGAAATAACCGCTCTTGGAAGTAGGGTAAATCATCCTTAACGGTGTAGTGAGGACCCTTTTGACTCCATTCCAGTAAGGCAGAAGAGTCAAAAAGCTGTTTTACTTGAGCTTGGATGTCCTCAATGGTTTGCAATGAAGTCAAGCCCAGAATTCTTTGATCCGGTATGATTGGCACAGGTTCTAAACTCGAATTGGGTTCTTCCATGCCTATCCGGGATAAGGCATCTGCCTTACCATTCTTGCAGCCAGGGCGATAGGTAATTACAAAATCAAATTCCGCAAAGAATAAAGCCCATCGGAGTTGTCGCGAAGATTGAGCTTGGGCCGTCTTTAAATACTGCAAATTTCTGTGGTCCGTAATTACGGTGATGGTGTGTCTTGCACCGAGAAGATAGTGACGCCAAGCCTTGAAAGCTGATTTAATAGCCAGTAGTTCTTTGTCGGTAATTGCGTAATTGAGTTCAGGTGGAGAGAATTTTCTGGACCAAAAGGCTACAGGGTGTAGTTGGTTAGTTTCTGGGTCTCTTTGCGACAGGACAGCTCCCATGGCCGAACTGGATGCATCGGTTTCCACGATGTAAGGGAGATCTGGGCGCGGGTGCTTCAATACAGGTGCAGAGGTGAATTTGGTTTTCAGGTCCTGAAAGGCTTGTTCAGCCTCAAGAGTCCATTCAAAGCGTTTATTTTTCTTTAGGAGAGCTGTGATGGGTTGAACAGTTCGAGAAAATTCCGGGATGAACCTTCGATAGAAATTGGCAAAGCCAAGCATGCTTTGCACTCCCTTCACAGAGCTAGGAGATGGCCATTTGAGAATGGCGTCCACTTTCCGCGAGTCCATTCGGATTCCTTGAGGTGTCAGGATGAATCCGAGAAACTCCACTTCTGTGGTATGAAAAACGCATTTTTCGAGCTTGGCAAATAATTTGTGCTGGCGCAATTTCTCAAGAACTGCCCTAACATGGTTTCTGTGATCAGATTCTGAGGAGGAATACACCAGGATGTCGTCAATATAAACGATGACACAAACATCGATAAGTTCCCGAAGAACATCATTCATGAAGTACTGAAAGGCGGCAGGTGCGTTGCACAAACCGAAGGGCATTACTTGATATTCGAAGAGCCCAAATTTGGTGCGGAATGCAGTCTTCCACTCGTCGCCCTCTTTTATACGTACCAGGTGGTAAGCTCCTCGGAGATCTAGCTTGGTGTACACACGAGCATCTTTTACTTGGTCGATAAGCTCAGGTATCAGGGGCAAAGGGTAACGATTCTTAATCGTTATCTGATTTAGGGCGCGGTAGTCAATACAGGCCCTAAGGTCTCCTTCCTTTTTAGGTACGAAGAACAAAGCGGAAGAGACTGGTGACTTTGATGGGCGAATGAAGCCATTGGCCAGGTATTGATCCAAATACTGGCGCAAATGCAGGTTCTCAGGTTCAGTAAGAGCATAAATCCTACTACAAGGTAGTTGTGCATTGGGTACCAAGTCGATTTGGCAATCGTAAGATCGATGGGGAGGTAAGGTGTTAGCCTGCTCTTTCTGAAAAACGTCTTGGAATTCTTGGTATTCAGATGGTAGCTGTACAGGGGTGGAAGTTACAGAGGCTAGACCCATAGCTGGATTCCTTGGGTAACAGGTTGGTTCACAATCAGGAAAAGTTATCTTCTTTGCTCGCCAGTCTATTCTCGGATTATGTGTTTCTAACCAAGGGATACCAAGAAGTACTTGAAATTGTGGGGCCTTGATCACATCAAACACGATTGCTTCCCGATGTCCGTCCTGACCCACCAGAGTGATTTCAACTGTGGAATGCGTTACAGGCCCTGAGGCTATTTCGGTTCCATCAACTGTAGTAATTACATCTTGGGTTACTTTCGGGCGGAGAGGAAGCTTAATCCTGGAAGCCAATTCACGGTCTATATAATTTCCAATAGCTCCACTGTCTATGTATGCTTTTATAGCATGCAACTGCTGAGGCTGTTTTGGGTTCACAAGCACCATTGGCATGACAAAATGCGAGGTCAAAGAGTTTGTTTTCAAGCTCGGCAAGCGGACCCCTACGCTTGTCGGGCTAGGTCGTTTCCCGAACCAGGTGTCAATAACTCGTTATCAGTGGCTCCAACCACCTTCTTGGGTGGTTTAACTGGACAACTTTGAAGAAAGTGACCGGAAGTTCCGCAATACAGACAAAGTTGCATTTGTCGCCTTCTCTCTCGTTCCTTCTGCGTTAATGGTCCTTTAACACTGCCAATTTGCATAGGTTCGGAAACGTCAGTACTCTTGGAGTTAACGTGGGTCTTGATAGGTACTCTGGTTTCATACTTGAGCCGATCTGCTTTTCTATTTTGAAGTCTGTGATCAAGTTGAACCACTAAGTCTATGTAGTCTGCGCAGGCCTGGGGTGGATCTACTATCTGAGCTATAACATCTTTAAGCTCTCCGCGCAGGCCTCGATGAAACAATGTGATCCTTTTATTTTCAGGCCATCCGGTTTCCACAACTAGTCTATTAAAGGTGGCGATATAGGACAAAAGATCCTGATTACCTTGTCGTAAGGATAGCAGTTCGTTGTCAAGGGCCTGTCCCTGCGAGTGTCGAGCGAACAATCTTTCCATGCTGGCCTGGAAGTCCTGGAAATCCCGGAGAATGGGATCATCCTGATTTACCAATGGAATAGACCAATCGGCAGCACAGCCACTGAGGTAAAATAGTACAAAGGCTACTTTGGTCTGGTCGTTGGGGAAGGCCCCGGGCCTGCATAAAAAGTGTAAACGGCATTGGTTCATAAAAACGGCATATTTCTTGGGATCCCCCGCAAAACGTTCCGGCGGGGCCAAAGGCATGTGTCCAGGTAGATTGATTTGTACCGGGTTATTCAAACCCATTGTTGTAGAAATATCTCCGGAAACAGGTAAAGGAGTGTGCTCTGCCTGGCCCTGCAATAACCTTTTGGCCAGATCATCAGTTCTTTCCTTGGATAGGATTAGTTCCCTTCTGAGAGCATTAGTCTCCTGGCGGGCTGAGTGCACTTCTGCCCGTAATTCCCCTAAAAGATGGGCCAGCTGATCTGTCTCGGAAGTCTCCATAGCGCCCAGGTGGGAAATTGTGGTGAGGCTTCGCGTTCTGTAACGCTCACCTGGTTCCCACGGAGGCGCGGCGTCGAAGGCGCAGAACTCTGAAGATGGACAGGAAGGGCCCCTCTATTCTAGCTTCCCTGGCTCGTTGGATACCCTCCTGTGCGTGAAAAGGGAGTATTACCAACTGTGGAACAATGCTCAAGCCTCCCACTCCCTTCCAACCCTCCACGATACCTCCTCCACGATTCCCCGTGAAGCCTCACCTTAGGGTTTGGAAGGATGAGCTCTCCATCCTGCTTCTGATGCAGGGGCGCGTTGAAACCCAGTTACTTCACTGGATTGAGGATTGATGGGAGTTCAGGTAAGCTTGACTGTTCAGGTAAGGCGCTGTAAAAGTTCTGTTCAAAAGTTCAAGCTTAATAATAATGTTCGTTGTCTAATTGCAGCAAGCGCTAATGCTTATGTCTTTTTCCCCTTAGGGGCCGGGGTTCGGAGTGCCGGAGATATGGCGCCGACCCGAAGTGAAACAGTTCTGGATGAGCGCTCAGGTAATATCTTTGCATTCGCTCATTCAATGTCTTTGTCTTTTTTCCCCATAGGGGCCGGGGTCCGGAGATGCCAGGAAGCGGCAGGACCCGAAATGCAGTGGGAATAATCCAACAGGTAAGACTTAAAAGGAAACTGAGCTTTCCTTATTCCTTTTCTCCCTCTCACCTTTGTTCTTGTCTTTTTTCCTCTAGGCGCTGGGGCGTAGCTGAATCCGGAAGATCGCTGCTGAAGATGGAAGCGCCTTGCAAAGGTGAGTAAAATGCAGCGCTGCAGCGATCGAAACAAAATGCCTTTAAAATGATGTCTTCCTTTTCAGGGCCGTTGGAGAAATGACTCCGGGATACAGATTTAGCAGGTAAGGGCTTTTCTTCTCCTATTCTCTTCCTTTCTCCCCTTGCAGGTGTTCCAGGGTGCTGGCAGGCGTGGCTGAAGTCAGGATGCAGGAGCTGACACGGTGAGCGTCCAGCTGCTAGGTGCAGAACAACGCGAAGCACGTGTGGCTGTTCGGGTGGGGTTTAAATAGCCTTGGAAGAAGTTCCTGGTATGTATCCTTCCACCAATCAGGTATGTATCCTTCCCCGACCACACCCGGGTGGTGAAGTAGTCCTACAGGTAAAGTAGTCCCATTCAGGCCTCAAGAGGGCCTGGATGAAGCAGCAAGGTCTGCATCAGGTAAGTGTGCACCCAAGCACTTAAACACATATCCTCTTCTATGAGCCTGGCGCCTAAGGCGCCAGGACTGGGGTCCGCTATGAGCCTGGCGCCTAAGGCGCCAGGACTGAGTCCAAAGGGCCCTGACTTGGGCCCGCTGAGACTTCCCTGGGGAAAATGATGTCTGCCTCTGGGGTTGCTGGGCCCGGCCTGGCTCCTTGGAGGTAGGCATCATGACAAGGATGAGCATTCGTTATGCCTCTACTGTCTCCAAGAGGACAAGACGCACAAGGAAAAGGACTGCGCGTTTTGTGGGAACATGTCAGAGCAGACCATGAAGGATCGCCACCTCCGTCTCGCCAACTGGTTGGAAGGTAAGAGCCCGCCAGGCGAGAAGAAGAAAAAGAAGTCCGAGCGGTCTTCTAAGTCCTGTGAGGGTGCTCCGGCAACGGGGTCCCAACAAAAGGCTAAGCACCGCGAGTCCGTGGGCACCGGGAGCGCCGAACGGTCGGGCTCCTTGGCTGCCAGGCAGGGCGCATCCTCCCCAGTGCCATCGACCACGAGCCAACGCTCTGGCTCGGGTAAGAGGAAGTCCGAGAACCCGGCGAAGCTTCTGGAGAGGACCCGGTCGATCTCGAAGATTCCGGCAGAGGGGGAGCGAGGCTCAGACCCTCGCCCCAAGGTGAAGGCCCCAGGCGTACAGAAGGTGACGTTGGCCTTAATTCACCCTGCTAAGACCTCGATTGAGGATGTCGCCGCGGCCCTGGCTCAGCCTGTGGAGGCTACACCAGTGGAGGCGCCCTCAGGTACCAGAGTCTCCCTGCCACCGCGGAAGGAGTCGTCTTTCAGGCCCATCGAGAAGACCCCCACGAAGTCCTCGTTGGAAAGGGTGGGGGAGGGGTTGGTGGCCATTGTGGATACAGACACGACCTCTGAAGAGGAGCTCATCCAAGTCGTGGAGGAGGCCCAGCCCATCGGGAGGGATCCCGATGAGGGCGACGACGAGGGCGACGGTGACACAGACGAGGCTCCTCAAGAGCCCTCGCTCCCATCGTTTCCGGCACCGCAGGACACCTCGGCGGCCATTTTGTCAGCCATCCAGTCCTTATGCTCGGAGATAAGGACTAGGTTGCCCCTTCCCCCGACGGAGGTACCTGAGCCAGACCCGACGGGGGAACCGGAGCCAGGACCTTCAGAGAGCCCACCACTTAAGAGGAGGAGGACGCATCCTAGGCCTCCTCTCCCGCCTGTGCGGCCTTCTCTGCCTTCCCCCCGGTCCACTACCCACGGGGATGATACAGGTATGGACACGACTACGACGGGTGCAGATGATGACGGAGGCGACGACGGGACGTGTTCCCCGTCGCCCCCTGCCCGGGCGTCCCCGCCCGACGAGATTGGATCCTTCCATGCTATGATTTCCAGGGCTCTGCCCCGAAGAAAAGAAGAAGGAAGGGTTCCTTTACCAACGGCGCAAAGCTAAAAGGAAGACGGTCCTCGCCGTACCGCTTCTCGATGACATCTGGGAATCTGGGATGAGAGGCTCGCCCTCCTCAAGAACCCTACCACGGCTCCTGCGAAGAGGGACCGGTACGAGAAGAAGTACCGGGTCCCTGACGCTGCCCCCTTGTGCCATAGGGCGCAACCTACCCCGGATTCGGTCGTTTCGGTGGCAGCCAAGAAGAAAGCCAAGAAGAAAGCGGGGGGGGCATCGGTCTCGACTTCAACCTCAGGACGGCGAGGGTAGGAAGCTGGATGCGACGGGACGATGGGTCATCTCATCTGCAGCGACGACCATCAAGGCGGCCAACGCCCTGGCCATCATAGCCCGCTACGACAGGGAGTTATGGTTCAAGATCGCCCCTCTGTTGGACTTCCTTCCGGACGCCAAGAGGCCTGAGGCCCTGGAAATCTTACAGGAAGGTGAGATTGCCTCAGACCACGCCATTACGGTGGCTACGGACATCGCCGACACCGGTTTCCATCAGTTGGGCAACGGCGTTTGCCTGAGACGACGAGGATGGCTCAAGGCGACGGATTTCCGCCAGGACGTACAGACCAAGGTTTTGGACATGCCCTTCGATGGGAACAACCTTTTTGGCAAGGCGGTTGATGAGTCCCTTCAGGCGATCAAGACGGACACGGAGATGGCCCGTGCACTGGGTGTGCTCCAACAGCGACGGCCATCCTTTCGGAGCTCCGGAGGCAGACAGGGTGCCTCCAAGGGAGCAGGCAGAAGCTCCTCTACGTACCGTCAAGAGGCAAGATCTTCGTCACAGGAGGCCTACAGGGGACGCGGCAAGTCAGGTGGATCCCGCCGTCTTCGCCAAGGTGGTCAAGGAGGCAAAGCGGCCTCCAAGCAAGATTGAACCGACCGTCGGGTCGGGCCCCCGCCGAAGCACCCCGGTGGTAGGCCGGCTGACGAAGTTTGTCGGCGTGTAGGAGTCCATCTCCAACGACCGTTGGGTGCTGGACGCCCTGGCCCGGGGACACGCCCTCGAGTTCCACAAGAGGTGCCCCCGCATTCCTCCCATGGCCAGGAAGGAAAACCACGTCCCTCAACTGCTGTTGGAAGTAAGGACGATGCTCAGGAAAGGTGCCATCGAGCTCGTTCCAAAGAGGCTTCGGGGCTCCGGAGTTTACTCAAGATACTTCCTCGTAAAGAAGAAGACAGGAGGATGGCGTCCCATCCTGGACCTGCGACGACTGAACTAATACATCAAGGCACAGAAGTTCCGGATGGTCACCCTGCAGCACGTGCTGGAACAGCTGGAGGAGGGCAATTTCCTGTCGTCGTTGGACTTGGAGGATGCATACTTCCACATCCCTATTCTAAAGAGACACCGAAAGTTTCTGGGGTTCTCCATCAACTTTCCAAAATCCCACCTGGTCCCGTCGCAAGTCGCCTTGTTTCTGGGAGCACAGCTCGACACAGTGGCGCGGCGGGCCTCACCGTCGGAGGAGAGGATAAGGACCATCCTGGGAAAGGTGCAACATCTGCTGGCCACGGACGTGGCCAGAGTGAGGTCTATCAAGTCCCTCCTCGGAATGATGTCCTCCTGCATTTATCTGGTGCGCCACTGCAGACTTCGGATGAGGCCCTTGCAAGAATTCCTCGATGCCCACTGGATCCAGACGACGGGCAGCTTCGAGTACAGGATCCCGCTCGACGAAGCGTTCCGTCAGGCGATACGATGGTGGGGTGTCCGCTCTCATCTGACGGCGGGAACAGGTTTCCTAGCCCCGGCCCACCAGGTGACGGTGACGACGGATGCCTCCCTGGAAGGTTGGGGAGCTCACACCGGGGGTCTCCACGCGAGAGGCCTTTGGCTCCCGGAGGAGAAGACTCTCCACATCAACATCTTGGAGCTCCGTGCAGTGTTCTGGGCCCTCAGGTCCTTCCTTCCGTCCCTCAAGGGCAAGGTGGTGAGGATCTTCACCGACAACACCACCACAATGTTTTACATTCGGAAGCAGGGCGGAACCAGATCCCCTGCCCTATCCAAGGAAGCCCAGGATCTGTGGCATTGGGCCGTCGCCCAAGGGATGTTTCTGGTACCCTTTCATCTGGCAGGGATAAAAAAAACACCATCGCCGACTCACTCAGCAGAGAGCTGCGCTCGTGCATCGAGTGGGAACTGCGCCAGGATCAAGTGGACCGACTCTTCCGACGATGGGGCGAACCCCAGATCGATCTCTTCACGACGGCGGCGAACTCCAAGTGCCGGAGGTTCGGCAGCAGGTTTCCCCAACCGAGGAGCATGGGCGATGCTTTCTCGTTCCCTTGGGACAGCCTGTTCCTTTATGCGTTCCCGCCGTTGCCGTTGCTACTCCGGCTCGTCAACCAGCTCAAGAGTTCCCGGTGCAGGATGATCCTCGTCGCACCGGCGTGGCCGAGGCAGATCTGGTTCCCGGACCTTTTGGACTTGTCAGCGTCCACACCAGTCAAGCTACCGACGGACGCGGATCTTCTCTCCAGAGAAGGAGGCGCCATTCTTCATCACGAACCAGAGTCGCTGAACTTGCAGGCCTGGCTCCTGCAGCACTAGAGTTTGGAGGATACGACATCCCGGCCGACTGCAGAGAGGTTCTTGCAAAGGCCAGGGCATCCTCAACTCTCAAGTGCTACGGACACAAATGGAAGAGGTTCTCTGTCTGGTGCCGTGCACAGAAGATAACCCTCTGCGGATTACGGCCCCTCAAGTATTGCTGTACCTATTGTCCTTGGCCAAGGCTGGCCTGTCTCATGCTTCCATCAAGGTACATCTGGCTGCCGTCTCACGTTACACCAGAACTACAGGACGGGCGTCCTTGTGGTCTCATCGGCTGGCGAAGGAATTTATGAAAGGACTGTTCCGATCATTCCCGCCGGTGAAGGCCCCTGCCCCGGCGTGGGAGTTCAACGTGGTGCTGACTAGGCTCATGGGGGCCCCATTCGAGCCTATGCATTCAGTGCCGTTGAAGTTTCTGTCGTGGAAGACAGCATTCCTCGTGGCCATCACCACCGCACGACGAGTGGGAGAGATCCAGGCCCTGTCTGGCAAGCCTCCATACTTGACTTTTCACGACACGAGGGTGGTGCTAAGGACGCACCCCTCCTTCATGCCCAAGGTGCCATCGGACTTCCACCTCAACGAGCCCTTGGTGTTGCCAGTTTTCTTCCCGTCGCCTTCATCGCCGGCTGAGAGGACTCTGCACTCGCTGGATGTAGCTAGAGCGCTGAAGTTCTACGTGGACCGCATCAAAGAGTTTTCAGAAGACATCACAACTGTTTGTGAACTTTGGACCTGTGAATCAAGGGAAGGCTCTCTCGAAGACTTCCATCTCCAGATGGCTCTCCGGCTGCATCATGCACTGTCACCGGTTGGCAAACTGACCGTTGCCAGGCCGTCCGAGAGCCCATTTGACCACAGCGATCGCTGCTACTACGGCGTTCCTGTCTGGTGTGCCCCTGCTCGACATCTGCAGGGCTGCTAGGTGGAGGTCGACGCACACCTTCACGAGTTCTACTGCGTCGACCGGGATTCCAGGGAGGAGTCCAGAGTCGGCCAGGCAGTGCTGCGCAACCTGTTCACCTAAGGTGAGCCTGATGAGGAGGTAAGAGTTGCTTAATGTTGAGTTGTTGTATTGCTTGATATTGAGCCTTTTGCCACCTCCCGTGGTTGTGCATGTGTATACTGCTATGTATTCTTATATTCATGAGCATGTGAATCCATGCCAGACCCCATGCTGGAGAAGGAACAAGTTACTTACCTGTAACTGTTGTTCTCCAGCATGGGTCTGGCATGGATTCACATGCGAACCCTCCCGCCTACCCCTCTGCGGCTCTTCACTTGGTCATACTGCCACTTCACGTGCTACCAAATCTGAGGATGGCTGCCGGGGGTGGGGCTTAGGGAGAGGGCAGTCATTGGCTGGGGGCAGTATGACCCAGAGACCAGTGATTGGTTACTACTGAGAAAGACAGATCAGAAAAGAAACTGATACTGATTTTTTCTATACCGAGGATTCCCGGCCTGACGACGGGGAATATTCATGAGCATGTGAATCCATGCCAGACCCATGCTGGAGAACAACAGTTACAGGTAAGTAATTTGTTCCTTATACTAAGCCCACCCTCCAGGGATCCGATTGGTTAGCATATACCCTCTCTCCTGATTTGAGAAAGAAATCAAGTGTCATAGTGATGCTGCAATTTACAATCCAGGGAAAAACCTCCCCTTTGTTCCTACACAGAAAATCTATTTATCATAGAAAGCATATCTACAATATCACCAACCTGCTAATAATACATATCCACATCACATATTTAATAAAGCACATCTCCGTCCGAATCCCATCTTCTTGAGAGTTTCGGTTCAAAACTAACAATTTTTCGCGCTTTTGGTTGGTTACCCAGTGTCAGATCTGTACACATTTTTCCACATACATGCGCAAGACATCTGGGCATAATCCTGTAAACTTTTTCATATTCCTAGCATGATCACAATTGCTACAATATCAACATTTTCGTAGTCCGGTCTCTGAATATCGCACAAGGTTCAGATTAGTTTCAAATTGTGAGCGGCATTTATATATTAACAACCTATAAAACATAGATTTTTCCAAATTGTTCACAGTTTTCTATGAGTCTTTTTCCAAAAAGATATTTCCTTGAAATTTCAGATACACATATCAGTCTAGCTCCGCCTCCAAGGTTTGGCTGGGCCAGAGCTACCTGAGCCCCTCTTCCTTTAGCAGTTGATTTCTATTGACGCCCGAATTTGCATTTCCTTTCAGTCAAGGGAGCCTTTTGTCTCTACCCAGAGCAACAGGCCAAAATCCCCTCCCACTTTCCTTTACAACTCAATGCCAGTTCCTGAGCAGAGAGCAGGAGGAAAATTCCTTTGTTTGGGGAGAAGCTGTGGAATGTCTTTGAAGTCCATTGTAGCTGCCATTAGTTCACTTAAAAACACTGTTTAAAAATGGGCTTTTCTAAAATACAATTTACATTTTCTACAAATATCCACACAAATCTCTTCATTCCAGTCTTTTTAAAACATAGAAATTGAATTGTAGCAACCCATATTGCTTTTGATGGTAAGTCTCTCCTTTTCTACATTTTGATTAAGACACAAGTTTTAAACTGACAGTATAAGTAATGAGAGCTTCTGACACAGGCAAGCAGCGGTACTGCGCCCATTTCTGACATATTTTTCCCATGTAAGCACCTTTTGATGTGGATTTTTTTATGATGAAAGGTGTTCCTCCTGACATTGTGCTTATGGGGATTCCTTAAATAAGGTGATGGTGAACACCCCACAACGATGTTGGATCCTCTCTGCTGTTTGAGAATCATTATTTTGCAAATTTAACAGCCAAGGAAAAATGGATTTTAGGCACTTCTGGGGTTTCTTTGGGATGTAAAACTGCCTTTTCAAGCAGTTCTATTTTACTCTGTGGGCAGCCCAATGATAGGTTTTGGCAGTGTGGTCTCCTGTTTTACCACTGACATAGGCAAAAATAGATTTGGCAGCCTATTTTTCAGGTACCCCGTGCACTCTTCACAGATTTTTAGCGCACATAAGGCTTTTTGGCAGCAATTCTGTTGTTTTTGATGAAAGCAGTGCACAGTGATGTTGCAGGGCATAGACTAGTGGGTCAGAACATTCCACAACACATGGCCCTTTGGTCGAGCAAAGCAAGCAGTATGTGACATTAGATTTAGGAGTTCCCCATTATACAGCCCATGGAGCCAGACCCCTTTCTCCACATGTAGAGCATTTCATTACCTGACACTATCTCTCTGGTAGTGCATTCAGCGTGTCCCTCGCAACTTGCACTCTCTTTCACAATGGAAATAGCTTTTACTACGACACTCTACAAAAAACCAACAGATCGCAAAAACTTGTTTCATCGTATGAGTTTCCACCCTCCTAATATGATATGCGATTTACCGTTTGGACAAATGCTAAGAATAAAACAGATCGTGAGTGACCCAGAGGATTGGGAGAGACAATTGGAACAACTTCGAGAACGATTAAAAGAAAGAGGCTACCCTAAAAGGGATTTACAAACAGCACGTGAAAAGACAGAAACTTTGACAAGAGGCCAACTGCTTACTAAAAGAACAGAACATACAAACCCTGAACTAGTCTTTATTACTACATATGCCATACAAAGTGATAAAATAAAGGAGATCATTCAGGACAGATGGAATGTATTGACGAGTGATGCCCGGATTAAAGATTTGTTCCCACAACCACCCATTTTCGCCTACAAAAGAAGCAACAATTTACGCAACATGCTGGTGAACACAAGAGGCAACGATTCCAATAGGAAACCAGACAAACACCCCGGTACCTACCCCTATATGAGCTGCAGTAATTGCAATAATGTTATGAAGGGTAATACCATAATGCACCCCAAAACCGGAGCAAAAATTAAACTGAGGTACCATGCGACTTGTTTGTCAGAAAATGTGGTTTACGCAATTAGGTGCCCTTGTGGCATTTACTATGTAGGAGAAACAGCGCATAAAATATGAGTAAGGATTAATGAACATAAATCATGTATTCGCAACAGCAACATGACCTCAGCTGTTGCTAGACACTTTAAGGCAAATGGACACTCTCTGACACAACTGAGATTTGCGGTACTTGAGGTACAATCTACCAGAAAACCCAACAAAGATATGAAGAAATGGAGGGCCCAACAGGAAGCCTTTTGGATTGACAAATTAGATGCATTAGCTCCCGATGGGATCAATGAGGAGTTTGATTTGAGTTGTTTCTTATGAGAACGATTGCTTTCTTTTAAGAAGGTTACGATTTTTACTGTATAGCAAGTCCATGTGATTGCACAAGATAATGCACTAACCACATCTTTCCTATTGAACCGTGAGCCTTTTTTACTCGAGATTATGACAAATTTGGTGCCATTGTGATGTAAGGTTCATGCAGTCTGTCCAGGTTTATGTCTCTATTCGACTTAAGAATGCACGACTAATGGTTATTGTTACGAGTGGCATCTGAGTTTGGAGGTATGGCACACAACTGCTCTATTTATCACGATCACACAGGTAGTAAAGGTCACCTTGTATATTATGATTCCAACTAAACAACAATTTGGGTGAACGCAGGCATGAAGATGGTAATGGTTTTAAGTATGATGACATATGCCCATGCAATGTGTCAAACATCCAAATATCAGTTTGAGTTTGTGAATTGCATACATTTGGAGGACAGTGGTTAACTTATGGTTGTAAGGTATAAATATTTATTAATTACCCGAGGTATAGTTATTAATGTAGATCATTGGCACATCATATTATGCAACCTGACATAGGAAGCTCCAGCAACACACCTGTTGCAACCAAGCGATTGGTAAAGACATCCATATGAAATTTACAATACTTGATAGAATCGGTGTCTCCAGCAAAATATTTGAGTAATTTATTTACTCATCACTAGAAACAGCACTATCGAAGTTCTGATCACGTATGTACGTTACCTATCTACCGTCAACAAGCATTGCTTATAACCCATTTATTACGTACCCTACTTCTGGTCACACAGAGGGGTTATTTTTCAGATACGTGAGTAGTTTCACCTATACTGCCTTAGGAATATTTGTTCTGTCCACAGAACCATCATCCGGCTTTCCCATGCCGTGATGCAGTTGTAATCACATCATCGAATGGGATTCCTGCACATCGTAATTAGGTTGCTATAAGGAATCGTTGTAATGGGAAAGCAGTGCGATTCACCTTAATCGGTTCAGGTCTTTTGTACCATTTTTGAACACTTGATTTATCTGTACCTTTTGCAAACACTTGATTTATTTTTACCATTCGAAAACACACAAATTATTTTGTATGCGGAATGCTTTTATTTTGTTTCATTTTTTACACACATTAGCATTTATGTGGTAAATTTCTCCTTTCTGAATGTAGTGCTAGGTTTACACACGTTTATTTACACATTATATTGCCTGGATATAGGTTTAGGCTACAGTCTAATATGGCCGCCACTTTCGTTCGGCATTCCGCTTCTCTTGGCTCCAAGGTGTTCCCATGGTGACGCATAACAATAGACAAGCTTGTATCGAAACGCGCGTCCCCACGGTTTCACTGAGAGCTGAGGCGAGTCCTCCCACTACACTAGGTAAGCCAGAGCCCTAATTGAGATTGATTATATCCTTAGAAATCTAAATACAGGTTCTCACTTACCCTGTATATGTAGTTGCAGATTTCCATGGGAAACCTAGTTTCGAGCGCATGATCGCATGCAATCTCGTTTAGAATGCTTCCAGCCATTTTGCAAGCACCATTTCTCTACAGGACAGCCAGGTGAGTTTTAGTTTCTTTCTCCACATACATGAGTATTTGTTTACACCTTTAAGTAAGGATTAATTTTCATTTTCCTTCTTCTTTTCGGGTTGTCTCATGGCCATGCGCTCACCATTATTCAATATATATCCTTCCCGTATGTATACAATTTTTATATATGTTTTCTTCACTATTGGGTTTTAAAATGGTGGCACAACTACTTTTTTCCACACACATTGACACATTGAATAATTGGACTAATGTATACGATAATTGAATGAATGTGGTTGGCATAATCAATGTGCAATATGGACTTGTGAATTTTGGTCATTATATTGTTTTTTTGTTTTTTTTTAACATGGCGTTATTTTGGTGATGTTTAAATTTGAATTTGTGTCTTAAAATGACTATTAATAGGCCCTGATGAAGGAAGTTCATTCCGAAATTCATTGACCATCCCAATAAGCACCTGCTTTGAGAGAGTATATCTATTGCAGAATGATTTGAATAAAACTCAACTATATTAGAGACAAAACATCGAGTATGAGATTCATTATATCCAAGATACAAAATGTATAACCTACTTAAAGAAGCCACATATTAGTGGATATAGGAGTGCAGGCTGCACCGCTGGCCTCACAGCCAAGGTCTTTGAACATTGTTGCTCGCAGTGCCACTCCACGGAGGCACTATTTTCAGCGGGTTTGCACCCTAAAGTTATGAAATTCGCTTGAATTTTAAAGAAAAGAAGTTACTAAATATTGGTTGTGCTCACTCACCTCAATAAACCTACAATTTTTCATTCCTCATCCGTGGAATTCCTTGAGTTGTAGCACACCAGAGGGAAAATGTCATATGAAGATATTGAGCATCTAACAGACAAAAGAGCAACAACATTAGGCTTTACAGCCGATGAAGCAGATGCTATTTTGGGGCTGATTAAAGACACAACACGTACCAAAACAACTAATGACCCAACAAGTAAAATCAAACAACTTCAATACTCAATCAGGAAGTTAATCAATAGAAAACTGCATGCTGTTACATTAGGTAGATATTACAAAGTACAAAGAATCCCAAGAGGTTTAAGAATCCCGCTACGCCCCACTCTGTGTAAAGAGAGTAAGGACTTTGTTGAAAAATGGGAACAGATACTTAACAAGTGCTCCTTCATCCTGATACTGCTTACCATTAGAGAATTGTCAGGAAACATTGGACAACTTGAAAACGAAATTGAAAAACTGTCACACGAGATTATAGAAGTAACCAACACTGAATCTTTCACAGAAATTTTGGCGGACATAAATACCAAACTTGAAAGCTACGAGCGGGATTTAGAAGCCAGAAAAGTCAGAAAATTTCAAAGCGATACGTATGATTTTCTGAACAATGAAGTGTATACTTGGGCCGATAAGTACATGCAGCAGAATGTAAGAACAAATAGACCAACCAGTGATAACAGTAGTTCAGAGTCGGATACAACAGAACAAAGGCCACAACAGAGTACTTATAATCAGTCAGCAAGCGGTTCAGGAATAGAAAGAAGACCATCCCTATCTACGAATCAAGCCTCTGGGGGATTTTTAGACAAAAGAGGAAGAGGACAAGAAGAGGGAAGAGGAAAAATATACCAAGGAGTTCAGACCAGGCAACAGACGAGTCAAAACTAGTAGTCAATTGGTCTAAAAGAAGTTTGTCTAGCCAAGAGTTTTGAACATTGGAAAAAGGCTTGAACTTTGTACCAACTCACAGTACAAATAAATTTCAGACAAAGGGGGAACTGTACAAACTAATACGTAAGCTCCAGCTCAAAACCTATTTTGCAGAGACTGTGAATGCACCAGTTCCTGAGGCAGAAAGTGAATACTTAGAATTTAAACCTAAGAATGCATGTTGTGCACCTGTTCATGTACCAGCTATAGACATTTTCGAAAAAATGGTGTTGAAAGATTTATCTCAAATTCAATTCAAAAGTCCGAAGAGATATAACCTGAACAGAGGAGAGTTCTCCCAAATCAAAAGTTTGTTCACAGATGATTCTATCACAATCAGGCCAGCAGATAAGGGCGGCGCAATAGTAATACTAAATACAGAAGATTACCACAACGAATGTCTAAGGCAACTAGCGGACACAAATACATATAAAGAACTAACATACGATCCTACTCTGGAGATAAAAAATGAGTTAGAACTACTGCTAGATGACGCCTTGGAGAACTATTGGATTACGGAAAAAACTAAATCATACCTCTTTACAATATACCCTAAAATGCTGCATCTGTACATCCTAACTAAAATACAAAAAAGAATGGATAAACCACCAGGAAGACCAATTGTGGCGGCAACAGAGAGTATTTTACAACCTCTCGGTGCATATATAGACTATTTTTTGCAACCAATTGTACAAAAGACCCCAACTTTTGTTAAAGACACTACGCACTTTTTACGAATACTGAACCAGATACAACTAGAGGAACAAGATATCCTGTTTACTATTGATGTGGTCAGTCTATATATGAGTATACCCCATGATTGTGGCCAAGAAGCAGTTCAGACTCTCCTACTCCAAACAGAACAGATTGGAGCTAACAAAGAGTTTTTAATGATGCTACTCAAGTTTATATCCACACATTCTTGTTTTGAGTATGATCACAAATACTACAGACAAATATCTGGAGCTGCAATGGGGGCAACCATGGTGCCAGTTTACGCCAACTGTTTTAGGTATATATTCGAAAGCCAAAACATCCTTGAAAATACAAGATGGAAACCTTATTTGAAAACCTGGATCCGATATATCGATGATATTTTTGGGATATGGTCAGGAGTAAAGGGAAAATTGGATTCTTTTCTAAGATACCTTAACAACATATACCCGCGTTTACAATTCACCCTAGAAATTGGAGACCCTAACATTCATTATTTAGATGTACAAACGGTGATTAATGGGAACAGGATTGATACGACACTCTACAAAAAACCAACAGATCGCAACAACTTGCTTCATCAAATGAGTTTCCACCCTCCTAATATGCAACGCAATTTACTGTTTGGACAAATGCTAAGAATAAAACGGATCGTGAGTGACCCAGAGAATTGTGAGAGACAATTGGAACAACTTCGAGAACGATTAAAAAAAGAGGCTACCCTGAAACGGATTTACAAACAGCACGTGAAAAGACGGAAACTTTGACAAGAGACCAACTGCTTACTAAAAGAACAGAACGTACAAACCCTGAACTAGTCTTTATTACTACATATGCCATATAAAGTAGTAAAATAAAGGAGATAATTCGGGGCAGATGGAATGTATTGACGAGTGATGCCCGCAATAAAATTTGTTCCCACAACCACCCATTTTCGCCTACAAAAGAAGCAACAATTTACGCAACATGTTAGTGAACACAAGAGGCAAGGATTCCAATAGGAAACCAGACAAACACCCCGGTACCTACCCCTGCATGAGCTGCAGTAATTGCAATAATGTGATGAAAGGTAATACCATAATGCACCCCAAAACCGGAGCAAAAACTAAACTGAGGTACCAAGCGACTTGTTTGTCAGAAAATGTGGTTTACGCCATTAGGTTCCCTTGTGGCATTTACTATGTAGGAGAAACAGCGCGTAAAATATGAGTAAGGATTAATGAACATAAATCACTCTCTGACACAGCTGAGATTTGCGGTACTTGAGGTACAATCTACGAGAAAAACCCAACAAAGATATGAAGAAATGGAGGGCCCAACAGGAAGCCTTTTGGATTGACAAATTAGATGCATTAGCTCCCGATGGGATCAATGGGGAGTTTGATTTGAGTTGTTTCTAATGAGAACGATTGCTTTCTTTTGAGAAGGTTACGATTTTTACTGTATAGCAAGTCCATGTGATTGCACAAGATAATGCACTAACCACATCTTTACCATTAGACCCTGAGCCTTTTTCACTCGAGATTACGAGAAATTTGGTGCCATTGTGATGTAAGGTTCATGCAGTCGGTCCAGGTTTATGTCTCTATTCGACTTAAGAATGCACGACCAATGGTTATTGTTACGAGTGGCATCTGAGTTTGGAGGTATGGCACACAACTGCTCTATTTACAACGATCATACAGGTAGTAAAGGTCACCTTGTATATTATGATTCCAACTAAACAGCAATTTGGGTGAACGCATGCATGAAGATGGTAATGGTCTTAAGTATGATGACATATGTCCATGCAATGTGTCAAACATCCTAATATCAGTTTGAGTTTCTGAAATTGCATACATTTGGAGGACAGCGGTTAGCTTATGGTTGTTAGGTATACATATTTATTAATTACCCGAGATATAGTTATTAATGTAGATAATTGGCACATCATATTATGCAACCTGACATAGGAAACTCCAGCAACACACCTGTTGCAACCAAGGGATTGGTAAAGACATCCATATGAAATTTACAATACTTGATAGAATCGGTGTCTCCAGCAAAATATTTGAGTAATTTATTTACTCATCACTAGAAACAGCACTATCGAAGTTCTGATCACGTATGTACGTTACCTATCTACCATCAACAAGCATTGCTTATAACCCATTTATTACATACCCTACTTCTGGTCACGCAGAGGGGTTATTTTTCAGATACGTGAGTAGTTTCCCCTATACTGCCTTAGGAATATTTGTTCTGTCCACAGAACCATCATCCGGCTTTTCCATGCCGTGATGCAGTTATAATCACATCATCGAATGGGATTCCTGCACATCGTAATTAGGTTGCTATAAGGAATCGTTATAATGGGAAAGCAGTGCAATTCACCTTAATCGGTTCAGGTCTTTTGTACCATTTTTGAACACTTGATTTATCTGTACCTTTTGCAAACACTTGATTTATTTTTACCATTCGAAAACACACAATTTATTTTGTATGCGGTATGCTTTTATTTTGTTTCATTTTTTACACACATTAGCATTTGTGTGGTAAATTTCTCTTTTCTGACCGTAGTGCTAGGTTTACACACGTTTATTTACACATTATATCGCCTAGATATAGGTCTATGCTACAGTCTAATATGGCCGCCACTTTCGTTCGGCATTCCGCTCCTCTTGGCTCCAAGGCGTTCCCATGGTGACGCATAACAATAGACAAGGCCGTAGCAAACGCGCTTCCCCGCGGTTTCACTGAGAGCTGAGGCGAGTCCTCCCACTACACTAGGTAAGCCAGAGCCCTAATTGAGATTGATTATATCCTTAGAAATCTGAATACAGGTTCTCACTTATTGTGTATATGTAGTTGCAGATTTCCGTGGGAAACCTAGTTTCGAGCTCATGATCGCATGCAATCTCGTTTAGAATTCTTCCAGCCATTTTGCAAGCACCTTTTCTCTACAGGACAGCAAGGTCTGTTTTAGTTTCTTTCTCCACATACATGAGTATTTGTTTACACCTTTAAGTGAGGATTAATTTTCATTTTCCTTCTTCTTTTCGGGTTGTCTCATGGCCACGCGCTCACCATTATTCAATATATATCATTCCCGTATGTATACAATTTTTATATATTTTTTCTTCACTATTGGGTTTTAAAATGGTGACACTACTACTTTTTTCCACACACATTGACACATTGAATAACTGGACTAATGTATACGATAATTGAAATTGAATGAATGTGGTTGGCATAATCAATGTGCTTTATGGACTTGTGAATTTTGGTCATTATATTGTTTTTTTGTTTTTTTTTTAACATGGCGTTATTTTGGGCATGTTTAAATTTGCATTTGTGTCTTAAAATGACTATTAATAGGCCCTGATGAAGGAAGTTCATTCTGAAATGCATTGGCCACCCCAATAAGCACCGGCTTTGAGAGAGTATATCTATTGCAGAATGGTTTGAATAAAACTCAACTATATTAGAGACAAAACATCGAGTATGAGATTCATTATATCCAAGATACAAAATGTATGACCTATTTAAAGAATCCACATATTAGTGTATATAGGAGTGCAGCCTGCACTGCTAGCCTCACAGCCAAGGTCTTTGAACATAATAGCTTTTACTTTCACATTAAAGTTCAAGAAGACAGTTCTGTAATGTGAAACGGAGCGATTGCGAGCCGCCGTACTTCCTGACTAGCAGTAGTGCGAGCCTCTCCCACGTCATAGCAAACAGTAACCCAACACTTATCTGTGTGTCTGGGTGCCCTGCAGGGCAACCCAGACCCAAAGAATGAAGGCTGAATACACACCAAGCCGCTTCTGATCACCGGCGAGGCCCAGGCTTCTATGAACGCAGCATTCCTCCGGCGTCCCTCATGTCCGCAAAATGCTTCAAACAAACAGACGTGGCCGTCCGTGCTGGAAACCCACAATAATCCGAACCTGAGCACGGGCGGCCGGAGCAATAAGTAAGCCCTTTAATCATAATTAGTTGGTGTGGAGCGTGAATGCCCAAACCACACGATATGCCCCAGGCTGCTGGGTAATGTAGTTTTTACACGTTCTTAGTCACTTCACATAGATAGCAGGCTTTTTCCAGCCCCAGCCCCAATTCCTGACAACTAGCATCCCTATATTCAGATTACCACAACCCTTTTGAAAAAGGTGAAAGGTTAAAACAAGGCATTTTGGCCTGTTATATCTTTATTCTGTTCTAGGTTCTAAACAATTTGAAAACTTATTTTGAGAATTACACCTTTAAACCGAGTGAGAAACTGGTGGCACTCCGTGCAAAATAAAAGGATGAGTACCCCCCTTTTTATTTATACATCAAAATATATACAAACAAAAATTCCTTTCTCTTTAAAAACATCAAGGCTTAACTTATGTTCCATTAAAATTAAAAATGCTAATATGTTTGTTTCAGATTCTCTCCTGATGACCCACTATAAGTTAGTGGAGAAACGCGTGTTGAGAGAAAATATATGAGGAGAAAAGATTGTGCTTAGCATTGGAAAAATGTAAGATATGGTGGAAAAGAAATACATGGTACTGTGGTGTTATTGAAATAAATCACCTCACTATGATGTATAAAAGGAATCTATAACTACAGCTGGCGCCTTTAGGAAGATACCTTTTGCAAAAACTGTATCTTTGCTTAGCCTTTCAAAGTTCAGTTACTCCTGTTGGTTTTCAATTATATTTGCGTCACTCATCGCAAACGCCTCACACACTATTGCCTTTATACAAAGTTGCTGCTTGCAACCTTGGTTCAAAATACAAGCTGGTTTGGTATCAATCGCTCCAACTCACTGGCTGAGCTGTCTTTTCTGATGCTGCTTTGTTGTAGGAACCAAGAACAGTACCACAGCAGCAATTGCTTCTCCCCACCTGGGTTATCGATGTGGGAGAGCCCCAGGTATCGCCAACACACTATGCAGGTTTGATCAGCCTTATTTCATGGTCTTATGTTTCTTATTTTCCAAGGCTCATGAAAGTAACAGTCTTTGCAGGTCAAGGGTGCTTCACTCCCTGCAACCCCTTCTGGTCTCGCCGTCTTTCTCCTTGTACTAAACTGCCATCTTGGAACTGCTGTCTCCTCATGTGTTTTGCCTCGCTCAGAGTGTGCTTTCGTGCTCTGCCTTTTATCCTTGTGCGGAAGTGTGATGAAGACAGCTCTGTGTAATATTCCGTAATTGCCTGGACTTGCCTGACCGTGGTGTTGGGGACATGTCAGATATATAGCTCTGGTTTTAGTCTGTTGTCGCTCACGGTGGGCTGGCCATGAGAAAGTGTTTGCGTCGGGAAAGATGGTGGGGTTGAGTTCCCAGGTACCTACCTGGTACGATGGGGAAACAGTGTTACAGGAAAGGGCATACCGAGTCTCACCCTCCGGTGTCTCACTTCCCCTCCCCGAAAACCCCTCATCCAGGTGATCCTCCTACACTGGTCCACCCCCAGGATCTGGATCCAAAAGCGATGCCCGTGTCCGGGCCACCTGGATGACAGATCCCCGGGGACTAGAGCATGAAACACCTTCAGGTTTCTCACAGAGAACATTGTGACCTGTCAAGGAGCATAGGGGTTTAGGGATCAAAGCCAGAGACGGGATGGTTAAACTTTGGTAGGACAAGGCAGAAGTACTAGAATGAGAAAAAGAATACTGGTCACAGAACATACTGCCGCTAATAAATATTCAAACAACAAAGCATCTGTCTTTGAAAGTGAAATGGAAAATAACAAAGCAGCCTGAGATAGGAAAGTGGTAATAAGATTGAAGGAAAACCTCTTGCTAAATTCAGATTACCAAGCTCCTGGTGCAAGCCTGGGGGATTTGGCAACCACTACACTGGCCAGCTTCTAGCCTCTTTCTGCTTAGCATGCGGGTGCATGTGGGTCCTGGAGATGCAGGACGAACGCACCCCAGGAATCAAAGATGAGAAAAAGAGGGCCAGGCTCGACCAGCCAAGGGGTCAAGTGTGACGGGTGGCACAAAGAAACCTGCTCAAACAGTTTTTTGAAGGTTCAAGGTTTTTATTCTTGATTTAATACAGAAAATTGACTTTTGTGCGATCCCAGTGTTTGCAGGTCCTCAAGGAGCTTTTTGGTATGTGGCGCTAACCCTCTTGCTCTCTCATCTCCCTTGGGCTCCCACCACTCTAGCCTAGTCTTCCATAATGGTGTCCAGTTAAAGTACCGAATACAAAAGGATCGAATGCCAAAGGGTCGACTCAATTTGACCTAAAACAAAAGGGTAGAATTTTTTTTTTAACATTTTTTTTTTTTGGGTTTCCTTTTTGGTTTTTACCACAAAAAAGAGGATTTGGGGTGGTCTCCCCCAAAAAAAAATACAAAAAAAAAATGTGACCCTTTTGTTTTCGCCCCTTTTGATTCAACCCTTCAGTCATTCGATCCTATGCATTCAAAACTTTGACCTAGAACCTTCCATAATCCCAGTTAGAACTAGGGCTCGATAACCCCGAAATGTACAATGTTTCGTGCTAGGATGAGTCTGGTGGGTGTGGGTTAGGAGAGAATGTGTAAGGTAGAGTGTGGAACGTTGGGGGAGGATTCCAGTGTTGGCAGCTCGGGGGAGAGTGTGTAGACTGAAGGCGGAGCAAAGGAGCGCTATCCCTGAAATCACACTTAACAAGATAAATACAAATAAATTGTTACCATCACTACCAACCTCAGCATCCATGCCGTCATATCACTGGTGATGAGGATAAGATCAGAACCTTTGTGCATGCAAAGACGGGAAGGCGAGGGGAGTGACAAAATGTTTTACAGGTGTGTGGGGGGGGATCACTTGGTGGTGTCAAATGTATATGCCAGTAGGAAACGGATCTGTAGCAAATTCAAAAGATGCAGTCATTATGCAAATTACTGTCACCATTTTTGAGAGGGACCTTGGAAGGGTGTGAGGATGGTGGCGATACGTGCACTAGGGGAATCTTCCTAGGTTGACAAAGCAGAAAATGTGAACATGATAGATGTGCAGGTGCTAGAGAGTGAAGGGAGACATGTGGAAGATAAGATGAATGTAATAACCCATTGGCAAGGATACCGGGGAATGGGAGGGAGGTATCGACAATGGCTGACTCAGGAGAAAAGGTTACTCTGATATCGAGAGAGGTATTAGAGAATGAACTGAAAGGGAATGTTGATTAATTAAAACCACCAGATGTCAATTCGGGTGGTTACAATATGGTTAGAATTGAAATATTTGGGCATCTAGAGGCTACCCTGGAGTTCAAAGGAGGGGAAGTAATAGGTAAAGTTTACATATCAAAACAAGGTGCTTCATAATTAGGGTAGAGGGAGCAGAGGAAATTACATATCAGGCTTGATCTGAACACCGAGTAACAAGTTCTAGAGGTAGGGCATGGAAATGAGACTAGGGAGGTGAAGATGTTCCCAGAGATGTTTGCCGAAAGATTTGGAATGTTGAGGGGATTTGTGCATCAGATACATTTGAGAGAGGGAAGTATGCCTGTGGCAGCAAATTTGAGCAATGTGCCATTGGTTTTGAGAGAGGGTGTGCATTGTTAATTGGAGTGGTTGTGTAGCATGGGGATAATTGGGTTCCATGTGTTAATATCCCCGCAAAAATATTGCCATACAAGAATATTGCCATATTTTGCGCCGGTATTAAGCCATGGAACCTGCGGGGTACACCCCCGGAACTCCCATATTTTTTTTAATGGAGCGTGGGACACCCCCGGAACTCCCGGTCCCAATAATCCCATAAATTATCCCCACGAATAATATCGCCTATGGCCTTACCCCACGACCATATATATGGCAATATTATTGGTGAGGATAATATTACCTGATAACGATTATTGAGAGTATGGGTGTCGTGGATAGATTATCACCATTGTATGTAGCTCACAAACAGAATAGTGAGATAAGGTGAATAAGGATGGCATTGGGGAGCAGCACCCATTGCCGAATATGAATGAGATGTGATCGATAGGGAAGTGCAAGGTATTCACAAAGCTGGACCTCATGTCTGAGTGCCATCAGATGGGGCTCCATCCGGAGTCTTGTGCATTAACAGCTTTTGCTTCGTATGAGGGGGTGTTTCAGTTTCAAAGGATGCTGTTTGGGTTAATATCTGCATCCTCTGTGTTTCAGAAAACAATGTTTAAATTATTTGGTGGGATAAACAATGTAACGTGTTTCCAGGATGACATGCAACTGCTGTGTGGAGAGACCATGAAAGAACATGATGAGGCTTTGATGCAGGTATTGTGGAAATTGGCAGATAGCGGCCTTACCTTAAAAGTGGAGAAATGTGCAGTTCATAAAGGGATGGTGGATTATTTTGCACATGAGATCTCGAGTGAAGCGGTCAGGCCGGATAAAGAGTTGTTGAAGGGTATTCTGTGTGTGAGTGAACCCAAGAACAAAGCGGAATTTCGATCATTTTTGGGCATGAAGGAATTTTATCAAAAGTTAATATGAAATTTTGACGACAAGGTGTATGTGATGAGAAGGCTATTCAAAAAAGGTGTGGGGTTTGAATCGAGGGAGCAATGTACAAAGGAGTTCAAAAGGATAAAGGAAAACATTGATCAAACGGTTTCTTTGGGACAGTTCGATAAGCGGAAGAGGTTGATAACCACATCGCATGCGAGTGACATGGGTTTAGGAGCAGCATTGTCATAGAAAGAGGATAATGGGGAGGAATTTATAATTGCTCATGCACCAAGGTTGTTGAAGGGTGCTGATGAACGGTACTCAGTCATGGAGAAGGAAGCTTTGGGGTGCTATTGGACAGTGAAGGAATTTCAAATGTTTCAGTGGGGCTCATTATTTACCTTAAGAACTGATCACAAACCATTGATGGTGATATTAAAGTCGAATGTGAATTGGAGTGTGATGAATGCAGGGCGTTGAGCTGGTGATGTGGGGTTGGAAGAAGAGAGGCAATGTTGGCACGTGTAGTGCTGTTGATATGGTCTCTTCAAGCTGTTACTAGGGAAATTCCCTTTGAGTTGATGAGAGTGCGAGGAGCCCACACCAAAGTGTGCCTGCCATGAATGGGTCAGGCATCACAAAGAAGTGGGAATGTGGAAGGAGTAAGGGAACAGATTGAAAGGTCAAAGAGGGGGAGAAGAAGAGGAGGAATGAAAGGTTGGGTGTTTAAGAGCGAAATGTGAAAGAAGGGGAATGGGTGAGGAAGGCGAACATAAAAAGAAAGGGTGATGTGCTGTTTATAGAGCCCATGAGGGTGAGAAGAGTTACAAAGGGGGCAGTGGAGAGCGAAGGGTGGCAGGTGTGGAACATGGGCAAAATTGTGAAAATCGGGGCACCTCTTCTTCAGAAATGATGAAGGGGAAGCTCTGTTAGGATGGTTCTGGTGGGAGTGGGTTAGGAGAGAATGTGTAAGATAGAGTGTGGAAGGTTGGGGGAGGATTCCATTGTTGGCGGTTGGGAGGCGAGTGAGAAGGCTGAAGGTGGAGCAAAGGGGGTACTGCTGTTGCAATCATACATACTTAAGCATATTAATACAAATAAAGTGGTACCTGTACTACCAACTGTACTTTCATTTCGTTTTGCTTAGGACTAAGGTGGTTTTCCTAAGACAACAGCTCCCTTTGGACTTCCTAACTATCCCTAGCCTAGCCCCGCTTAGTGATCTAAGGGATGGTTGGGTCAGTACCTTGCACTCACTCTGGTGGACTCGTCTACACAATCACGTGCAAACTCTCCTTGCCCTTCTACTTGACTGTTCGCCTTTTGTTCTCCTCTATACCAATCTTCTCTTCTGATTTTTCACTCCTTCCACCTAGCCCCATCCTTAGTTATGATCTTCTCTGCCTCTCCTTCTACTGCTTTTTGTCACTTCCACTACCTCTCTTCCTACCGCTACTACATCCTCTCTGCTACGACTACTCTTCCTCTCATTTCCTCTATTACCAATTCTCTTGTATTACAGCTTCCTTGCTACTACCACTACCTCTCCCCTTCAATCCTACCTCTCTCTCTCTTCTCAACTATACTGTCACCCACTACTACTGCCTCTCCTCTACTGTACTACTAATACTTCTCACTACTACTATCATCGCTCTACTACTACCACAATCACTCAACACAACTACTACCTCTACACTGCTAATACTACTATCACTCGCTACCAATGCCATCTCTTCGCTACTAGCACTGCAAGTCACTTATCGGCACGGACACTCACTCTGCAGTACCCTTTTCTCTGACAATAGCCTCCACACTCCTCTCTCCTCCTCTTGGTCATCCTCTTAACTCCTCTGACCTCATAATACTAATCGACACTTCACCCTTCTCAGTTCCTTCCTTAAATAACCCAAACCAAGGATTTGCTCTCTGTACCTAGCCAATCACCTTGCCTAATATAGAGGGGCGTGTGAGGGGAGGACAGTGGAAAGTTCAAAAGGGCTTCTACACGGATTGCCGCGTTAATCCTGGCCATGCTAAACAGCCTTTTGGCATCGGTTTCCCCTCTCGTTGTTGCATTTTATTTTGTAGGCTTCCCTGGTAGTCTAGTGGGTTCTTCCACATACAAGTGCTCCAGCTGGTGCCAGTCACTATAGATGCATTCATTTCCCTGTAGCTGTTTCGGCTTGCGGGTCCCCTGGGTTGTGTCTCTCTCCCAGTCTGTGCAGGACAGGAGATTTCGGTGGGGACATGCTTTGCATGCTGCCTCCTGTGCCATCATGTTCCATCTGCCAGTGCAGCAGGCTTGGGCTGTTTTCCCGGGTCTCTCTACAACACTGCCAGCTCTCCATGGTGCGGTCTCTGCCAGCTCTAGCTCTGTGTCCAGCTCCACACCCCCCTGGGCTGCTCCAGTGCCAATTTCCTCTTCTGGGGCCGCAATCCACAGCTTCCTCTTCTTCCCTGGAGGCCACCCCACATTCTGGAGATAAAGCCCTGGAACAACCGCCACACCAGCAGGTAGGCAGGGCTCCCACAGGGTACTGCCTGCAGTCGTGCTAGCACAGAGGGAACAATGGGTAGGTCTGGGTCTCCTCCTCCCCTCTTTGACAAGCCCAGGGGACTGGCCTTGTCCCACAAGAAAGAAGTGTTGGGACATTCAAATACAACAGGCCTCCGAGTGACTGAATTGATCTTCTAACCCATAAAGAGAACCTGGATTGAGTTTTTCCAGTTGAGAGCTGAATTGAGAAACCTAAGGAGAAGACATTCTGTTTGAAGTGTTTTTTGTATTTGTTTAGCTTAGCACATGTATTCTTCCTAATCCTTATTCCTCATCGTCATCCTAGTAATTTTCCCCCACACTGCTTCCTCTTCATCATCATCATGGTACTTCTGCCTTGTCCTAGTCTTTCCTCCTCATCCTTGTCATAGTCCCTCTTTCCCATGTTCATGTTCATCCAAGCCGCTCTTAATTTTCCTCTTTCTGTCTTATTCCCTGTTCCTTTTCTGCTTCCTCGTCCTAGTCCCTCTTCTTCATTCTAGTCCTTCCTCGTCCCAGTTACCCTTCCTCACCCCATTCCCTCTTCTTCATCCCCCTTTCTTCTCCTCACCCATCTTCTTCATCCTTCACACACTTCCTTGTCTTAATCCACTTTTTAGTTCCTCCCCTACATCGTCTCTCTCCCTCACTCCCATACCTCTTTGCCACCTGTGTTCCTTGTCCTTGTTCCTCTTCTTCCTCCTACTCCCTCATCACAGTACCTCTTCCTCTTCTTAGTCCCCCATTCTAGTCCCTCTTCCTCATCTCAGACTCTCATCCCAGTTGCTCAACCTTGTCCTAGTCTCTCGTCCTAGCTCCATTCTCCGTCCTACTCCCCCCCCCATATATATCAGTTAATCTATCTTTTCCTATTGGCCCTTTCCATATGACCCTCTTTGGCTCTCTGTGTCTCTTTTTCTCTTGCTTGCTCTCTCTATCTTTCTCCCTTCCTCTCACTAGGGAGTGTATGTAAGAGGACCGGATACTTAAAGCATAAAATGTGATGAAATCTATTAAACTTTCCCTCAAGTATGCTAAAAACAACCAGCCATCAAGCGGTGTATGGATCTACGCGTAGACATTTTACATTCCAGTACTGGGGTCTCACTTGATTAGAGGGATCAAGATATACATGGAACTAAACTTCTGTTATCGTGTTTGGCTTTTATACTGTGCAAAACCACCACTCTAGCAGCGTCAGAGCAAATAGGCTGTGGTGTGGTAGACTGTGCCTCCACCAGCGGAATCCAGAACTCAGACTGCTGGAAGAAAGAAAATGAGCAAAGGGTAGATAGGAGGATGGGAAAGCGGGTAACAGATGCTACAAACACAGGGGCGGAAGGATGCAGTGGGGGAAGAATGTTCTGTGATAGCATGGTGCAGGTACGACTGGTTAGGTGTACCATGGTTCTGCAAAAGAAAGAAGGTGGATATGTTCTTAAGTGTTGTGAATCCTGGGTTATGTTTCCGAGGCAGAGTCAGAGAACTGTAAGTTAGTACACATTGTAATGTTTGCTGCTTGGGGGCCTCGAAAGTGTGATCGGGCAATCCTGGAAGTTTGGTGACTCATTTCCCCGGGGATCTCTATATATTATTCCAGGTCAAACTCCAAAATATTAATTCTGTGACTGTCAAGACTGAGCCAAAGGTGGCATAGTCAAGAGTAGACTATGTATATAAATGCTTGTTTTTGGTAAGGGCATGAAGTGGTCAAACTGGTACAGTAAAGAATTGAAAATTCCAACACATTGTTGTCAAGAGGGTTGTCAGTAAGAATGTGTTTTATATTCATGCTAAACTTTATTTTAGTTCACATTGAGAGAGGATGGTGCCTTTTTTCTTAGAGTAGGCTATCAAAGTATAGTAATACATAGCCAATTATAGTGAGAAAATATAGCCTGATCTCTGAACGGAGGACGCATTCATTAGACTATGTGAAAGGCAGAGGTGAGTGTGCAATCAACCAGGGAAGGTAAAGAGGAGGACCAGATGTCTGTCCTTCTGTATACAGTAACAAACTGCCACCCTTCTATAATGTTATGTTGCTATGCTGTGAAGTGTGAAAATTGCAAGAAAGCACTGAGTAGAGCAGCTGCCTCGGTTGTCCTGGAGGTAAATGGTAAGGCATGATTGTTACTCTAATCTTTCTCGGGCCGGAAAGGACTTATGGCCTTCACAACAAGTTATGACTAGCAGGGTTCCATGAATGTTGAGGCCCTCTTTGCATGGACATGCCTGGTGAACTGTTGCTTTATCGTGGTTCAGCCCAATAGTCACAGCTTGCTGCAAATTATAGTTCTCAAGCAGTTATTTGCACGCCCGCTACACATGAACTCATATACCATGTATGTCTACATTTATATTGGGATGGCATTGTCCTACAATTTGGACTTGTAGTATGGATAGCTAGAGGTGTCACAATCTTTCAGATGGCGTCCCTTCTCCCCAGGGGAGAACACCCTCTCCATGCGGCTAGGGAGGTGAGGCTGCTAACCAAATGTCCCCCTAGGGGTGGTAGGATCTCATGGAGAAGGACTCCTCTCCTGGGGATAGGGATGCGATTGGGAGACACTACCCCTTAAATACCAACCCGGTAGGCTGACGGTAGGACATGAACCTTATGGGTCGAAACTCCAGGTCTAAAACCATGTGGTACTGTGAAACATCAAACTACCCTGGCGGTTTAGGTACCAAGACAAAGAAGCTCCTGAGAATGCTACAAGAGAGCAGGAAAAACACACCAATCCTTAGAAAGAAAAAAGAATGGGAGATTTGTTCAAAAATCAGCTGTACGAAAATAATGTACAGCCGAAATCTTTTAATAAATCCCCCATTCGGTGTCATTATAGTGAACAAGGTGACTGGGGGCTGCAGGTGTGTCCCCTGCACATTTGTTCACTATAATGCCATCAGGAGTTGCGGGAGTGTCCCCCGCTCCCGAATAAATAAAGTTTTTTTTTTAAAAGAGGGCACTGCAGCGCTGGTTGCCATGCATGTAAGTGAAGGGAACCGGCGTGGCAGATGGATGCAGGAGACGGCGGCACACAATGAAGTGTGCCGCCAAAAAAAGTAAGAGTGCCGGGGGTGCGGGTTATCAGAAACGTTTCGGGGAGTGAAAACTGAAAGTCATTTTCATTCAAATGACTTCATTTTTTTCTCCCTCGAACATTTCTAATTCGGCTAATTCATGGTACTCCAAAAACACCAGAACATCTGAAGTCAATGAAATGGATGTTACGTCAAGACGGACATTACTGTATCAGTGCATCAGAAACAAACAAAGGCAAAAGAGTACCGGGAAGGATACTGGAGAGAGTATTAAAGAGAACAAGAGAGAGCAGTCAACATGGAGAGACAAATTGGCAACCAGAGATCGAAGCCGAGAGAAGACCAGAAGGCAGGCCCGAGAAACTTGAGCAAGAAACATGGAGGGTGTGGTTCAATAGAACACACAAGGACATCTGGCAGGCCCAAGGGGTGTTGGCCGTGGAGAAAGCAGAAACAAGGAAGGCAATAGGCATCATGTATGGAGGCAGAATGCCAAAAGCTATACAACTGGAAGCTGGTCGCCAGTGGGTGAGAAGCAAACCGAACAAGAGAAGGAGTGGCAGATCAACCCGGTTGACCAGAAGTACATTGTTCGTAACATGCAAATAAAGCATCATACCAGTCGGCCGAGAGTCGGCCCTATTGAAGGACGGAGACTGGGTTGTGGTGGCGAGACCTGTAGAGAGTGGACCAGGTGGTCCAACAACTGCACCCGAAACCTCTAACTTTATCCATTCGCACAGCCTGAACAGAATTCACAGAGGTGGTGGCTGGACGATCTGTACAGGAAAGGAAGGTCTAGTCCCTGGTCCGCTTCCCGACAGCCAGCTGTACAGAGCTCAAGAAGCAAACTGTGATGAGAGTAGGAGCAGGCGACTGACTGTCATCTGAAATCCTACTACCCCGGTGAAGCATCCTGACCCCAATACAGGTAACGGGAGTCAACAAAAGTCTGTGAGGGAGTGGACAAGCTGTTTAAGAAACCCTTTAGACATTGCATGAAACTTAAGGCAACAAGGGTGAACAGTGAATAATATGAACTGAGAACACCTACCTCAGCAATTGAGAAGATACATTGTAAGTGACTCCGAGATCCCAACTGCATTAAAACACCAGAAAAGGGGATATCAAACCTGGAAAGTACAGCAAAAGGGGCCTAAAATGGTGTGCATGCTCTCCTTCTCTATCCAAACATTAAGTGGCTGGGAAAACCCTTTTCAGAGGAAAGATGCTCTGTACACACCCACAGAATAGTCTAAGGCTGGTCCATCGAGCCAAACCCTAATCATCTCGCATGTCAACGCCACTGTTACTCATTACTGATTGGTCAACACCAGATTCTGCCAAGAGTCCTGTATTTTCAGCACATGACCTTAACCTTGCCTTCCTCAAAGATAAGAAGAAAACCGTTAATATTGTCATTTCCTTTGAGCTTAAAGGAAAATAGAAAACCCTTTTGAGACTGTAACCACTCCAGCTGGAGGATATCCCCCTGTACAGGATGTTTGCCTGTAGGGGGTAGTCTGTAACCACTCCAGCTGAAGGATATCCCCCTGTACAGGATGTTTGCCTGTAGGAGGTAGTCTGGAGGGCGCATGTGAATCCATGAAAGATACCAACGCTGGAGAAATGGAGTTACAGGTAAGAAACGACTCCCTTCTTCAGCATTGGATCTTTCATGGATTCACATGGTGTGAATAGATTTTATAGAAGTATACATGTTAGGAGGTGATCGATACATTTACATTTTCTGCATTAATGCGAGAAGAATACATACGCAAGTAGAGAAAGGAAACAACCCTGTAAGCTGCAGGGCTTACCTTACTGGAACAGCCATTGAAGGATTGCTCGTCCCATCTACACATCTTCAGTGTGTTGCTGATGTAAGCAGTAGTGACTGGTAAATGTGTGTGGCACTGCCCATGTTGCTGCTTGGCAAATGTCTCTCATTGTCACGCTCGGCGACCGCGGCCGCGGCCGCGATCGCTGGTGCTTATGGAGACGCTGGTGCTGGAGCGGCCATTGACATGGCCGCTACGCTGCCGCACGTTCTCCGACAGCGTTCTAGCGTTCGGACGTCTTTCCGACGGCGCACTTTATCAGGAGCGCCAACCCGGAAGTCCGCGCGTTGCAACCCATTCGCGTTAGGCTTCCGGGTTAGTACGCTCCTGTCTCTGTCCTCCGTGTTCCACTTACCTCTCCCCTATTACCCCTTAGTCTTGGCTCTTCTCTACTAGCCTTGGCTCTGCTCTGCTTGCAGTCTGGAACTTCTCGTGGTATTCTACTCCCTCTCTTTCCCCTACCCTCATAATCCTCCAAGCTTCTCTTCTTTCCTTGTATTCCGCTTCAGATAGTCCTCAGCCTTTCCCCTGGTCTTCCCTTCCTGGTCGGATGGTCTTGGCCTACATATCATTTCTATCCGGTATCCAGCCTGCGTACTCCATCAAAAGGGGGTTTTTTATGCCGGTTGGCTTTTTCCCCTGCATTGGTCTGCCCCGGTTCGGGGGCCCCCCTTAGGCCCCGAGTCAGAGGGGCAGGGTGGCTTCCTCTCGAGGCAGACCCCATCTGCTTTCCAGAGAAGAAGCTTTGAGAAGGAGGAGATTTGGACTCCAGACTAAAGAAGAGTCAGCAGGTGAGCAGGAGGGCATAAGGGACACCGTGGTTGGAAAGGAATCCGTTAATTCAGGGAGCAAATCTGACAGTTTGCAACGCCAAAGAAGCAATATGGCCTCCCCTGAGCAGATCCAAGAATTAGTGGCCGCTGTCCAGGCCATGAATGTGGAATTGCAGAATGTTAAAGCCGATAATGCAGTTCTACGGCAGATGATCTCCAATCGAGAAGCTAGAGATTCCGACCTACCTCCTATGTCGTTATCCACAGGCAAATTCGATGGTACCCCCAAACGCTTAAAAGAATTCTTGGAAGCATGTTCCGTTTACTTTGCATTCCGACCGCTGATGTTTTCCAATGACCAGGCCAAGGTGGGGTACATGATATCTAACATGAGCGGAAATGCCTTGGCTTGGGCCACCCCCTTTGTGACCAACAATAACCCTATTATTAGAGATTATGGGGGTTTTCTGGCCTTATTGCGTCAGGCCTTTGAACAACCTGAAGTAACCCAAGTAGCTGCAGAGGAACTTTTGGATGTACAGCAGGGCCCCCAGGATCTGTTGACTTACATCTCCACCTTTAAACGTTTGGCCTCGGACGCTGGATGGCCAGAAAGGGCCCAATATACTATTTTCCGTCGTGGATTGAAGGAGGAGATAAAGGATGAGCTGGCCAGAATAGCCCGTCCTACTACTTTGTCAGACTTATTCTCAATAGTAACACAGATCGACTACCGCCTTAGTGAACGCAAGGCAGAGAAGAAGAAGCAGAAGGGGTATCACAACCCTCCATCCAATGCCTTTAATAGCAGACATACTGGAAGCGGTACAAGGGTCAACCATCTTCTCAAAATTGGATCTCCGGAGTGCTTACCACCTTCTCCGGATAAGAGATGGTGATGAATGGAAGACTGCCTTTCGGACACCCTTTGGCCTTTTCGAATATCGGGTGATGCCATTTGGTTTGGTTAATGCTCCAGCCGTATTCCAGCGTTTTATGGATCGCTTATTTTCTGATCTACTATTCCTCAATGTCATTGTCTACTTAGATGACATCTTGGTTTTCTCAAAATCCTTCTCGGAACATACCTCCCATCTTCAGACAGTGTTTCATCGTCTACAGATCCAACATCTATTAATCAAACCGGAAAAGTGCCTTTTCTACGCATCCTCTGTTCCTTATTTGGGATATGTCTTATCTCTGAAAGGCATAACCATGGATCCCAGAAAGGTGTCTTCCATTCTAAGTTGGCCAGCACCCACGTCGTTGAAGGAGGTCCAACGATTCTTGGGATTAGCCAACTTCTATAGGAAGTTTATAGGACATTTTTCCCAAATAGTACTGCCCATTACTTCATTGCTCAAGAAGGATGCCAAGCCTTTCCAATGGTCGGAAACGGCCAACCATGCCTTTATGGACTTAAAGAAGAGATTCTGTTCCGCACCTATTCTGGCACAACCTGATCAGCATCAGCCCTTTATAGTAGAGGCGGATGCTTCTGCAAGCGCCTTGGGAGCGGTACTTCTTCAACTCAAGGACGGACTGGAACACCCTATTGCATATCTTTCTAAGACTCTATCCGCGAGTCAACTGAACTACTCCGTAATTGAAAAGGAACTTCTAGCTCTCAAGGTGGCCTGCGAAGAGTGGAGACATCTACTTCAAGGCGGTTCACATCCTTTCACTCTACGTACAGATCATAAGAATTTAAAAATTCTTCGAAACATGGAATGTGTAAACTCCAGACAGGTTCGCTGGGCACATTTCTTCAGCCAATATGACTTTTCTATTTCCTATATTCCAGGCACTCAGAACAGCTTGGCGGACGCTCTATCGAGGTGTCAGTCCTCCGATTATCACTCTTCGTCTTCTGGTCAGAAGATGTTTTTTCGGAACCGAATAGTGGGAATAGTCTCATCATTTCTTCAAGAAGTTAAGACCGCTACTCATCCCGATTTGGCAACCTCGGTGCCGGGCGTCTTACATCCTCAACTTCGTTGGTCTGAAGGACTTTTACTGGTGGGGCAACGGTTGTACATACCTTCTAAACCCCTACAATTGAAGATTCTAGAATGGGGTCACGACCATGTTACAGCCGGTCATAGAGGTGTCAAAGGTACATTGGAATTAATCTCTCGCTCCTTCTTTTGGCCTTCTCTTTCTCACGACGTGAAACAACACTGTAAGTCGTGTATGATCTGCGCCCAAAACAAGAACCCCACTCATAAGCCTTATGGGTTGTTGATGCAACCCGTATTACCAAGCCAACCATGGTCTCAAATATCCACAGACTTTATAGTTGACCTGCCCCGATCCCAGGGGCTGACATGTCTCATGGTAACCGTTGATTCATTCACTAAGCTGGCCCACTTCTCTGCACTTAAAGGAGTACCATCCGCTACAGAAATGGCAGAAGTATTCCTTAGGGACATATTCAGAATCCACGGACTTCCGGATAAAATTATTTCTGATCGGGGCTCTCAATATACCTCTCGATTTTGGGGAGCATTATGTCAACGGTTGGGTATCGAGAGAGCCTTGTCATCCGGTTTCCATCCTCAGACGAATGGTCAGACAGAACGCCTCAATGCATCCCTGGAACAATACCTTCGATGTTATGTCAACAAGAATCAAGACAATTGGGTGAGTCTTCTACCCACCGCCGAATTCGCGTATAACAACGCTGTACATTCGGCAACTGGACTCAGTCCTTTCTTTTGTTCTTATGGCTTTCACCCGAGAAGCATACTTCCAGTCTTCTCTTCTCCCTCTAATATACCCACCATCGAATCCTCATTGGATCAACTAACTACAGCTCACTCTACCGCCCAACGAAGTCTGGTATCCGCCAGACGCCGGTATAAGGAAGTGTCTGATCGAGCTCGTTTACCGGGTCCTGATTGGAAGGAAGGAGAGCGAGTCTGGTTGTCCACCAGATATTTGCCTAAATGGGTCCACCCAACCAAACTTACACCCCGGTTTATCGGACCTTTCAAAATATTCAAGAAGATTAACCCAGTGGCTTATCGACTACAACTCCCCAAGTCCATGTCTCGGATTCACCCAGTCTTTCACTCCTCTCTCTTCCGTCTAGTGGACCCAAACACTCCTGTTAAAAGGACCACTAGACTTATGTGCAATCCACAGTCTATCCCTGAAGAATATGAAGTGTCTGACATATTAGATTCCAGATATCGCAGAGGCAGATTGGAATACCTTGTGTCATGGAAGAACTACCCTAGTTCAGAGAATTCTTGGGAACCCTGGTCATATGTTCATGCTCCTAGACTGTTAAAAAGTTTTCACCGAACTCATCCGGGGAAGCCCGGTGGGTTGGGGTCTGGAGGGAGGCATACTGTCACGCTCGGCGACCGCGGCCGCGATCGCTGGTGCTTATGGAGACGCTGGCGCTGGAGCGGCCATTGACATGGCCGCTACGCTGCCGCACGTTCTCCGACAGCGTTCTAGCGTTCGGACGTCTTTCCGACGGCGCACTTTATCAGGAGCGCCAACCCGGAAGTCCGCGCGTTGCAACCCATTCGCGTTAGGCTTCCGGGTTAGTACGCTCCTGTCTCTGTCCTCCGTGTTCCACTTACCTCTCCCCTATTACCCCTTAGTCTTGGCTCTTCTCTACTAGCCTTGGCTCTGCTCTGCTTGCAGTCTGGAACTTCTCCTCGTGGTATTCTACTCCCTCTCTTTCCCCTACCCTCATAATCCTCCAAGCTTCTCTTCTTTCCTTGTATTCCGCTTCAGATAGTCCTCAGCCTTTCCCCTGGTCTTCCCTTCCTGGTCGGATGGTCTTGGCCTACATATCATTTCTATCCGGTATCCAGCCTGCGTACTCCATCAAAAGGGGGTTTTTTATGCCGGTTGGCTTTTTCCCCTGCATTGGTCTGCCCCGGTTCGGGGGCCCCCCTTAGGCCCCGAGTCAGAGGGGCAGGGTGGCTTCCTCTCGAGGCAGACCCCATCTGCTTTCCAGAGAAGAAGCTTTGAGAAGGAGGAGATTTGGACTCCAGACTAAAGAAGAGTCAGCAGGTGAGCAGGAGGGCATAAGGGACACCGTGGTTGGAAAGGAATCCGTTAATTCAGGGAGCAAATCTGACACTCATGGGTACTCCAGATCAGAGAGCCGCAGAGGAAGCCGCGGCTCTAGTGGAGTGCGCTCTGGGCGCTGTTTGCGATGGCCTATTGTCCTTCGAGTGGCAGAAGGAGATTGTAGATGAAACCCATCTTGAAATGCCCTGTTTTAATATGGATTTTCCCTTGTTGGATGGACCAAAGGTGACAAACAGCTGCTTAGTCGATCTGAAAGATTTTGTGCGATCCAAATAATAATTCAATACCCTTTTGACATCCAGAGAGTGCAGGGCCTTCTCCGCCGGTGAAGTAGCATTTTGAAAGAATATGGGCAGAGTTATGGTTCATTTTTATGAAACTCTGAAGGAACTTTAGGAATTAAATGATTAGTGGAAAGTACCACCTTGTCTTTCATGAACCGTAGATAGGGAGGATCTACAACCAAAGCTTGGCGTTCCGAAATGCGTCTAGAAGACGTAATGGCAACTAACAAAGCCACCTTCCATGTGAGAAATTTGATGTGTGCTGCACACAAAGGTCCAAACTGAGGCTTCATAAACCCTGCCAGGACCAGGTTCAGGCTCCATCCAGGTGGAATCCTTTTTTTTGGCGGAAAGGTACGAAAAAGCTGGTTAGCCTGTCACTGTAGAGAGGGGAAGATCTTTTCTGTGTAAATCTAGAAATTGCTGATAAGTGCACTTTGATGGAAGAGATTGCTAGACCTTCTTTAGCTAACTTTAGCAGATAAGGGATAAGGAAGGATCTGATGAGGTGTTATAGCTAGCGGCTGCAGGATAGGCTGTTGTGCACACCATGCACAGAATCTTTTCCATTTTTGGCTGTAGGAAATGTTGGTAGAAGGAGCTCTAGCTGCTGCTCGAATGCGCCAACAGTCTTGAGGGATAGTCAAATGACTGAATTTGGTGTTGTCAGGAGCCACGCTGTTAACTTGAGAGAGCCTGGGTCGTGATGAAAAATCATTACGTTGTCCTGGGATAGACGATTGGCATGAGATCCTAGATGGATTGGATCATCCGCTGCCAGTTGGAGGTCCGAGAACCAGGCCTGCCTGGGCCAGTATGGAGCTACAATGATTATTCTGCAACAATCTTTGCGTATCATCTGTATCGTTTTCCTGAGAGGAAATGGAGGGAACGCGTATGCAAACACGACTTTCCATGGGAATGAAAATGCTTCCCCTTGAGAATCAGGATGAGGAATCCTGCTGGCAAATTTCTGGCGAACAGGTCTAGAGGGGTTGGCCCCACCTTGAGAAAATCTTGGCTATCTGGATGTTGTGCAGTTGCCATTTGTGTGACTGCAAGGAATCCCTCCTCAGGGTGTCTGCTTCCTTGTTCTGTATCCCTGGCAGGTGGAAAATCTGAAGTAGAATGTTGTGTTGGGTGGCCCAATGCCAGATGGTCTGTGCTTCTTGCGACAGGGTGCTTGACCGTGTTCTGCCTTGCTTCTGTAGATAAAACATTGTGGTTGTGTTGTCCGTGAGCATGCGAAGGAACAAGTTACTTACCTGTAACTGTTGTTCTCCAGCATGGGTCTGGCATGGATTCACATGCTCATCAATATTCCCCGTCGTCAGGCTGGGAATCCTCGGTAAAGAAAAAATCAGTATCAGTTTCGTTTCTGATCTGTCTTTCGTAGTAGTAACCAATCCCTGATCTCTGCGTCATACTGACCACAGCCAATGACTGCCCTCTACCTAAGCCCCGCCTCTGGCAGCCATCTTCAGATTTTTACCGCACGTTCAAGTGTTGGGATCCTCGTGCTATTGCTCTCGAGCGTTAGTGCTATTTTTTCACGTTTTTTCTCGAAAAACTTCTATTTTTCGGTCAAAAGAGCCTCAAGCTCCACCGTTTCTTCATCCGATCAACGGGGACCCATGTCGGATTCGTCTACGCCCCTCAAGGGTGAAGATTTCGTCGAGCCACGCTTTTGGAGGACTCCAGAAGTTTCTCAGGCCCATCTCGGACATGGCCCAGGAGAAGGGAAGCTCGACGCCTGGAAAGCTGTTCAGGGTCTGCCCTGGATGCCAGCTTCAGAATGTCTTTAAGGAGGACGAACACTCCCTTTGTCTTTACTGCCTACATGAGGACAAGACGCACGTGGAGAAGGACTGTGCGTTTTGCGGCAATATGTCGGAGCGGACCATGAAGGACCGCCATCAACGTCTCGCCAACTGGCTGGAAGGGAAGAGCCCGTCAGGCGAGAAGAAGAAGAAGAAGTCCGAGCGGTCTTCTAAGACCTTTGAGGACGCCTCGGCGACGGGGGTCCAACACAAGGCCAAGCACCGCGAGTCCGCTGGCACCGGGAGCGCCGAACAGTCGGGCTCTACGGGCGCCAGGCAGGGCGCATCCTCCCCGGCGCCATCAACCACAAGCCAACGCTCTGGTTCGGGTAAGAGGAAGGCCGAGCACCCGGCGAAGCTCCTGGAGAGACCCCGGTCGAGCTCGAAGGCCCCATCGGAGGGGGAGCGAGGCAGTGACCCTCCCCCCAAGGAGAAGGCGGTGAGCGCACCTAAGGTGGTGAAAGCCTTAATCCATCCGGCCAAGGCCTCTATCGAGACAGTCGCGGCGGCCCTGGCTCAGCCTGTGGAGGCTACACCAGTGGTGGCGACCTCGGGGCTCAGAGTCTCCCTGCCACTGCGGAGGGAGTCCTCTTTTATGCCCATCGACAGGAACCCCGTGAAACCCCCGACGGAGAAGAAAAAGGGGGGGCAGGAGGTCGTCGTGGATTCGGCCTCAACCTCTGAGGAAGAGCTGATCGAAGTCTTAAGCCATGGCGTTGGCGTGGAAGAAGACCAGCCTGTCGGGAGGGACCCCGATGTAGGAGACGACGATAACGTCGAGGGTGCCGACGGGGCCCCTGACGGCCCATCAGACTCCCCTCAACCAGTGCCGCAAGACAACTCGGCGGCCATTTTGTTGGCTATACAGTCCTTATGCTCGGAGATAAGGACGAGACTGCCATTACCACCAGCGGAGGAACCCCTCCCGACGGGGGACCCGGAGCCAGGCCCTTCTGGGAGCCCTCCCCCTAAGAGAAGAAGGATTCATCCTCCACCTCCTTTTCAGCCATCGCGCCCTGTTCAGCCCTCCTCCCCGTCCACGACTCGTGGGGATGATACGGGGACTGACACGGCCGCGACGGGTACGGACGACGAGGTTTACGACGAGGATCTGCCGTCACCTCCCACCCGGGCTTCCCCGCCCGACGAGATTGGATCGTTTCACTCCATGATCGCCAGGGCATCCGAGCTTCTCCATCTCTGCCCGGAAGTGAAGAAGAAGGAAGGGTCCTTTATCAACGGCACGAGGCCAAGAGGAAGACGGTCCTCTCTGTACCTCTACTGGACGATATTTGGGATGAGGGCCTCGCCCTCCTCAAGAACCCATCCATGACGCCGGCTAGAAAGGATCGGTACGAGAAGAAGTACCGGGTCCCGGACGCGGCCCCCTTGTGCCTTCGGGCACAGCCGACCCCAGACTTGGTCGTCTCCGCGGCGGCCAGGAAGAAAGCGGGGGGGGGCGCGGCCTCTACGTCGACCTCCCCGCCGGACGGCGAGGGAAAGAAATTAGATACGATGGGACACAGAGTCATCTCGTCTGCAGCGACGACGATTAAGGCGGCCAACGCCTTGGCTATCGTAGCCCGCTACGACAGGGAGTTGTGGTACAAACTGGCCCCCCTGCTGGACTTCCTACCGGACGACAAGAGGGCGGAAGCCCTAGAGATCTTGCAGGAAGGAGAGGTGGCGTCGGACCACGCCATTACGATTGCGACGGACATCGCTGACACTGGATTTCGCCAGTTGGGCAACGGCGTGTGCCTTAGGCGGCGTGGATGGCTCAAGGCTACTGACTTCCGTCAGGACGTGCAGACCAGAGTCTTGGACATGCCGTTCGACGGAAACAACCTGTTTGGGAAAACAGTGGACGATTCCCTTCAAGCCATCAAGGCAGACACGGAGACGGCCCGGGCTCTTGGGGTTCTCCAGCAACGGCGGCCGCCCTTTCGGAGCGGCGGAGGCAAACAGGGTGCCTCCAAAGGTTCCGGCGGCGGATTTTCCACCTACCGTCAAGCGGCCTGTTCGTCGTCGCAGGAAGCTTACAGGGGACGAGGCAAGTCAGGCGGACCCCGCCGTCGTCGCCAAGGAGGACAAGGCGGCAAAGCCTCGTCGAAGCAGGACTGAACCGGCCATGGGGTCGGGCCACCACCGAAGCACCCCGGTGGGAGGCGGGCTGGCAAGCTTCGTCAGCGTGTGGGAGTCCATCTCCACCGACCGTTGGGTGCTGGACGCCCTAGCTCAGGGTCACGCGCTCGAGTTTCTAAAGAGGTGCCCGCGCGTCCCCCCTGTGGCCAGGAAAGAACATCACGTCCCTCAACTTCTCTTGGAGGTAAAGGCGATGCTCAAGAAGGGCGCCATCGAGCTCGTCCCAAAGAGGCTTCGGGGCTCCGGAGTTTACTCAAGATACTTCCTCGTGAAGAAGACGACGGGAGGATGGCGTCCCATCCTGGACCTGCGACGACTGAACAAATTCATCAAGGCACAGAAGTTCCGGATGATCACCCTCCAACACGTTCTGGGTCAGCTGGAGGAGGGCGATTTCCTGTCGTCGTTGGATTTGGAGGATGCCTACTTCCATATTCCCATCCTAAAGGGACACCAAAAGTTTCTCAGGTTCGTGGTCCAAGGGCGTCACTACCAGTTCAGAGCCCTTCCCTTCGGACTGAGGTCGGCACCCAGGGTGTTCACCAAGTGCCTCGCACCGGTGGCGGCGCAGCTGCGCCAAGAGGGGATCCACGTCTACCCCTACCTGGACGACTGGCTCATCCGAGCGAAGACGAAGGAGCTCGGCGTGGAGCACACGGCAAGGACCGTCCAACTTCTCACGGACCTGGGATTCTCCATAAACTACGCCAAGTCCCACCTGGTGCCCGCGCAAGACGCACTGTTTCTGGGAGCGAAGCTCGACACAGTGTCGCTTCTGGACTCTCCGTCGGAGGAAAGGACGAGGGCCATCTTGGGCAAGGTGCAGCGGATGCTGGTTGCGGACGCGGCCAAAGTGAGGTCCATCAAGTCCCTCCTCGGAATGATGTCTTCTTGCATTTACCTCGTCCGCCTGTGCAGGCTCCGGATGCGCCCGTTGCAGGAGTTCCTGGACGCGCGCTGGATCCAGACGACGGGCAGCTTCGAGGAGAGGATCACACTTGCGAGAGTTTCCGACGAGCGATCCGGTGGTGGGGCACCCGCGTGCATCTGACGGCAGGCATGGACTTCCAGACCCCTGGCCACCAGGAGACAGTGACCACGGATGCCTCCCTGGAAGGGTGGGGAGCGCACACCGAAAATCTGCACGCGAGAGGCCTTTGGCTCCCGACGGAGAAGTCCCTCCATATCAACGTCCTGGAGCTCCGTGCAGTGTTTTGGGCCCTCAGGTCCTTTCTTCCGTCCCTCAAGGGCAAGGTGGTGAGGATCTTCACCGACAACACCACCACCATGTTCTACATCAGGAAACAGGGCGGAACCAGGTCCCCAGCCCTGTCCATGGAGGCGCAGGATCTGTGGCATTGGGTCGTCGCCCAAGGGATGTTTCTGGTGCCGTTTCATCTGGCAGGGATAAAAAAAACACCATCGCCGACTCACTCAGCAGGGAGCTGCGCTCGTGCCACGAGTGGGAACTACGACAGGATCTAGTGGACCGCCTCTTCCGACGGTGGGGCACACCCCAGATCGATCTGTTCGCAACGGCGACGAACTCCAAGTGCCGGAGGTTCGCCAGCAGGTTTCCCCAGCCGAGGAGCATGGGCGATGCTTTCTCGTTCCCCTGGGAGAGCCTGTTTCTATACGCGTTCCCTCCATTGCCATTACTGATCCGGCTCATCAACCAGCTCAAGAGGTCACGGTGCAGGATGATCCTCGTCGCAGCTACGTGGCCGAGGCAGATATGGTTCCCGGACCTTCTGGACTTGTCAGCGTCCCTTGTCCCTTGTCAGTGCCCAAGATCACACAGTTGAAGTACACTTTAAAAGTCTTTGCAGATAGTTCAAAAAGGAGTTAGATCAGTTCAGAAAAGTTAGTTAACAGGTCTGAGGTCACCGCAGGATAGAGAGTCAAGGATTTACGGGACACCTTGAACAGTCTGTTGCAAGGGAGACCAGACGGGACACAGTACCTTCAATGGTGAGAAAGCTTCAGCGGGGGCAGTTGTTCCTGGCAGCGGGTGCAAGTCAGTGCTTCGTCCAGGGGAAGAGAAGATCTCGATATGGAGGAAAGCTGGAGGTCGTTGCACTGCCAGGGAAGAAACCAGCCGCTGAGTTTCCTGGTGAAAAGGTACTACCCTTTTATTCGCGGTAGTGGTGAAGCGTGGCTTTCCGGCCACCGGGGTGCTTGGCACGGGCGATTCGACCACGAGACGATCCAGGAAGGCGAAAAGAGGGCGAACTGGTTAACCCCACTAGCTCAAAGGAAGAAGACTCTCCTGTCGTTGGGAAGTGGTGAGTCGGTTCAGCAGGGCTCCACCGGTGGTGTCGTTGTTGCAGGTTGGCTCAGCTTCTCCCTCTTCGGATTCTTTAGGTCCTGTGGAGACTTCTGAAGTTCCAGTCCCCAAAGCCCTGCTTTTATGCAGAAAACCCCCATTCATCAGTCCTAGCTGTCACTCAAACATGCTAAGTGGTGAGCCGGGCGGCTCACCACTGGGCCAATCACACAAGAGTGCGACTTGAGTTGCCGAGGCAACTCAGTCCAGGGTGCCTATTCCCCCTCCCACACATCCTGTAGACCCAGACAGAGTGGCACCACTTTTGGAGGCTTCTGTGCAGAAGCCTGCCAAAAGTGGAACAAAGGACTCGACTTGGGTTGGAGTTACAGAGGCGAACACAAACGCCATTTTGCAAAAAAGACCCAACCGGGGAATAAATATTAAATAATCCGGCGATATCTTTAACATTGCACCAAAAAAATGGTGCATATAAAATGAATGGGAAAATCCCATAGGAAATATTCTGGTGGAATATTTCGCATGGTAACCGCTGCCACCAGCCAGAAACTCGACAAGGGGGGACTGGACAGTACCCCCTTGAAAAACAGACCCAGGGGCAATCGAATTACCCCTAGTAGTACTTCCACAATATGATGGTTTGTACTGGTTCTGTTCACAATTTAAGACTAGTAAAGCCAATGGTGACTTTACATGCCCTGGGAGACAGTAGTCAGTCCCAGGGTATGGAGTCTATGTTTGGGGGTCACTATGACACCCCTGTCTTACTGCACTGAGGGTGCTGTGTAACACACTTACCAAAAACACATGAAGCCCTATGAAGTAAAAGACCCCATAGCCCATAAAACACATTACAAAGTCAAAGGATATTCTCAAATCATGCCTAAGAGTGGGAGAAAAAGAGTCTCACTCTTAGCAGGAGAAAAAATTAAACCCCAAAAATCCAGCAAAGCTGCTGGGGGACTCACTAGGTTTGGGAAATTAGCCTTTACAGAGAATTCTCCCTAACAATGTCTGTTGCCAGACACATTGCTCCATTACCTGTGTCGATGTGGCCCACAGAGGTCTCAATAATATATTGGGGCACAATTTCACCACCACCAGACCCGCCATGAATGAGGCCTGCTTGTCCTTAGGGATATCGGGCAGAAAGTCTGATCTCCCTCCACAGGTATTGATTAGCTGCAGCGAGGATAGCATCCACGTAGGCCTGCCTGAGGTGTAGCCCGGCATTTCAATAGACCTTCTTCCCATATGATTTGAGGGTCTTTTCTTCCTGGTTAAGGAGGGCTGTCGTGGCAGTACTGGACGAGGAAGCCTGGGGTTTGGCGTACACGGACGCAGCCTTGATTTCTGATGACTGGGGCTGCGGGTGTGTAGAGAGTAGTATGCTGTCCCCCTCAGTTTGCCTGAACCTAGAATCAAGCTTTTTGTTGACTGGTTGTGTGGAGTGGGGCTTGAGCCAGTCCTTCCTTGGCCAAAGCTTCCGCATCCCTTTGTAGCGGGATGCCCGACCGAGCCTCAGCCTTGATGCTCAGGACCTCCGCCAGAACTCCAGCTTCAGGGAGCTCCTTTTGTGGATGGGGAATACCCAGATATTCTGACAAGCCTGCAATCCTGTTGTGAAAAGCGTTCGCCGAGGAGGGCGTATACTGCTGGCGGTCTGGGGCCACACCAGTGTTGTTGGAATCCCTGCACTGGGCTGCTCCGGCAGTGGAGCCGGAGGAGGAGGCATGAGGTTAGTTGCAGCGGGCTGCGCCAGGGTGGCCGGTGGCAAAATGTCTTTAATAATGCCCCTGAGGATTGTACCCATGAGTGACATGAACTGGTAAAAAAAAAACCTGTCCTCACAGGCTGGCTGCGAGTGGTCTTTCGAGGGGGCAGAGAGGGCGAATATGCCAACCGTCTGCCTAGCCCCTGTCCGTACATGGGGATATTGTACCCAGCCCCTGGCATTTTGGGATACGACGTGGACCAGGTGACAGGCGTCAGTGGAGCCCACTCTGTCCTAAGAGTCAAACTTCTCCTTTGCCGATCGCTGGCTTGACTGGCCTTTGCACCCACCTTAGAGCCTCCCCTCCTTTGCTGCTTGGGAGTGGCAGCCATCATGTCTCGATGTGCCATCTTGTCCACACCTTGAGCACGTGGAGCTGTAGCTGGTGTGTTTCCGGGCTTGGCCTCTGGCCCACCCTGCACCTCTGGTGTACACCCGGTAGGCAGTAAGCCCTCAGCCTCCTGACCGGTAGTGCCGGTCCTGCATGAAGGCGCTCCCTCGGGGAAGGACCCGGTATAAGTGCAAAGCCCCTCTGGACGGGTCCCGGTGGTCGTAGAGCTCACAACCCCTTCGTCTGCAGGACCGGGAGGGCCCTTGGACCCCTCAGCCATGAGGCCGGTAGCTTTGTGAGCCTCGGTGCTCCCTGCGCCGGTGTGAGGGCCAGACTGACCACTCCCACCAGAGGGCTTCCCTGGGAAGGAGTCGCCTCTGCGGGGTGCTTTAGAGAAGAACACAACTGTCTTCTGTGTCTTCCTCCGGACGTAGTCCTCGATGTTCTGCGGAGGAGTCATGTTGAAGAATTCCCTCCAACACTCGAGTCAGTGCTTGAGTGACCTGAGTGTGAGGGAGTCACAAGCGGAGCATCCGTCCCAACCGTGGTCCTCACCAAGGCATCGAAGACCAGCGCAGGGGATCTGCTGTCGGGAAGGAACCGTTGCACGATGGACACTTGCTAAAGCCTGTCGGGGCCAACATGCGCCGGGGACAGAGCTAGGGCATCGGTGGATGGTGTTCCCAAGTCTGCAATAGAAAGAAAAATTAGATAAAATGCTGGGGAAGTGCGTGGAATTACGAGCCAAGGCCTCACCCAGGTGCGCTAGTGGCAGGGTCCGTTCCCATCAACGCGGAAAAGGGGACTGAGGTGTGGTGCCGATGGGCAGGGATAAGAGAGCCCGTGCTCCTGAGGCAATGGGCAAGTAAATTTGAAGGGGAAAAGTCTTTCTGGTGGAAAAGATGTTCTGTTCATGTCCCTCACGAGGGTCGCTCATACAGGATGGAGGAAAGGGTACTGGATGTAGGAGTACATCTTGTAACAGGAGGTGTAATGGGAGAAGGCATACCTTATTGAACCAAGCATTGCAGGACGGCTCTTCCGACCTTTCCTTCAGCCTCTCCTCATCCCTCCATGCAGTAATGCTTGACAAAGGTGAGCGGGACTGCCCGGCATATGTTCGACATGGGAATCCCTGCCCACAGCGCTGCTGAAGATCCCACTGCTCTAGTGAATTGAACAGGTCCTTGTAGCACCGATTGCCCTGGCTGTGCGCTGTGAAATTGTGGCGGAGACCCATCTAGCAATACCTTGTTTTGAAATAGGTTGACAGGTTATGGGGGTACTGTTGCGCTGGAAGATGGCCACTGCCTGAAAGGGCGCAGTTGAAGGCAGAGAAATCCTGCGGCATAATTACACTTGCTGTGGGTCCCTTTGCCCCGAAAATGCTGGAGGGCAGCAGCGGAAAAGGGCTGTGACCTCCTGGGTTGCGGCGAGCGGGCTGCTCTGGCCCGTGGCCCACAACACACCAAAGTGATCCTCTGTGGCGGTGCATGCCAACATCCGTCCTATACTCGTGGCCACCTGGGTGCCCGCTGACTGTGCTTGGCCGCAACGGTGAAACAGTTTGTGACCGGACGGCAGCCTGGAGGCTGTCATACCCTGGTGCCGCTGCAGATCCCAGAGTGCTGAGGGCAGCTGGTGTGTGAGACGAGCCCGCAGTCCCCTCGCCCGCCTCGACCAGACCCGCAACAAGGAAGGTGGGTGTTGTGGGTGGGAGGGGCGCAGCGGGTCTCTGCGTGTGCTGCGGCCATCTGGCCCATTGCCTCCACCTCCTAGCCCATCACCAGCATTGCCGCGTTGGCCTCAGTGCCTTCGCTGGGCCCGGGCAGGCGGCGGCTGTGTGGCTATATTCCACAGCAGCACATCATTACAAAGCCACACAAAAAGCCCCCCCCCCTCATGAGGAACTGCAACGGGGCTGTGCCCCTTAACTTTGCCAGATAGGGAGTGCCCCCCACCCTCCCCCATGAGGAATAATGACGTGGCCTCGCCCCCTCAGCATGGTTGTCCTGTACACGCCACGGCTAAGCACGGGGCCCCAGCACAGACAGGCCACCTGGCCTGATGCTGCAACCAGCGAGACCACTCTTGGGCACTCCCGGAGGTTGCCCCGTCTGCATTTAACCACAACAAGGCCTCTCACCCTACACCCTGCTGGCTGGCTGGACCGGCAGATACTCAACCTTACCCTTGCACGAGCGGAGACTCCTTAGGACACTGGGGCACCACAAGATCTGTTGCCACCACCCTCCCCATCATGGGCAATCCGAAAAAAGACAGGCCAAGATGGACCAGTTCGCAAAGACCGATCAACATCCCTCTGCGCCCGCTGCGATGCAGGACCCAAGCAAGTTGGACATTTCCGCCTTGAATAAGACCCTACTGGCCCTCAAGTCCAGTACGGAAAGTCTTGGGGACAAAATAGATGCTCTGCCCTGCAAAGTGGACGTGTCAGCTGTGCAAATCGACAAGCTCTGTGGCTGCATGACCGAGGCGGAGCCAAGAATTGGCGATGGGGAGGATAAGGTTGCGGTACTACAGCGCAAAGTTGCCTCTCTTTAGCAAACGGTCAAGAAGGTGGTGGTGAAAAATTACGATCTTGAAGGGAGGTCCAGGCAAAACAATAAGTTACTCACCGTAGTGACTAACGTACTCTTAGCCCACAGTACCCTTTCCTCCATACGTCCCCCCATCCTCTCCCCTAATAAAACATTAGGCAATGCTAATATTGTTGATGCATCAATGGGGACTGAGGAATGGCGCCAGTGGGCGCAGTCAGTGGAGCGCATGCTCCCAGGGCCACGCGCCTCTATATTTAAAGGGGAATAAGATTTTTTCTGGTGAAAAAGGTTCAGTCTACCGTCCCTAGCAAGGGACGCCCATACAGTATGAAGGAAAGGGGACAATGGACTAGGAGTACTAGGAGTACGTTAGTCACTACGGTGAGTAACTTATAATATATTTCGGTTAGGTACGCAAGTGGTCAGCGCAGCATTGGAAAATATCAGGACGGTCAATGTTTGGGGCGTACACATTCACATTCACAAAAAGAAAGAATCCGCCAACCCGCTATCTCCCCTGCCACTAGGAGATACCGGCCATCATCATCCTCGATCTGCTTATGAAGCTTGAATTCCAAGGAGCGGTGTATGAACGTTGCCACCCCACAGGAGTTTGTAGAGAAGGATGAGCAATACCTATGAACCCACCTGGCAAGGGTAGTGAGCCTACCACCCTTGGGCAAGTGTTTCCTGTAGGCATAAAACATTATGGTTCTTGGCGTAATTTGAGATTGGTTGCGCCTTTTTACTATTAGTAAATCCACGCATATTCCAGATCCAAAGTGCGATTCCACCCTCCGAACCGCTAGATTCTCCCACCGCACTTGTATAGCTTTGTGGTTATCAAGTCTAACCGGGGCATACACCATGGCCATCGGGAAAGTTTTCCCCCGTGGGGGACAGAGGGGCCTCAGAGCATAGTGATGGTTTGTGATGTCCAAACATTTTGCTTCTTGACATAGCTGTACCCGATTAACCCTAACATCAAAAACTCCCTTAACCTCAACAATTTGACACCATCCCACCCACACCAGAAACCATAACATATCGGTCACGTATCCGTCCCCCACCCTACAATTCACCCAACATTGACACCAAGTAGTGGCGCCTTAGCCACTGAGCACGGGGGAATGTTGGTGGCTGGGTTCTCGGTATAGCTCAAGGCGTATTACCACATCTGGCGCTTGGGTTCAAAAGGTATTTATGAAACATATTAGGAATGTCCTGGAAGCACTAACAGGTCTCCCTGCAATATGGAGTTAGCGCATGCAGGCATGTCGCCAGCAGGGCGATGGGGCAATCAGCGGGGGTGGAACCCGAGTTCCAGAATATCCATTGTGAACTGTTCACAGCTTTGGGGGATGTGAAAAAGGAGACTTTGCCCCCGCGTACCACCCTGAGCTTGGCCGGGTATAGCATCGAGTAGCAAATTCCCTTCTTTTTGAGGATGTTTGTCTGTCTGATATGTCTTTCTTTGGTCCTGGACCCGAGGACTGAAATTGGGGAAGTGGCATATGATGGAAGACCCCCATCTCAGGACTTGTTTTTGCCTGGTGGCATGGAGCATGATGTCTCTATTACGTTAGCTGAAGATCCAAGCTATGATGGCCCTTTCCGGGGCCCCAGGACGGGGTTTGGATGCCAGGGACATGTGTGCTCGCTCCACCATGAACACATTCGTGACCGGGGGGTGCTCCAGAACATTCATGAGAAGTTTCTCTACGAACAGCTCCATGTTCTCCGCCGGGGTGGAATCAGGGATCCCGGTTATTCGGATATTACTGCTACGTCCCGTCCCCTTTCCTCCATAGTGCATGGGCGATTACAACTGAATGTAGCCCCAGTGTGGAGAGGTGACCCTCCTTAAGAAAAGTTTCTTAATACTGCCAGCCTGAATGTCGCATCTGACCTGGAACCGGCATCCAAACAGTAGTGCTTGCAAAAAGCCGAGGGAGTGGCCGACTTGGCCGCCCAGCTAATGACCTGCCACGGGACATGTCTCTGAAACACGACCGGTATCACAAAGGAAAGGTAAACTCCCTGATTTATTGTTGTAGGGGGATCAATTCTAAAAAGGGAATACAGATATAATCTAAACACAAAAGGAAGAATTGATTACCCCTCTCTACACCAGCCTAGAAGAAGGAAATGGGCTGGTTATTATAAATAGCTTAACAAACAAATGACATAGGGTTCACTAAATGACAAGAACACAACATGACAATTTTAGAACACAATCAGGCTTATTTTAATATTCATAATGCACAGCTTAAAAGAACAGTACTAAAAAAGATTGAACAAATAAATACATGAATATTGCCAAAGTTTCAAAACAAAGATTTGAAGAATTAAAAAACAGGGGAGTGGATCACTAGATGAACAGTACTAAGCAGAATTAATTCATTGGACTACTATCATTAGTGGTCTTTTTAGGAGATAGTCGACATGTTTCGACCATACAATAAATTAGACACTATGGGCCTCATCATGAGTTTGGCGGTAACCCTTAAATCCGGCGGTAGCTCTGTTACCGCTGGATTTAAGGGTCCGCCAAATCAGGGCTTCTGCGGATTTCTCCCCAGCTCTGAGCTGGAGGGAAATCCACCGAAAATTCGCGCACATACCGCCGGCGGGAAATCCGCCGGCGGTATGAGCGCGAAATTTCGCCATTGAGCCCAATGGGGAATTCCTGAATGTGCTCAATGGGGAATGGGGATTTCCAAATCCGCCAAACCCGTGATCCGGCGCTAATAGCACCGGTGGGTTTGGCGGTAGGGCAAATAGCGCCAGCGCTATTAGCGCCGGCGTCACCGCCCAACTCGTGAGGAGGCCCATATCTCTGGTGTCTTTTCGGAGATTGTTGTCACGGCCATCTTCAGGACAAAGGATTTCTTCCGGGAGATCTTCAAATAAATGATTTACCCCGTTTTGTAATGCCAAAATTGCATCACTGATCTAAAAAAATACAAACAGGTGATTATTAACTAAAAGTGATCTCGTGTCGTGTACAGGTGTTATTAGACCCAGTTTCTAATACCGAAATCTGAGCGCAAGCCAGAAAACATTTATCACACATGGTTTACAAAGAACCAGGAAAGGCTTGTACATTTCGCCAAAGACCTTTTTTCTAATCAGAAGGGGAAGGCGGGAGTTAACTGAGTGTTAAAGTAGCTTCATTCAATGTTTTGGTTTCACATATACACAAAGAGACAAATGACATATCAAGTTAAAAATAGAAATAACAACACCGATCTCTTACTTTCTTTTCCAGGCTAGGTGAGAAAAGGTTGACATGGGTTGGTCAAATATAATTTCTTTAGGGGTGCCAAAAAAAGTACCAGTGTTGGATTTAAGGCAGGGGACGTCTTGTCCTACAATATAATAATTATTGTTAGTTCTCATAGATAGGTTCATTTTGAATACACTGGAGTAATTTACAGTTTGCAGTGTAGTGCCAGACAAGGAGTGAAAGGCTAGCAGGGTCGTCGTTTGCCCCAAGTCAAAATGTTCTCATTTAAAAGGGAGAGCTCTGTTGCACTAAAGTGGCTCCATGTTCTAGGACATAAAGTACTACATAATGTGAAACTGGATCTCTCTCTGTCCACATTCAGTATGCCACAACGTTATAGGCACTATTCAGGGGACAGTTTAAGGCCAGAAGTGTGCACAGGCCTGTCATACGACCAAATTGCAAGGTTGCTTTTAATCAAAAACCAAGATTCAATGGCTTACTTTTAAACGTCTTAACTAATGCTGCAATTGTAGAATGCTAACGTCGTGTTCACATTGAGCTCTGCTTCAGAGCAGTTAGAAAGGAGGTTACTACACAGCCCAAAGGGTAGCTGGTGGGTGCAAAGACACTGTGGGATTACTGTGCAAGATAGAGAAAATTAAAGCCACAATTAATGATCTGAAGGGTATCAAAGGAAAGCATCAAGTGTTATTGTTATGTAAAGTAGGCAGTGACTTATTTCAAAACGACGGCTTGTCAATGCTAGAGTGGATAGAAACGGCTGTTGTCGAGATGCTGTTTTCAAAATGCCGTTGGGATACGGCCAGGCAGGAAATCTAGCAAGCTGATAGCGCGACAAAACACAGCGTAAAGAAGTCTGTTAAGAAGAGCTGGTTAAGAAGAAAACATGGGCCCCATTATGGCAGACATCGAAAAAATTCTCTGCGTATTCGGGATATAAAATTAATGTTGCTAAATCCGAGTTGTTCCCATTAAATTCCAGCATAGGGGCCATTTCTAATGTACAACAATTCAAATGGTCCCCGACCATGTACGATATCATGGCCTCTAGGGATAAAAACACACTATACGCTGAAAACTATGGGGATCTACTGCAATCTCTTTCTATTAAACTCTCATTTTGGACCAAACTCCCGATCTCTCTTTACGGGCGAGTAGCAATACTCAAGATGGTCGTGCTCCCTAAACTGCTTTATCTTTTTTGCAACATTCCTATCTGGCCAGGTAGAGGATTCTTCACAAGACTTAAGACGTTGGCCTCCTCATTTGTGTGGGGAGGGAAAACTGCTCGGCTAAATGGTCAAAGATGGTGGAGCCTTTCTCGAGGGGAGGGATCGTAGCTCGGGACTTTGAATTATATTACCTTGCTGCGCAGGCACACTTCGCGAGGTACTGGTATAACACAGATGATACAGCCACACACATCCCTCGAGAAAAATACGCTGCATCGCCGACGAACCTTCGGTCGGTGATGTTTGACCCCCAAACGCAGAGATCTCTGTGAATTCGACCCAGTCAGTACTACGACAAGAGCCTGGTTTAAGATCTACAAAAGAATTGGCCTAACAAACCCGTACGACCCTTAGATCCCATTATGGGACTTTCCAGGCATAACACCAACATTTGACAAGGCTATTGTTACGCTCACCTGGCTCCCACAGGGGCGTCGATCTGAACTGGACAGCTGCGGCCTCCACCAATGTGACGCGTAGTGCCGAGATGATGGACTGGGCTGGCCCACCTAGCTTCGTTTGCTTGGCCTGTAGGAATATTCTTCTGATGGTTTGGAAAGATGAGCTCTCCATCCTGCCTTGAGCGCAGGGGCACGTAGATACCAGTTACTTCACTGGCTCGAAGGAATTGGTGAGTTCCAGAACAATATTGACTCTGAAACTCCCGGCAAGACGCCTTAAGTATGTTGTTCGTAAGAGTTCAAATGTCTGACTTTCACTCTTGTCCGATTCCTTGCAGGTTGCAGCTTGACCCTCGCGAAGAGTTCCTCGTGGCAACTGGTAATATTCAGGTAAGGATTTGTATTATCCAACACAGCCCGATAAAATAATGTCAATATGTAACCTGTTGCTTTCTCCCTTATTCAGGCGCTGAGAGAAAGTATGAAGTCTCGGGGAATAATGCCTCCGGCGGTAAAATCAGATAAGTCTATTGTGGTGAGAAGGTTTCCCCTTGTGTGTCCCTTTGTTTCACCTTGCTGTCCTTTTGTTTCCCCTTAGGGGCGGGGTTTGGCGAAGATGCAGTGGAAGTTGCGCCGACCCGTGAAGAGGAATAGTACACCCGGTGGTAAATCAGGTAAGTCTATGGGGGGTAACTAATATTGCCTCTGTGTATTCCCTTGGCTCTCCTTGCTGTTCTTGTCTTCCGCTTAGGTGCCGGAGTGCGGCAGGAACATGCAGGAGGATGCGGTAGAATGTGAAGATGCTGCGAAGGCCGGTGAGTTCAGCCCGGCGCTGCAGTAGGCGAGGCGACGTGCATAAAATAACTTCTTTCTTCCAGCTCGAAGGCGCGATGGATCGGGAATTCAGGTAAGGATCAAAGGTATTGCTCTTGTTCTAACCTTTTCTCCTTCTTTCTCCCTTTTTCTAGGAGCTCCAGACTCGAGGCGGGTGTGGCAGGAGACTGGATGCAGACTTGCAGGCACGGTGAGCGTTACGCTGCTGGATGCAGAATAACGCGAAACGTGTGCTGCTCTTAGGGTGTGGTTTAAATAGCCTCCAAAGTCATCCCAGGTAAGTATTCCTCCCCAGCCCTCCCCCCCCCCCCTTTTGGCTTGGAGCTCTTTCAGCATGGTCTGCATCAGGTAAGTTTGCAGCATGGTCTGCATCAGGTACGTTTTAATCTATGAGCCTGGCGCCTATAGCGCCAGGACTGACTCTCCATATGAGCCTGGCGCCATAGACGCCAGGACTGCACCCGAATAGCCCCTAGCAGGGGTTGTTGGGCTTGCTTGGGATAACTTGATGCCTGCTTCCGGGCTTGCTGGACTTGGTCTGGGTCCCCGGGGGTGGGCATCATGACAGCACTCCCCCCCCAAGGCCCCTCCTAAAGTCGTTCTTCCCTGTGGTTTCGGATTGTCTGGGAAATTTCGGTGGAATATTTTCACCAAACGGGTTGCATGAACATGGTCACTAGGTTCCCATGACCTTTCCTGTGGTCCGTAACCTTTCCAGTCGATTAAATAAAAAAGTTTTGACTTTATCAGCTTGGAGTCCAGGATGTTCTTAACTTCAAATTCGGGTTCCCCGTCTACAAGGATGGGGTCTGGTGGCTTGGTTAGTCTTGTCCCTGTTTGCACTGGCTTCAAAAGTGACACATGAAAGACGGGGTGAATTTGCATATTAGCAGGTAAATCCAACTTGACAGCCACCAGGTTGATAATGGCCTTAATAGAGTAAGGTCCCAAATATCTGGGGTTAAAGGTCCGTGTTCCCTTTAGAGGTATATGTTTTGTGGCTAACCATACTTGGTCCCCTATCTGGTATTGTGGAGTATCACTTCTATGCCGATCAGCATCTTTCTTGTATTTTTCTTTCGCCTGTTTTAAATGTGCAGTTGCTTTCTTAAAGGCTTGTGTAATCGTAGCGTGCAGATGGTCCACTGCGGGCATTTCTAAGTCTTGGGGAGAGGCGCGGTCTGAGGTTCGGGGATGGTGCCCATATAAGGTATAAAAGGGGCTTTGTCCAGTTCCAGAGTGTACTGAATTATTGTATGCATATTCGGCGATCCAAAGAATGTCTTTCCAATTACTCTCAGTCTGATGTAACATACAACGCAGGTATTGTTCGAGAGTCTGGTTGGTCCTCTCCGTTTGACCATCGGTTTGGGGGTGGTGACTGGTTGATAACCTCACATCGATTTGCGCCAATTGACAGCATTTTTTCCAAAAATGTGAAATGAATTGACTGCCCCGGTCAGAGACCAATACGGATGGAAATCCGTGTATGCGAACAATGTTTTCGAGGAACTCCTTGGCCAGGATTGAAGCTGAAGGTAATCCCTTTAAAGGAATAAAGTGGGCCATCTTGGAAAAAAGATCCACAATAACTAGAATGGTGTTAAATCCATTGCATGGGGGTAGATCAGCAATAAAGTCTAACGATAAGGTGTGCCATGGTGTAGGTGGAATGTCTAAAGGTTGCAAGAGTCCAGCTGGTTTTTTCTTTTGACTTTTGTTTTGGGCGCAAATGCCACAAGACATCACAAATGATTTAATATCCTTTCGACAGGTGTGCCACCAGAATTGTCTTTTAATTTTAGCTTCAGTTTTTGCAATACCTGGGTGCCCTTCCATTAGGGTATCATGATAACGGGAAATGACTAGCTCTTGTAGTTCCTTGTGTGGCAGAAATAGCCGCCCTTGATAATAAGGCAGATCATTGGTGACAGAGTAGTCTGGTCCTTTCTTTACCCAGTCCTGCAGGGCTGTAGGATCAAAGAGTTGCTGGATCTTTACCTGAATGTCCTCTAGTGTCTGTAGAGTAGTCATGCCAAGAATCCTTTGTTCGGAAATTATAGGTACTGGTTCTGGGTTCACTTCTACCTCTCCCATCCCTATTCGGGATAAGGCATCTGCTTTACCATTCTTACAACCTGGTCGATAGGTTATCACGAAATCGGACTCGGCAAAGAACAATGCCCATCGGAGTTGGCGTGACGATTGGGCCTTGGCTGTCTTTAAATACTGTAAGTTCCGGTGATCATTGATCACCGTAATGGTATGCCTGGCACCGAGAAGATAGTGCCGCCAAGCCTTGAAGGAGGATTTAATGGCTAATAACTCCTTGTCGGTAACCGCATAGTTTAACTCGGGTGCCGAGAACTTTCTGGACCAAAAGGCTACTGGGTGAAGCTGGCCAGTTTCAGGGTCCTTTTGAGACAGGACAGCCCCCATGGATAGACTGGATGCATCAGTTTCCACTATGTATGGAAGTTCAGGGCGCGGGTGCTTTAATACAGGTGCAGACGTGAATTTCGCTTTCAGCTCTTGGAAAGCATGTTCAGCTTCTTCAGTCCACATAAAGCGTTTATTTTTTCGGAAGAGTGCTGTGATGGGCTGTACATGTGAAAAATCCGGGATGAATCTGTGTTAGAAATTGGCAAAGCCGAGCATGCTTTGTACTCCTTTACCTGAACTTGGTGATGGCCACTTAAGGATTGCGAGCTATACACAGCTCCTGCTGGTGAAATTTTCATTCCTTGCCGCTTCCTGGAGGAGGCGGAGCCAGCCCGCAGCACGTGACGGATCACGTGACTTTACAGGACTATTTCAGGAGCCGTGAGTCACCCTCGCGGCGATAAGCCCGGCAGCGAAAAGGGCGCTGCATTTCTGTTAGGCTGTTGGGCGGGTGAAAGGGCAAAGATAAAACCATCACGCTTTTCTGCTTCGGTCGATAGTGCAAGAGTGTGGTGAGTGCCTAGTTGTCCGTGCTCCACATTGCATAGAAGCCACTCTTGGCTATTATATCTGTTCCTGACTGCTTGTGCCTTGTAAAAATGAAACGAGGCTTCAACTCTTTAAAAACAGGAATGCCTCCTGCTACTGCTGCTCTTTTTACGAATAGCATCCATGCCGTGCCAAACGTGGCTGCGGAAACTTTGAACAAAACGAGATTGAGTTCAACTCCTCGTGTGAGGACTCAAAAAGTGATGTCCAAAAGTAAAGCAGTGTTATCCGATGGGATGGACATTCGATCTTTTTGTTCTAAATCCATTTATGAGATCCCCTGTGATTCTAATAACAGGGATAACACTTTGAAAGTAAATGACTGTTTGGTTGAATCTATTGCAGCTATAAAAAAGGATTCTTCACATGGACAACAAAATAAGAATAGTGTAATGGAGGATGTTTTGACGGGGGGGGGGGGGTTGCAAAAGCTGTCTCTTCAACTGAACCTATAGTAAAGTTTGCCAAAGAAAATGTCTCGCTTACAGATAGCATTTTGCTTAACAACGTACTGACTGGTGCCGGTGTGCCGTGTGATAAAATAGCTTATAGTCCTGTTATATCTATAAGTGATGCATCAAACTTTAAGACATTTATTTCGGATGAGGGCGAGGTGCCAGTAATTGATCTTGACATAAATGCCTCTGGTTTATCAAATCATACTTTACCTGAAAATCTTTCCAAATCGCCCATCTTGTTTACGAACATCAGCGTGGCAAATTCTGTAGCAAATCTATCCTTTTTAGCTCCAACTCCACGGAAAGTACCTTCACACAATATGCCAGAGTTTGGATGGGCAGAATCACAGAGTGTAAACATAGGATTTGCGCTTACCTCTTTGAATACGGCAATTTTAGCGTTAGCAAAGTTGTTTGAAGTTTTAGTTACAAAAGCCGATGCACACTCAGATCAATTAAATCAGCTATTAGCTGAACAACTTGTACATTCTAACAAATTGACTGGTCTAGGGCATGCTGACTCCATCTCTAAAAAAAAGAAGTCTGTAATGTCTCAAACCTCGGCTCAAGTGTCATGTAATCTTCAACAAACATATCAACCCATACCAAGTTTTCCAGCACCTTTAGTTGACCCTTTCATTCCCACAATCCAAACTTTAGCTAAACAGCAAAAAAAAACACCATACCCATTGTTTGATGTCAACACAAGTTCAGCTGATCAAGTGAAAACAGGGCTGAATAAAGCTGTTTCTCAACCGAAAAAGACAAAAAACATCAAATCTGTGACTAAATGTGCCTCACAAATTAAATCTTTTGTGAAGAACCTGTCTATACCAGCTGCAACCACTTTAGCTGCTGCTAAAGTAATATCAAAGAAATATGCTCTTCAGGCACAGTCAAAAAAAGCAAAATCAAATCCGGTGGTAGTTCCCCCGGTTGTAGACCATAGTCCCCTAAATGAGCTGATACGTGTGGCTACTGACGTGTCTAAAAATAACTCTAAAAATCGGACACCCAGTGACTTTACTCTTACACCTGCTACTTTGTCAGGAGCGGGGGTCAGGGATGTACGGCTTAAAGAATTAAGGCAAGCAATTGATGACTATATGGTAGCCAAACCTGCTCTTAAAAGTCTAACTTTCGCACCTTGTGAAACGGCTCTTGTTCATAAACCTGTTACGACGTTGACACAATCACCTCAAACAGCAAGTTCACAAGTCCCTTCTAAAGTGAGCACAGTACAAGCTGTGTCTCAGGCATCAGCCGCTAACGCACAAAACACCCCGGTACCTGAGCCCTTGTCTGCTAGTGATATCGAAAGGTTGATTCAGTCTTCGTTAATTAAATTCCTTGAGATTCCTCCCACGATCCAAGATAAAGTTTGTCCACCAGCCCAACCAATCTCGAACCCGCAGCCTCAGGTTGATACCTCAAAACGTGCGCGCATCTGTGCAAAGCGGCCAGCAATCCATGCTTTAACACTTAGTTGTTTGCCTGTACCTGTCAAGCAATATAACTTGAATCGTGCATCGGTGCTAGCTATATTTAGTGAGATTCCTGAGCTCGATGATATTGGGACGGTTGACATCGAGCTCGTTGAATTTGTTAACAACTCTAACTGGACTGCGTCAACTCTCTGGATTAATTCAAGGATTGTAGTAAATACACTTTGGTCTGTCAAATCACAACTGTTGGATCTGGGTTTCTCCCTTCAACTTAAATCTGATTTATTAGACTCTTCTGTACACTTACAACAATCGGCTAACCTAAAACAAACACTAAACAAAAATCAAGCGCTGTCTCATCCCGCATGCACTTGTGAGTTTAAAATCAATCAATCAATGTTAGCATGCGGAAATTACAGAATCTTGTTTGTCATTTGTAAGCTGGAATTCGAGAGGGAACAGACATCTGCTAAATAATGGGAGTGTACAGCTATTAGAGCATGACGTAATTATGATACAAGAGTCATGGTTTACTAGTGTTCCCACATGGAACAATTATGATGTCACTCTGATACCAGCTGAGAAGGGTCTTTGGGGACGGCCTACTTCTGGTCTACTGATGGGGGTGAAACAGACCGTGGGTCTGAAAATTGAACCTTGGTTTTCTCCAAATGCTTTTCTACAGATGACAAAGATCGGTGGCAAGGACTTTGTGGGTGCCGCTATCAATGTGTACTGGAACCCGTTGCGCATTTCTGATGAGTGTTTTTTGGAGTCTGTGGTTAAGGCTATCGATATTGTGATGCTCGAGGGCTTGTCTCATTTTATTATTCTTGCTGGTGATTTAAATCTGCATTGCCTAGGCCCTCCAGGTAAATTGGAAAAAAATCGCTTGAGTAAGTGGTCAACTTTAGTCAAATCTCGAAATTTGTTCATGTTAAATGGTGCCTTCCCGCAAGACACGCCACCAAGATCTACTTGGCATCGTGCTAACAGCGAGGGCATCATTGACTTTATGTATGTTAATGCACAGATGTTTAACAAGGTAACAGCATTCAAAATAATTGACTCAGACATGAGCGACCATAATATGCTATGTATGCTTCTGTCTGTAAATGTTAGCATCGACCAATTAAAACCTTTCTTTCTTATGGGCTCGCATAACATAAATCCGGCTAGAAATAGATTAATATGGACCGAGTCTTCGTTGGAAGCCTTTAGGACACACTATTATGCTCAACTTAATGATGGAGCATCCCAAAACTCTCTGCCAGTTACACCATATTATGACCTAATGCAGATATTCCAACCGGGGTCCATCAAACAGAAAGTGAAACAAACCCCCCATCTGCACATATTTGATCACCAAATTAGACTTGAGAAAGCTAGGGTACGTTCTGAGAGGAGAGCAGCCCTTAAGCTCCCTTTGCATATGCGACAAACTGTTTTGTCCCGTATCAAAACTAAATATAGAAATTGGGCAAGAGGAAGGAGGGCAAAGCTTTACCAAATTGATGGAATTAGCATATTAAAAACCTTGGCTTCAAAGAACACTGCTCAGTCATGGAACATCATAAATCAAGTGACTGCAGGGCATCAGGTGGCGGTTCAATCAAATGATGTGTCTGAAGCAAGGTGGATACAGCATTACGCTAAACTATTTGCTGAACCTCCGGTGCATTCCTCTAAAATCTCATTTGATACTCTCCCTCCTTTCTACATATATTTTGACAGAGAAGACATCATGTATTTTATCAAGCGAGCCAACAATTCCAGAGCCCCAGGCCCGGATGGCTTATCCAATGCTCACCTTAAACGGTTTCCGGACATCTGGGCGGATATCCTTTGTCTCGTATTTGATCATATTAACACCTCACAGAGAATTCCCCTGTCGTGGAAGCAATCTATTGTTGTCCCGATTTATAAGAAAGGTGAACGGGCCAACCCAACAAGTTACAGACCGATCTCTCTTTTGGATGTCCCGGGTAAGATCTTTTCTCAGCTGATCTTGCGTGAGCTGAAAAACTGGACAAAAAAATGCCTTAAGAGAGATCCTTTTCAATCAGGTTTTGTAAGTGGACTTGGCACACTTCCTAACATGATCACATTAAATATGTTGAAGTCGAAATATGCACTTAGGAAGCAACCTTTATATTTTGCGTTTATCGATTTTCGTTCTGCTTTTGATTCTATCAACAGAAACTTATTATTTTATAAGTTAAAAGTTTTTGGTTGCCCTTCTTCTCTCTTGTCAATTATCATTCAATTACACACGGACACGTCTATGCGTGTTAGGCTCTCTTTTGAAGGTCTTCTATCTTCTTCCTTTTCAACGTTCCTGGGACTCAAACAGGGGTGCAGCTTAGCATCAATATTATTCAATTTGTTCATATTGGATATGGGGAGCTATTTCATGCATACTTTGTCGGATGCTCCTGAACTTGGTGGTCGGCGCATACCATGGTCGCTTTATGCGGATGACCTTGTTTTAATATCGCAAACTCCTAGAGGTCTCCAGAACTTGCTGTCTGCATTGTCTAACTATTCTAAGGAGAACCAACTTCTAGTCAACTTGGAAAAATCTCAGATTCTAGTCTGTAAGTCAAGAGGGAAAGCTAAGAGCTTAAATATAGTGTGGTATTTACAACAACAACCAATAGAAATTGTGTCAGAATACAAATATCTGGGCCTATACATTCAAAATACCATCATCGATAATAGACACTCGACTGTGTTACAGTCAAAACTGTCAATGCTGCTGTCACAGGCGAAAATACTCGTTTATAAGTACGGGAAATTTACACTGAGGCATTTGTTTATGTATTATGAGCAAAAAGTCATCCCCATCTTGTTATATGGTGTAGAATCCAAGCTGTATTCTAATGACCAAGCTTGGGATAAACTTGAGGCCACATTTTGGAGAAAGGTTTTAAATTTGCCAAACTGCCTACCTTTGCCTATGCTGCGTTTTGAACTAGGGCTCAAATCATTATCTAGTAGGGTCAAATGGAGACTGTGTTCTTTCTTTCGGAAATGCATTCTTGGTGGTGGTGAGAACAATATAATGAGTACGATTGCTGGCTACTTGACCTCCTCCGGTTTGGCCTTTCCTAGTCGATGGCGTGGCTTTGTATTAAATGCTATGTCTGAAGCTGATATATCATTACAGCTGCTGATGGAGAACCCAATTCGTGCTAAAACAAAATATTATCAATGGGAGTGGATCCAGAACTATGAACGTTGCAGACAATATAAAGATTTTAATTCTAAAATCTTTGGCATTAAATGCTTGGGTCAAGCGCCAAGTTATCTACTAAAATGTCCCTCTGCGAAAATTCGGTCCAAGTTCTTGCGTTTAAGAATGAACTTGTGGCCTACGAGAGAAGTGTTGGTGAGGCGGAAGACTATTCCTCCTGAACTAAACTTTTGTCGGTTTTGTAATCGTCACAGTGTCAAAGAGACTTTACAACACGTGATAGTTGCATGCCACGCTTTGGAAGACATACGGGCAAAACACTTTACGAATCTGCTAAATGTGCACATGCAACGGGACGATTTGGAGATATGGAGTTCTTTAATCAACAGTACCAGATTTTCGGTTATAAAGGCACTGGTGCACTTTCTAGAATTTATATTTCCTTGTGAACTTTTTTTATGAACAGTCATATTAATAATTGGTTGAATGTACATGAGTTGATGTGGTTTTCTATCTTTTGAGATTGTTTAATAGGGCAACTTGTGCTGATGTAATTGTATTATTCTGCAAATTGTGGTATTTGTTGTCGTTCAGCTTTCTTTACTATATGTCCTTAAGTGTATGCTAACCATGTATTGGGACCTTTTTATGGAATTATCATGTAATTTTGAAAAGTTGATTTTATTCAGCTATAACAAAATAAAAAAAAAAAAGAAAATAAAAAAGTATGTGGTTAACTGTAGCCACTGATGGAGATGGTGTTGCAAGTTGCCCCCTACTTGCTGTAATTGGACCGCGGGTGTGCATATCCAACAGAAGTCAGGCTTGCTTTTGCTGCCTGCCCTTAGAGGTGGATGTCGTTGGTCGCCTTCTTGGAGCTTGCCTGTAGGCTTTGCTTATATGGGTACGACAGGCAATATCCCTGGTAGTACGCTTGCGAATATGAGGATGTCCTTTAGTATGCCCTTCCTCCTCTTACTTGTTGCCGTATGTTATGCGCGCAGGTTCTCGGAATGGGATACGTACTTTTCGTGTCACCAGAAAGAACACGGGAGTCAGCCGAGCTTTGTGTTGTGGGTCACGGGGAGGAATATCCCGAACTTCGGTCTTCCGAGGTGGCTGGAGGTTGCCATGGAAGCTTAGCAATGCGTTGCTAAGGAGACGCAACGTGCGTGCCGGTTCACGGCGGTGATCATGTGACATTGGGTATTTAATCCCACCCCCCTGCTTGCTCAGTGCTTCTGATCAAGCATTTTTGCCGCTACTTGTTTACTTGCCTTCCATCTTGTTTACCTGGTATCTTGAACCCTTGCTTCTCTAACCGACCTTGCTTTTGGATATTCCTAGTCTGTTTTGGTGCTTCAGTGATCTACTGGTTTTCGACCCTTGCCTTCTGCCCTTGGATGTTGTTATTGCCTATTCCTCAGTCTAAGTTTGCTCGTATGGATTTGACCCGGATTGTTTAAAGGATTTCTTTTGAATTTGTTGACTACATTCACTCTTGATACTTTTCGACTTACTTCTTGTACTGTCAACACAGTATCTGTTATTTCGTGGACAGCCTCCGCTGCAACGTGGGACAGCCTCGGCTACGCCGCGGGACAGCCTCCGCTGCAACGTGGGACAGCCTCGGCTGCGCCGCTGGACAGCCTCCGCTGCAACGTGGGACAGCATCTGCTGCATCACGGGAGTTGCTCACCATTAGGTAAAAACACTTCGACTTTCCGTATTCCTTCCAACTCAGACGGAAATCATCTTTCTCTTTCATCACGAATATTTACCATGTACACTTAACCCTGGAATCCCTCTGGTAAGAATCTCTGTGCTTTTTCTTGTTATTGGTAGTTTCGTGTAATAGGGATTGTAACCAGAGAGGTCGCTTGTTTTGCAGAATATTCCTATTATTTCCCGATTCCTGCTCAGATCGTGGTTAATCAACTTAGGATCAATTCTATCTCTGAGCAGGTTAGTGTGTGAGGAGTGTTAGTATTTAGTGAAGACACACGGTATACTTGGATACTAATTGTGCTTCTTTCCTTCTACAGCTACGGTGGTCTCGGGGGGGATATCCAAACATCTTTCAATTAATTGATCCCTCTGTATGTGTATTGTTACCATTCAGAGGGGTACATTGGTGGGAAGAATTCTTCTTCTACACTATGGGGTCAACCAGTGAAGAGGAATTCTGACACCGTAGAACAACTAGAGGCCCATCGGAAGGAGCAAAAAGTGTGCCCCCCTGTCAGTGTGGTGAGCAATCTCAGTATCAGTGTCTGCTTTTATGGCATCATCAATTATGGGACCAAAGAGTTGGTATCCCTCAAAAGGTATGGCTAGCACCTTTGCACATCTTTTCTGAAGTCTGTGCATTTTAACCATGCCCGTCTAAGTAATAATCCATTACTAATTTGTTTAAACCCCATTTCCGCTATGTCAACTGCTATGTTTATAAGATGATTTGAGGAGTTTTCACCCTCCGAGGATGTCCAGGGCACGTTTGCTTTGGTCTTCTGGCAGGTATTCTAGCAGCAGTGTGTACGGGTTCCACATCGAGATTATTGCCAGCGAGTTAGCCACTTTTACTGTCCTGGCTCCTGTGGCTAAGACTTCCTTACCGAAAGAGTCTTGCTTCCTGATATCATTGTCAGGTGGTACTGCACATTTTTGACCTTGCACGTTTCACTTTCTAGACGCTGCTGCTGATACCACAGAGTTCGGTGTCAGCAGGGATGTAAGACATTTAGGGGACACCTCAGGTGCCTTAAATTTCTTCTCCAAGTGGCCTTTCAATGCTGTCTCTGTGGTCTAGGATGGGAGTGGACATTACCGCCTTCCTGCGGTTGTGCATTAAATCAAAAAGGAAGCAATCCTTTTTCTGCTCAGATGTTATTAGGCCAGATTCTTCACAAGCCTTTTGTACAGTATTGTGGAAAGCAGTTAGGTCATCCGATGGAGACTGACCCAGGTTCTTCAGAATCTTGGATCAGACCCAAGTCTGTGTCCTCCCAGTCATGCGGTTGTGTAGATTTTGAGGTCAAGGTATCTGCGTCTGTTGCCTTCCTCATCTTCGGTAGTAGAGGATTGGAACTCTCCTTCCTCTCGACTGTACGGGGAATGGTGTGGTCCTGTTGAAGACCCTCATGTTCTAATGGGTGTGCTGGTCCTGTTGGGTCGTATGTGCCTCATAGGCCTGATGGGCGGTCCCCTAGGTTCATTCACCCGGTTTCTGTCAGGCCTTCTGGGTTTCCCCCAAAGGGCCTGGCACCTCTTTGGGTGTTTGCAGGAGGTGCTGGCTTACTGGTAGCCTGGTCTCTAGTTGTTGAAGTAGGTTCCGAAGAGTAAATGGTACTTTTAAAGATAACAGGGACTGAAGGGTTGAGTAGCGGTTCTGTTGGTTGTGGACGAGCAGCCAGGGTTGGTAATGTCGCTTGCAGTAATTCTTGTAGCCTTGGTTCCACTGGTGTTCTCTGTGGTGAATATTGGCTTTCTTCAGATGACTGGGGGGCGAGAACCCCTGTTCAAACTCTGAATCAATGTGGTGCTTCAGTAACTGGTCTGGAAGAGACCGGAGACAATGTTGGACCCTTGGTTGCTATTGGGTCATCAGTGTTCCCTTTGGGTGACAGAGGTAAAGAATGTTGGTGAAGAATGTTACCAATCTTCTGTTATTATGTCACGCCCATTCATGACGTTAAGCGAGTTCAGGTGCTTGATAGGCAGTTTTAGGACTATCTGACCTTGTTGGGCCGGTGCAGAGACCAGTATTTGCTCTTGCTCCTTCCTATTTGGCACATGTTTGTCATCCGACTTGCGCTTGTGCTTTTGTTTTTCTAAACCTTTAGTTTTCCATTTTTTATATTTTGTGCATACCCGTAGAAGCATTAATGTCCTTTTTCGTCATACTCAGCCGACAGCGCAGACATGAAAGGTGTTGGTGAACATTCAATGTACTGTTAGTGATGCCCCATTGTTTCCAGTGGACGGGACAGTCAACAAGGAGGAAGTTGCCGATTTGTCATCAAAGAGCCGAGTGTCGACGGGCATGTGGACAGTATCGTCGCAGATTATCTGCTTAACCGTCAACGACGATGTCGACAATGGCAAGGCCGCCGCCGCCGATGGGTTTGCAGAAGTCAACAATGGTTTGATGGTAGTTGACGATGAGGCCTATTATAACAGTTTTGCCGTCGAATTACTATTTTGTCATGGACGGTCTGAGTGCAGTCAGCAGTGGTTTCATTGCAACCATTGATGAGTGCCTATTGCCGACTCAGTCGCCATTTGTCATCTGCGATTTAGTCAACGGACCGGTTTTCCTTCTTTTTCCTTTTGTGGTTCACAGATGAAGAGGAAGACGCCTTTTGCTCCTTTGATCTTGCCCTTTTATAGGCTTTTGGCCTGTCTGATTTGCCTTCAACCACACTTCTAGAGGATTCTGCCTCTGAAGGGAGGTATCTGCCTTCCTTGAGCCAAAGGGCCAGTCTTCTTTTTCTATCCTTCAGGGTTTTTGTGCAAAAGGTTGCACAGATTTCACAATCCTCCTGATTAGGATAGAGGCAGTAAATGCATTCTGCATTCAGAATGCGTGTCACCCTCATAAGCATTAATACCACATGACTGGCATGCCTTGAACAGAGCCTTCCATTTTTTCCCCATATTAAGAAAATAAGAAGCACTTTTCTGTCTAGATTATGTATTTGTAAAGTTGTGATGAAATTATACATTTTTGTTGGTTCTTTACTTTTTTCGACAGGAGAGAAAGCCTCTGGGACTTCTCACAACGATGTGCAGTTAGAATCTGAAGATGGCCTCCTGGGTGGGGCTCGTCACGCGACGTCCCATTGGCTGAGGCACAATACACCCAAAAGGTCATAGATGGGCTACTAAAGTGAGTTTAATAACTATTATAAGCTTTAATAAAATGTTACTGACTATTCCCAGCCTGTCGGCGGGGAATATTCAAAGCATGTGAATCCATGAAAGATCCAATGCGGGAGAACCAAGTCAGTATCCATGAGCAGCTCTTTAATCTACTCCGGGAACCTCGGGAGCTTGTGGTGCAGGACAAAGCTTACTCGGAGGAAGCAGAAGTAGCTTGTACTTCACAAGGTAACAGATGCTACAGGATCACCATTTAAATCCAACAGAAGGGCAATTTTTGTCACATCCTATTTCAGTGCGACTGTAGGGACAATGGGGTAAGTAGTAATATCGAATACAAAACGAGTGAAAAAAAATAACGAATGAATCAACAACTAATAGCAAAATAACTAAACTAAAACTGGGGTTGAGAGGATATAATGTTTTTGGGGTGGAGGAAAAGTATTAAAACAAAAAAGGGGGTTAGGGGGTATACCCCAAAAACAAAATAAATTACTTATTTTGGAATTAGTGGTTTATCAGTTAATTTTTCATTAATTATTTCATTGTCTCGTGAGGATAGCTCAGGTACAACGCACTTGCCTTGGAAGCAGGAGTATGCTGAGCAACACAGGTTCGATTCCCGGGTCCACACTTAGAAACCTTGGGGGTATTAAGCGTGTTATAAATGACCAATTACAATTAGGTATAATTGCATGTAACCCATCGGTGCCGTTTAAGACCGGTGTGTCTGTACACGGTCAGTGTGGCTGAGGACAACATGAGTGCTGCCCATGGCAGACCAAGGACTTGTTGGGAAGGAACCTGGGTCCTCCCGAACTCCCCCTGCCCCCTAGCGCTTTAGAGTTAGGCAAGACCTCTTTAAGGAGCTAGAACGGACTAGGGGAGGAGGGGCACTGGGAAGGCTCTCTCACGCAAATAATCACATACACAGGCAAGCACTGAAGAAGGTAGTTATTGTCTAAATATAAAGGCACAATTAACTATTAGTTGGATAGATTTGGAATGTCAGATCCCAGGCATTTTAAAAGCTTAAATAGTGCTGTAGATTAGTCAAACTCCCCCTCCTTCCCAGAAGGAACGTGGCCTGTGGGATTCAAAATAGACTGCAGGCTTAGTGTGCAGTATCTGTCACCATGGCCAGCACAAACTGACTCACCAGGTGTCCACAGTCCATCAAGAGTCCATGGGCGTTAACACCAGGACTCGTGTTTTTGTGCAGCAAAAAGCAGAATGGGCTAAATTATAATTATAAAGTGTGGAAGAGACTACAGGACCCAGATAAACGTGAGCAGGATGAGTGGAATATGGATAGAATAACTGGAAAATGTTTGCACACAAAAAACAATGTTTAGTTTTTCCTTGGGCTAGGCCTCAAGGTTTGTAAAAGTCTGCAGAGCTGTATTATGTTTTTGCATAGCTAGCAAAATGTAGAACAGCATGCTCTGACTAAACCTCTGACAATGAAGAAAGAAGGCTTTGGAGCATTCCTATTATGGAAAAAGGACAGATTGGGATGAAGCCATGATCCAGTGACATTACCATGGCAAGACAGGCCTATAAAAACCCCTACTTGAGACCACTCTAGCAAATGTCTCCGATGGGTACCCCAGACCAGAGTGCCACTGAGGCAGCCGTGGCTCTAGTGGAGTGCACCCTGGTGGACAATTGTAACTGCTTGTTGTCCTTAGAGTGGCAGAAGGAGATTGTGGGTGAAAGCCATCTTGAGATGCCCTGTTTTGATATGGACCAAAGGCTTAGTCAATCTAAAATATTTTGTGTGATCCACATAATTTTTCTTTTTTAAAAAAACATATTTTTATTATTTTCAGCACCATATAACAAAAACTATTACATTATAGAACTTCAAACCACAAAAAAACTAAAATAAGTTTCCCCGCATCCCCCCGACCGGGATAATCTCCGTCTGTGTTGGTCTTCTCTAGGAGGTTCATTTCACCTTTCACGTAAATAAGTCCAGTATCCTTATTTTGTGTGGGCACCATTGTTCTTTATAGTCTGATTGGAGGAATTCCAGCACTAGCCCCCAGTCATTTCTGAACTTCATGTGTTCTCCTTGGATGTTGTATGTTAGTAGTTCCATGGCTAAGTGTGTCCAAACCCTTCTCGTTCAGTCTACTGCAAGTGGAGGGGATTTATGTTTCCAATTGTATGCGATTCCGGCCAAGCCCCTATTATTAGGCCCATAAAGTTCCTCTTCTGCATAGTGTTTAGACATTTATCCCTGGGATCCCATAGCCCCCCTAACCAAACTTCGTCTCCCAATTGCTCTGTCGCCGGGAAAATTTTGTGCATTTGGATTTTACTCTCCTCCCAGTAAGAGCTTAACTTCGGGCATTCCCACCAAATATGTCGCCAGTCCCCCTTCCCTCCAGCATTTGTTTGGGGTGTTTGCGAACATCGTGTGCAATCTCTCTGGGGTGTAGTGCCATTGCATCATTATTTTCACCCACATTTCTCTGGTTTCAATGGCTCTCGTCAATTTTGGTATCAGGTGCCATATGTGTTCCCATCGATCCCTGGGAAATGTATAGCCCAGGGTTATCTCCCACCTTTTCATGTATTGCCATGTGACAGGTTCAGCTTGTGCGTTTACATATTTGTATGTATTAGAGACAAATATGTGGGTACCTGTATGCGTCATGATGTAGGTTTCGAAAGGGGTCAACTCCCTGGTCACTGCTTCTTTTATGCGGGGTGTGCTCAACCAGTGGTGGAGTTGTTCATATTTATAGCGGTCTTTCGATGTTAAGTTCAATAGTGCTGTGCAATCCGCGAATGACCTTATCTGCTGGTCTAGGTGCATATCTCCCACCATCTTGCATCCCGCCTCTTCCCATTTTCGGAAGGCTCCCCTTTTCATTCCTGGTGGGAATTCTGGGTTACCAAACAATGGCATGAACGGGGCAGGATCGAGTTTCTTTTTTAGTAGCAGCGTCCCACACCCCCAATGTTGTCTTCATTATCTCACTTATGTGCCTGTTAACATGTCTGAATCGTCTGTTGATCCATAATAAATGTCTGGTGGAGGTTGTTGCAACCGCCCTATCCTACATCTCCTAGATTTTCTCCCCCTGTTCTAGGATTCATTCCCCTAATACCCAAAGCTGGGCAGCTTCAAAATATTTCTTAAAATGTGGCATGGCACCCCCTCCCTTCTATGTGCTGTCAGAACCGTGCTAGAGACTCTAGGGGTTTTGTTCTGCCAAACGTAGTTTGAGACCATCTTCCTGAGTGCCTTAAAGAATGCTGGGGGGATATTTTCGGGAGGGCTTGGAATATGTACATTATTTTTGGGAATATCGTCATTTTCACCGCTGTAATTCTACCCCACCAAGAGACTGGTAATGGGTTCCTTTTTAGCAAGTCTTTTTTAACATTTGCTGGGAGTTGTGGGTAATTGTGGGCATACAATTCGTCTAATTTCCCGGTGAGAGTGATTCCCAGATATTTAATTCCTGTGGTCGCTATTTTCAGTTGGCAAACCATTGCGATTGCTCGGACTTCTTCTCTATTACCAGCCAGGATCAGTATCTCCGATTTCTGCCTATTCATTTTTAGTCCCGAGATCTCTCCAAATGTTTCTATGACTGCCATTAAATGCGGGAGGGATTTCTCCGGGTCCCCTAGAGCCACTAGCATGTCGTCTGCATACGCAATCGTTTTATGCGCCTGTCCCACCATCTCTATGCCCTTTACCTCTGGTTTCTCCCTAATTTTTGCAAGTAGGGGTTCTAAGTAGATTGCGTATAGGAGAGGAGAAAGCGGACATCCTTGCTTCGTCCCTCTTTCTAACTGTACCATGTCCGATAGTCCTCCATTGACCGCTATCCTCATTGACGTGGAGTTGGTGCGGACCATATCTATATATCCCTTGCCCATCCCCATTTTCTTTAGAACCTGGAACAAAAATGACCATTCTACTCGGTCAAACGCTTTCTCCGCGTCGAGGGCAACCAACGCAGCAGGGGACTGTTTGATTCCTATTTTTCCGACAAGATGCAGGACTCTTCGTATGTTGTCGTGAGTCTGCCGATTTGGGACAAATCCTGATTGATCTTGGTGTATCAACTTAGGAAGGAGTGGTACCAGTCTTGTTGCTAATATTTTTTTTTTTAACTTTGTTTTTATTGACATCATACATATAAGGTAGGGTGCACGGGCAATCCCTGCCAGCAATACATTGAGCAAACATTGATGGCAGTTTACATTTTTTTTATCTTACCCGCCAACCCCCACCCCCCCCAACTTTTTGAACATACCAGGTCTAGAGGTTTTGCGGGTTATAGAAGCTGCAGAGAGAACATTCGGATATCAATATGTTATTAGACATACAATAAGACATAGTGGGGTCAGATCAGTTCACAGCGAGTAGGGGGCCCAAGCTAGGTCCCTGGAGTTAGTGGAGAGATGTGTGAAATGGGGCGTTAAGGGACGTACTTTACAGACGCATAGAGATGCAATCGTCATTAAGAAGCACTGCGGTCCATTCCTGTACAAAATCCGACATGGTGTCATTTGTTATCGCAGTGAGTTTTTCATAGGTGAAGATCGACCTAAGTTTACAAAGCCATTCCTCCTTCGATGGAGCTAGGACATTTTTCCATTTTTGAGCTAGCGCTAGCCTCCCCGCCCTCAACATGGCCCCAATGACCCTCGGGAATGCAGGCTGTTCTGTCTCCGGGATAGGAGTACCCAGGAGGATTTCCAGTGGATGTAAGGTCGGGGAGTACCCTTCTATGTCCTTGATCCAGCTGAGCAGTTCCGACCAGTACACCTGAATGACTGGGCATCCCCACCACATGTGAAACCAAGTGCCCCGTTGTTGACATGTCCTGGGGCAAAAGGGGGACACCTCCTTAAACATTTTGGACAGGGTGGCTGGAGGGCGATGCCATGAATGGAGTATTTTAATGCTATGTTCCATGGCAGCAATGTACAGTGAACCCGTGAATATAGATTTAAAGATTGCCGTCCATGTGTGGTCGTCCAGCGTCATGCCCAACCTTTCTTCCCATATTTGTTTGAAGGGCTGCCTACCCTCCAGATTAGCCGTTATCAGTGTGCCATAAAACTTAGACAGGGAGCCTTTCCTGGAGGCGCTTTTAGCTAGGACAGTTTAGAAAGGTGTGAGGGGGCATTTGAGGTTATCGGCCCACCGAGGGTGGGGGTCAGGATCCCTTTCAGGCGCAAATATTCAAAGACTGAGGGCGGATTGTCGCCCAATGCCTCAGTCAGCTGATCATATTCTATGAAACCCTCCTCCCGAGAGAGTTGAACAACCCTCTCCAGGCCCAAGTCCGACCATGCCTGTGTGTCTCTAAAGCCCCTGGTGTCTAGACCGAAGGGGGAACCCCACAGCGATGTTAAAGGGGACAGCCAGGATGACAGCAGCTTGTTGTCCTTGTTTGGCTTCCAGACTGCCCAGAGGGCCGCTAAGGTTGGGTGCGTTCTGAGGTGGGGGGATTAGGGGTGGGGCCCATAGCAGGTCCCTGACTTTTTTCAGGTGGGTGTGGACATCCTCAATGAAAGTCCAATATGTCCCCAGGTCATCCCTCATGTGCTCTAACATCACCCGGAGTTGAGCTGCTTTGTAGTAAAGTCTAAAGTCCAGGAGGCCAAATCCACCATGAGACTTGGGAAGAGTTAAGGTAAAAAATGTGACTCTTGTTCTTTTGCCGGCCCAGATGAACTGAAGGACTCGGGACTGTAGTGTCTCAAAGAAGGCCTCCGGGATCACCAGAGGGAGGGCCGCAAAGAGGTAGAGTAGGCGGGGAAGGATATTCATTTTAACCGTGACCATATGCCCAAACCAAGAGAGTGTGAGAGGTGCCCATCGTTTGAGATCACTACTAATCTTGGCCAAGATCCCCGGGAAGTTACATTGATAGAGTTGTGACAGATCCCTGGGAATGGTGGTGCCCAAATACCTGGTGGAAACCCGCTCTATTCTCACTCCCAGGATTTCGGAGTTACCCCCGATGTCATGATCCCCGGATCCCATGGGCATAATGCTAGACTTGGACGTGTTCACCTTAAGCCCCGAAAAGGTGCCATAGTAGTCTATAAGTCCGATTAATCGGGGTAGAGAGTCCTGAAGGTTAGTCAAGTAGCCCAGGATACTGTCTGCAAACAGGGAGAGTTTAAAGTCACAATTGTCACATCTAATCCCTGCGATTTCCTGGTCAGCTCTGATCGCTATAGCCAGGGGCTCCATTGCCAAGGCGTACAGAAGGGGTGACAAGAGACAGCCCTGACGGGTGCCTGTGGATAGGGCCAGCGGGTCTGAGGTGCCACCATTAACCAAGACTCTTGCCGAGGGACCGTTGTAAAGTGCTGAAACCCTACCACAGAAGTTGTCCCCCAGACCCATTTTTCGGAGGACTTTACCCATATAAGGCCACTCGACGCGGTCGAAGGCCTTTTCCGAATCTAGTGAGAGGAGATAGCTTTCCACCCCCTGCCTTGAACCCTCATGCATAAGATCCAGGGTCTTCCGTATGTTATCAGATCCCTGGCGACCCGGGATAAAGCCCACTTGATCTCTGTGTACTAGGGAAGGGAGGAGTCTCACCAGTCTGTTTGCTAAAAGTTTGGCCAGTATCTTTACATCGGCGTTGAGGAGGGATATAGGGCGGTATGATTGGCACTGAGAGGGGTCCTTCCCTTCTTTGGGGAGCACTACTATCAGAGCGGACATCATCGTGGGTGGAAGGGAGCCCAGTTCCAGTGCCAAGTTAAACATCCTTGCCATGAACGGGGCCAACGTAGACCAGTAGGTCTTGTAAAACTTAACAGTGAACCCATCATCCCCCGGGGCTGTTCCACTCTTCAAAGAGGATATGGTGTATATTATTTCTTGTGGGGTTATGGGAAGGTCTAGTGTTTCTGCCTTGTCGGGAGAGAGGCCCGGGATCGGGAGGGAGTCCAGGAAGCCATCTATTTCGGTTCCGTCCCCTGCATACTCCGAGCAATACAGCCATTCATAATATTGTCTGAATTGCTCAGCTATCTTGCTGTCTCTCACTGTCGAGTCCCCTTCCGGGGTGCGAATGGAGTTCACCCTCCTACTATTTCTGAGCTTGCGGAGCCTCCAAGCTAGTATCTTATCCGCTTTTTCCCCCTTTTCCATGTATTTCTGTTTCAAGAAAGACAACTTCCTTTCCGTTTGTCCCACCTGTAGGTCCACCAACCCAGAACGCAATCTTTGTAGCTCCTCCCATTGTCCGGGGAACATCTGCATTTTCAGTTTCCCCCCCGGTTGGATAGTGTCTATCTTTTCCCTCAATAGCTCCTCCTCATGGCCCCTCTCCCTCTTTTTTCTCGAACCTATCTCGGTAAGGATGCCCTTAATGGTTGCCTTGAATGCCTCCCAGACACCCATGACGCCAACCTCCCCATTGTCATTGGCAGAGAAGTAATCTTTTATGGCTTCTAAAAGGGTTTGGCGTACTTCCTTATCATGCAGGAGGAGGTTGTTGCACCTCCACAGGGATCCGGATGCGGGGGCTGGGGGGATGCCCATTTTTATTCTAACCAAATCGTGATCAGACCAAGGGACAATCTCCACCCCCGAGTCCGTAACCTCACCCCGAAGCAGGCGTCAGCCAGAATGTAATCAATACGGGAGAATGTGGCATGAGGCTTTGAGTAGAAGGTAAAGTCGGGGTCTCGGCCTTGCTTAACGGGGTGCGCATCACTCAAGCCCAATTCTCCATTGACTTCTTGGAAAACTTCTGCCAGTTTTTTGTGGAAACGCAAGTCTGGACATGGATTTACTGACTTCCTATCCCTCTCGGGGCAAAGAACCATATTAAAGTCCCCACCTACCAATAGGGTGCCCTCGGAGAAAGCCATCATTTTCTCTTTCATCCCTTCCCAGAAGATATCCTGTGCCTCGTTTGGAGCATAAATACAAACCAGGCTAAACGGCCGGCCCCTCACCTCCCCCTTGACCATAATATATCGTCCTTCCAGGTCCAACTTCTGAGCTTTGGCCACGAAGTGGGCCCCGGGAGAAACAAGGAGGGCCACTCCATGTTTTTTAGCCCGAAAGGACGCCACATACACCTGATCATTGTTTTTAGCCCTTAGCTTAGGTTCCTTGCCCCGAACCCAGTGAGTTTCTTGTACAAACAGGAAATGAAGGCACAGCCTTGAAAATTCTCTCACCACCAACGACCTTTTTGTAGGTGAGTTAAGCCCACGTACGTTTAACGACCCCACGGTCAAGAATTGGAGCGAGTCATCCATCAAAACGATGATAAAGTCTCATGGCTCCCTCCGTGGAGCGAGAAATGACAATGTTCCCGCAGAACTTTCACACCCTGCTGATGCCCAGAAACAATTCTATAAGTGCAAAGTAGACGTGAAAACCTGGTGTGACCCAACTGAATCCCCAATAAACAAGCCCCAACTTCTCCCTCCCACCTCCCGCCTCCCCCCGAACGCCTGGTTGATTAGCGGCTTCATCTTGTCGCCAGTCCAGGCCACCATTGTCTCCCCCCTCCCAAACTCTTCAAAAACAACAACTCGAGCCCCCACCACCCCCTTGTCCTTATCAGTCCATAAACAGTTGCGTCGCCTCCCCACTCACAGAATCAGGTACACGCTTGATCGTCGAGCTCCCGGGGGCTCTTCAAGTGTTGGGCAGCTCCGGGGATGCCGGCGCCACTCTTCTGAATTTCCTGTGGCCTCGGACCTTACGCTTTTCCTGTGGAGCCCTCGTCTGCCCGGGGCCAGCTGGGGCTCTCTTGCGTTCTTGCTCGCCCACTTCCATATTTGGATCATCCAGGAGCTCCCCCGATACCCTGCGAATATCGTCCTCCGTGAACAGGGCCTACTTGTAGCTGTCTAGCTCGAAGGAAAGTGAGAAAGGGTATCCCCACCTATATTGGACCCCTTTGGTCTGAAGCATTTTCGTCAGCGGGGAGCAGAGCCGACGTCTCGCCAGGGTGAAGGCAGACAGATCCTGATACACCGAGATCTGAGCCCACTCCCAGTCCACTGGGCCCTTCTTGCGGGCCAGTTCAAGAATTTTACTTTTCTCCGCAAAGTAGTGGAATCGTACTAGAATGGACTTGGGGCCTCTGTTGGCTGCACATGCTCTATGGGCTCTATCAATAGTCGGTTCGTTCGTGTTAGCCCCTTCAAAGAGTGATCGCACCACCGCGTTAACAGCTTTTATAATGTCTGCTTGTGTTTCGCCCTCACGCTCCGGGAAGCCTAAAAAGCGCAGGTTATAGTGATGTTCCCTGTTCTCCAGATCGTCAAGCTTTAGGGAACATTTCTCTTCCCTCCTCTCGAGCTCCGCCAGGCGCATGTCAAATTGCGTCTCAAAGATGTCGTTCGAGGCCGTATTGTTTTCTAGAGCTTGAACCCTGTCATCTATATTGTCCACTTTTTTGTCCAAAGTGTCCAGACGTAGCATTATATCCGCCCTGAAGCCTCTGATCTCCTCGAGGAGGGCGGCCATACCCTTGGTGACCGTGCTAGTGTCTGTTAGTTCCTGATGCGTCGAGGCCGCCATCTAAGCCGGTCAAGTGGCACAGCGAGTAGAGCGCTCGCTTTGACACCCGTGCAGAGCCTGTTAACGCAGGTTCGAATCCCGGCGGGGCCAAACTCAGCCTTTCATCCTTCCGAGGTCGATAAATGAGCACCACACACCGTGGGTAATAATAAGCAGCGCTCAGATACCTGAGGGTTTGTAGCGCTATATAAATGCCTAATTAATTATTATCTCAGGGTGAGTCGGGGGCCAGGGGCCAAACTTCGGAATTTCTGCAGATTCTTTCCAGTTCATAGGCCTCCCCCGGCTCCTCACCACTTCACGGGGTCCACCCCTATGAGCCCCAAGCCCAATGGGCACCGCCGCCGGGCCACAATACGCCTCTGAAGAGGTCCTGCCCGCTTACCGTCCAGGCCCTGTGCTCACTTTTGGGGTGGGGGTTATTTAGGCCTATTCTCCGGTTCTAGGTCAATGGCCGGCTCTCTTTGCCCCCAATATAATGCAGCACTTTAGGGCAGCCTTTCACCTCATGGGGGCTCCGGTGCCCCCTCTGCACATCTCCCGATCCACCGCCAGATCCAGGGAGGGCCCGAAGCGGGGGGGATGGGTTGGCTGCTGTGGGTACCCCTTGGGGAGGGTGCTCGCTCTTCTAAGTCACCAGAGGGTGCTTCTGCTCTCGCCAGACTCCAATGAGGTCTGGCCCCCCGGTTGGAGGGTGGGCCGGGGATGTCGCGGGGGCAAACCAGCTCTCCAATGGGCCCTCCTGGGCCGAATCCACTGAGAGCCAAAGCCCGGGAATGCAGCGCAGGCCTCTGCGCCCGGGGTGTGGCCCCAATGGCGGGAAGTAGCCCAAAGTGTCGCGCAGCCCTGCTGGGCTCTGTGGGGCATGGGAGACCGCTGCAGTCAAGTTTGGGGGGGGCGCTCTCCCCACGCTGTCCGATGAAGCTGCCGGCCTCACCTTATCCGCGGCTCTCTGTTGTTTTCGTGCGGAGCCGCAGCGCCGGGGGAAGCGGGGCACTCCCTCCCTCCTATCTTCGCGGACTCACTGCGCAGCGAAGGCGCCACGTCGGGAGACCGGAGTTGGGGTATTCAGGTGCCCCACGGTGTTAGAGGGCTGCGGTGGGGGTCGGCACTTCACTCCAGGGGTCTCAAGTCCCAAAAGCGGCACCCTTCGGAGGAGACGAGAGGAGATGAGTCAGTGTATCTCTGCGCCCCCTGGTGGTCTCCGTTGCTAATATTTTGGTGTACAGTTTTGCATCTAGATTAATTAATGCTATGGGGCGATAAGCGGTAGGGAGTTGTTCTTCCTTCCCCTTTTTATGGAACACCAACACTTTTGCCTCATTCATGGTTTGGCTCACGTTTCCCCTTCCCCCAAACATGTTAAACAAGGATGACAGTGGTGGGGCTAAGATATCTTTGTATGTCTTATAAAAGAGGGCGGTATATCCGTCGGGGCCAGGAGCCTTATTTTTTGGGAGGGACTGGATGGCTGCATAAACCTCTTCTATAGTGATTTCCCTTTCTAGAGTTTGCTTGTCTTCCTCTTCCAGAATGGGGAGTTGCACCCCGGCGAGAAAGGCTTCTTGCTGTTCCCTTCTTGGGAGATCGGTGGAGTACAATTTTTGGTAATATCTTTGAAATATCTGTCCTATCTCGGAGGTCTGGGTCTTGAGTTGGCCCGACTCCTCTTTTAAAGCCCTGATCATCTGTGCCTGCGGTTTGCCTTTCAGTTGTCTCGCTAACAGTTTGTCGGCTTTGCTCGCCTTCACGTAGTACCAATGTTTTGTGTGTAGGAATGCCCTTTCGGCTTTTTTTGTGCGGAGTGCTTCCAGCAGCCCCTGGACGTGTCTTAATGCTTGCATGAGTTTTCTGGTAGGGGTCTGGATCAGTTCTGCTAGGATCGCACCTATTTTCCCCTCTAGTTCTTTTTTCCATTGGCGGTTCTGTTTCTCTCTCTGAGCTTTGAGTGCTATTAAGTGTCCTCTTGTTACCGCCTTTAGGGCGTCCCATACTGTACCCTTGTTTGTTTCTGGGAGGTCCTTGCTAGCCAGATAGTCTTATAATGCGTTCTCTAAGCTTCTGACCCATTACCTGACCCCTAATTATATCCTCTGGGAGGCGCCAATTCCATAGCCGGGGGTAGTGCTTTGACCAGTTTATGGATGCCCACAGGGGGATATGATCCGAGAGTGTAATGGGATCTATCTCTGTCTGTCTTATCTTCCCAAGGAGGCCCACTGAGACCCATTGGTAATTTATTCTCAAGGCCGTATTATGCACATACGAGTAGTACGTATATCATTTCTGTTCGCCATTGCGCCAAGCATCAGCCAGCCCGAGATAAGGCATTTTCTGCTTTAAATTTTTGGATGGGGCGCCCTGATCCTGTTGCCTAGGTCCTGATCTGTCTAGGGATGGGTCCCATGCCATGTTGAAATCCCCCCCCCCCTCCCCAGTATGATATCCCCAGTATGATATCCCCAGTGGCCTGCTGCTCTAATTTGTCAAGCATATCCGTTAAAAAGCCGTCTTGGCCAGTGTTAGGGGCGTATACTGTGGCCAATGTGAGGGGTCTGCCTTCAATTGTTATTGTCACTATCAAAAATCTCCCTGGTTTGTCTCCCCATGTGGACTTTACCTGCGCATGCAAGGATTCTCTGATCGCAATGAGCACCCATACCTTTTTTTCTTGTGCGTTCGCCTGATGGATTTGGTTGAACCCCTTAAAGCATAGTTTATGTTTGTCTTGGGCTCTTATGTGCATCTCCTGGAGCATTATGATGTCGAAGGCTTCCTGCTTGAGGGATTGCTCCACCTTTTTGCGCTTGACTGGGTAGTTTAGTCCCCTAACAGTATGCGTCAGGATCTTTATCCCCATCCCTTCTTCTGTGGGAGGTGTGTTTCCTTAGGTTCTTTTACCCCATTTGAAAATTCAGAGTTATTCCCGGTCTTCCCCTGTCCCCAACTCACCCTCCACCCACCTTGTGTCATGCAATCCCCAACCGGCGTGTGCCCCACCCTTTCTCTCCCCAACTGCCTTGAGGATGAGGATGGCATGATTCTCTATTGTTGCTCAGGCATGTCGCTGTATGCTTCACACCCTCAAACACTCTCAGGGATAACTTTGAAGGGAATCCTAAACCCTTCCCCGTGACTTCAGTGGCTACCGGGTCTTCACCCCCCTCCCCTCCCGGCACCTGTTAGTTGGTCTCTCGATTCTGCTTCTGCCATGAACAGTCCCTGTGTTTGATGCTATGTCGTCATTCTGTTCTTGCGCTTCAGGGTGCAACTCAGATCTTTATTTCCTTCTGCTTGGGAGTCTCACCCTCCCATTTGCCGTTTTCCATTCCCAATGGTTCTTTCCGACTGTGGGGTCCATGCCGCTTGCCTATGGGAGTTCGACTTCCTTCTCCTGTAGATTCAGCAGTCTCTGACCTTCTTCCCTTGAAGTTATTCTTTTTTGCATCCCCTCCCAAGTGAACAGCAGGCCAAACGGGAATGTACACTTATATCTGATTTGGCGTGAGGCCAATTCCTTTGTTATCTGGGCCATGTCTCTTCTTTTCTCGAGCGTCGACAGTGCTAGATCCTGAAACAACTGTATATCCTCCCCATTCATTCGAATATGGTCCATTGATCTGGCTTTTCTTAGAATCTGTTCCTTTTGTGAGTATCTGGTAAGGGCCACCAGGACATCTCTTGGGCGGGCGCCCTGGGAGGCCGATCTTTTTGGTCCCACCCTATGAATTCGGTCGATTGGGACTTCTTCCTCCCCCTGTTCTAGGATGTCCATTAAGACTTGCTGCACTGCAGAATTGAGATCTTTATCCTCCACAGACTCTGGCATATTTTTAATTCTGATGTTTGATCTTCGTGATCTGTTTTCTAAATCTTCGCACTGGAGTTCCAGGTTGTGCGTTAGGAGGACCAGATGCGCCTGCGTTTCTGCCACTTGTTGCGTCTCTTCTTCCAGGTTCTGTACTATTTTCTCTAGGGTGTCAGTTATTTCCCCTAGCCCTGCTATTTCAGTTTTTAGTTCCTGCCGATTTGAATTCACTCTTCATGGAATCCAGGTGCGTGTTCATTGAGTCCATAAATTTCGCCTGAAACTCCCTCAAGTCTTCTTTCGTGGCCATTTCTTCGTGGGGGGGGGGATCTGTATCGGGGCCTCCTTTTGATCCCTTAGTTGGTTTTGCTTTATCTGGGGTCCCTTTGTGACTTCCCCAGAGGTGGACCAAGTTCTGGTCTTGCTTCGGGTGGTGGGTCAGAGGATTTGTTTGTCCTTGCTTCCCTCTAGATTTTGACATTTGGCCCAAGGCGTATATACTTCCCGATGGGGTCTTGTGGTGGCGGAGTGGTGTCCGTATCAAGCCTCTCTAGGTCCTCTCCTTTCTTTATCCCTCTGGGATATGGGACGTGTTTTCACTGTCTGATAGTGTCCCCTGCTATTTACCCCAGGGTGGGTGGGACAGACGTATTAGTCCTCACTCCTATCTTGGACTGCTTTGAGAAGGGGTGTGGGGGGCACTCCAGCCAAATGCGTCTGTGCCCTTGTATCCTGTTGCGGAGGTTGCACCCTCCCTTTCTATGGGGAGTCTGATTCCCCTGCTCTGTGTGTCGTTTCTCTGTTCATGGTCCTCTCAGGTTGTACATGAAGTGTGGGGGATGAGGGAGGGCGGGTCCGCGTGCTTATCTTACCGGTGCAAGGTGCCAGTGCTTCTTGCTGATCCTCGTGGCCCCCTCACCCCTGCGATGCAGTTATAGCTGCTGGGCCTCCGCACCGCCGTGTAATGCTTTCCGCGGGCAGCAGCTCGAGTGCGTCTCCTGGTGACTGGACTCCGCTCCAGCGGGCCGGGGGAGGGGCTGCTCACTGCTCTCTCCTCCCCACCGTCCCCTACCGAGACCGTGCGAGGCTCACCTTCGCCTCTGCCCCCGCTTCGCCGGCTGTCTGCAGGCGGCTGCTGTCAGGCGCTGGTCTCTTCTTTTCTCGGCCGTCCGGGGTGCTCACTCCGGCCCAGCCACCTTCTCCACTCGCTAGGTCTGCCCTGTCGCCCTCACTGCGTGGGCCCGCTGCTCCGAGGGCGCTGGGGGGCTCAGTCTCCAATGATTCCCACCATCGATGGGGGGTCCCGTTGCTGGACCATTTCTGGGCTTCTCCGCCATGGGCGTTACTCTTGGCGGGAGCCGCTACCCTCTCGTGCCGCTCCTCCTCCTACCCTCCGAATGCCTCGGTCCTTGGGGGTGTCGATCCGCTCCGGTCTGCGCTGAGGGCTCCGTCGGCAGGTTCTGGGGATCCCTTCTCGAATTATTCCGATCGAGAGTTCAGCTTCATTGTCCGGCTTCTGGTGCGGCCCGGGAGGGGAGACGGAGCTCAGCTCACGCACGTCCTCCCTCCACGGCGGCCATCTTGAAGTCCCAAATAATTTTTCAATGCCCCTTTTACATCCAGAGAGTGCAGAGCCTTTTCCGCTGGTGAAGTGGCATTTTGAAAGAATCTGGGTAGAGTTATGGTAGCATTTTTATGAAACTCTGACGGTACTTTAGGAATTAAATGAGGATTAGTGGACAGAACTACTTAGTCTCTCATGAACCGTAGATACGGAGGATCTACAAGCAAGGCTTGGAACTCTGAAACAGGTCTAAAAGACATGAAAACCACTGAAAAAGCCACCTTCCAAGTTAGAAAATTGATGTGGGATGTCGACAAAGGCTCGAATTGAGGCTTCATAAGCCCTGCTGGGACCAGTTTCGGGCTCCATTACATGTGGAATCCTTTTCTTTGGCAGGAAGGTACAAAAAAGTCCTTTTAAGAAGTGTTTGATTAGCCTGTCACTGTATAGAGGAGAAGATTATATCCATGTAAACCTGGAGATTGCCAATAAGTGCACTTTGATGGAAGATAGCCAGACCCTCGGATCTGATGAGGTGTTCTAGCTAGCGGCTGCAGGTTAGGCTGCTGTGCACACCATGCACAGAATCTTTTCCATTTTCGGCTATAGGAAATGTTGCTAGAATGCGTCAGCAGTCGTGAGGGATATTGAAATGACCGAATTCGGAGTGGTCAGGAGTACACTGTTAAGAGAGCCTGGGTCGTGATGAAAGATCATCCGGTTGTTCTGGGATAAAAGATTGGCATGAGATCCTAGATGGGTGGCCAGCACGCATGCCGTGAGGAGAGACTTCCACGGAGCTCCGTCCGTGATCCTTAGTTAAACGAACTGCTTTCGCTTAACCCACGTCCGAAACGTTATATAATACTAAAATCCCGCAGGGGAACCGATTGCCCGCACTTGACAGCAAGCTCAGGCGGAATCGGTGAGCAAACGCCGGAGAACGGGAAGCCTGACGCCGAGCCCCCTGCGCCTTCAAGATGGCGGCGCCCACTGCGGAGTGTAACTGATCCGGACTCGCCCGCCCAGGCCATCCAGCGGACCGCTGCGGCTGAGGGAGCCAAGACGGAGGAGCTTGCTGCCTGCGCCGCCAGCGGGCACTGGAGACTCAAAAACTGACATTGAGGTCCCCCGCAGCTGCGGAGGTCGAAGGAGCAGGTGCGTGGGCGCGACCCGGGAGAAGAATCACCCACCGAAGACCCAGGATCGTGGGACTCGGAATCGATCCCGAGCCGCCGACCCACCCGCAGGAAGGTGAGACCGGGTGGGCTTCCGACTGGGCGGAGGCACGGGGAGCGCAACCGCAGGCGGAGGGCCCTTGAACTACGCCGAAAGCGGGACTGGGCCCCCCTCTAGCGTCTGAACTTGCCTCGATTCCCCAGCGGCTCGAGGGTGCACTGAACGCCCGACCCTGGGGCCCTGCATTAACTCCTGCGAGAGGGCCTGGTCTGGCCCAGTAGGGCCCCTGCCGCCCCTGGAGGCCGCCCATGATCCAAAATAAGCAGACCCCCCCAAAAAAAAAAGCGGGAATCCACCCACAGCACTTAAGCCCAGAGAAGAAGGGCGAACATTATAGGGACTGGAGTCCCCAAGAAGTCCTGTCCATAGGAGGTGGGACAACATCTCCCCGCCGGCGACCCACTGGGGGCACACCCAGGAATCAGAACTCACCCGAATACAGACTGTGGTCCCGGACAGATCTGCACCACTGCGTCTGCAAGTCCGAGGCCTTCCAAAACCCGCGCCCACAAGCTCCTGTAAACTGGTCTCGGAAACGTGAGCTGCTCGAGACAGCGGAAGAGCTGGGGTTGCGTCCCTACGAAAACCAGCAAACAGGGGCCGGAGCCCGACCTGCACTCCGCAGGAGACTGCATTTATAGCCTCCAAGGCAAGAGATGTCTCCCCCCAGGGTCAAACCGAAACTAGTCACGATGGACTCCTTTACAACAATCAGATCTCAAAGACAGTCAACACAACAAGACCAAGAGTCCCCCGAAAACCCGCTTCAACAGGAAGAGGACCTTAAACACACGCAAGTCCTCCAAGCAATAGCTGCCCTCCGCACACCACTCGAGGGACGACTGTAAGAGGTGAAGTCAGATATACAACTCATGCGCCAGGATGCCCGCAACCTAACGGAACGAGTCACAGTGGCAGAGACCGCCCTGCATGAAAATGTTGAAGTCACCCGAGATCTAAAGAAGACCGTTAGAGATTTGGAACAAAAGGTGACAAGACTGGAGGCCCGCTCTGAGGATGCCGAAGGTCGTGCGCGCCGTAACAACATCCGTATACTGGGGGTCCCCGAGGATCTAGAAGGCTCAGACCCGACGACCTTCATCGAGACGCTCCTGCAACAAGAGATAGGGGCGGGAAACCTCTCCCAGGGGTTCTCTGTTGAAAGGGCCCACAGGTCTCTCCAGAAGCGCCCCCCGCCCGGATCTCATCCCCGGCCAATCATAGCTAAGATCTTAAACTTCAGAGATCGCGAAACCATACTACGGTTCTCCAGAGAAGGCGGGGAGATAAAAAGGAAAGACTCAACAATAGTTATATACCCGGACTACACCCCGGCAGTGCAACAGGCCAGAAACTCCTACATTCCAATAAAAGCCCGGCTGAGAAAGCTCAACTTGAAATACATGCTGCTATATCCGTCACGTCTCAAGATTTTATATAACGGAAAGGCGACGTTCCTGGAGACCCCGGCCGCAGCCAACCTGTGGCTCGAGCATAATAATCTCGCGGACGACAAGGAAAAACCACTGAACCCAGATCGGAGATGACCGTTCACCCCCCGGTGAAAGCAGGCAAAGGGCAGTCCCCCCCAAAATGAAAGTACAGGCAATAAAATGAACGGAAAACGAACTGCAGACAAATGTATCATCACGATAGTCCCGCTGTAAAGTACGCAACATCGGACGAGAGCTCGGAAGAACACACGAGTGGCAGACAACCAACCCACCCCACCAAGAAAGGTGTAAGCACTTTGCTCACACACAACCTGATCCGGAAGGCCAGGAGTGGCCTGGAAGGCTCAGGAACCCCTGAGCACTGCAAGTTAAAAGCAACTGCTAGGGACAGTTTGAAAAGTTTTGTCTAGTTTTTCCCCATTTAACATGATGGGAGTTCCACAAGTTCAAAAATCTCCAACCAGCGAAAAGATTGAAGCCGGGACGAGGAGCCAGGCGGAGAGGAGGCCGGGACATGGTGAAAAAGTGAAAAAAGGAGGCCGGCAGGGGCCAGACAACCGTAAGTGTAACTCAACTGCCCTGAAATGACGTCTAATGCAAACATAAAGATATTGACCTGGAATGTGAGGAGCCGGGGCTCTTACCTATGCCGGAATAGAATCAAATCCTATTTGACCAGAAAGAAAGTGCAGATAGCGCTACTGCAAGAGACACACTGTACGGCGGAATCCCTGGCAAGGTTGAGAGAACACTGGGGAGGTCAAGGGGTTGGAACTTCGTACTCCAAATATGCAAGGGGAGTATATACCTGGATTCACCCACAACTCCCTTTCCATTTAATTAAGTCGGAGGCAGACCCAGAGGGAAGGTTCGTAATACTATGGGGCAGACTAGAACAAATGGAGATTTGCATAGTGAACTCTTACCTCCCTAATACCAACATCCCAACCCACCTAAACTCCATGTACGCCAAGATTGCGCCATACAGGCATGGAATCCTTTTCTGGGGGGGAGACTTCAACTGTGTCCACAATGCGAAACTTGACAGGTCCCTCCCGCACCCAAAGGGGCCCTCAGCGGCTACAACAGCCCTCTCCCTATTAACGCATAGGTTACACCTAGCAGACACCTGGAGAGAGTGCCATCCTAGCGCCCGGGGTTACTCATATTTCTCCTCCCCGCACGGTCTCCACACGAGACTAGACTATGTCTTCATAAGCAATGAACATTTGTCACAAATAGTAGAGGCCCAATATCTGGGCAGAACCATTTCCGACCACTCGCCACTCCTGGTGGATTGGAACCACACGGGCCCTAAGCCTCCCATTCCAATGTGGAGAATGCCGATAGATGCCCTTGATGACCCAGTATTCAGGGAAGACCTACACAAATTTATAGAGAGCTTCATTGAAAGAAACACCGGAAGCGTGGACCAATTAAGCACGGTGTGGGACGCCCTAAAAGTAGCGACAAGGGGGGGAAACCATAGCAAGGGCGGGGGGCATTTGGAAACAACTTAAGGGCGAGCTGAATCACTGGGAGCAGCAGATTGAACAACTGGAAAGTGCCCCGGTGGCCACAGAGCAAAGAGAGGTCAACCTCAAAGAACTTAGAAATAACACTGCTTTAGCATGGGATAGGCTCGCCAAATTTGACTATGCCACCAAAACCGACAGGATACACACTGAGGCAGATAAACCTGGTAGAATGTTAGCTTGGCTCTGCAAGAAAGAGCACCCCAGGCACACAATCACGGGGGTACAGACTGAAGACGGAGGGGTAGCACAGACACAGTAAGCCATAAACGAAACCTTTAAAGGCTTTTATGAACACCTTTACTCTCATAAGGATCAGGTTCCCCTAGAGCAAATCATGGATACGCTGGAAGAGATAGGACTCCCCAGGATACCCCCTGAACACTCTGAGGCCCTAGATGCAGACATTACATCTGAGGATATCTCTGAGGCAATTAGATCACTAGCCACCCGCAAGACTCCTGGGAGCGACGGCCTGCCCACTGAGTTTTACAAGGCGTACGAGTCCACCCTAACGCCCCTCCTACATGAGGTCTTTCGGGAAGCACATGAAATAGGGATTCTACCCGACAGCATGAGGGAGACCCTCCTGATCCCAATCATTAAGCCTGATAAGCCCCCTGATAGATGCGACTCTTACCGTCCGATAGCAATCCTTAACTGCGATGTGAAAATCCTGACCACAGTGTTAGCAAACAGACTAGCCAGAATCATAGGGGACGTGGTACATGAAGATCAGTGCGGCTTTGTACCAGCCCGAAATACTACCATGAATTTGCGCAGAGTGCAACACGTTATTGCCCAAACCGAAGATTGCACAGAACCGTACGCCCTGTTGTCCCTTGACGCCATCAAGGCGTTTGACTCGATTTTTTGGGAATGGCTAATAGCAGTTTTGGAAGGGTTTGGCTTCGGCCCAGGGTTCATTAGGTGGATCAAGATATTATACACAAAGCCTAGAGCCAGGGTAAAAACCGGGAAATATATATCAGAGGTCTGGAACATATGCAGGGGAACCAGACAAGGTTGTCCTCTCTCCCCTATGCTTTATGTGCTGGGACTAGAACCCATTGCTATCTACTTCCGAAAACAATTTTTCGATGCTGGAATCCGACTGGGCAACTCGGACCACATTATCTCCCTCTATGCGGACGATGTTTTATTATTTGTCAAGGACCCATACAACAATGTGCCCACGATGTTGGACGTCCTAGACAACTTTGCGAAGTTTTCTGGTATAAAATTCAGCCGGGCAAAATCCTGTCTTTTCCCCCTGGCAAACCTTAAGAGAAAGGTAACTTCGCAACTACCCCTGATGGGAATAAAATGGGAGCACACCTCGTTCAAATACTTAGGGATACACATAATGCACTCCCCGGAACAAATGCATGAACGCAACACTAAGGCTGCTCTTCCTGCCTTGAGGAAATCTATGGCCTTCTGGGCGAAACTCCCCCTATCCATGATGGGCAGGGCCTCCATAATTAAAATGATCGTCCTCCCTAGATTCTTGTATGGGTTTCAAAACGTACACTTCTATATCAAAGCACCCTTTTTTCGCCTAATGGAAAGGATGCTGAGAGACTTCCTGTGGGGGAAGGGAAGACGTAAGATAGCACTTACTACTTTGTCATTACCCTACACCCAGGGGGGAATCCAACTCCCGAACTTTGAAAAATACTATCTAGCAGCACAGCTTGGCTTTATCACCAAGTGGCTGGCTGACGATGCCACATCGGAGACGCCATTCTTGCAGCCACTGATCTCCCCGTTGTATATGAAAGAACTTCCCTGGGCCCCCACCCACCTGATAGTAAATGCTCCCATGTTGGTCACCCTTGGCCGCAGAGTCTGGCGTAGGACTGAATCTCTTGCCCATGCCAAACATCAATACTCCCCGAACATACCGCTGATCTCGGACCTATGCAAATCCCCCGAGGAGTTACAGCACCTCAGACACTGGGAACAAAAAGGGATATACACATGGGGGGACCTGTACACAGAGGGAGAGTTCAAAGAATTCGAAACTCTCCAAGAAGAAAATGATATCCACACAGGCCAGTTTCTGTGGTACCAAAAGTTAAGATTCACGGCAAGAACCAACTGGCCGACATGGCCAGAGGAACCAAATTCAAACCCCCTGATCACACTACTATACGAATTGGGTGAGGGAGGTAGACCGGTGTCTCAGATCTATAGCCACCTAAGCGACACCCCCAATCCACGCAGCGCTCGTCTAAAATCCAGTTGGGAAGCAGATATAGGCCGAAAATTAACAGATGGCGAATGGGAGAGGGCCCTGACATATCCTAAAACAGTGTCCAGGAACCATAGATTTAGACAAATACAACTGAACCTCTTGCACCGGACATACTTAACCCCATCCAGGCTGGCCAAACTTCACAAGACTCAAAATTCCAAATGCACATGGTGCGAAATGGACAATGCAGATCTGCTTCACGCATTCTGGCAGTGTGCCAGGACACAGTCTCTGTGGTTCTTCATACAACAAACTAGTGAGAAACTGGGGCTGACCAGATACGAATGGTCTCCGGCGGTATGCCTATTGGGCACATATCCCAGACCAGCAAAGCTAAAGCACCTCGCCAAATTAATGGACATCATGTGCATCCTGGCTAAGAGGACAATCGCGATGTCCTGGAAGAAACCATCGGGGCCTCAACAGAAAATCTGGCACAAAGAACTGAAACGCTGGGTGCTAGCAGAAACAAAAGCCTGGGAGGAAAGTGTGGCCAGATCCGCAGATGCCTCGAGCATGACGTTGGATGCCTGGAAAGGACTCACAGACCCCTTGTTCTACCCCTCTGACGATAAGCCCCCATTAGCCGGCACAAACCCACTATAAGAAGATCCATAGACTAAATTGGAGCCCCGGAAGCAGTCCACTCATGGCTGCTCGTAGTCCCGACCAGAAGACCCCCCCTCCCCCGAAGGGCTTAGCCCCCCTTTACACCCCCATTTGGCACCGGCTTCTCAGGAAACAAAATTGGAGATAGTTAAAGTTCTAATGTTAAGTTATTATTATTGTTCTGAGATGCAATGCAATTCATCCTCTAATGGCAGCTGAGGTAACTGCCCTGTGGTTGTACTACATAACAAATGCCAATAAACAAATTTAAAAATAAATGAGATCCTAGATGAATTGGATCGTCAGCTGCCAACTGAAGGAGATCCGAGAACCAGGTCTGCCTGGGAGAGTACGGGGCTACCAAGATTATTCTACAACAACTCCCCCCCCCCACCCCGAGTCAGGATGCAGAAACCTGCTGGTAAATTTCATCCACTGCTTGTTGGGGCTGGTGAAAAGGTATAGGGGAGGGGGGGGGTGGAGGGGGCGGGGTTATGACCCCCACCTTGAGAGCATTTTGGTTATCTGGATGCTATGCAGTTGCCACTCGTGTGTCTGCAAAGAGTCCCTGCTCAGGGTGTCTTCTTGCTCATTCTGCATCCCCGGCAAGTGGAAGATTTGAAGTAGACTGTTGTGCCGGATGGCCCAATGTCAGATGGTTTGTGCTTCCTGCGACAAGGTATTTGATCGCATTCCGTCTTGCTTCCATAGATAAAACATAGTGGTCGTGTTGTCAGTGAGGAAGCGCAGCACCAAATTCTTGATTTTAGGAAGAAAGGATTTTAGAGTCCAGTACACTGCCCGTAATTCCAGAACATTGATCTAGGCCAGCTTCCTCGGGGGGACCAGAGGCCATTGACCTCCAAATGAGCACCCCAACCCGACTGGGAGGCATCGGTTACAAAGGTAAGATGGTAATTTGGTTCTATCAGTGGCATTCCTTTTGCGATGTTGCAGGGGTATGCCCACCATTTCAGTGTGTTTGACAGAGTCTGGGAGATGGTTACTTTGTCTGACCAGGTTTGGGACGATCTGGTAGCCAGAAACGTTTGCACTGGCCGCATGTGTAGCCGGCAGTGGGTAATAAGCAGAATGCAAGAGGACATGCTCTTAAGAAGACCATGTATGCGCAGACTGACAAGCTTGTTTGGCCTGAATGAGCTCGCTAGAGCTATCAATCTTTTGATTCTTTCTGCAGAAGGCTTGACCAGATTGTGGCCTGTAAGGAATTGAGCGCCCAGGAAAACCGAACTCCATGAGGGAACGGTATAGGATTTCGTACAGTGGATTGTAAAGCCCAACTGTTGGAGCAGTGCCTCTGTTTGGTTGAGGGAATATGAGGCTTGTTGATACATTCACCCTCGAACTAGCAAATCGTCCAAGTACGGGTAGACATGGTGGCCTTGTTTCCGGAGGAAGGATGCTACCGGTGCCAGGCACTTCTTGAATGTTCTGGGTGCAGATTTCACGCCGAAAGGCAGTACCCGAAATTGATAATGGCTTTCGCAGACTAGGAATCTGAGGTGCCTTGGATGTATTGGCACATGGAAGTAGGAACAAGTTACTTGTAACTGTTGTTCTCCAGCATGGGTCTGGCATGGATTCACATGCTCATGAATATTTCCAGTCGTCAGGCTGGGAATCCTCGGTAAAGAAAAAAAATCAGTTTAGTTTCTGAACTGCCTTTCTACTAGTAACCAATCGCTGGTCTCTGGGTCATACTTCCCCCAGCCAATGACTGCCCTCTACTTAAGCCCCTCCCTCTGGCAGCCATCTTCAGATTTGGTAGCACGTAAAGTGGCAGGAAGACCAAGAGAAGAGCCGCAGAGGGGTTGGAGGGAGGGTTTGCATGTGAATCCATTCCAGACTCATAGTGGAGAACAACAGTTATAGGTAAGTAACTTGTTCCTTCTCCAGCATGGGGTCTGGCATGGATTCACATGCTCATGAATACTAGAATACATAGCAGTACACACATGCACAACCATGGGAGGTGGCAAGGCTCAACATTAAGCATCTCTTAACTCCTAACTAGACTCACCTTCAAGCGAACAGGTTGCGCAGCACTGCTTGGCGGACTCTGGACTCCTCCCTGGAATCCCGGTTGACGCAGTAGAATCTTGTGAAGGTGTGCGTCGACCTCCACATCGCGGCCCTGCAGATGTCCAGCAGGGGCACACCAGACAGGAAGCCGTAGTAGCAGCGATCGCTCTGGTTGAATGGGCTCTCGGACGGCCAGGCAACGGGCAGTTCGCCAACCGGTGACCGTGCATGATGCAGCCGGATAGCCATCTGGAAATGGAAGCCTTTGAGAGGGCATTCCCTTGGATCACAGGACCAAAGTTCACTAACAGCTGTGATGTCTTCCGAAAACTCTTTGTGCGGTCCACGTAGAACTTCAGCACTCTAGCCACATCCAGTGAGTGCAAAGTCCTCTCAGCCTGCGACGAAGGCGATGGGAAGAAAACAGGTAACACCAAGGGCTCGTTGAGATGGAAGTCCGATGGCACCTTGGGCATGAAGGAGGGGTGCATCCTCAGCACTACCCTCGTCTCGTGGAATGTCAGATATGGAGGTTTACAGGAGAGGGTCTGGATCTCTCCCTCTCGTCGTGCTGAGGTGATGGCCACAAGTAACACTGTCTTCCACGATAGGAACTTCAACAGTCCCGAATGCAGAGGCCCGAATGGCGGACCCATGAGCATGGTCAGCACCACGTTGAGCTCCCACGCCGGGCCGGAGCCTTCAACGGCAGGAACTGTTGTGACTTGAGTGTCGTGTAGGCAGAAGAGGCCTCCGTCCCCAAATGCCGCACAGAGAGAACTTAAAGCCACTCTCTGTGCAGCCGTTGAGGCCACAGGCGAAGATGTTCAAGTCCGGGACCGCGAACCTCTGGGACCCCACACTGCTGCAAGAAAATGCGGATTAAGTACCAAGCAAAAACAGTAATCACAATGTTTAGGAAAATGGAAAGGTCTTACCAATCAGGGTCAAGGAAGAGGTATTGAACCTAGTGGAGAGGTCCGGGACCCACGTGGACGGAGGCACCCTGTAGTTCACCTGTTAGCAGGAGCTGTGGAGCTGTGAGGCAAGCAATCCAAAGAGTCAAAGTACAAGAGGGTGATCCAGGAGGCAGTCCTATAACAGTCCGTGGTCGAGAGCCGTGTATCGCTGTGCAAAGGGGCAAATCCAAGAGGAGTCCAGTAAAGCAAGCCAGGTCGATACCTTGAGTAAGTGATCCAAAGGTGATTCAAGGTTCGTAACGCCAAACAAACTGCAGAGCACAGCTGTGAAGCAACGAGTATCCGGGTTTTCCGAGTTTAAGTACTCGCGCTGCTGGTCACGTGATGCGCGGCTGGGTCACGTGATCGGGCAAGAGCATCACGTGACCTTACAGTTCCGCGACGCAGAAGTTCAGAGCTAGCCCTTCGCGATCCTAGGCGCCAGGGCAATTGCCAATGTAGGAACGGCCGTAACTTGACCGCCGTCCTGTTACGGACCAGGCGCAGGTGCGCTCGCAAGGCGTGTGAGAGTCCACGTGAGTCCTGGGGAAGGTGGGAAGAGATGGAAGGGCGAGACGGGGGATGGGGGAGTACCTTGGGGACCACATGATGAGGGATCGTGACAGAACTCCCCCCCCCAAGGGCCCACGACCCCGTGGGCAGGAAGGGTGATCCCGGTGGAAGCGAGCCACCAAGCGGGGAGCGTGGACATCAATAGCAGGAACCCAAGAGCGCTCCTCCGGGCCATAACCGACCCAATCAACCAGATATTGCAAGCGCCCCCTGCAGAACCGGGAGCCCAGGATGGAGGACACCTCATATACGTCTGGGGATGCCAAGGACACCGGGGCAGCAGAGGCGCGTAAGCGGGAAGGGGCCGGACACGGCTTGAGAAGGGAGACATGAAACACAGGGTGAACCCTCCAAGAACCCGGGAGAACCAGGCGGTACGTGACAGGGTTGATAACCCGGGAGACCACATAGGGACCCACAAAACGGGGCAACAGCTTCCTACAACCCACTAACCTCAAGTGACGGGAAGAAAGCCAAACCCGGGAACCCACCGAGAAAGCCGGAGCCAACAGCCGCTTTTTGTCAGCCTGGGCCTTCATGGATGACTGGGCCTCACGGAGATGTAAAGCAGTCTGGGCGTGGATAGAGGAGAGATCCCTAAGACAGGTACTAGCGGCCGGATTGGTGGAGGCCGCAAGGTCAGGGACCGGTAGCGTGCGGGGATGTTGGCCATAGAGTACATAGAAGGGGGAGAACCCAGTGGATGCATGAACTGCATTGTTGTAAGCGAACTCAGCGTGTCGGAGAGCACGCAACCAGGAACACTGCTGTTGCAGAATCAAACAGCAGAGATATTGCTCCATCGTCTGGTTCGTCCTTTCGGTCTGACCATCCGTCTCCGGGTGGTAGGCCGAAGAGAACCGGACATCAATACCCATCAATCTGGTCAGAGCGCGCCAGAAGCGAGAAGTGAATTGAGAACCCCGATCTGAGATAAGAACAGAGGGCAACCCAAAGAAACAAAAGACGGAATCAAAGAACAGGGTGGCCAGGGTGGAAGCAGAGGGGATACCCTTACAGGGAATGAAGCGTGCCATCTTTGAGAAGGAATCTACCACCACCCAAATAGTGTCGTAACCCTGTACCCGAGGAAGTTCTGTAACGAAATCCATGGTTATTGTATGCCAAGGTTTCGGGGGTACTGGTAAAGGGAGAAGCAGGCCTAATGGGCGTCCCCTACGGGTTTTGCATGGTGTACATCTGGTGCATGTATTGATGTAGCAATCCACGTCCCTTTTCATGCCCGGCCACCAACACCAGCGCTTCAGGAGGGACAACGTACGGCGTTGGCCAGGATGACCATTTACAGGGGCATCGTGCGACCATTCCATGGCCATATTGCGTGTATCGGCAGTGGGCAAGAATAGGCAATTCAGCACAAACGGGAGACCATCCTGGAATACCGGATCCCATTCTGATAGCTGGTCGGGATGCAAGGACACCCATTTGCGTACCGCGTCCACCAAGGGCACTGAGGGGGTACATAGACAAATAACCTTAGTGTCGTCTAGCATTGTGTCAGGAAACACCGGCAGAGAAACCCCCCCGGGAGAGCGGGACAACGCATCGGCTTTGCCGTGTGCAGAGCCAGCCCGATGTCGGATTTGGAAGTCGAATGCTGCAAAGAAAAGGTGCCACCTCACCTGTCGGCTGTTAAGACATTTCAGGGACGCCAAATCCTGCAGATTTTGGTGATCAGTGAACACCGTGACTCGATGCTTGGCGCCCAGGAGGTGGTGTCGCCACACACGGAATGCGTCCATAACCGCTAATAACTCCTTCTCGGTCACGGTGTAGTGTGACTCGGGGGTGGTAAATTTGCAGGAATGAAATGCAACTGGGTGCAGACGACCCGTGGCCTGACAAGCTTGGGACAAGACGGCACCAAGAGCGAAGGAGGAGGCGTCGGCTTCCACGATAAAAGGGAGTTCCGAGTCGGGATGCTGAAGGACAGGGGCTGTGGTGAAAGCAGTCTTCAGCGAATCAAAGGCTTTCTGTTGTATATCAGACCAAAGGAATGGAGCTTTAGGACTGGTTAATGCGGTGAGGGGGGACACGATAGAAGAGAAACCAGAGATGAATCTCCTGTAGAAATTCGCAAAACCCAAAAAGGACTGAAGAGCTTTCAGGTTCGTAGGAATAGGCCAATCCAAAACCGCTTTAACTTTGGAGTGGTTCATGGACAACCCCCCGGGAGTGATACAGAACCCGAGGAAATCAACGCTATCAACATGGAACAGGCACTTTTCCGGTTTAGCATATAGCGAGTGTTTGTGTAAGCGCGATAATACCTCACGAACGTGTCGCACATGCTCTTCCAGAGACTGAGAAAAGATTAAGATGTCGTCGAGGTAAACCACGACGTAGACATCTAAGATGTCACTCAGGATGTTATTCATAAACCTCTGGAAGGTCGCCGGGGCATTACACAACCCAAAAGGCATGACAGTATATTCATATAAGCCGTACCGGGTACAGAAAGCGGTTTTCCATTCGTCCCCGGAACGGACGCGGACCAGGTTGTAGGCCCCGCGGAGGTCCAGTTTGGTGAAGATGGTAGCGTGTGTGAGTCGGTCCAGCAAGGGCGTGATGAGGGGAATAGGGTACCGATCCTTCCTCGTGATGGCATTCAGGCGTCTATAATCAACACATGGGCGTAGATCGCCTTCCTTTTTCGGCACGAAAAAGATAGGACTTGCTGCGGGCGAGGTGGATGGTCGTATGTGCCCTAGGCTCAAGGCCTTCCTAATGTACTCCTTGAGAGTCGTTTCCTCGGATGGTGAGAGGGAATAGATACGCCCTGTGGGAATCACTGTGTCAGGGAGTAGATCGATGGGGCAATCGTACGGACGATGTGGAGGCAGTGTTTCAGAGGAACCACGATCAAACACAGTTGCAAAATCTTGGTAAACCTGGGGAACGTCTTGCACCACTAATCCGACAACGTGTTCTGATGGTATTTCTTGCGGGTCCTGCACTGTGAGACGGGCTATAGCTTGGGCAGGATTGTCGCTGAGTGCGTCTGTGGGAAGACAGAAATGTTGGCAAACGTCCGACTCAAAGTGAACCAAACCCAATTTCCAATCAATGAGGGGGTTATGTTCCTGAAGCCAAGGGATTCCCAGAATGAGCCCAAACTGTGGCATGGTGATAAGATCGAAACTTATGGTCTCCCTGTGTCTGGATTGTATGGTCAATAGCAAAGGGGCTGTTTGTTGTTTTACTGGGCCCGAAATCAAAGAAGAGCCATCTAGAGCCTGTACCGGTTCAGGCCTGGTCTTGGTCAAGAGGGGCAGGTTTAACAAACGGGCCAAGGAAATGTCGATAAAGTTACCCGTTGCCCCTGAGTCGATTATCAGAGTAACAGGATGCGAAATGGACGCTATGGGCTGTAGAGTGGCTTGTACATGAATGGGCCGGATACGCCCGAAAGAGGGTGTTGAGTTCGGGGTGTACGTGGTATAGCTCGATCCCGTCCCCGGTACTATGATCGAGCTATCTGAAAACCCTGTGGCTTGTGTTTGGGGCGGCGTGGGCATTCCTTAACAAAGTGACCTAAGGTGCCACAGTAGTAGCAAGCGTTACCTACCCTCCTACGTTCCCTTTCTAGAGGAGATATCGGGCTCCTGACGCCCCCGATCTGCATGGGTTCTTGGGAGGAGTCAGAGGAAGGAACTGCCGTGTGAGATGTAGAGGACTGAGTGAAACCTGCTTCTACTCTCCTTTCGGACCTACGTGCGTCCACCTGGAGTGACAAGTCAACCAGATCCTGGAATACAGTGGGTAAGGAGGGTACTACTGCTAAGGCGTCCTTCATGGGATTACTGAGACCCCTATAGAAGAGTACTGCCTTCTTGACCTCGGGCCAAGAAGTTTCAGCGGAGAGCTGGTTAAAACGGGTTATATATTCAATGAGGGAACCCCTACCCTGGCACAGATCCAGAAGTTCCAGATCTCGAGACTGGACCTTGTGTCTAGTGTCAAAAACCCTGGACATCTCGGTGACGAGGAGATCAAAGTCATATAAGGCCGGGTGGTCGTTCTCCAAAAAGGGGTTGGCCCATTCAGCAGCTATCCCAGCCAAATGAGAAAGGGTGAATGCTGCTTTCGTGGTGGAATCCGGGAAAGCCTGAGGTCGGCACAGGAAATGCAACTTGCATTGGTTTAGGAAGGTCCTGAACTTCTTGGGATCCCCCTGGTATCTCTCAGGGGCCGCCAATGGGAAAGGAGTAGGTAGGACCACGGAAACGGGGCTCTGAGGTGGGCGAATTGGAGGTGGAACGGGTTGGGAAACAGAGGGTGTGTCTCCAAATTCTGCATCTGGGGGTAAAGGGTGTCTGACACTTTGTATGTTGTCGAGACGTTGATGAATAGCCGTGTTGGCTGCTGCCATATCGGCTCGTAGCACTGTAATGGCTTGGACTATAGCAGTCATGGGGTCTTCAGCGTTCCCCTCCATTGCCTACACGACAACAGGCTTCACAGTCTGTTGTGACTTGAGTGTCGTGTAGGCAGAAGAGGCCTCCGTCCCCAAATGCCGCACAGAGAGAACTTAAAGCCACTCTCTGTGCAGCCGTTGAGGCCACAGGCGAAGATGTTCAAGTCCGGGACCGCGAACCTCTGGGACCCCACACTGCTGCAAGAAAATGCGGATTAAGTACCAAGCAAAAACAGTAATCACAATGTTTAGGAAAATGGAAAGGTCTTACCAATCAGGGTCAAGGAAGAGGTATTGAACCTAGTGGAGAGGTCCGGGACCCACGTGGACGGAGGCACCCTGTAGTTCACCTGTTAGCAGGAGCTGTGGAGCTGTGAGGCAAGCAATCCAAAGAGTCAAAGTACAAGAGGGTGATCCAGGAGGCAGTCCAATAACAGTCCGTGGTCGAGAGCCGTGTATCGCTGTGCAAAGGGGCAAATCCAAGAGGAGTCCAGTAAAGCAAGCCAGGTCGATACCGTGAGTAAGTGATCCAAAGGTGATTCAAGGTTCGTAACGCCAAACAAACTGCAGAGCACAGCTGTGAAGCAACGAGTATCCGGGTTTTCCGAGTTTAAGTACTCGCGCTGCTGGTCACGTGATGCGCGGCTGGGTCACGTGATCGGGCAAGAGCATCACGTGACCTTACAGTTCCGCGACGCGGAAGTTCAGAGCTAGCCCTTCGCGATCCTAGGCGCCAGGGCAATTGCCAATGTAGGAACGGCCGTAACTTGACCGCCGTCCTGTTACGGACCAGGCGCGGGTGCGCTCGCAAGGCGTGTGAGAGTCCACGTGAGTCCCGGGGAAGGGGGGAAGAGATGGAAGGGCGAGACGGGGGATGGGGGAGTACCTTGGGGACCACATGATGAGGGATCGTGACAGGAACGAGCGGAACAGTCCTTTCATGAACTCCTTCACCAGAGACCACAGAGACAACCGCCCCGGAGTTCTGGTGTTTCAGGAGATCACCGCCAGATGGATTTTGATGGAGGTGTGCGCCAGCCCCGCCTCGGCCAGCAACAGCAAGTACTGCAGCACTTGATGGGCCATAATCCGCAGAGGGTCGATCTTCAGTACACGGCACAAGACAGAGAACCTCTTCCATTTGTGTCCATAGCACTTAAGAGTCAAGGACACCCTGGCCTTTGCAAGCACCTCCTTGCAGTCTGCCGGGATATCGTACCCTCCGAACTCTAGTGCTGCAGAGCCCGGCCTTTAGGTTCAGCGATCCCGGGTTGTGATGGAGGATGGCACCTCCTTCCCTGGCGAGTAGATCTGCGTCCGTCGGCAGTTTGACTGGGGGGGACGCTGACATGTCCAGAAGGTCCTGGAATCAGATCTGCCTCGGCCACACCGGTGCGACGAGGATCATCCTGCACTGGGACCGTCTGAGTTGACTGATGAGTCGCAAAGGTAACGGTGGGAACGCATACAGAAACAGGCCGTCCCAGGGGAATGAGAATGCGTTGCCCATGCTCCCCGGCTGGGGAAACCTGCTGGCGAACCTCCGGCACTTCTGGGGATTGCCCCATCGTCGGAATAGGAGATCCACTTGATCCTGTTGAAGCTCCCACTCATGCCAAGAGCGCAGCTCCCTGCTGGGTGAATCGGCGATGGTGTTCTTTATTCCTGCCAGATGGAAGGGTACCAGGAACATCCCATGGGCAACGGCCAGTGCCACAGATCCTGCGCTTCTTTGGATAGGGCTGGGGATCTCGTGCCCCCCTGCTTCCAGATGTAGAACATCGTGGTGGTGTTGTCGGTGAAGACCCTCACCACCTTGCTCTTGAAGGACGGGAGGAAAGACCCGAGTGCCCAGAACATGGCCCGGAGCTCCAGGACGTTGATGTGTAGTGACCTCTCCTCCGGGAGCCAAAGGCCTCTTGCATAGAGATCTCCGGTGTGCACTCCCATCACTCCAGGGAAGCGTCCGTCGACACTGTTTCCTGATGTTCCGGTGCCTGGAAGTGCATGCCCACCGCTAGATGCGTGCAGTTGCCCACCACTGGATCGCTTGGTGGAAAGTCTCGTTGAGGGAGATCTGGTCTTCGAAGCTGCCCGCCGCTTGCATCCAACAGGCATCGAGGAACTCCTGTAGTGGCCGCATCCGCAACCTGCACAGACTACGAGGTAGATGCACAATGACATCATGCCAAGCAGGAACTTGATGGACCTCACCCTGGCCACTTCCATGGTCAACAGCCATTGTACTTTGCCCAGGATGGCTTTCATCCTCTCCTCCGACGGTGAAGCCAACCGCGCCACTGTGTCGAGTCTGGCTCCCAGGAACAGGACGTCCTGTGACGGTACCAAGTGGGACTTTGCGGAGTTGATCGAGAATCCCAGTTCCGTGAGCAGATGGACAGTCTTCGCTGTGTGATCAACGGCGAGTTCCCTTGACTTTACTCGGATGAGCCAATCGTCCAGATAGGGGTATACGTGGATCCCCTGCCAGTGCAGCCGCGCCGCCACCGTGCCAGGCACTTGCTAAAGACCCTTGGCGCTGACTTCAACCCGAAGGGCAGGGACTTGAACTGCTAGTGCCGCCCTTGGACCACAAACCGTAGGAACTTTCGATGTCCTTTGTGTATGGGGATGTGAAAGTAAGCATCCTCCAAATCCAGCAACGACAGGAAGTCGCCTTCCTCCAATTGTCCCAACACGTGCTGAAGGGTGACCATCAAGAACTTCTGGGACTTGATGCATCTGTTGAGGCGGCTAAAGTCTAGGATGGGCCACCAGCCGCCGGTCTTCTTTTAGACAAGAGAAGCTAAGGTGCCGAAGCGTTACCTGCTCAGGTACCACACTGAGGGCTAGTTTCCCTGGCGCAGGGTGGATGATTCTGCCTCCCTGCTGCACCAGATGATGTGCTGGGCCCGTCAGGTGTATAGGGGGCACCTCCGAGAGGCTGAGGTGCTCCGAAAACCATGGCCTGGCCGGCCACCATGGAGCTATCAGAATGATGAGGAGTCAGTGAGACTCCTTGATCTTGCAAATTACCCTGTGGATCAGAGGAGTGGGTGGAAAGGCGTAGGCTTTCATGACGGTCCACTGGATGTGAAATGCGTCGCCCAGAGAGCCGGGGCCCCGACCTTGCCAGAATACAAACTGCTGACACTTCTGCTTGTGCCAGGTGGCAAAGATCCACGTGGTGCTGATCCCACCTGTTGAAGATCTTCTGAATAACTAGGTTGTTTAACTGCCACTTGTACTTGTCCGCTCCCAGCCTGCTGAGCCTGTCCGCTTCCAGGTTGGAACCCCACGGGAGGTGGACTGCCGAGAGGTAAATGTGGTTTTCCAGGGCCCATTCCCACATGCTGATCGCCAGTCTGCACAGATGAGGGGATCTGGTGCCTCTCTGCTTGTTGACGTAGTTCATGCTGGTCGAGTTGTCTGTCTGGATGAGGACAACCTTGCCCTTGAGCAGTGGTAGGAATGCTCCGAGCGCTTACCAGATGGCGTTCAGCTCCAACCAATTGATGTGGTATTCTTGCTCCTGTTGGGTCCAGGTGCCGTGGACCGAGAGATCGTCCAGGGTGGCTCCCCAGCCCTCGAGCGAGGAGTCTGGTGATGGTGACCTGCGGCCAGGGCGGCCGAAAGGGCTTGACCGTCCGTAGGTTGCAGTCCATGGACCACCAGGTTAGTTCCGGGAGGAGAGATAGGGGGTGGGGGGGGTGTTGATAGGATTGCGAGCCCCGCTCATGATTCCATGAGGCCGCAGAGTGCAGCTGAATCCTTCTCATCCTTAGTCTTGTGTGCAGCACAGCTAACAGGACAGCTGCCAGTAGACCAAGGAGATGTTGGTACCACCATGCCAAGGTCACCTCTCTGCTGAGGAAGTGGGCGGTGGCCCTCTTGATGCCTGAGATTTTGTCCTCCGACAGGAAGATACTCTCGGAGCATGTGTCCCAAATGAGTCCCAGGAATGTCAGTCTGCGTAGGCTGCAGCTGTGACTTCTTGAGGTTGCGCGAGAAGCCCAGATCGTGCAGTGTGTTAATAAGGGCATGGGAAGAGTGGCAAACTGCTTCCGGAGATGTAGCCCTGATGAGCCAGTCGTCGAGGTATGGGTCGATGTGGAGGCCCTGCGCTCAAGGAGGGCCGTCACAGCATTCATGAGTCTGGTAAATTCCCTGGGGGCACAGTTGAGGCCAAATGGAAGGACTTTGTATTGAAAATGGTAGGCCATGATCCTGAACCATAGGAAAGAATGATGGGGCTGCCAAATCGGGACATGTAGGTACGCGTCCTTCAGGTCCATGGAGCACATCCAGTCTCCCTTGTCCAATGTCTCTGCTATAAAAGCTGGCGTAACCATCTTGAATTTTTGCAGGGGTAGGAAGAGGTTGAGGGTGGAAAGGTCCAGCACAACTCTCAGGCCCGCCTGGTTCTTCTGAATGGCGAAAATCCTGGAGGCTGGAACTTCCTCCACTGCCTGGCTCTCTACGAGCGACAGGATCTCCGCCAAAAGAGTTGCTGTCCCAACCTGTGGGAGGGGAGGAGAGGCTGGGATAGGAAGGCGGTACCCCGTGGATACTACCAAGAGGATCCAGTGGTCCACTAAATTGGAGAGCAAGCCTGCCCCCCACCAGAGACACGTGGACCCGAAGGGGCATGTTATGCCTTCTTTCCCTCTGAGGCTGAGGAGGGGGACTGGAAAAAGCCCTTATTCCCCCCACCCTTTTTTGTTGTTTGCACCAGTTCTGAGACAGTGAGCGGTCCGACTGCCTGGATCTGCGTTCCTGGAAGCCGTGGAACCCTCCATATGTACGACCCTTTTCAGAGCGCTGCTGAGATTGGGTGTACGATGTGGGCGTGGTCTTTGTAAGAATGGATAGATACTTTGCCGTTTTTTCATCCGTAGAGGAGTGGAAGATGTCCCCACCCACCTCATCGAACAGTAGATCTAGAATGCGCTTCTGGACATACGGGTTGAATTTCATTGCCCGGAGCCAGGCTGTTCTCATGTCCGTGGCAATGCAGCTGGCACAGCCTGAGGTATCGATATGAGCCACTGTGGATTCCATGAGGTCATGGGCCACAAGCTTGGCTTCAGCTAGCCCCCCCCTTAAAGCGCGATTGGCACTAGGTGGGGAGTTCCGGGAGGAAGTCCGCAATTTCCAGCCATAACCTTTGGTTGGCGGCAGCCAGCATGGCATCTGCGTTGGCCTGACGGAGGTGCAAGGATACGTTGGAGTAAATGTTCCTGCTGTACACCTCTAAGATCTTCTCCTTGCCAAGCAGCGCCGCAGAGGAGGCGGCTGAGGACGACGAAGGCTTGGAGTATAGTGATGCCGCAGCGATCACCAAGGAGTGTGGTGGAGGATGGGTTAAGAGCAAGAGTGTATCCCTCTCCATCTGCCTGTACTTGGCGTCCAGGCGTTGATTGACCAGCTGGAATGAGTGGGGCTTGAGCCAACCCTTCTTGGCCAGGGAGACTACATCGGTTTGCAGTGGAATCCCCGTGTTGGCAGAGGGGCGTTGCGTGAGGACTTCTGCCAGAACCCCCTCTGCCGGCTGTTTGACCTCAGGTTGGGGGAGGCCCAGGTACTCCGCCAGGCTAGCAAGACGTTTGTGGAAGGCCCTGGCTGAGGATGGCGTGTCTGGCTCCTCCTCCTCATCCATATCGTGCAGATCTGGAGGATCTTGTGGAGGAGTAGATGGCGCCGGAGCCTGGGGTACAGGGACTGCAGCCGGAGGCTGAGGAGGCGGTCGGAGGTTGCAGAGTTGGCTGTGGAGCCAGAGGAGGCGGCTGCACCGGGGCCCCGATGGAGGAGTCTGGTGCCGCTAGCATGGAAGGGATGACTTCCCTGATGGCGTCTTTGATGATAACCACCACCTGGGGAGACTTCCTGAGGTCAAGGAACTTCTTGCAGAGCATGTCCTCACTGGCTAAAGAGGTGGCAGGGGGTACAGACAGGGTAGCAGGGGGCTGCTGGAGCCACTGCATACTCGGTCCATATGGACGCAAAGGAAAGCTGCCCTGCGCAAATTAAGGGTAGACTGTAGGCCACATACCTGGTTGAGGCCAGTCCAACCTTCACACTCGTTCTTTGTTAGATTCCTGTAATGGCGTCAGACGGGTGCCTCTTTCGAGCCGGCTGCCACGTGCCCGCGACGTGGTGCCTGACCCGTTGGGCACAGCCTCGTCCAAGACTTTTGCATGTGGATCACGAGGCCTACCCTGCTCTCCGGGGCTCGTCCTGGTAGGTGTGACACCCTCAACCCAGGGGGAGGGGAGGTGAAATCGGTATAGCTGCATTTAGGTGCCCCCTCAGACCTATTGCCGGTGTTAGGGCATAGCCCCTCGGCCATGGTGCCAGTAAAAGGGTGTAGACCCAGTAAAAACTTTCTGGTCCCTCAACATTGCGCCCGGGAGGATCCAAGGATCCCTCGACCCGAAGGCTGGTAGCTGCAGCAGCCATGGTGGACGTGCTGGTAGCGGGACCTGGCCAGTAGAGGGACATTTGGTAGGCATCTCCCTTGCGGGGTGCGCTAGAAAATATTGCTCCTACCTTGGGCCTGGTTCGATGCTTGGTGAAGTCCTCGAGATCCTCCAGGGGGGGTGACCTCTGGAAGAGCTCCCTCCACCTGGCTAGTCTGTTCTTCAGCTTCTACGAGGACAGCAAGTCACACACCAAACATGATTGCCAACCGTGGTCTGGGCCAAGGCAACGTAGGCAGAGGGCTTGGGGGTCTGAAGTTGGGAAGACCCTATTCCAGGATGGACACCTGCTGAACCCTGTAAAAGTCGGCATGCGCTGGGGAGGAGCATGAAGCCTGAGAATCAAGTAACTGAATGATAGATAAGACAAAAAAGACAAAGAAGTATCCGCGTGTGGAATTACATGGCTGAAGCCAACCCAGGAGCGCTTGGGAATTCGGCCTGTTCAAGTCGATGCGGAAAAGGGGACTGGGGTGTGGCACCAGAAGGTGGAGTCAGGGCAGCTCATGCTCCCTGGGCCGCACCCCGCGCTCCTCTAAATTTAAAGGGGAAGGTTTTTTTCTGGTGAAAAAGGTTTGTCTCCCGTCCCTTGGAAGGGAAGCCCATACAGTATGGAGGAAAGGGGACAGGACATAAGAGTATGTTGCCTCACCTGTCTTTTGCTTCTTTGCCACCGGCTCCTCAGATCTGGACCTCTGTCTTGACAGTGACCTCCTGTCAGAGGGAGTGGTTGCTCTCCCACTCTGTGACAAGCCAACCTTCATTGAGCCAGCAGATTAGGCGTTGGTTCCTGTCCTTAAGGGTCTTTTGGGAGCAATGCTGGTAGATGTCACAGCTGTCAGCCGAAAGATTCGGATATATGCAGTAAAGACACACTGTGACTCTCCCCCTTGTAAGCGTTTTTCAGGCCTCAGGTTTCGCATGGCCTAAATAAAGACTTAGGTCCTGAAGTTTCCACGGTTGGAACTGGAAACAGATTTATTTCAACGTCAGTTGTACCAGAAGACGAAATGTGAAGAAAGTTATTTTCTAAGAAATGCAATTTTTTTCTCAGGAGAGAAACACAAGTAATGCCAACAGCTCGGAAGACAGTTGAAATCTGAGGGGGAAGCTGCTGGGGCGGAGCAATACACTCGTCATCCCATTGGTGGGCACCAAAAGCACCCACGACGACAAGACACTCAAGGTGTCAAGTTTTTCAGTAGGACAATTACTGAGTCAAAGTAACCAGGGTTTCCCAGCCCGACGGGGAATATTCACAGCATGTGAATCCATGAAAGATCCAATGCTGGAGAAGGAAGGTGGATGAGTTGCAGTGTGTGAAAACAAAGGGGGGGGGGGTGGGCTGGTCTGTATGTATTTTTTAAAACAATTTGTATTAGTTTTATTTCAACAAACACAAACCAAACTTGCAGTACATATAGTAACATTACATCTCTTTATCTGTGTCCACTGCTTCACCCCTTCTCCTACCCTTCCGAGCCTACTCTCCTTCAAGTTCCCTTTCTTCGTCTTGCAATAGGGATTCCTTTTCCACGTTTCCTGTTGGGTCCTGATCGCTTGACCAGTCTTGTGTGGGCCCAAATAATTCAGCTATCAGGTGTTTCCAGGCTATCAAGTTTTCAGCCTCCTCCTCCTCCTCCCCCCCCCCAACATTGCTCGTTACCTGCCATACTGTAGTTTCAGCCGCCGCCTATTTCTGTAGGTCTTTCCACCATACTTCTATTCGTGGTCTATGGCATGCCTTCCACCCCATAGCAATTCTTCTCTTCGCAAGTACATACGCCAGGTCTTTTAGTTTACTTACATGCTCGAGTTTACGTGGTCTGGGAAACCCTCCTATCAGACAGGCCCACCCTATATCTACCACTATCTTAATCCTTTTTCTTCCAGCCTATGTTCTATTTCTCCCCCAAATCTCTCTATTACTGGACATGACCAAAACATGTGTACCAGTCCGGCGTTTTCTTCGTCGCATTTGGGGCATGATTGTCTTCCTGTATTTTTGAATTTGCCTATCCTCTGGGGTGTCATATACGCCCTGTGGGTTATATATAATTGTATCTGTTGTAGTCTGGCATTTCTTGACACTTTTTTGTGGTACCCTTGGGCTCGTTCCCACATACCCTCACTCATTGTGGCACCCACTTCTTCCCAATCCTGTCTCAGTTGTACCACTTCCTTCCCCACTTTGGACATCATCATCTCATATATTCTAGATATCTCATGTCCCCCTTCCGCTATGTCGTATATTGTATCTATGGTGGCGTCCGGTTCATCTTCTAGTACTGTTTCGGACCATGTCTCTGATTCGCCGCACCACCCTATGATATATGATATACTGTCCTGTATGTAACCCCGTTTCCTCCCCCAGCACCTCAAAGTCTTTAATACTCCCCTCTTGCCACATGTCGCCCATTGTTGCTATCCCCACTGGTTCCCAGTGCTTCCTGATCATCAATCTTAATTGCTTCTCTTTTCCCGCCAGTGCAACTAATGGCACCTGCAGGGAACACGGGGAGGGATTCTCCATTATCTGACAGGCTCTACGCCATATCTCCCACCCGAGTATCATCATCTTTGGACGTCCTTCCATATTCGATCTGGGCAACCACATCATTTCTTTCAGTAAGAAAGGGGCACAGTCTAATCAGAACAGCCTAGACTCTGAGGTTGGTCCTTCAGAAAGCCATTTAGCTACATATTGAAGCTGACTTGCTATGTAATAGATTTCGTAGTTTGGCAATTTTATTCCCCTTTTCTCATGTGGGTTTTGTAGCTTCCAAAGAGCCACTCTGTTCCTCGTCCCATGCCAGAAGAATTCCCTGCATAATCTATCTATCCTAGCAAAGAATCGCCTTGATATCAAATATGGGATGTTCCCAAAGTAGTGCAACAGTCTTGGCAGAACCACCATTTTAAGCATTGCCCCTCGTCCCATCATCACCAAAGGGCGCTTCACCCAGAACTTCATACTATTTTCAATATTCTTGATCGCTTTCTCAGTGTTATGTTGATGCTCTGCTTCCACCGTATGATATATGTCTATTCCAAGATATCGAAACGTGCTGACCTCCCATGGGATCTGTAAAACTGGTAACTGCTCTAATGGGATCCCTCTATATCTGCCAAATGGAAACGTGCAGGATTTTTTTGGGTTCACAGCTATGCCAGACAGCCTTGCAAATCGCTCCATCACTTCCAGAACATACTGGAGGTTGTCTTCCAGGTAACGTAGATAGATCAACATATCGTCAGCATACAAGGAAATTAAATGCGGTTCCCCTTTTATGGTGATGCCTACTATGTTGTATTGTTGCCTCAGGTATATCGCCAGGGGCTCTAGGGCTAGAATATACAGCATGGGGGACAACGGGCAACCTTGCCTAGTGCCTCTACTAAGTAGCCATCTCTCTGATATTATCGCTCCTGTTTTAACCCTAGCCAGCGGCGTGCTATATAATAGTCTGGCCCATTTGAGATACCCAGGTCCTATTCGATAGTTGGTGAGGGCCGCAATCAGCCATGGCCATTTGACAGAGTCAAAGGCCTTTATAGCATCCAGCGATACTATTGCCATTTCGCCCGTATGCTCGTTTGCGTGTTCAATGACTCGATGGAGTCATCTAAGATTGTTGGTTATGTTCCTGTTGGGGACATAGCCTGACTGATCAGGGTGTATTAATTTATCGATGACCTTCCTCATTCTATTTGCCAGGACCGCTGTTAATATTTTACTATCCTGATTCAGCATTGATAGGGGTCTTTATGAGCCACAATCATGGCCAGGCTCATTTGGTTTGGGAAGTGGTATGATAATTTACTCTTAGGGACTCTGGTAGCCTTCCCACTTCATATTCCTCATTCAGCATCTCTAAGAGTGGGGGGAGTACCTCATTTTTGTACATTTTATAAAATTTGCTAGGGAGTCCATCGGCCCCCGGGGTCTTGCTAGTGGGTAGCTGCGTCACTACCTCTTCCAGTTCCTCTAGAGTAATTGGAGCATCCAGCTCCTCTCGCTCTTCTGCGCTAATCTGTGCTAATCTGCGGCAATCCAATGTCCTCCAGTGTTTCTTTTATTTCCTTGCTATCGCTCTCCCCTTCATCTCCATACAGGGGTCAATAATAGTCTGCAAATTCTTGATTAACACCATCTTGAGTGTCCACCATGTGCCCATCTTCCTTCGTTATCGTTCTGATCGTGAGCCTGGGGGTTTCGCTCTTATATAGCCATGCCAGGGCTCTCCCTGGTTTGTCCCCTTCTGCATGCTGTCTCTCTCTGTACTTTTTATAGTTAAGATTGCACAATCTCTCCGACTGTCCCGCACATCTCTGTTGCAGCCTAAGTATTACTTCATTATCTTCCTTGGTAGTACCTCCCCTTTTCAACGCTATTTCTAGCTCGGTTTCTGATTCTTGTAGGTCAACTAAGATCCCTCCTTGTTGTAGTCCCTTGGACTTGGCTATGGCTATCCCCCCTCACTACCACTTTAAAGGCTTCCCAGAGCATGCCCGCTGTCTCAACACTGCCAGTATTAATCTCAAAGTAGCTTATTATTTCCTCTCTCAAATCCTCCCTGAAAATGGCATCTTTCAACGCCTACACTCTGAGGCGCCATGTCGATATCTTTGCTCTCGGGGTCGATATTGCCATACCAGTATCAGGGGCGAGTGGTCTGAATGGACCCTCGCTTTATATTCTGTCTGCGCTATTTCTGTCATGAGCTCCTGTATAACGAACACGTAGTGCAGCCTGGTATGTAAATTTAGTGGGGCTGAATAGTGCGAGTATTGTCCATCTTGCCGATGGTAAGACCTCCATGCGTCCTCAAACCCAAAATCCGTTAAAGACTGCAGTGTCCTAGCAGCTGGAGTAGGTTTATCTGTTCTGCCATCTGATCTATCCATTTTCAGGTTTAGTGCGCAGTTGAATTCTCCTCCCCAAATCACTGCCCCCCCCCACCTAAGCACATGCTGAGTTTGTTGTACAGGGACCTAAAGTATACCGCTGTGTGCTGATTCGGGGCATATGTGTTTATAATACATGTTTTCTACCAGCACTCTTATTATAACCATCCTCCCGTCAGTCTCTACTGTAGACTGCAATAGCTGGAACGGGACATGCGGTGCAACCCCGGTAATCACCCCTCTAGCATAGGCCGAGTATGTGGCGCCTACAACGGTCCCCTTCCACTTCTTCCGGATCACCTCCAGCTTTTCTTGTGTGAGATGAGTCTCTTGTATCAGAGCTATGTCTATTTTCTGCCTATGCAGATACATCATGACCTTGTTCCTTTTTAAATAGCTATTGAGCCTCCTAACATTCCAAGTAACTACTTTAAGCTCCCCCATGGCATATTTGAATCCTGCTTCTCCCTCCGCAAGTACAGTCCATGTCTAAGGTTCCTCTCCTTCCATGTAAGCTCGCTCTCCAATACAAACTTCCCCTAACTATAAGAACTTCCCCTTCACCCACCTCCTTCCCCATCCCACTCCCCAACTCTTCCCCAACTTCTCTCCCCCCCCCCCCCAACTGTTGCCCAGCTCCATCCCTGGATCTCAGGCACCCCCGCATCTAGCCCTTTTTCCAGCTATTGCCGTACTCGTAGCTCAGCAGGGAGATATCACCCTATTGGCGATACTACTATTCTACTTCTCGGGGGTAGGGTGTCTCCATCCCGTTACACCTTTTTTGGTCAAGCTAAGCGCACCGGACGCCACCCATATTGCATTTCGCATTCTATATTCCAGTCCAGCATGTTCAAATGTCACATGTTACAGTTTCCCCATTACTGTCTTTTTCTAGCCGCACCATTGTTATCTGTTCTATTATCTCTGCCCCCACCCCTCCCACTCACCTCTTATCATGCATGGCTGTTTAATCACTTATCATATTCCTCTCACCTTTGTTCTTCGTCTCGTTCCGGAATCCAACCATGTCACCGCGTCCTCCGGGGTGTCAAAAAGATGCGCTTTGCCTTTGTGTACAATCTTGAACTTTGCAGGATACAGGAGCATGCATTTAAATCCAGCCGCACGCAGTCTTCTTTTGATTGCCACATAGCTATAGCGCTGTCTCTGTACCAGCATAGTATAGTCAGGGTATACAGTGATGGTCGCAGACGCTCGTTATCGTCCCTCCTTTCCGGAAGAATTCTAGGATCTTCTTCCTGTCCCTGTAGTTCAGGATCTTTGCTATAATTGCTCTCGGGGGTTAGGAGGGTGGCTCCGGGTTGCGGTTTCCTCATCAGGGCCCTGTGCGCACGCTCGATTGCGAACCCCTGGGAGTGCCCGCCGGCACCTCTCTCTTGTAGGAGCATGTTCTCCACATAATTTGTGGGGTCCTGGCCTTCTTCCCCCTCCGGCAGGCCGACCACGCATATGTTATTGCGTCTCGCTCTCCCCTCGGCATCCTCCGCCCGGTTCTCTAGGTTGGCCACCTGTTGTCTCAATATGTGGACTTCCTTGGCATTGTTTGTACTGGTGTCCGTGTTAATTTTCACCCCGCTCTCTAGGCCACTAGTCCTCTCTGCAAGCGCTCTCACATCTTGCCTCAGCAGATTGACCTCCATCCCCACCGCATCTATCTTGGTTTCTCACTTGGCGATTCCTCTGCCGCGGGTGCAGTAGCCGTACCTTGTGTTGGGGTGGTGGGGGGTCTGCTGCGGCTTAGTGAAAATGTCCATTGTGGGCTGCTTGCCCTTGGTTTTGCCTCCTTTTGCAGACATTTTCTGCCCTGTTTTTATGACCGGATCAGTTTCTCCAGCAGTGAGTAGGTCTTTTGCAACCTCGCAGCTTCTTCCCGTAGCTGTAGGTCTCCTATGGTGTGGCCCGTCGCGCTATTGCAGTCTTCCTCCTCTTCAGTCTCTCTTGTTTTTAGGTCCGGGCCCCGCCAAAGGGTTCATGCACTGTTTTGCGGGCTGGGTGTTAGCTGCTCTGTAGGGGATCCTTGCACCCAGTCATGAGATTTCCTTTCTCCCCTTCACCCCGTCCTTAACCACTGCGTGATTTATTTTTTGTGACGGACATCCCTCTGTGCTGCGCTTTCTGCTTAGATCTGAATGTTGTTGGCCAAATTTCCGGTTAGCGATGTTGCTTGACACTCCGTTACAGTCTTAGCTCCTTCTTTGCCGCCAGGTGAGACAAATCCAACTTTGGTGCTGCAGGCTAGCCCACTCAATGTATGGCACGCAGGGTCCCCCTTATTGTGTCACCACCATCCTTGTGTAGCAGGCTACACTTCTAATCTGGGACATGCTTTTCGTGCTGTTTATTCCTGTGTGCTTGGGTTGGGGGGGTGGGAGGGGTCAGTCAGTATCTTTTCCGGTCACACCAGCGTGCTTTCCCCAATGTTATATGCCTCTATGGCCTTTATTTGTATACTGTGCCTTCCCAGTGTCCACGTAGTTTGCTTTCCTTCTGCTGGAGCCCTTGGCCCATATTCCCTGGTTTGTATCCCTTGGGGAGCTATCTGTTTGCATTCAAGTGCCCGGTTGTTATACAGCGTATGAGTTGTTCGCGTACATGACTTGCAACATTATCATTTGTGAGCGTGTATTGACTGCGCACGCTTCGTCTTGTGGGGCCTGCCAGTCCGCAGTGCCTCATTTGTTATTTCAGCCAATTTCTGTAGTCTGCCGCAGGCAATTTTATTCCACGCTTCATCGCGGCTCGAGGGGGCTCCAACCCTATGTTGATCTTGCCTCACTGTGCTAGCAATGCCACACGCATTATGCCGCCACAGACCGCACTCCTCAGTGCCCCGGTCCGCACAGATTGACGCTTGCAGTGTCCGCGTCGCAGGGGGATACAGGTCAGCTGCCCGTTTGTAGTGCGCTTCTGCAGTGATGTGCTTCCCGGTCCTCAACTTCGCCAGGGGGGCCAATGCCATGTGGAGGTGCCAATGTTTCTTTTCTGCAGTCACCCAGTGTTCTTCGTGCCCGCTGAGCCTTTTCCTCATCGGTTGTTGTAGTCAGCACGTTGGGGAAAGGCTTTGATGTCCCGCAAGCGTTGTTTCTTTGCATCACCCTCCGAGGCTCCTTTGTTCAGGGACGACGGCCATTTTGGTTTCAGTCCATCGGTTGTTGACCGGAGCTTCAACCATCCATAACTTTAGCTATGCACGTCCCAGCTGCATTAAACCACTCTCGCTGGGATGCGCTTTATCTCCTACAGCATGTGACATCTTGTCTTGCCAGTTTGCGAAATTTGCAGGCTTGCGCTTCGGTCAGATCATTTTACGGATACAGCCGCTCAGGATGCGTGCAGCCTATTCCATGGCTGCCAAGCCACGCCCCCCTGGGCCGGTCTGTATGTTTGTGTAACAAGCAGCAGCATGCACAGCATAGCAGTAAGGTCCAAGAAAAGCATAAGAGACACACAATATTACGGGGACAGAAAACCCAATAAGACACATGCATAGGGCCCTGCCACTGTACTGCGACAGGAGAGAAAAATATCAGACAATGGGTGTTGGAAACAAGGGGGGGTGGGGGGAATGTCCTGCTCCTGGCCAGAGCAGGGTGCCCATAACAAACATGCTAGAAAAAATGTCCATCTTTAACAGCAAAATATAACGTAAAGTAGTAACAAAAAAAAAAGATTTTAGATCTCTGGCGGTTATTCGAGGATCAGGAATATAAAAAAAGATCCAATGTAAGGGGATATACCCCGTACCACCTAAACCTGCAGTAGGGTATACGAATCCAGTCCATAAGCCTCCAGTGGTAGAGAAATTGACGACAACCATATCATCAGGATCAGCAACTGGGGCCGGGGGGGGGGTTACTGAAGAGCTTTTGCACCTCCATATAACCCATCCACAAGCACAAACATGCCTGTAGCATCAGCGTACCCAGGGGGTTCACAAACAGATATGAACAAAGGGTTAAGAGCATTGCATGAAAGGTTGGTCTGGTTAAAAGAACCTGGAGAAGTAACACCAGAAATAAAGGTAATGGTGCAGAAAATAGGGGTCTGTAGAGACCAGCCAATTTTTTGGTTAGATTCAACCCTGGAGCAATAAGAGATGTTTGTGTCGGAAAAGATGGGGAGAGGGTATGGACCGTTCTGGGACAAGAAGTCAAAGCAGCGAGGGAAAATGAATGGCAAGATCAAGGTGGCAGAAATAAGAGGCAAGGGACAAAAGATCGAGGAGAGGAGGCGGCAAGAAACCCATCCCAGTCGCAACAGGCAGGGGGAAGGGATAGACCAAGAAAATCAACCAGATTTAATGGTGGTAGTAGAAGATCAGAAAAATACAAAAAAAAAGGGGTTGAAAACAAAATAGACATGCAGATGTTTCATACATAAAGGAGTAGGGATAACAGTATGTGCCATGGACACAAATAATTTGATGATGGCTCTTCCCCAGCTTACAGCCAGAGCCAGTAAATGGATCTATGAATTTGAGAGACAAACAGCAGGAGTAGCCTTAACACTAGGAGAGTAACTGGTCGCCATAGTTGGAGACCAGGCAGGTGACATATGGGTAAGGGCTGGGATAATTCTTGCAAATAACATGATGGAGCAGCCTTTAATGAAGTAAGGGCATGGGACACCCTACGAAAGATGTACCCAGATACCCTGATTTACATTCTTTAATGCAGTGCACAATGACTGAGGACCCAGTTTGGTTTATTCTTAAATTACAGGAAATGTGGAGAGTTGAGACAGGAGGGCAATGGGACCATTCAGTACCATTTTTCTATTTTATCCTAAAGAGGGAATTACCAAAATAAGTCCAGAAGGCACTAGATAAAATTGTGGGAGATGAAGCCAAAGGGTGGGAGATAGAGTATAATAGTCCATTGTAAGAGAATCAAGGAGCGTGACAGGGAGACCGCCCAGAAGCAGTAAACGGGAGGGGCAAAACTAGTGGAAAAGAAACTAAATCAGGTTGTCACCCAAGAACCAGTGACAGCTCAGTAGGAAAAGACAGTAGCTACTCAGATTGTGAATGCCACAATTGTGGCACTATGGGCCAAAGGAGGACAGGGACAATGGGGAGGGGGAACAGAACCACAAACCACAGTGGCAGAATGAAGGAACATCAAGGGGAAGATGGGGATTGAGGAGCAAGAGCAGGCGGCTTTGGGGCCGGGGGGGGAATAGGGCCCCAAGGAGGAGGATTGGGAACATCAGTGTGCTGGTACTGCTGCAGATGGGGGCATTTCATAAAGGAATGCAGGAACAGGCATGGTATGGGCCTCAAGGAATGGGACACCCACAATTTGGGCAATGGGGTCAAAAATCAGTTCACTTATGGGGCTGACAGGCAGGGACAACAACCACAGCAGGGTGAGGGAACACAGTTTAACAGGATGGCAGGGTGGGGTGGGGTGGGAACGGGTGCCCCGTTTCAAGGAGTTACGATGGCAGGGGTTGGCCCTTTTTAATTCCCAGGACAAATACATATTCTGATTAGGACGGCCCACAGAGAGCACTTGCACGTTCAAACCTATTGACAACCGCACAACATGCACGCATCCAACGTTACATCCCAGGGCATTCTCTCAGGTCAGTTGAACACGCTAGACTCTCCCAGCATTGCTTCAGTCTTGCCAAATTTGGAAAAACAAACTTTGATGTCATTGCTCCAGCAATGTGGAATTCTATCCCGCTTCACCTGAAGTCCTCCCCTCTTTGGTTGACTTTAAAAAGAACCTGAAGACCACCTTCTTCACCGCCCCCTAGTTCTCTGATCTTTATTTCCTTACTCGTATCACAGTCTTGTTTTGTTTCATGTGTGCCATGAGGTGGGCGATTCAGCGCTCTATCAAGAACTAAAATAAATAAAATGAAGGCGCCCTTGGTGGAGGCAGAAATAGGAAACAAGCCATTTATATTTATGGAAGATTCAGGTGCAACTAAAACATGCATTACGAAGGGGAACTTTCATTATCAGGTAAAACTCTTGACACGCAGGTATTCTCTGGGGCTATTTCTTTGGTTCCATACACTGAGGAGCTGGATATAAAAGTGGGGGGAATGGTAGTATGAGCCCCATTGTTATATTCAGAGAGTTCCCCTGTTAACTTGTTGGGTAGGTATCTGCTCAGTAAACTAAATACAACTATCATTCACTGATCAAGAGTTAGTGTTTTCCACTCAGGGGTGGGTGGGGGGGGGATTCGGGGTGGTAGCTCGAGCAATGGTAATCAATGCAATGGCAAGGGAGTCTGGAGTTCCTGTGGTCCCGGACATATTTGCCTAGGGCATCAAAGTACTAGCAAAAGCAGTGCCTCAAATTGGGAGAAAAAGTTGACGAGTGCCCACAGATTTTATTTTCCCACTCAAAGTGGGGGCGGGGACAATATTGTCATTAGATTTGCAAGGACTAGTAGTGTCAGTCAAGAGTAGTCCTGATTAGAACAGATCAGGACAGGTGCGAGGGGCACACTGTACTATGCGGCTTGCCCCGGCGGTTGTTGATACATGGCGGCGGGGAGTACTGGCAGTGAGTCGCCTGGAGAGCCCCGCCTGTCAACATCCTGCAGTGCGACTGAAGAAGGAACAGAGCGGCCGACCAAGCCCCATCAGTGAAGGTACGTGGCCCTGCAGAAATACGGGGGAGGCCTCCTGTGCACCGAGGTTGCCTGCCGCATGCCATTGAAATGCCCCGGAGCCCCATTCACACCATGGGGCTGCAGTCAGGCACAGAACCCTCCCTTCCATCTTCCTCTTCGCGAAAATGAATTAACAGCCACCCCGAGGGGCACCCAGAACTGGGCAACACTCCACACAACCTAAACACCCAGAGGGCACAGTGACAGAACCCACCCTATGAACGATACAGATGCTCTGCTGGCACATCCTCAAATCCACAACAGCTCAGACTGCCCGTGGGAACCCCCTGGAGGTCTGAGTTCCTCTTTTGAGCCACAAGGAGACCGGGGGGGGGGCCCTCATCCACACTGTACACAAGAGCGCCAAGGCTGATAAAGCATTTTGACAAGCAACCCAAGCAAGAACCAAACTGACCACTAGGGGCCAACACAGACAACCGGTCAGCTCGGACCCATATACAGGTATCTGGTATACACCCAGCTGACACCTGATACACCAACACCACAGTCTTGGCCAGTAATCCATAAGGCTAAGCAAACAGCTAAAACAATGCACCAGCAGCATCTGAAGCGCGGTGCAGCTTGTTTCAAAAGCCTGACGGAACTGAGGCAGCAAGCAACAGCTAGATGTGCTCCCTCAGTCCACACCCCTGAGAAAATTGTCAGAGGAACCCAATACCCTGCCAAAAACCACACTGACAACTCAGGCCCACGACCCGACCTCACCGAACAACCCTAACCATCAAAAGCAGCATCCGAGGGCACATCATATCCTCAAGCCAAGTGCAGCAAACTGCCCACCGATACGGGCATGACAAGGGGCGCCAGGGCTAACAAGAAAGGCCCCCATGGATGCGTACACGAGCAGACCAAACATGGACACCCCCCGCCCCCAGGAACACAACCCCTCCTTCCCAGGGTCTGTCCCACCACCAGCCAAACATGGATCCTTGCATGTCCGCACTCCAAGCAGGTTTTGCTGCTGTCAACAACAAACTGGACAATATAGTAACTACCATCACCTCCATCAGGGTGGACATACAAAAAGTGAATGCTAGGGTCTCGGAGGCTGAGGACAGGGAGTACACATCAAACACACATGGTAATGCAACAGAGGATATCCCAAAAAAAACTAGTCAATCCATGATAAATGTGAGGCCCTTGAGTCCAGATCGCAGCATAACTGTCATGATCTCTGCTTCCAAAAGGTCAGGGTTTTCCCAACTCCCTTGGAAGCAGATCCATAACCCAGGTTCCGAGTGCCAACCAGTCCCAATTGGGACCTTTTGGACCCAGTCCTGGCGCCAGTGGCACCAGGCTCATAAATATGCCCAGCTCTAGAAGCGCCGGGCTCATAATGCTTGGGTGGACTTACCTGCAGCAGACCATGCTGCTTACTTGCCTGCCAGTTGAGCCTCTGATCCTCTTCTGTTTGGAACTACTTTTCCTGTTGGGTGGGGCAGGAGCCACTCCCTAGGTTCAGAACACTGGAACTCTTCTGGAAAGCAGGAACTCTTTTCTTACCTAGGCGTGGCTGTGGAAGGAGACACCTAAGCACTACAGGAGGCTATTTAAACCACACCCGATGGATGAATCTTGCTTTGCGTTATTCTGCATCCTCTGCAGCAGAACGCTCATCGTGTCTTCTGCATCTGATCCTGGGCCTAAGGAAAAAGGCTTACCATCCTGAATCCAGTCTTCAGCAACACCTATAAAGACAAGAAAGAACAGTTTAGCATTACGGTCTTCAGTGACAGCTCTTCACTTACCTGGTCCATCGGCTGTCACCAACGCCTCGCTCTGCATTCCGGCATCTGAAAGACAAAGGCTTACCTACTCTTCGCACGCTCCGGAGGCCTTCGGCGCTGCATCCCGCATCTGAAAGACAAAACAAGGTGCGTTTAAAGACATTGGGGAACTTTAATACTCACGTGCCATTACTCCTTTCCACATCTAACCCAGTGGGTATTCCGGCACCCTGCAGCCGCTCCGAACTTGTACCTGCAAAATAAAAAGACAGTTAGAGCGCATCGTGAAGCAGGCAACAAGCGCTTACTTACGTGCTTCCAGGCGCTTCTATTCATCACACGGGCTCCATCTTCAACTCACTTCAGCCCGTCATCCGCCATCGCCGGAACCCTGCAAAACAAGAGACATCATTACTAAAGACTTTAAAGACAATAGAATTACTCGAAACTTACCGTTCGTGCAGTAAACGACGGACAGCAGTCCTCTGAAGTCAAGAGGCCTGCTCCCCTTATCCAGTGAAGAAACTGGTTACAGCACCCTGCCCCGAGGCAGATGGAGAGCACGGCGTTCACTTACCTAAGGTGAGAGCGTTAACCTTTGGGGTTCTACAGGAGAAGAGAAAGGGAAGAAGAGAGAGACATTCAATAACCCAGTTCATTAATCCCATATTTTCTATCTGCAGACATCTTACCCTTCGAGTCAGACATACAGTGCACAGAGGTCCAGCCCAAAGAGCCAGCCGTGTGTTACACATCACCTTTGAAGATACGGTATACGCCCAGTCAAGACCGGCGCCTCTACGAGAATCAGGTGAGCGTTACAATAACATAAGAGTGGTTGGGATGGTGGAAAGAAGAACAAATGTACCAACGGAGCAGTTAATTGAGGAAGTACTCCGCTCATTGTTCCCAGATGCCCAGTTCTCACAGCAATTCCTGGTGGAAAGGGTGCACAGATCTCCCGCCCCACCTCCCAAACCAGGTGCTCCACCACGAACAATAATAGCCCGCCTCCTTAACTACTGCGACCGTGATCCAATACTCCAACTGTCACATGAGAAATGGTCACTATCCTTTGACTCCAACCAGATCCATATCTACCCCGATTTTTCCAGCGGAGCCCAAGCAGCCAGACGGACATTCGACCAAGTCAAAAAAAAAACTAAGACTTAGACAAGAAAATTCCATCCACTGTCCTTGCCTGCAAAACATTGACTACAACACTCAGGCAGGGCCCACTTTTTTGAATCACCTGAAGAAGCCATGTCCTATATCTAATACATACCTGATGCCATGAACAACGGATGAAGCATGAAACCTATGGTACAGCGTCCAATACATATAAAAGCCTTTCATCCAAACTAGGAAGATACACACACTCCGAATCTATTAAAGGTTACATCTAAAAAAAAAGAGCAGAACGTTTTTACGGTTCACTGGAGTTGCCACACAAAGCCACTGACTACTTCAGACTGTTCTGTTGGATAAGGGAAATACTGTCCAGTTTGAGGGATTGTGAGGGGGACTGGGGAATTGGGATACAACTGAAAAAGCTGACAACTGTACCAAGATTGGCACACAAGATCGGCAACAGCCACACCACCACAAAACTTCCTGTCAGGAGACAACAGGCTCAATGAATAGAGTAAACTTTCTCTCATGGAGTGAGGGGTCCTGCAAATCCCATAAAGACCAGGAAAATACTAGCTTACGCCAGACAGCACCATATTGAGATCCTCTGCTTGCAAGAAACACACCACAAGGAGAATAGTGGAATTGTTTGCCAAAGACTGGGGCCCCATAAAAATTGGAACAGATTACTCCTCGCAATCTAGAGGGGTGCTAACCCTCGAACACCACTGCACATGTTTTCAAATGTCAAGTTCGCCAATTAACACCGAAGGGAGATATGTGGTCATATGGGGCACTGCAGTACCAGGAAGCAATCCTAATAAATATATACAGCCCAAACAGCGACACCCCGGAATTTTACATCATTAGTGACATCATGACACTAATATCACCCGTGGGAGACGCAAGGGTTTTATGGTTTGGAGAATTGAATACAATCTTAGACCTCCATAAAGAGATCAACCAGGTCACTCGGACCCCATTCCAAGGCCGCTAGGACAATAAAATAGGGCATGTCTGAGAAACCACTGGAAGATGTGTGGAGAGAACTCCACGCAGCTTTGGAAGAATACACATTCCATTCATCCGTTCACTCCTCCAGCTCACATATAGACTACTAGCTACTCTCACCAGAAATCATCCCACAGGCGGGCAACTGCTCCATCCTTCCACGCACATTATCGGATCACTCCCCGATGTTCCTTTAAATAAACTTGGCCGACGTGGAAAGAACACAACACACATGGCGGAAGCCAACGGCCCTGTTGAGAGATGAAACAATCATAGAACCCCTGAGGATAGATATCATAGAATTCTACGATCTCAACAAAGGCTCGGTGACCTTTTCAGCCACAATATGGGAAACATTCAAAGTCTGTATACGGGGCCACCTCCCATCTAAAACAGTGGGCACACTAAAAGCCATCCGGAATGACCAAAACAAGTCAGAAGTAACTATGTGCCTTGGAAAATGCACATGCATAGGTGCCAGGCAAAGCGACCCTCGGGCCACTGCAGGTCCAGTTGGAGCAATACAGAAACCTGGCAGAACAAGAAATAAGACATGCATTACTCACCATAATAGCATTTCTGATTATATCTGCTTAGATTCACATGCTGTGCATATAGTCCAACATCCAGTGGTAATAGAGCATTGCATCTCGTCTTTGGGGGACCGAAAGGGGACATCGGCATAGGCATGTCTAACACTATCCCTATCGTGCAGTGTACCCAAAATCCCTCACGCGCCCAGGTCCCTCCGACTGTATTTTTTCTGCCAAGGCTATTGTTAGTGAGTACATAAAGAGACAAAGTAGTAAGACGTCTATGTTCCTTCCATCTGAGCGGGGAGGAAGGGTGGGCACATGTGAATCTAAGCAGATGCAATCATCAGAAATGCTATTACGGTGAGTAATGCATTTCTTCCGATGCTTGTTAATCTGCTTAGAATCACATGCTGTGCATAGACTAGCGAGCAGCACCCTGAGTTGGAGGTGGGTTGTGAGAAGGAACAGTAGTGAAAACATGTCCTAATACCACTTGTCCCAACTGAGAATCAGATCTAGAATGAGTGTCTAGGCAATAGTGTTTTGTAAAGGTGTGTACAGAACTCCAGGTTGCCGCTCTGCAAACGGACTCAAGGGGACCATTTGCAATGAATGCTATGGAAGCCCCAGTGCCTCAAGCAGAGTGTGCTCTAGGCTTGAAAGGGCAGTTCTCTTAGCAGGAGTGCAACAGTGATGCATTTGACAATCCACCTTGAGATAGCTGATTTAGAGACAGGGCCCCCTTCTCTACCAGCTGCCACTGAAATGAAAAACGGGTTAGTTTTTCTCAGTGGCTTTGTTCTTTCCAGGTAAAACAGGACTTCCCAGCGCACATCTATTGTATAGGCTTCTTTCAGCCATGCTAGTGGGATTTGGGAAGAAAGTGGGTTCACATGGAACTTCCAGATGAATTTAGGCGCAAATCTGGGATGAGTGCGCAGAACCACCTTATCCCTGTGGACTGTAACAAAAGGGTCTAGAACTGAAAAGGCTTGTTCGCTAACCCTTCTAATAGAAGTGATAGCCACTTGAAAGGCAGTCTTATAAGTAAGGTCTTTCAAACTTGCTTTATGTATTGGTTCAAAGGGAGACCCCAGGAGCCTGGTCAAAACCACATTTAGATCCCATCCAGGAGCTGGGTTAGAAATGGGGGAGTGAATTCTTTTAACCCCTTCCATAAAGGCCTTAATAACAGGTATTTTCCTCCACAACACTTTCTGTTGTGACGTAGTGTAGGCTGATAGAGCAGCTAGATGAACCTTTAGGGGAATTAAAAACCAAACCTAGAGTCTAACAAATGAGTTAGGAACACCACAATGTGGATAGGCGAGCAGTCAATGGGATTGACGCCCTTGGTCTTAGACCAGATGAGAAAGCATTTCCACTTACTGGCATAGCAATAACGAGTGTTAGGTTTTCTAGCCTCCCTGGGTAGATCCATGCATCTCTGAGGGAGTTGAAGGTGTCCAAGCTCTATGACCCCAGGAGCCAGGCTGCCAAGTTGAGATTTTGCAGGCATGGGTGTAGTGTCTCCCCTCTGAGACATGTTGAACGGGCAGGATAATCTCACAGGGGAGGGCATTTCCATTAGATGAGCAAACCAGGGTTGGTGGGCCCACATGGGGGCCACCAGAATCATGGTAACTGGTTCCTGGTGCATCTTGTGCAGTATCCTGTTGAGTAGGGGAGTCGTTTAAGCATAGGCACATTTCCCTGACCATGTTATCCAGAGTCTGTTCCCCTTGGAGTGGTTCTGGGGGTACCTTGAGGTATAGTCTTGGCATTGGGCGTTCTCCCGAGTAGCAAACAGGTCGATCTCTGGGAAGCACCATTCTGCGAAGACGTTGGAGACTAGGTCTTCGTGTAGACACCATTCGTATTCTACGGGCAGTGGGAAATCTCTGCTGAGCATGTCCGCTAGAAGATTGAGTTCTCCTGGAACATGTTGGGACAGTAGGAACATCTTGTGTTTGAGAGCCCACATCAGTGTTCTGGTACAGCTTGGATAGCCCTGGAGAGTGTGCCCCCCCCCCCGCTTGCCTAGGTAATACATGGCTATGGTGCTGTCAGGACAAGTAGTGTCTTCCCTTGTAGTTATGTTCTAAAGGCTGTCAGTGCTTTGAACACTGCTAGCAGCTCTAAACGATTTATATGGTTGGATTCTACTTGTGGGGACCACACTCCATGCGCTGTCTGCTGAAGCAGGTGAGCCCCCCACCCAGTGAGTCCGTCATGAGAGTGGCTTCTACTGCGGGGGTGGTGAAGGTCTGCCCCTTTAAGAGGTTTTCCCTCGACCACCGCTGCAGAGAGAGCGAGACAACTACCAGATCTTCCCATTGTCCGCTGGCCTGACACCACTGGCTGTTGAGCCACTTTTGCATGGGATGCATCCACAGCCGCACCTGGAGAACTAAGACAATGCATGACGCCATCATACCTAGCAAGCGCATGGCCTTGCGCAAGTCATTTCCCGACTGGCTACACATTGAGGGATCAGAGCAAGCATGTTCTAAACCCTCTCGGAGGGGAAGACGAGGCTGTCTTTTGTCTGGATTAAGAGCCCCTAGAAATTGTTTGACTTGACTGGGGTCCTAAGCTGGATTTCTTCTCGTTGATGGAGAATACCAGATTGAAAAGGAAGCCTATGGTCTTCGAGTATTCAATAGGCATGTTTCCTAAGAGTCCCCGGTTATGAGCCAGTCGTCTAGGTAAGGGTAAACCGTGTCGGATAGTCTGCGCAGGTGTGCTGCCGCTACTGCCAGTACTTTTGTAAACACCCTCAGCGCCGAACGGGAGGACTTTGAATTGATAGTGCTTGTCCTCTACCACGAACCTTAGATTTTTTCTGTGCGCTGGTAACATATTAAAGTATGCATCTTTCATGTCCAGTGTTGCCATGGAATCCCCTCCCCTCTTCAACAGTGGGCTTACTTCCTGCAGAGATAACATACAAAACTTTTGGGGTTTGACAAATTTGTTCGCTTGGTGCAAGTCTAGTACAGGGCGCATGGTGAGGTCCTTATAGGGTACAAGGAAGTACACTCAATAAATATCCTTGTTTATCTGAAAAAGTAGGGACAGTTTCTATGGTGTCCTTTTCCAGCAGTGCTTTCTCCTCTTGTTTCAGGATTCGCAGATGGTCTGGTGTCAGGCGTCTTGGGCGGTCTGAATTGTGGGGGGTGGGGCGAATTCCACACAGTACCTGTGGGCGACTGTCTTTAAAACCCACTGGTCTGATGCAACTCCCTCCCATGCCGAAAGGAAAGCTGTTAAGCGCCCCCCGACCTGGGCAACATGGGAGGGGACCTGAATCTGTAGGTCATTTCTGACCAGAGGCTGTGGCTCTTCTGGAGTTGGGGCCTCTACCTGCGCCGCTGACCCCTAGGTGGATAGTTGGCGGGGGTACTGGATGTCTGCCCCGAGTTCCAGTTGTGTCCTGTGTTGTACGTATTCTGTGAGGAACGGGATTGGCCTCGAAAGGACCGACGGGAACCACTTCCCCTCTGGAGGGAGGGCTTCCGAGTGACTTATTGAAGAGGCTTAAGAGTCTCATGCTCTTTTTTGGCGGTCTCAAGAGCATCTTCGACTGCTTTACCAAAGAAGTTAGATTCCTCGATCGGCTTATTTATAAGGGCTGCTTGGGTCTCTGGCTTGAAGCCAGAGTTTCAGAGCCAAGTGTGCCGTTTGAGCAGAGTGCCCTGAGGTAGGGACCTTTCAGCCATCTTTGCAGTATCCAGGGTGTTTAATTATTTTGTGTTGACCTGCCTGCCCTCGGCCACGATAGCGAGTAATTTAACTTGCGGGTTCAGGCACTTCCTGGAGACCTTCTTGTATAAGGTTCCACTGCGGATCAGCATAACTGGCAAGCAACGTGGTGTTTGCTATGCACGTGGTAAAGGCAGCTGCCGTGGTAATAAGTTTACCCAAGGTATATCATTTTTTGACTCCTTATCAGGGGTGCCTCTCCCATAGCAAGGGGTACTCCCACCAGTTTCCGGGTGGTGGTAACCAATCTGGAGTAGCGTGGCTTTTAAATGTATTGAGGGTCACAAGGCGATGGCCGAAATAATTTCTCCACCCTTGGATTTACTGCCCTGGTCTGGTGTGACAAGGAAAGGAGCCAATCTCCTTTTAATGGAGTTTAGGAGAGGAATGGCTTGACTGGAGGGGGGGGGTTTTCTTTAAGAATGTCCTCCACGAAATCCTGTTTAGGTATGGCTTCTTGGGTGGCAAATCTGAATGTAATCTACTGCCTTCCTCAAGATGGCATTTAAGGCCATTTCATAGTCTATTGGTGAAGCTTGGCGGGCCGGAAGGAGGGGAGTCCACACACAGGACATCTGTGTCCCGATTGCGAGTAGCGAGTGCCCATGGCTCCGTCTCATCTTGAGTGTCTTCCCAGTTGTCCGTGGCATCCACCTGGTCATCTGCAATATAGTCCTGTAGGAAGGTAGTATCTTTTTCCTCATCATAAATGTCTTGATAAGTGTCCATTTGAATTTCATCTTCAGGGTGGATTGAAGTGAAATGGTCCTGAGGAGATTCTAAATTTCCAGGAAACCGTAAGGTTCACACAGCAAGAGGATCCTCCCGAGGTCTCTTGGGTGTAGGGTGCTCTGAAAGTGACAATCCTTTCCAAACGATCCATGCACCCTTCAAATTTTTCCCTGGTCCATTTAGACAAACCAGAAAGTGCAAAATCGTTATTTTCTTACCTTTAAAGCCGAAATGTATTACTGATCGTGCTAGACAAAGGCTCCCGCTCATCTTCATAGACTTCGCGAGCATCGGACTGCTGCGGCACGTCTTTAGACGTGTCAGTGGCATGCTCTTTGCATTTCGTCGACAGGCATCAACCCCACTGGCGAAGTAATCCTCGCGGTGCTTTCGGCAAGGTTTTGGTGAATCGGGCGTGCCGTACAACTAGTAGGCCTGGCGGTAGATTTTGCGCCTACCGATTGACTAGGAGGCCTAGCAGTAGATTTTTGTACTAACGGGGCCTTATAGGGCAAAGCATCAGCTGAGCGCGCTTCGCCGGCCAAATGTGATTGAGGTAGTGCCCTTAAGTTTCGATGGCCCAGTCACAAGCTGCTGCTGTGGGGAAGGCTATTGATCTTCAAGATCAGTGGATTCTGTTAAAATGTTCGTGTGCGTCTTATGTACGCCCCTGTCACCGGGTGTTGTCCCCGTAGCGTGACTTGCGTCAGGCCTAAAGGGGTCGAGGACGGGGGCGTGGCAGACTTGGAATTGTCCGTCATTAGGTCAATGGCATCCGATACGGATGCTTGGTCATCACTAGTGCCCCTGTCACTTTCGGCGGGTGCAGCGGTGGGGGAAGAAGATCCAGCCTGCAACATGCCATCGGCGGCCCACCGCTTAACGTGGCGCTCCATGTTTTAGGTCAGAGTCTACAAGCCGCGCATTGCACATCGTGATCAAGGGGCAGACAATGATTGCACTTATCGTGCTAGTTCTTCCATGGGTATCTGACCCTGCAAGAGGGGGAAAACCTAAATGGTGTCCTTTCCATAGCAAAAGGTAATGAAGATGACAACCAGACCTAGAGGGTGGAGGGGGAAAGAGGAGAGCCATAGCTAAAGATGATCACCACGACCCCACTCTCCCTACTGTGTAGGCTGGCCAGAAAACCCGGCCACGCGGAGGACTCTGCTGCTGGATCTTAAGCATCGAGGTCCACCGCCGTTGAAAGTTGTCGTAGTATTTGAAGCACTGTCAAAATTACTTTAGGGGAAATAACCAACAAAGTCGGTAAACAAGGATAAACAAGGTCTCTTATGAAGAGCTCCACATTGGGGTGACCAGTTATCTGGGTGGAAAAAAAAAATTATCTGAGGGACCTCAGCACAAGGGATTTTGGGTACACTACACCTCACAATAGTGACAGTGTTACAGACATGCGTATGCCGCCATGCCCTTTCGGTCCCTGAAAGACAATATGCAGTACTCTGCAGTTACCACTAGATGTCAGACCATATACACAGCATGTGATTCTAAGCAGATTAACAAGCATCAGAAAATATTTTACACAACCTGCAAGAGGCAGAAGATATGGGGAGGGTAACAAAGCCGGGAGGTTGATGGCATCCCTAATAAAATCAGAACAGGGGATCAAACTGATCGCATCCATCATGGGGCAGACATCACAGTCCACACGAAAGCCGACAAGATGAATGAGGTCTTCCTAGACTCCTACACCAAATTATACAAAAACACTGACCAAGTAGCAATACAAGAACTTAATACATGTCCTCAATCCTGCTCCCCAGGCTAGAACAGAGACATGGAAATACTCAAAAACCCGTTAACACAGGAGGAAATTGCTCAAGCGATTAAGGATCCGACTGCTGGGAAGGCCCCTGGCCCAGATGGTCTCCCGGCAGATTTTTACAAAATGTACTGAGCCGAATTGTCCCGCAATACACTTGCATTATGGGAAGAAGCCTTGACGTCCGGAGGTCTCCTAGGAATCCGTGAGGGAGGCCATCACAACCCTCATACTAAAACTGCACAAGCCCCCCAACAATCATATTGCCCTCTCATTAAATCAACAGACACCCAAATATATGCGAAGGTCATAGCAAATCTGCTCCTCCCCCACATGAACAAATTGAAACACCCTGATCAGGGTTCATCCCAGCCAGATCCACTTCCTTAAACATGGAGACTCTTCGCTATAATATCACTGCTAGACCCGGACACTGAGGCAGTGGTGGCATCACTAGACGCCGAAAAAACATTCGACGCAATGTCGTGGGAGGAACAAGTTACTTACCTGTAACTGTTGTTCTCCAGCATGGGTCTGGCATGGATTCACATGCTCATGAATATTCCCCGTCGTCAGGCTGGGAATCCTCGGTAAAGAAAAAACCAGTATCAGTTTCGTTTCTGATCTGTCTTTCGTAGTAATAACCAATCACTGGTCTCTGCGTCATACTGACCACAGCCAATGACTGCCCTCTACCTAAGCCCCGCCTCTGGCAGCCATCTTCAGATTTGGAAGCACGTGAAGTGGCAGTATGACCAAGTGAAGAGCCGCAGAGGGGTAGGCGGGAGGGTTCGCATGTGAATCCATGCCAGACTCATGCTGGAGAAGAACAAGTTACAGGTAAGTAACTTGTTCCTTCTCCAGCATGGGGTATGGCATGGATTCACATGCTCATGAATAAAGAATACATAGCAGTACACACATGCACAACCACGGGAGGTGGCAAAGGCTCAACATTAAGCATTACATCACACTCAACATTAAGCATCTTACCTCCTCACCAGGCTCACCTCAGGCGAACAGGTTGCGCAGCACTGCTTGGCCGACCCTGGACTCCTCCCTGGAATCCCGATCGACGCAGTAGAATTTCGTGAAGGTGTGCGTCGACCTCCACATAGCAGCCCTGCATATGTCCAGCAGGGGCACACCAGAAAGGAACGCCGTGGTAGCTGCGATCGCTCTGGTGGAATGGGCTCTCGGACGGCCAGGCAGCGGTCGGTTAGCCAACCGATGACAGTACATGATACAGCCGGAGAGCCATCTGGAAATGGAAGCCTTCGAGAGTGCCTTCCCCTGATTGACATGTCCAAAATTCACAAAGAGTTGTGACGTCTTCCGAAAACACTTCGTGCGGTCCACGTAGAACTTCAGCGCTCTAGCCACATCCAGCGAGTGCAAAGTACTCTCAGCCGGCGACGAAGGCGACGGGAAGAACACAGGTAACACCAAGGGTTCGTTGAGGTGGAAGTCCGACGGCACCTTGGGCATGAAGGAGGGGTGCATCCTGAGCACTACCCTCGTGTCGTGAAAAGTCAAGTACGGGGCCTTGCAGGAAAGGGCCTGGATCTCTCCCACTCGTCGTGCGGAGGTGATGGCCACAAGAAACGCTGTTTTCCACGACAGAAACTTCAACGGGGCCGAGTGCAGAGGCTCGAACGGAGGTCCCATGAGCTTGGTCAGCACCACGTTGAGCTCCCACACCGGGGCCTTCACCGGCGGGAACGATCTGAACAGTCCCTTGATGAACTCTTTCACCAGACGATGAGACCACAAGGACGTCCGCCCCGTGGTTCTGATGTATCGGGAGATCGCAGCAAGATGAATCTTGATGGACGCGTGTGCCAGTCCAGCTTTGGCCAGCGTCAGCAGGTACGGCAGTACTTGGGGAGCCGTAATCCGTAGAGGGTTAATCTTCTGTGCGTGGCACCAGACAGAGAACCTTTTCCATTTGTGTCCGTAGCATTTAAGAGTCGAGGACGCCCTGGCCTTTGCAAGAACCTCTCTGCAGTCGGCCGGTATGTCGTATCCTCCAAACTCTAGCGCTGCAGGAGCCAGGCCTGCAAGTTCAGCGATTTCGGGTCGTGATGAGGGTGGCGCCTCCTTCCCTGGAGAGAAGATCCGCGTCCACTGGCAGCTTGATTGACGGGGACGCTGACAAGTCCAGAAGGTCCGGGAACCATATCTGCCTCAGCCACGCAGGTGCGACGAGGATCATCCTGCACCGTGACCTCTTGAGCTGGTTGATGAGCCGGATTAGCAGTGGTAATGGAGGGAACGCGTAAAGGAACAGGCCCTCCCAGGGGAACGAGAAAGCATCGCCCATGCTCCTCGCCTGGGGAAACCTGCTGGCGAACCTCCGGCACTTGGAGTTTGTCGCCGTCAGGTCGATCTGGGGTGTGCCCCACCGTCGGAAGAGGCAATCCACTAGATCCTGCCGTAGTTCCCACTCGTGGCACGAGCACAGCTCCCTGCTGAGTGAGTCGGCGATGGTGTTTTTTATCCCTGCCAGATGAAACGGCACCAGAAATATCCTTTGGGCTACGGCCCAATGCCACAGGTCCTGCGCCTCCTTGGACAGCGCTGGGGACCTGGTTCCGCCCTGTTTCCTGATGTAAAACATGGTGGTGGTGTTGTCGGTGAAGATCCTCACCACCTTGCCCTTGAGGGACGGAAGGAAGGACCTGAGGGCCCAAAACACTGCACGGAGCTCCAGGACGTTGATATGTAGTGATTTCTCCGTCGGGAGCCAAAGGCCTCTTGCGTGCAGATTTTCGGTGTGCGCTCCCCACCCTTCCAGGGAGGCATCCGTGGTCACTGTCTCCTGGTGGGCTGGGGTCTGGAAGTCCATGCCCGCCGTCAGATGCGCGCGGGTGCCCCACCACCGGATCGCTCGTCGGAAACTCTCGTCGAGTGAGATCCAGTCCTCGAAGCTGCCCGTCGTTTGGATCCAGCGCGCGTCCAGGAACTCCTGCAACGGGCACATCCGGAGCCTGCACAGGGGAATGAGGTAGATGCAGGAAGACATCATTCCGAGGAGGGACTTGATGGACCTCACCTTGGCCGCGTCGGCCACCAACATCCGCTGTACCTTGCCCAGGATGGCCCTGGTCCTCTCCTCCGACGGGGAGGCCAGAAGGGACACTGTGTCGAGCCTCGCTCCCAGAAACAGTGCGTCTTGCGCGGGTACCAGGTGGGATTTGGCGTAGTTCACGGAGAATCCCAGGTCCGTGAGAAGTTGGACGGTCCTTGCCGTGTGGTCCACGGCGAGCTCCCTCGTCTTGGATGAGCCAGTCGTCCAGGTAGGGGTAGACGTGGATCCCCTCTCGGCGCAGCTGCGCCGCCACCGGTGCAAGGCACTTGGTGAATACCCTGGGTGCCGACCGTAGTCCGAAGGGGAGGGCTTTGAACTGGTAGTGACGCCCTTGGACCACAAACCTGAGAAATTTTCGGTGCCCCTTTAGGATGGGAATATGGAAGTAGGCATCCTCCAAATCCAACGACGACAGGAAGTCTCCTTCCTCCAGCTGACCCAGGATGTGCTGGAGGGTGACCATTCGGAACTTCTGTGCCTTGATGAACTTGTTCAGACGTCGCAGGTCTAGGATGGGGCGCCATCCTCCCGTCTTCTTCTTCACGAGGAAGTATCTCGAGTAAACTCCGGAGCCCCGAAGCCTCTTTGGGACGAGTTCGATGGCGCCCTTCCCGAGCATCGCCTTTACCTCCAGGAGAAGCTGAGGGACGTGAAGCTCTTTCCTGGCCACGGGGGGGACGCGCGGGCACCTTCTTTGAAACTCGAGCACGTGGCCCCGGGCTAAGGCGTCCAGCACCCAACGGTCGGTGGAGATGGACTCCCACACGCTGACGAAGTTCGCCAGCCGGCCTCCCACCGGGGTGCTTCGGTGGGGGCCCGACCCCACAGCCGGTTCAATCCTGTTTCGACGGGGCTTTGCCGCCTTGACCTCCTTGGCGACGACGGCGGGGTCCGCCGAACTTGCCTCGTCCCCTATAGGCCTCCTGAGACGACGAGCGGGCCGCTTGACGGTAGGTGGAGAAACCGCCGCCGGAACCTTTGGAGGCGCCCTTGCCTCCGCTGCTCCGAAAGGGCGGCCGTCGTTGTTGCAGAACCCCAAGGGCCCGGGCCGTCTCCGTGTCCGCTTTAATGGCCTGAAGGGAATCGTCCACTGTTTTCCCAAACAGGTTGTTCCCATCGAACGGCATGTCCAGGACTCTGGGCTGTACGTCTTGACGGAAGTCCGTAGCCTTGAGCCATCCACGCCGTCTAAGGCACACGCCGTTGCCCAACTGGCGAAATCCAGTGTCGGCGATGTCCGTCGCAATAGTGATGGCGTGGTCCGACGCCACCTCACCTTCCTGTAGGATCTCCAGGGCATCCGCCCTCTTGTCGTCCGGTAGGAAGTCCAGCAGGGGAGCCAGTTTGTACCATAGTTCCCTGTCGTAGCGGGCCACGATAGCCAAGGCGTTGGCCGCCTTAATCGTCGTCGCTGCAGACGAGATGACCCTACGTCCCATAGTGTCTAATTTCTTTCCCTCGCCGTCCGGCGGGGAAGTCGATGTGGAGGCCGCGCCCCCCCCCCCGCTTTCTTCCTGGCCGCCGCGGAGACGGAGTCCGGGGTAGGCTGCGCCCGGAGGCACAGGGGGGCCGCGTCCGGGACCCGGTACTTCTTTTCATACCGGTCTCTTCTAGCTGGCGTCGTGGAAGGGTTCTTGAGGAGGGCGAGGCCCTCATCCCAAATGTCGTCCAGTAGAGGCACCGCGAGGACCGTTTTCCTCTTGGCCTCGCGCCGTTGATAAAGGAATCCTTCCTTTTTCTTCTCCTCAGGGCAGAGTTGGAAAAGTTTGGATGCCCTGGCGATCATGGAGTGGAACGATCCAATCTCGTCGGGCGGAGAAGCCCTGGTGGGAGGTGACGACGGAAGATCCTCGTCGTCCGTACCTGTCAGTCCCCGTATCATCCCCTCGAGTCGTGGACGGGGAGGAGGGCTGGACGGGGCGCGACCGCTGAAAAGGAGGTGGAGGGTGAATCCTTTTCTTGGGAGGAGGAACGCCAGAAGGTCCCGGTTCTGGGTCCCCCGACGGGAGTGGTTCCTCCGCTGGCAACGGTAGTCTCGTCCTTATCTCCGAGCATAAGGAGTGTATACCCAACAAAATGGCCGCCGAGTTGACTTGCGGTGCTGGCAGAGGGGAATCCGACGGGCGATCAGGGGCCACGTCGGCGCCCTCGACGATGTCGTCGTCCCCTGCATCGGGATCCATCCCGACGGGCCGGTCTTCTTCTACGCCGAGGCCGTGGCTTAAGACCTCGATCAGCTCTTCCTCCGAGGTTGAAGCCGAATCTGCGACGACACCCTGCCCCCCCTTTTTCTTCTCCGCCGGAGATTTCACGGGGGTCCTATCGATGGGCATAAAAGAGGACTCCCTCCGAGGTGGCAGGGAGACTCTGAGCCCCAAGGTCGCTACCACTGGCGTAGCCTCCACAGTCTGAGCCAGGGCCGCCGCAACAGTCTCGATACAGGCCTTGGCCGGATGGATTAAGGCCTTCACCACCTTAGGTGCGCTCACCGCCTTATCCTTGAGGAGGGGGGGGGGGGGACACTGCCTCGCTCCCCCTCCGATGGGGCCTTCGAGCTCGACCGGGGCCTCTCCAGGAGCTTCGCCGGGTGCTCGGCCTTCCTCTTACCCGACCCAGAGCGTTGGCTCGTGGTTGATGGTGCCGGGGAGGGTGCGCCCTGCCTGGTGCCCGTAGAGCCCGACCGTTCGGCGCTCCCGGTGCCAGCGGACTCGCGGTGCTTGGCCTTGTGTTGGACCCCCGTCGCCGGGGCGTCCTCAAAGGTCTTAGAAGACCGCTCGGATTTCTTCCTCTTCTCGCCGCACGGGCTCTTCCCTTCTAGCCAGTTGGCGAGACGTTGATGGCAGTCCTTCATGGTCCGCTCCGACATGGTGTCGCAAAACGCACAGTCCTTCTCCACATGCGTCTTGTCCTCATGTAAGCAGTAAAGACAAAAGGAGTGTTCGTCCTCCTTAAAGACGTTCTGCAGCTGGCATCCAGGGCAGACCCTGAACAGCTTTCCGGGCGTCGAGCTTCCCTTCACCTGGGCCATGTCCGGGACGGGCCTGAAACTTCTGGAGTCCTCCAAAAGCGTAGCTCGACGAAATCTTCACCCTTGAGGGGCGCAGACGAATCCGACACGGATCCCCGTTGATCGGATGGAGAATCGGTGGAGCTTGAGGCTCTTTTGACCGAAAAAAACTAAGTTTTTGAGAAAAAACGTGAAAAAAATAGCACTAACGCTCGAGAGCAATAGCACGAGGATCCCAACACATGAACGTGCAGTAAAAATCTGAAGATGGCTGCCAGAGGCGGGGCTTAGGTAGAGGGCAGTCATTGGCTGTGGTCAGTATGACGCAGAGACCAGTGATTGGTTATTACTACGAAAGACAGATCAGAAACGAAACTGATACTGGTTTTTTCTTTACCGAGGATTCCCAGCCTGACGACGGGGAATATTCATGAGCATGTGAATCCATGCCAGACCCCATGCTGGAGAAGTATATGTATGCCATACTGAACCATATTGGTTTTGGCCCATGCTTCCAAAGCTTCTTCTGGCTGTTATACAGAGATCCCAAAGCTAAGATATGGACTAATCACACCCTGTCCCCCACATTCACCCTAGAGGGAGGCACATGTCAGGGTTGCCACCTGTCCCTTTGCCCTTAAAATAGAGGGATTGGCAGTATATCTACGCCAGAAGCATTCAGAGCAGGGTATCCAGATCAGTGGGTGTCCCCAGCTCATTGTTATTTCCAGATGACACCCTACCGTACCTACATAACCCTGAAATCAATCTGACGGTAGTCATGCAAGACAACAGTTTGCCAAATTTTCAGGCTATAAAATAAATCTAAATCCGAAATCATTCCTTTGACGCCGAGCGCCATAAGATCGGGCGCCATGACCCAATATCGATGGTCACCAAACATAGCCCGTTATCTTGGAATTGCGATAGTTACCGATAGAACCGTGCTATATGGCGACAACTACGGCCCCTACATTGCACTGCTAGAGACCAAACTAGGCCTGTGGAGTGAACTCCCTATAAAGATCTATGGCCGCATTGCTCTGCTTAAGATAGTTGTGGTCCCCAAATGACTTAACCTATTCTGCAATATCCCCCATTTGGCCAGGCAAATCGCTTTGAGAAACTGCAAAAATGTGCATCCAATTTTGTATGGGGAGGAGTTACAGTCAGACGGAACTGGGCCACAGGGTGCGAAATTCGATAGGGTTGGTGGAGGGGGGGGGGGGGGGGGGGGAATAGCTGCACCAGATTTCACCCTTTACTACCATGTGGCGCAGGCCCACTAGCCAAATACTGGTTCCAGGATACGGAAGCGCATACCCACATACAGGTGGAGACAAGCCGCTGCCCCAGTGGATTTTTTTCAATGATCTTCACCAGGAAACAAAAATATTGATGGCTTAAATCCAGTGTCCTGCACTACGTGGATAGGCCTGTACTGTAGGATATGAGGCGATAGTCTATTTATCTAGCGCCTATACACAATGCGTTTCAGAACGCTCCAAGGCAAGGGAGAGAACAAGGGAACATCCAATAACCAGGTTACTCACCGTAGTGATCACCTTACTCCTAGTCCATAGTCCCCTTTCCTCCATACTTATGGGACATCTCTCCGTCCTGTAGGATGGGACAGGAGCACTTTGTAAAAAGCATCCCAAAAATGTTCTAAAATTTGTCCTTCCTCTCTTTCTTGCGCAGGGCCCGGCACGCAGCCATAACCCCACCCACCTTGGCTCCTCCCCACGCATTGCCCATCAGTCATTTTCTATCGTCCGGTCAGAGACCTATTAGCAATAACAGAGGAACCTTAGGAGGGGCCGGCAGGCCGGCGTATGGAGGAAAGGGGACTATGGACTAGGAGTAAGGTGGTCACTATGGTGAGTAAGCTGGTTATACTCCTACGTTCTGTCCCCTTTCCTCCATACTTATGGGAGATTCCCAAGCACTCCCAATAGGAACTACGGGTGGATGGAAATACCCCTTACTGAAAAAGGTTCTTCAGCACAGCCTGACCAAACTGAGCATCAGCTCTTGAGCTCATGTCAAGACAATAATGCTTATAAAAAGCAGATGGGGAGGCCCAAGTAGATGCTCTAGCGATCGACTCCCAGGGGACATTTCTGAAAAGCAAACGCAGCTGCCTTGCCCCTAGGAGGCTTCCGCCCTTGGATGGTGAAAGACTAATGCAGGCGGCGATCCACCGGGAAATAGTCGCCTTAGATGCCTGCTTACCCTGAGGGTTACCAAAAGTCACAAAAAGTTAACTCCTAAGCTCAGATGTTCTGTCCAGACAGAACTTAAGAGCCCACCTAACATCGAGACAATGCAGAACCCTTTCTGCCTCTGAGGCAGGGTTCAGAAAAAAAGACCGGCAGGGAGATAGACTGATTCAGATGGAACTCAGATACCACCTTTGGCAGGAAAGCAGATTTTGTCCTTAGGAGTACTTTATCCTTGTGAAAGACCAAAAAGGGGTGCTCCACCGACGAGGCCTGGCGCTCACTCACCCGCCTGGCTGACGCAACGGCGACCAAAAAGGACACTTTCCAGGATAGGTACTTGAGGTCCACCGTGGCCATTGGTTCAAAAGGCTTATGGCACAATGCCGTCGGGACTACATTTAGATCCCACGGTGTGGGCCGACTACGAATTGGAGGGTAGAGGCGTGTCAAGCCTGCAAAATGCCTCTTAACCACTGGATTACACAGAGAGCAAGAGCATTGGTCCGTACAAACGTAAGCGGAGACCGCAGAAACTTAAGCGGAGACCGCTGAAAGGTAAGTTCTGCATGACAGAACATGAACACCCGACTCTGCTAAGAAGGAAATGAAGGACAGCACTGTGTCAATCGTAGCCCCCCTTGGGTCCAACTGTTTTTCCAAACACCAATGACAGAACCTCAGCCATTTACTTCTGTACTGGGATCTAGTCGAGGGTTTCCTAGCTGCCTGGATAATATGCATGTTATCCGCAGACAAGTTAAGATGTTCTAAAGACTTGAATTCAGGCAACATGCCGCCAAGCTGAGCGATTGTGGGGACAGGTGCCACAGCTGCTGTTCCCCCTGGTGAAGATCGGGAGTCACTGGCAACCTGATGGGCGGAAACACCGACAGGTGTTGTTCTGAGAACCAAAACATGGCCGGCCTCCACGGGGCTATGAGAAGGGAACAGTTCACAGAGTTCTTCAGCTTCCAAATTGCACGGTGACCTAGAGGCGGGAAGGCGTAACATCTCATGTTGTGCCAAGGAATCTCGAGAGCATCCCCCAGAGAGGAGGCTCCCAGCCCCCCTCTGGAGGCATACTGAAGAAGCTTCTTGTTTACTGCCCTAGTGAAGAGGTCCACCTCCGGTGTGCCCCAAAGCGAGAAAATACATGAGATGACCTCCGCCTTTAATTCCCACTCGTAGCTGACCACTGTCCGCCAGCTGAGGGCATCCGCTGTGACATTCAGCTAGCCCAGAATGTGCACTGCAAGCAGCCAAACACCATGAAGCACAGCCCACTCCCAAATCTGGATGGCCAGGTCCACGAGAGGGGGAGACTTGGTTGCCCCTTGCTTACACCACATTGTCCATGCATATGCGGACCACCTTGTTGGCTATGATCAGCCTGAACGCCCTGAGCGCTAGGAAGATCGCCAGAAGCTCTAAATGATTTATGTGGAGGAGCTTGCCCTGAGGCGACCAGAGATCCAAGACCTGAAGAGGATCGAACGTCGCACCCCACCCCAGGAGGGAGGAGTCAGTCGTGATAGTCACCGTTGGGGCTGGGTCCTGGAACCCCGCACCCACCGACAGGTTGCTGAGAGATTACCACCATTCCAGGTCCACTCATGGAAGCCGGAATCATTATCAGCTTGGAATCCAGGTCCACAGCCCGACGCAAAGAACTCCGAAGAGCCATCTGAGTCTGCCTCATCTTGAGGCGAGCAAGAGGAAGAGCCAACACGCACTAGGCCATGAGGCCCAGAAGCCTCTGGAACCACCAGGCCGACATGCTCTGCAACTGCACAAACATCTGACACGTGGCTAACAGATCCGCCATTCTGCCCCCGGTCAGGTACACTCTGCAGTCGATCGTGTTCAAGCGAAAACCCAGGAAAATCAAGTCCTGCGAGACTGTCATGGAAGATTTCTGCCAGTTCACCGACAGCCCAAGATGGAACACGAGTTGAAGGTGAGACTGAAGATTGCCCGCTGCTTTCAACGGGCAAGGACTGCGTAAGAGCCAGTCGTCCAAATACGGATACACATGGATACCCTGCAGACTAAGATAGGCCACAATCACCGACATCTTCGTGAAGACACGCGGCGCAGAGCTGAGGCCGAAAGGAAGCACTCGAAACTGGAAGTGCTCCCCTCCCAAAGAGAAACGGAGATATCTCCTGTGTGGATTCCAAATCAGAATATGCATGTACGCATCCTGAAGATACACCACGCTGAGCCAATTGCCCATCTGCAAGGAGGACCGTATCTGGCCGGGCGCGATCAACTTGAATTTCTCTTGGGGTAGGAAAATATTGAACTGGGAAAGGTTTAGGAGTTTAGGATGGGGCGCAGGCCAGTCTGGTTGGGTTTGGGCACCGTAAACAGCCAGGAGTAGAAGCCCTCCCCTCGCTCCCCGAGGGGGGGGGGGGGGGGGGGGTACAGGTTCTACAGCTCTGAGGTCCAGAAGTTTCTGAACCTCGGCTCTGAAGGAGGGTGAGCCCGACAGCTGAAAAGGAGGGTTGAAGGGTGGGGTAGGGGTAAGCGGAAGCCCGCCCGAGCGACTGACAAGACCCATCTTTCTTAGGTGATGGTCTGCCACGCCTCCCAATGAGACGCAATGCGTCCTCCCACTGGGGTCTCGTGCGAGCACGGAGAACCCTCATTTTGTAGGTTTTCCGGTGGTGTTGCCACCTGAGGAGGCAGCCGAGGAGCGGGAGAAAAACTGAGTCCGTTGTTGCCTATGGTGGATTCCCCGAAGGGGTATCCACTCTGCGAGATTTCCAGTCTAAGAAAACCCTAAAGCCAGAGGAGGGTCGGCTTTGCGACAACAGTCTCTGGGTTTTGAAAGGGGTCTTAAGAAGGACCGACAAGGACTTAACTGTCTGAGTGCTAGCCTTCGTCTTGGTGAGCTATACATCTATTGTAAAATGAAAGAGCTCCTTACCATCGAACGGGAGGTCCAGCACCTTGTCCTGCACTTCTTTTGAGAATTTGGTGGCATGCAGCCACGCCTGTCGGGAGGTATCAACCCCCAGCATAAGGCCCCGAGCCGAGGTGTCTACGTGATGAGCCGCAGCCTCGAGGAGATCCTGGGACAAGACCCTGGTGTCAGATAATCCCACTTTAAAGTCTTCCAGCTTCTGGACCGGGATGAACTCCTCAAACTCCGACAGACCTTTCCACATCTGCATTTTAGCCCCCAACACCACCAGTTCGGCATTGGCCTGCCTGAGCTGCCAAGCAGAGTTGGCGAAAAACTTTCTCCCAAGGGAGTCAAGGAGCTTATCCTCCTTTCCCACAAACTGAGTAGCCGTCGTGGAAGAGGATGCTGCAGGCCTGGACTGCAAAGACGCCGCAGCCACCACTGTGGAGGAGGGGGGCGGACAAGACGGGCCACCTTTACCGAAGAATGCGGCCCGTTTCGCGTGTCAATTATCTTATTGACGAAAAGTCCAGAGTGTGGCTTTTCCCAGACCCTGCGGACCTCGGCCAGAACGTCCTTCTGCAAGAACAGGCCGGTACGCTCCAAAGGAGCCAGGGTGAATGCCCCAGAAAGCACGCCCTCCTGCGGAGCGGGTGCCTCGGGCACCGGAACATCTGAGAAACACCTGTCCAGTACCCGGTCATGAAAACCTAATAGAGTGGGGGAGGTCCTCATTGTCCTGATCGCATAGGCAAGGGAGGCGCTGGCGGAACCACCGGAGGAATGGGTGGAGCCAGAGGCGCGGGCAGACATATCTCCCCAAAAAGCCCTTTGAAATATTCCCCCATGAGGTCGGTACCCATGAGCGTTTGTAATTTGCCGAAAAAAAGGCGTCCTCCGGGGACTGTTTTGGAACCAGAGGAGGTCTCTCGAGGAGGAGAATTCCAGGGACATAACGGGTAAGGGTGCCACACCGGCTCCTCCACATAAATCAAAGGTGCCTGCCCCGCAGTCAACGAAACATTGTGCGGAAGGGGCATCCGGGCGTTACAATCATAAACTGGCCGATAAGGATGCGCACAAGGAACTTTATGTTCACCCAGGGAACCAAGCCCTACACCTGAGGCCGATGGCACAGTTGTAGTGATAGCACCCAAAATGGTTGCCACGGTCATGGCGGGATCGGGCACCATTTTGTCATCACCTGAGGGGGAACTGCAGCATGTGAGGCAGGGGTCACCGTCGATGGATCAGGTGTCTTAACTTTAGCCTTAACATAAGGAACCTCAGCATAGCCGGTACTATGATGCCTGGAATGTTTCTGAGACATACCAACCGCCAAATTAGCCTTCCCAGGAAGGACCTTGGCACTGCCGGTAAAAGAACTTTCCTTCTTTGCCCCCTCAACAGATTTGGTGTCGCTGCAAGAGCGGGAATGGTGAGAAACTAAACTAAACTAAGGCCTTGTCAGGCCTCAGAAATGTTGGTAGCTTTAGCCTCTGTAGGAGGGACCTCAGACCCAGGTCCAGTAACAGCCTTATTCTCACAGGCCTCGAACATCCATTCGGTGACACCAAGCTCACCCACGGCCTCGGGGTGCACCCCGGTCTTATTCTTGAGAGAAGCCGATAGAGAGGCCTCAGAGTGAGCTCCGGTACCCCATGACTCAGTAGAACTGGGTCTACAAACAGCCCCCACAGAAGGGGCCTCGGAGCGTTCTCCGGTATCCACAGGCCCTTTACAGAGACCCTCGGAGAAAACTCTGGTACAATTAGGCCCAACAGGCACCTCAGAGCAATCCCCGGTGACAGAGCGATCAACACTCCTCCTGGCCCGGGAGGAACCTGGAAAGGTATCCCCCGGCCGGGGTGCTCTGAAAAGTAAAGAACTTACTGGGCGTTTCTTCTTTTAGTCGATGAACACCTGAAAATGCGAAGGAGGAGTTTGTCGGAACACCACCTCCCACCGACGTTGAAGTGCCCGGACCGAAAGGGAGTTGCAGTAAAAACAGGGGTTCCAACGGTGATCCAGACCCAAACACTCTAAACAAAGAGGATGCGGATCCGCCCTTGCGAAGCGTCGGTGACACAATGAACAATCTGGAAAGTCTAGTTTCAACGACAGACTAGTGCACGATCGCTAGCGAGAGCCAGAGAGGAAAAAAGGGAAGAAAATCTTCTGCAGATGCAAGTGCGTCCAGTCCCGAACGAGCGGAGAAAAGGACTGACGGGCGATGCATGGGGCAGAGCCAAGGTGGGCGGGGTTACGGTCGCATGCCGGGCCCTGCGCAATAAAGAGGGACATTTTTTGAAAAAAAAAATGGGATGCTTTTTACAAAGTGCTCCGGTCCCGTCCCATAGGACGGAGCGATTTTCTATAAGTATGGAGGAAAGGGGACAGGACGTAGGAGTATGACATTCTTACAGGCCATAAACAAAGATGTGAAATAAACTATCGTATTCGGCCTGACGACATTCCAGATAGTGCAAGAGCTAAGACCTAGATAAGAAAGGGAGTGGGAAGGAAATTGAATCAGACAGGTGACTACCGTACTAGGCCCGCCATTTCAGGTAGAGCCAGAGAAAAACAAAAGGTGAGGGAGGGGAGGAACAAAACAAGTGATTATCGTACTAGGCCTGACAATGTTTCAGATAGTGCTGGAGGGAGGGGAGGACAGTAAGGGGCGGGGGGAGCGACAGACTAGGTTGCCATCATACTAGGTCCAGGGACAATTCTGATAGAATAAGTGCATAGAAGAATTTAAGGGGAAGCGATGGGAAATGGGATATGAGGAGAGACCAGAGTAAGCTGTCAAAAACAGTGGAGAAGAAAGTGGAGAGCGCGAATACATTTGCAGAAGTCAGTAGTAACACAATGTTGCAAGCCAGGATACAAGACGAAGATGGGAACAGCATGATTCAGGGCCACCATGAGTACAAGATGCAAAGGAAGTCCAGCATCAGAGTTGAGAAAGGGTTTTACACCGTGAATCAATGAAGTCCATAAAAGTAAAATCCAGCATTGGCCACAAGACAGTGATGGTGAAACCAGAATGTATCAGGACAGACTCCTGTGTGCGGGAAGGGGGGGGGGCACAATGGAACATGGGGGGACCAGAGGGTGGGGATGGCCTGTGGGGACAGAGGGTGTAAACACATGTTTGTGCAGGCTTACCTGCTGTCTTATCAGGGAGGGGGGGGGGTGGTGGTCGGACCCTGGATCCTCCTGGTCCGAACAGATCCAAACAGGAATTGCCCTTTTCTTTGACTGCCCTTCACTTTGGACGCACGGGCGAGAGAAGCCCTTTATCTAAGAGTTAACAGCAGGAAGGAAGAGGCAGGGCTAAGAAGCTGGGCGGTGCTTAGGCCAGATGACCTAGATCTGGTTACACCTGCTCCACAGCTTCAAAGGAAGAGGCTGGAGGGCTCCTTAAGTAGGGAAAAGAGCAGCAAGCAGGAAGGCACCAGTTGGGCAAGGCTTGCTAGGTGGTGAAAAAGAGCAACAACCAGGAAGGCACCAGGTGGGCAGGGCTTGCTAAATGGTGAAAAGGAGCGGCAACCAGGAAGGCACCAGGTAGGCGGGGCTTAGGCCAGGTGACCTAGATCCACTTACACCTGCTCCCCAGCTGCACACCCTACTGAGCCCCCTCCCCAATATGGAACTACCCAGACATCATTCCTGCACTAGACACCTCTATGCAAAGGAAATGGGACCCTGAGCAAGTCCTCCACCTCACCGATTCATACAAGACATTATGGACCAAGATGCGTTCAGCGGAAATATTTCAAAGAAATATAGAACGGTCCAATCCCATACCCCTTCCCAAAACACTGAAATCCATATTGGAAAGGGATCTGGAGTCTAATCGAGGACATACAGTGGGCCAGCTACTGTCAGTACACCAAGACAGTATCTCTTAATGCCAACTTTAGTCTAGATCAATACAAAATTCTTAACCTGCACATCACCCTGTGAAAAAAAATCACCAAAATTGACTGATGTGCACAATCCCTTTGCCCTAAACATAGAACCCCAGAAACCAAATTTCATGTGTACTGGGAATGCCCACTAATAAGAATTCTGGGAAGAAGTAGCCACCAATCTCAGCACCATTCTAGAAACCCAAATACCGGCTACACCCCTAAAACACCGCCTAGGTGACATTGGAAAGACTTCAATTAAGAGACTTCTCGGCTGCAACCGTAGTGGCCAAATGTAATATACTCAGACACTGAAAGTCAAAGACTGCTCCCACAATCCAAGCATGGTTTTGTGACCAGATTGAAGTATATGAATATGAAGAGGGGTATGCAAGAGGCATTACACCCTCGAGCCGTCCTAAAGACATTTGTCTCCCCTCCGGCGATACCCGAATTAAACTACCCATGGCTCTGCAACAGCGGAGTAACCTGCAAGACTTGGGCCTGCCCACATGCCCATACTAACTATAAACACTACAGCCTGTTGTGAAAACATATGTAATGACCTGTATGCCAAAATGTTGATAGTGTACAAGTCAGCAGAAAAAATAGTAAAAATATAGGACTCCTGTTTGTGTGGAAGACACTACATGACCCAGATAAATGTGAGCAGATGAGTGGAATATGGAGAGAATTACTTTCCTTGGGCGAGGCCTTATGGTTTGTAAAGTCTGCAGAGCTGCAGTCGGTTTTTGCATAGCTAGCATTAGGTAGATCAGCATGCTCTGACAAAACCGCCAACAAAAGAAAGGCTTTGGAGCATCCCCATTAATGAAAAAGGACGTTTTGGGATGAAGCCATGATCCAGCTTCAGTGACATTACCTTGGCAAGACAGGCATAAAAACCCTTGCTTGAGACCACTTCAACAAGAAAGGTACAGGGAGGGGGGAGAGGAAAAGACTGTTCAGGCAGCAGAGTCCTTTGCTACCATCCTCATTTGTAAAGATGAAACTGCTTATGCTTACAAGATCGCCTTTTTGCCCAGTTTCCCTAAAGGGGTTATTCATTCAGGTGTGAGCATAATTAGGGACACCATTACAGACTTCAGTTGATCAGTGCATTGAAGGGCAAAGCAGATTGGCTTGGGAGTAGATAATGACCAGGCTAGGCCATAGTAGAGACCCATGGAATGGACCTTTGATGCCCGATCCCCATAGGACAACAAGAACTCTGCCATGCTGGGATTTGCACAACTACACGCTTGTGTACCTTACTCCAACAAACCCAATGACACCAGCCTCATGCACAAGATCATTAAGCGTGTCCGATGACCAGGATAACGCCCAAAGCGTAAAAACATGGGACTGCATCAGGAGGAAGAGTCACCATTTTTCCTGCAGAGTGAGCCTGCCATCATGAACCGGTTGAATACAGATGTCCTTTTAAGAAAACTTTCTTTAAAACTGGGAACTGAGGATTTAGTTTCTGAACCTGGATATACATCAATCTGCCAACAGAGTGCCACAAAACAGCCATTAACAGTTTGTTACTTTTCATTTATATAGCACCTTATGCACCATTGGTATGATCTCAAAAGCGCTGGTAGGTTGAACGCCCTCGGGAACCGTAGTTGAATTCAATAGAGAGTTATAAGGTGCATGTGTACACCGGATCTGCTGCTTCTTCGCGGTAGGTGTGGTGGTTGGGAGATCAGAAGTATGTGCTTGTTCTGGCAGGGTGATACCAAACTGATTCTGGCTGCGTTAGGCCCGAAGAGAACGCCTATGCTGGCGGGTGTGCAACCAGCTGTGTTTAGTTAGTATAATGGGGAGTATGTGGCAGGTGTTGGTATGAGAACAGCTGCACTGAATGGGTCATAGTATCGGTGTTCTAGTTGAGTGGTGGTGTATAGAAGAGAGTAAGCGTGGTGATGTGATATGGTGGTTTTCGGTAGGTGCTTGAGATCAAGCGCCTTCATGCTCCATGCATTCCCATGCACTCCCTCAGTGCTATGCACACGATCTGTTCAATCTTAGCCACACTCTTCATCCGCCCCCCCACTCATCCGCGCTCTACCCTTCATCCGTTCTACCCACGTCATCCGTCGCACACATCCATCTGTCCATTGCACTGGATTCATCTATTCCATTCGCTCCTTTCATTCCATGCACTTTGTCATTTCATGCCATCTATTCATTCCATGCACTCAATTCCGTGCATTCCATCCGTATCATGTACTCCTCCTTTCCATCCTCTCGTCATTTTATTCCACTCGTCCACTTAGTTCCTCTCGTCCATTTCATTTATTTCATCCATTTCTTAATTTCATCCACTTCACTGCTTTCATCCAGTTTATTCCCTTCATCCACTTCACTCGTTCTATTGTGTATCCCTTTTAATTTACATTAGCGGTTATTAGTTTTCGATTTCTCGCTCCGATCATGCTGCTGGATTGTTATTTATGATAAAGCAGCTTTGGGCTAAGGTCATTGATCACTGATAACGAGTTTGAGTTAAGAGTCAATTTTAGGGGAAGAGCCAGGTTTTCAGTAATTTGCGGAAAGACAGAAGGTCCTCAGTGAGTCAGATGTGAGGTGGAAGTGCGTTCCACAGAGTGGGGGCCAGGGCTGAGAACGAACAAGTTACTTACCTGTAACTTGTGCGAGCATGGGTCTGGCATGGATTCACATGCTCATGAATATTCCCCGTCAGGCCGGGAATCCTAGGTAAAGAAGAAATCAGTATCAGTTTCGTTTCTGATCTGTCTTTCTTAGTAGTAACCAATCACTGATCTCTGGGTCATACTGCCCCCAGCCAATGACTGCCCTCTGCCTAAGCCCCTCTGCCTAAGCCCCTCCCCTGGCAGCCATCCTCAGATTTGGTAGCACGTAAAGTGGCAGTATGACCAAGTGAAGAGCTGCAGAGGGGAAGGAGGGAGGGTTTGCATGTGAATCCATGCCAGACCCATGCTGGAGAACAGTTACAGGTAACTAACTTGTTCCTTCTCCAGCATGGGGTCTGGCATGGATTCACATGCTCATAATACATAGCAGTATACACATGCACAACTACGGGAGGTGGCAACAGGGTCAACATTAAGCAATACAACAACTCAACATTAAGCTTCTCTTACCTCCTCACCAGGCTCACCTTAAGCGAACAGGTTGCGCAGCACTGCTTGGCCGACCCTGGACTCCTCCCTGGAGTCCCGATCGACACTAGAATCTTGTGAAGGTGTGCGTCGACCTCCACATAGCAACCCTGCAGATGTCCAGCAGGGGCACACCAGACAGAAACGCCGTGGTAGCAGATATCGCTCTGGTCGAATGGGCTCTCGGACGGCTGGGAAGCAGTCGGTTTGCCAACCGGTGACAGTGCATGATGCAGCCGGAGAGCCATCTGGGAATGGAAGCCTTCGAGAGAGCCTTCCCTTGATTCACAGTTGCAAAGTTCACAAACAGCTGTGATGTCTTCCGAAAACTCTTCGTGAGGTCCATGTAGAACTTCAGCGCTCTAGCCACATCCAGCGAGTGCAAAGTCCTCTCGGCCGGAGACGAAGGGAAGAAAACTGGCAACACCAAGGGCTCGTTGAGGTGGAAGTCCTACGGCACCTTGGGCATAAAGGAGGGGTGTGTTGTGACTTGAGTGTCGTGTAGGCAGAAGAGGTCTCCGTCCCCAAATGCCGCACAGAGAGAACTTAAAGCCACTCTCTGTGCAGCCGTTGAGGCCACAGGCGAAGATGTTCAAGTCCGGGACCGCGAACCTCTGGGACCCCACACTGCTGCAAGAAAATGCGGATTAAGTACCAAGCAAAAACAGTAATCACAATGTTTAGGAAAATGGAAAGGTCTTACCAATCAGGGTCAAGGAAGAGGTATTGAACCTATTGGAGAGGTCCGGGACCCACGTGGACGGAGGCACCCTGTAGTTCACCTGTTAGCAGGAGCTGTGGAGCTGTGAGGCAAGCAATCCAAAGAGTCAAAGTACAAGAGGGTGATCCAGGAGGCAGTCCAATAACAGTCCGTGGTCGAGAGCCGTGTATCGCTGTGCAAAGGGGCAAATCCAAGAGGAGTCCAGTAAAGCAAGCCAGGTCGATACCGTGAGTAAGTGATCCAAAGGTGATTCAAGGTTCGTAACGCCAAACAAACTGCAGAGCACAGCTGTGAAGCAACGAGTATCCGGGTTTTCCGAGTTGAAGTACTCGCGCTGCTGGTCACGTGATGCGCGGCTGGGTCACGTGATCGGGCAAGAGCATCACGTGACCTTACAGTTCCGCGACGCGGAAGCTCAGAGCTAGCCCTTCGCGATCCTAGGCGCCAGGGCAATTGCCAATGTAGGAACGGCCGTAACTTGACCGCCGTCCTGTTACGGACCAGGCGCGGGTGCGCTCGCAAGGCGTGTGAGAGTCCACGTGAGTCCCGGGGAAGGGGGGAAGAGATGGAAGGGCGAGACGGGGGATGGGGGGGGGGGGGGGGGGGGAGTACCTTGGGGACCACATGATGAGGGATCGTGACAGGGTGTGTCCGCAGCACCACCCTCGTGTTGTGAAAAGTCAAGTATGGAGACTTGAAAGATAGGGCCTGGATCTCTCCCACTCGTTGTGCGAAGGTGATGGCCACAAGAAATGCCGTCTTCCACAACAGGAACTTCAACGGCGCCAAATGCATAGGCTCGAATGCCCACCCCCCCCCCCATGAGCCTGGTCAGCACCACGTTGAGCTCCCATGCCGGGGCAGGGGCCCTTCACCGGCGGGAACGATCGGAATAGTCCCTTCATAAATTCCTTCACCAGGCGATGAGACCACAAGGACGCCCGTCCTGTAGTTCTGGTGTATTGGGAAATGGCCGCCAGATGCATCTTGATGGAGGCGTGAGCCAGTCCAGCTTTGGCCAGCGACATTAGGTACGGCAATACTTGAGGGGCCGTAATCCGCAGAGGGTTAATCTTCTGTGCACGGCACAACCGCTTCCACTTATGTCCATAGCATTTGAGAGTTGAGGGCGCCCTGGATTTTGCAAGAACCTCTCTGCAGTCAGCCTGGATATCTTCACCTCCAAACTCTAGTGCTGCAGGAGCCAAGCCTGCAAGTTCAGCGACTCCTTCTCTGGAGAGAAGATCCGCGTCTGTCGCCAGCTTGATAGGTGGGGACGCTGACAAGTCCAGAAGGTCCAGGAACCAGATCAGTCTCGGCCACGCCGGTGCGACGAGAATCATCCTGCAACTGGACCTCTTGAGCTGGTTGATGAGACGGAGCAGTAACAGCAACGGAGGGAACGCGTACAGGAACAGTCCGTCCCAAGGGAACGAGAAAGCATCGCCCATGCTCCTCGGTTGTGCGAACCTCTGTCCAGTGGCGGCTGCTATCATGGGGCGGCCGGGCGCCGCCCCCCCAGAAAAGAAGGAGAAAAGAAAGAGGAAGCTAAAAGATTCAATCTGAGAACTTCTCTGATTGAATCTCTTTTAGCTTGCATTTCCTTTGCCAACAGCGCGGGGGCGCTGTGGCAAGGCAACAATGATAAAGGGCCGGGCCCGGCTGTTAACACAGCGGGGCGCGTCCCGTTTTACGCTTTTTTCTTCAATAGTAGAGTGAGTGGAGCTCATAGCTCCACGCACTCTACGTAAGCCCCCTTTAATTAGAAGGCTGGCGGGGCGCTTCAGGGGTGGCCCCGCCAGTCTAAAATGTGCGTAAACAGCGCACTAGGTCCGGATCGTCCCTCGTCACTGAAATTCCCTCCCCTCCCCTGCATGGACACAGTAATGTCATTGGCTGTTTGCCAGCCAATGACAACCCTTGCATTGGCTGGCAAACAGCCAATGACATTACTGTATCTATGCAGATCTCTGGTGCTGGGGGTGTGTGGGTGTACCTGCGCCACCTTCACACTCTCTTTAGACGACACGACGGCAGGAGTCACGAGTCGACGCAAGCCCAGCTGCCCGGCCCTGAAGACCATCCACCAGCCCAGCAGAGACGGCCTGGACCCTGGCTAGGAGCCGGCGGGTAAGTAGTAGCCAGGTGGTCCCAGCAGATTTGTTTGTGTTTTTGGGCCCGGGCGGGGACGTGGCCCACGGACCACAGCCCCAGTCAGCAACACTGAAAGACGTGTAGGCCAGGCCTACGTCTTTCAGTATTACTGACTGCGGTCAACTTAATGGGGCCTTGTTTTCGAGTCTCCGGCGGGCGGGCCTGGTGGTAGCGGGCCCGGGCCCGCCTACCACCACGGCGGGGGCCGCCAGGCCTGGGCCTTTACCCCAGGTCCGTGTGCCAAGGCCCAACGGCCTTGGTCCACGCGGACAGCAAGACCCAGGCAGGCGTGCTGCTGCTGCCCAGTGCGGGCCGCGTTACAGAATCTCCAATCCATCCAAAATGTGCCGTTTTATATTTTCTGCATTTTTTGTCGAAAAATGCCGAAAATATAAAAACGGCACAATTAGCATGATGCGGAGTGGTCGCGGGCCGCGGCTGATCAGCTCCACAGTGATGAGTGCCCTTCTCAAGCTGGGCGCAATGATTTCCAACTGGATGTCCCAGACTCTGCCTTCTCTGGTGGGGCTGAACGCCACCCGGCTGCCTTCCTCCGACCCTCTGGTAAATCCGGACTTGTCTCTTCCATCGCTGCCAGCGCTGAACCCCTTGCAGCTTTGCTGGAACTCAGCAGTGCCGGTTCGTTCCTGAGGCACGTGTGCAAACTTTCTGACTGCATGTTTCCCTTTTAACAATGACACTGCCTACTGCCATGATGCAGATGCCGGGGAGTTGAGCAGAGCTGTAGGATGCACCCGGGGCAGATGTTCAGGAGCTTAGAGAATTACTCAATATATGTTGCTGACAGGAATATTGCTTTGGAAAGTTTGTCTTCGCCCGACGACGCTGGTGCATTTCATTGACGTTATTGCCGTTTTCTTCTACAACATCAACTGCGTGTAAAACTTTGGGATGTGGTACCCATACTTGCCAGGTGTGTGTTCACGTTTGCCTTGCTACACACGTGACGTCGGGCAACTTCGGGTCGCATTTTAAGGATGTCTTTGGTTTTCCCACTAATTGCTGTGCTTAATGAATGCGCTCATGTATGTGTTTACTTATTTATTGAGGTGGTTGTTTAACACTGCGTGCACATGGCAATGCCATCCTGTGGGTAGAGGCCAGCTTTGCAACTACCTGGCATGCATGCTACATTCTGTACAGCATACCACTTGACGAGCAGACACATTTGTGAATGCAGAGGCGTTTCTCATGTTCTAATGATTTTATTTGGTTACCTGTGTTTTTGGTCAGCAAATAACGCTCTTTGGAACAACGGCATCCCCTTTCTCCTCACTAGAAAGACTGAGCAGCACGGTCCTGCGTGAATTGGAGCAGCCCTGCAGAATACACTTTGGACAATGCACACTTCCAAAGGTGTTAATGTTAAAGGGTACTTGTACCGTGCACTATCACCATCTGAATGGTCCCCTGGCGCTCTGGTGGATCTGAAAAAAGTGTGCAGGGAGGAGGGAGGGGGTTAGTATGGTATAGTGACAATAGGTAGAGCAAAAATCAGTGAGCAAAGGAATCCCCACTGATGCACAATGTTTTTACCCTTGGGCCAGGAGGTTATGTCTGTGAAGGAGCAACATGTATCCACTGTCTTGAAAGAGAAGTAACTTGCTCTCCCTGTAACAAATGTCACTCTTGGTCATGATGGCTTCAAGAGTTTTTTCTTAGACATTGTAGTAGTGAACTCTTGTGAGTACCTCAGACGTTAGCCCATTGCTCCATTGAAAGGTTGGGTACACTTTATGTGTGTGGTGCAGAGCAATCTGTTCCTCATCTGGGAGAGAGAGGATCTTTGTTCAAAGTCTTTTTGAAGACTTTGAACATAGCCCTCCAGGTTCCGGTCCTGGCTGGGTAAACCCATGGTTTGAGCGTTGTTTCTTTTAGGTGGATTTTCTATGTCCTCTTGCTTTAGGAGCAGTTGTTTGTTGAAGGCTTCGAGGTTCTCGTGGATAACATTGCCAGATCATAGGACTGTTCACATGCAGAATTTTCGAGATCATCCTCACGCCTCTCCACCTCTGCTACCAGCTTGTCCTCGAGATCTTTTGAGAAAGCTCTACCTCTCTCGCATGTATTTCAGTCCTGTAACAGGTTTTGAAAGTTGCATTTTATAGCTGGTGCATTCAGCAGTGGGTCAGGGGTGGGTGGCGTGGGGATCTGGCCCGCTGTACTAACTTCTTGATTTCTTGTCTGGTGTTGCTCCTATTGTCTGAGGATTGTCAACTCTTGGGATGCTTTGTCATCTTGTTCTCCGATGTGGGCCTGTTGTATCGGGCCAGTTGTCAGGGGGCTGAAAATTCAGTTTAAGGCCCACAGCGCCAGGACCTCAAGGCCCAGCTTTAGCTTTGATTTCAAGAGTGATAAGGTGAGGAGAGAATCGCATTAGTTTGCTGAATCAAATCACGGAGCTCTGGCTATGGGCGCAGGCGCTGCAGCAATGGGGGTGAATGGGAATATGCCAGATTTAGTTATTTATTTTATTGGATATTTGTATGGTGCCTATGCAACAATTGGTGCTGCAAGGCGCCACAAGACAAACAAATGGGGGGGGGGGGGAACAAGGGAGAAAGATAACAATAACGGTCCTACTAGGCCTTGTGACATTCTGATCGTGCAAGTTCAGTAACAGGAAGTGAGAGGGTCACATTATAACACACTGACCTACGGCAAACAACACACCCTGCAGAATGTGCAGATGTGTTGACAATGAGTGCTTGGTGCAAATGTTTCCATCATTACTGACTATATAATGAATTTCTTTATGCATACACCATAGTACCAGCTATTCTCAATACAAGCTGCTGTAAAATACACCATCACACTTGCACACGTAAGAAAAACCGAATGCTTTTTTCATATTTCTGTGGGTTTTTTGGACAGTAAATTGCACATTTTGTAGGCCATTTTTCCAAAAATGTCAAGGGGGGAGAACCCCCCCATACTCCCCCGTAACCCCTTTGGAGGGGTGGGCTCGCACGCTCGCTACTAAATTCACCCTGGGAAATTTACGCCCCACCAGCTTTCAAACTCACCAGCCGCCACTGCCTCTGTCACTTGGAGTTCGTCGCCGTTGGACAGGTCGATCAGGGGTTTGCCCCACTGCTGAAAGAGCCGATCCACCTGGTCCTGGCGTAGTTCCCACTCGTGGCACGAGTGCAGCTCCCTGCTGAGTGAGTCGGCGATGGTGTTTTTTATTCCTGCCAGGTGAAAGGGAACCAGAGACCTCCCCTGGGCGACGGCACAGTGCCATAGATCCTGGGCCTCCTTGGATAGGGCTGGGGATCTAGTGCCTCCCTTCTTCCGGATGTAGAACATCGTGGTGGTGTTGTCGGTGAAGATCCTCACCACTTTGTCCTTGAGGGACGGAAAGAACGATGCGAGTGCCCAGAACACGGCTCGTAGCTCCAGGATGTTGATGTGAAGAGACCTCTCCTCCGAGAGCCAGAGGCCTCTTGCGTGGCGATCTCCGGTGTGGGGCCCCATCCCTCCAGGGAGGCGTCCGTCGTTAGTCTCCTGATACGCCGGGGCCTGAAAGTCCATTCCTGCCGTGAAGTGCGCACAGGCACCCCACCATAGAATCACCTGACGGAACTCGTCGAGCGGGATCCTGTCTTCGAAGCTGCCCGCCGCTTGAATCCAATGGGCGTCGAGGAACTCTTGAAACAGACGCATCCAAAGGGGCACAAGGTAGATGCATGAGGACATCATCCCGAGGAGGGACCTGATGGATCTCAATCTGGCCACATCCGTTGCTAACAGGCGCTGCACCTTGCCCAAAATGGCCTTCGTCCTTTCTTCCGACGGAGATGCCAGTCGCTTCACTGTATCGAGCTTCGCTCCCAGAAACAGTGCCACCTGCGACGGGACCAGATGGGATTTGGTGTATTTGATGGCAAATCCCAGCTCCGTGAGCAGGTGGACGGTCCTCGCTGTGTTCGACGGCGAGTTCTCTTGACCTTGCACAGATGGAACAAGTTACTTACCTGTAACTGTTGTTCTCCAGCATGGGTCTGGCATGGATTCACATGCTCATGAATATTCCCAGTCGTCAGGCTGGGAATCCTCGGTAAAGAAAAAACCAGTATCAGTTTCGTTTCTGATCTGTCTTTCGTAGTAATAACCAATCACTGGTCTCTGCGTCATACTGACCACAGCCAATGACTGCCCTCTACCTAAGCACCGCCTCTGGCAGCCATCTTCAGATTTGGAAGCACGTGAAGTGGCAGTATGACCAAGTGAAGAGCCGCAGAGGGGTAGGCGGGAGGGTTCGCATGTGAATCCATGCCAGACCCATGCTGGAGAACAACAGTTACAGGTAAGTAACTTGTTCCTTCTCCAGCATGGGGTCTGGCATGGATTCACATGCTCATGAATAAAGAATACATAGCAGTACACACATGCACAACCACGGGAGGTGGCAAAGGCTCAACATTAAGCATCACATCAACTCAACATTAAGCATCTTACCTCCTCACCAGGCTCACCTCAGGCGAACAGGTTGCGCAGCACTGCTTGGCCGACCCTGGACTCCTCCCTGGAATCCCGGTCGACGCAGTAGAATTTCGTGAAGGTGTGCGTCGACCTCCAAGTAGCAGCCCTGCATATGTCCAGCAGGGGCACACCAGATAGGAACGCCGTGGTAGCTGCGATCGCTCTGGTGGAATGGGCTCTCGGACGGCCAGGCAGCGGTCGGTTTGCCAACCGGTGACAGCACATGATACAGCCGGAGAGCCATCTGGAGATGGAAGCCTTCGAGAGAGCCTTCCCCTGATTGACAGGTCCAAAGTTCACAAAGAGTTGTGACGTCTTCCGAAAACCCTTCGTGCGGTCCACGTAGAACTTCAGCGCTCTAGCTACATCCAGCGAGTGCAAAGTCCTCTCAGCCGGCGACGAAGGCGACGGGAAGAACACAGGTAACACCAAGGGTTCGTTGAGATGGAAGTCCGACGGTACCTTGGGCATGAAGGAGGGGTGCGTCCTGAGCACTACCCTCGTGTCGTGGAAAGTCAAGTACGGGGCCTTGCAGGAAAGGGCCTGGATCTCTCCCACTCGTCGTGCGGAGGTGATGGCCACAAGAAAAGCTGTTTTCCACGATAGAAACTTCAACGGGGCCGAGTGCAGAGGCTCGAACGGAGGTCCCATGAGCTTGGTCAGCACCACGTTGAGCTCCCACGCCGGGGCCGGAGCCTTCACCGGCGGGAACGATCTGAACAGTCCCTTCATGAACTCCTTCACCAGACGATGAGACCACAAGGACGTCCGCCCCGTGGTTCTGGTGTATCGGGAGATCGCAGCAAGATGAATCTTGATGGACGCGTGTGCCAGACCAGCTTTGGCCAGCGTCAGCAGGTACGGCAGTACTTGGGGAGCCGTAATCCGTAGAGGGTTAATCTTCTGTGCGTGGCACCAGACAGAGAACCTCTTCCATTTGTGTCCGTAGCATTTAAGAGTCGAGGACGCCCTGGCCTTTGCAAGAACCTCTCTGCAATCGGCCGGTATGTCGTATCCTCCAAACTCTAGCACTGCAGGAGCCAGGCCTGCAAGTTCAGCGACTTCGGGTCGTGGTAGAGGATGGCGCCTCCTTCCCTGGAGAGTAGATCCGCGTCCGCCGGCAGCTTGATCGGCGGGGACGCTGACAAGTCCAGCAAGTCCGGGAACCATATCTGCCTCGGCCACGCAGGTGCGACGAGGATCATCCTGCACCGTGACCTCTTGAGCTGGTTGACGAGCCGGATTAGCAGAGGCAAGGGAGGGAACGCGTAGAGGAACAGGCCCTCCCAGGGGAACGAGAAAGCATTGCCCATGCTCCTCGTCTGGGGAAACCTGCTGGCGAACCTCCGGCACTTGGTGTTCGTCGCCGTCGCGAACAGGTCGATCTGGGGTGTGCCCCACCGTCGGAAGAGGCGATCCACCAGATCCTGCCGTAGTTCCCACTCGTGGCACGAGCGCAGCTCCCTGCTGAGTGAGTCAGCGATGGTGTTTTTTATCCCTGCCAGATGAAACGGCACCAGAAAAATCCCTTGGGCGACGGCCCAATGCCACAGGTCCTGCGCCTCCTTGGACAGCGCTGGGGACCTGGTTTCGCCCTGTTGCCTGATGTAAAACATGGTGGTGGTGTTGTCGGTGAAGATCCTCACCACCTTGCCCTTGAGGGACGGAAGGAAGGACCTGAGGGCCCAAAACACTGCACGGAGCTCCAGGACGTTGATATGCAGGGACTTCTCCGTCGGGAGCCAGAGTCCCCTTGCGTGCAGATTTTCGGTGTGCGCTCCCCACCCTTCCAGGGAGGCATCCGTGGTCACAGTCTCCTGGTGGGCTGGGGTCTGGAAGTCCATGCCCGCCGTCAGATGCGCGCGGGTGCCCCACCACCGTATCGCTCGTCGGAAGCTCTCGTCGAGCTTGATCCTTTCCTCGAAGCTGCCCGTCGTCTGGATCCAGCGCGCATCCAGGAATTCTTGCAACGGGCGCATCCGGAGCCTGCACAGGGGAATGAGGTAGATGCAGGAAGACATCATCCCGAGGAGGGACTTGATGGACCTCACTTTGGCCGCGTCGGCCACCAACATCCGTTGCACCTTGCCCAAGATGGTCCTGGTCCTCTCCTCCGACGGGGAGGCCAGAAGGGACACTGTGTCGAGCCTCGCTCCCAGAAACAGTGCGACTTGCGCGGGCACCAGGTGGGATTTGGCGTAGTTCACGGCGAATCCCAGGTCCGTGAGGAGTTGGACGGTCCTTGCCGTGTGGACCACGGCGAGCTCCCTCGTCTTGGTGCGGATGAGCCAGTCGTCCAGGTAGGGGTAGACGTGAATCCCCTCGCGGCGCAGCTGCGCCGCCACCGGTGCGAGGCACTTGGTGAATACCCTGGGTGCCGACCGTAGTCCGAAGGGAAGTGCTTTGAACTGGTAATGACGCCCTTGGACCACGAACCTGAGGAATTTTCGGTGCCCCTTTAGGATGGGAATGTGGAAGTAGGCATCCTCCAAATCCAACGACGATAGGAAGTCTCCTTCCTCCAGCTGACCCAGGACGTGCTGGAGGGTGACCATCCGGAACTTCTGCGCCTTGATGAACTTGTTCAGACGCCGCAGGTCTAGGATGGGGCGCCATCCTCCCGTCTTCTTCTTCACGAGGAAGTATCTCGAGTAGACTCCGGAGCCCCGAAGCCTCTTTGGGACGAGTTCGATGGCGCCCTTTCTGAGCATCGCCTTTACCTCCAGGAGAAGTTGAGGGACGTGAAGTTCTTTCCTGGCCACGGGGGGGGACGCGCGGGCACCTTCTTTGAAACTCGAGCGCGTGGCCCCGGGCCAGGGCGTCCAGCACCCAACGGTCGGTGGAGATGGACTCCCACACGCTGACGAAGCCCGCCAGCCGGCCTCCCACCGGGGTGCTTCGGTGGGGGCCCGACCCCACGGCCGGTTCAATCCTGCTTGGACGCGGCCTTGCCGCCTTGACCTCCTTGGCGACGACGGCGGGGTCCGCTAGACTTGCCTCGTCCTCTGTAGGCCTCTTGCGACGACGAGCGGGCCGCTTGACGGTAGGAAGCGAAACCGCCGCCGGAACCTTTGGAGGCGCCCTTGCCTCCGCCGCTCCGAAAGGGCGTCCGTCGTTGCTGCAGGACTCCAAGGGCCCGGGCCGTCTCAGTATCCGCCTTGATGGCCTAAAGGGAATCGTCCACTGTCTTCCCAAACAGGTTGTTCCCGTCGAAGGGCATGTCCAGGACTCTGGTCTGGACGTCCTGCCGGAAGTCCGTAGCTTTGAGCCATCCACGACGTCGAAGGCAAACGCCGTTGCCCAGCTGGCGGAACCCAGTGTCGGCGATGTCCGTCGCCACGGTGATGGCGTGGTCCGAGGCCACCTCACCTTCCTGCAGGATCTCCAGGGCCTCCGCCCTCTTGTCGTCCGGCAGAAAATCCAGCAGGGGAGCTATCTTGTACCAGAGCTCCCTGTCGTAGCGGGCCACGATAGCCAAGGCGTTGGCCGCTTTAATCGTCGTCGCTGCCGACGAGATGACTCTACGTCCCATAGCATCCAATTTCTTTCCCTCGCCGTCCGGCGGGGAAGTCGATGTGGAGGCCCCCCCCGCTTTCTTCCTGGCTGCCGCGGAGACGACGGAATCCGGGGTAAGTTGCGCCCGGAGGCATAGGGGGGGCCTTGTCCGGGACCCGGTACTTCTTCTCGTACCGGTCTCTTCTAGCTGGCGTCGTGGAAGGGTTCTTGAGGAGGGAAAGGCCCTCATCCCAAATGTCGTCCAACAGAGGCACTGCGAGGACCGTCTTCCTCTTGGCCTCGCGCCGCTGATAAAGGAAGCCTTCCTTTTTCTTCTCCTCAGGGCAGAGTTGGAAAAGCTCGGAAGCCCTGGAGATCATGGAGTGGAAAGATCCGATCTCGTCGGGCGGAGAAGCCCTGGTGGGAGGCGACGACGGAAAATCCTCGTCGTATGCCTCGTCGTCCGTACCCGTCGCTGCCGTGTCAGTCCCCGTATCATCCCCTCGGGTGGACGGGGAGGAGGGCTGGACGGGGCGCGACGGTTGAAAAGGAGGTGGTGGATGGATCCTTCTTTTCTTGGTAGGGGGAACACCAGAAGGTCCCGGTTCTGGATCCCCCGACGGGAGAGGTTCCTCCGTCGGTAACGGTAGCCTCGTCCTTATCTCGGAGCATAAGGACTGTATGGCCAACAAAATGGCCGCCGAGTTGTCTTGCGGCGCTGGCAGAGGGGAGTCCGACGGGCGAGCAGGGGCCCCGTCGGTATCCTCGACGATGTCGTCGTCACCTGCGTCGGGGTCCATTCCGACGGGCTGGCCTTCTTCCACGCCTAGGCCGTGGCTTAAGACCTCGATCAGCTCCTCTTCTGAGGTTGAGGCCGAATCTACGACGACGCCCTGCCCCCCCTTCTTCCCCACGGAGGGTTTCACGGGGGTCCTATCGATGGGCACAAAAGAAGACTCCCTCTGAGGAGGCAGGGAGATTCTGGGCCCTGAGGTCGCCACCACTGGTGCATCCACCACAGGCTGAGCCAGGGCCGCCGCAACCGTTTCGATAGAGGGCTTGGTCGGATGGATCAAGGCCTTCACCACCTTAGGTGCGCTCACCGCCTTATCCTTGAGGGAGGGGGCACTGCCACGCTCCTCCTCTGCCTTAGAGCTCGACCGGGGCCTCTCCAGGAGCTTCGCCGGGTGCTCGACCTTCCTCTTACCCGACCCAGAGCGTTGGCTCGTGGTTGATGGTGCCGGGGAGGGTGCGCCCTGCCTGGCGCCCGTAGAGCCCGACCGTTCGGCGCTCCCGGTGCCAGCGGACTCGCGGTGCTTGGCCTTATGTTGGGCCCCCGTCGCCGGGGCGCCCTCAAAGGTCTTAGAAGACCGCTCGGATTTCTTCTTCTTCTCGCCAGACAGGCTCTTACCCTCCAGCCAGTTGGCGAGACGTTGATGGCGGTCCTTCATGGTCCGTTCCGACATGTTGCCGCAAAACGCACAGTCCTTCTCCACGTGCGTCTTGTCCTCATGAAGGCAGTAAAGGCAGAAAGAGTGTTCGTCCTCCTTAAAGACGTTCTGCAGCTGGCATCCAGGGCAGACCCTGAACAGCTTTCCGGGCGTCGAGCTTCCCTTCTCCTGGGCCATCTCCGAGACCGGGCCTGAGAAGCTTCTGGAGTCCTCCGAAGTGTAGCTCGACAAAATCTTCACCCTTGAGGGGCACAGATGAATCCGACACGGGTCCCCGTTGATCGGATGTAGGATCGGTGGAGCTTGAGGCTCTTTTGACCGAAAGAATCGAAGTTTTTTGTGAAAAAGCGCGAAAAATAGCACTAACGCTCGAGAGCAATAGCACGAGGATCCCAACACATGAACGTGCGGTAAAAATCTGAAGATGGCTGCCAGAGGCGGTGCTTAGGTAGAGGGCAGTCATTGGCTGTGGTCAGTATGACGCAGAGACCAGTGATTGGTTATTACTACGAAAGAGATCAGAAACGAAACTGATACTGGTTTTTTCTTTACCGAGGATTCCCAGCCTGACGACGGGGAATATTCATGAGCATGTGAATCCATGCCAGACCCCATGCTGGAGAATAGCCAGTTGTCCAGGTAGGGGTAGACGTGGATCCCTTGCAGGCGCAGCCGCACCGCCACAGGTGCGAGGCACTTGGTGAACACCTTGGGTGCCAACTTTAATCCGAACGGCAGCGCTCTGAATGGGTAGTGACGCCCCTGGACTACGAATCTGAGGAACTTTGTGTCGTTTTAGAATGGGATGTGGAAGGAACAAGTTACTTACCTGTAACTGTTGTTCTCCAGCATGGGTCTGGCATGGATTCACATGCTCATGAATATTCCCCGTCGTCAGGCTGGGAATCCTCGGTAAAGAAAAAACCAGTATCAGTTTCGTTTCTGATCTGACTTTCGTAGTAGTAACCAATCACTGATCTCTGCGTCATACTGACCACAGCCAATGACTGCCCTCTACCTAAGCCCCACCTCTGGCAGCCATCTTCATATTTGGTAGCACGTGAAGTGGCAGTATGACCAAGTGAAGAGCCGCAGAGGGGTAGGCGGGAGGGTTCGCATGTGAATCCATGCCAGACCCATGCTGGAGAACAGTTACAGGTAAGTAACTTGTTCCTTCTCCAGCATGGGGTCTGGCATGGATTCACATGCTCATGAATAAAGACTACATAGCAATACACATGCACAACCACGGGAGGTGGCAAAGGCTCAACATTAAGCATTACATCAAACTCAACATTAAGCAATTCTTACCTCCTCACCAGGCTCACCTTAGGCGAACAGGTTGCGCAGCACTGCTTGGCCGACCCTGGAATCCCGATCGACGCAGTAGAATTTCGTGAAGGTGTGCGTCGACCTCCACGTAGCAGCCCTGCAGATGTCCAGCAAGGGCACACCAGATAGGAACGCTGTGGTAGCTGCGATCGCTCTGGTGGAATGGGCTCTCGGACGGCCAGGCAGGGGTCGGTTTGCCAACCGATGACAGTACATGTACAGCCGGAGAGCCATCTGGAAATGGAAGCCTTCGAGAGAGCCTTCCCCTGATTGACAGGTCCAAAGTTCACAAAGAGTTGTGACGTCTTCCGAAAATCCTTCGTGCGGTCCACGTAGAACTTCAGCGCTCTAGCCACATCCAGCGAGTGCAAAGTCCTCTCAGCCGGCGACGGGAAGAAAACAGGCAACACCAAGGGTTCGCTGAGGTGGAAGTCCGACGGCACCTTGGGCATGAAGGAGGGGTGTGTCCTGAGCACTACCCTCGTGTCGTGAAAAGTCAAGTATGGGGCCTTGCAGGAAAGGGCCTGGATCTCTCCCACCCGTCGTGCGGAGGTGATGGCCACAAGAAACGCTGTTTTCCACAACTTCAACGGAGCCGAGTGCAGAGGCTCGAACGGAGGTCCCATGAGCTTGGTCAGCACCACGTTGAGCTCCCACGCCGGGGCCGGAGCCTTCACCGGCGGGAACGATCTGAACAGTCCCTTCATGAACTCTTTCACCAGACGATGAGACCACAAGGACGTCCGCCCCGTGGTTCTGGTGTATCGGGAGATCGCAGCAAGATGAATCTTGGACGCGTGCGCCAGTCCAGCTTTGGCCAGCGTCAGTAGGTACGGCAGTACTTGGGGAGCCGTAATCCGCAGAGGGTTGATCTTCTGTGCGTGGCACCAGACAGAGAACCTCTTCCATTTGTGTCCGTAGCATTTAAGAGTTGAGGACGCCCTGGCCTTTGCAAGAACCTCTGCAGTCGGCCGGTATGTCGTATCCTCCAAACTCTAACGCTGCAGGAGCCAGGCCTGCAAGTTCAGCGACTTCGGGTCGTGATGGAGGATGGCGCCTCCTTCCCTGGAGAGCAGATCCGCGTCCACTGGCAGCTTGATTGACGGGGACGCTGACAAGTCCAGAAGGTCTGGGAACCATATCTGCCTCGGCCACGCAGGTGCGACGAGGATCATCCTGCACCGTGACCTCTTGAGCTGGTTGATGAGCTGGATCAGCAATGGCAATGGAGGGAACGCGTATAGAAACAGGCCCTCCCAGGGGAACGAGAAAGCATCGTCCATGCTCCTCGGCTGGGGAAACCTGCTGGCGAACCTCCGGCACTTGGAGTTCGTCGCGAACAGATCGATCTGGGGTGTGCCCCCACCGTCGGAAGAGGCGGTCCATTAGATCCGGTCGTAGTTCCCACTCGTGGCACGAGCGCAGCTCCCTGCTGAGTGAGTCGGCGATGGTGTTTTTTATCCCTGCCAGATGAAACGGCACCAGAAACATCCTTTGGGCGACGGCCCAATGCCACAGATCCTGCGCCTCCCTGGACAGGGCTGGGGACCTGGTTCCGCCCTGTTTCCTGATGTAGAACATGGTGGTGGTGTTGTCGGTGAAGATCCTCACCACCTTGCCTTTGAGGGACAGAAGGAAGGACCTGACGGCCCAAAACACTGCACGGAGCTCCAGGACGTTGATATGGAGGGACTTCTCCGTCGGGAGCCAAAGGCCTCTCGCGTGCAGATTTTCGGTGTGCGCTCCCCACCCTTCCAGGGAGGCATCCGTGGTCACTGTCTCCTGGTGGCCGGGGGTCTGGAAGTCCATGACCGCCATCAGATGTGCGCGGGTGCCCCACCACCGGATCGCTCGTCGGAAACTCTCGTCGAGTGTGATCCTCTCCTCGAAGCTGCCCGTCTGGATCCAGCGCGCGTCCAGGAACTCCTGCAACGGGCGCATCCGGAGCCTGCACAGGGGGATGAGGTAAATGCAAGAAGACATCATTCCGAGGAGGGACTTCATGGACCTCACTCTGGCCGCGTCCGCAACCAGCATCCGCTGCACCTTGCCCAGAATGGCCCTCGTCCTTTCCTCCGACGGAGAGGCCAGAAGCGACAGTGTCGAGCTTTGCTCCCAGAAACAGTGCGTCTTGCGCGGGCACCAGGTGGGACTTGGCGTAGTTTATGGAGAATCCCAGGTCCGTGAGAAGTTGGGCGGTCCTTGCCGTGTGCTCCACGGCGAGCTCCCTCGTCTTGGCTCAGATGAGCCAGTCCAGGTAGGGGTAGACGTGGATCCCCTCTCGGCGCAGCTGCGCTGCCACCGGTGCGAGGCACTTTGTGAACACCCTGGGTGCCGACCTTAGTCCGAAGGGAAGGGCTCTGAACTGATAGTGACGCCCTTGGACCACGAACCTGAGAAACTTTCGGTGTCCCTTTAGGATGGGAATATGGAAGTAGGCATCCTCCAAATCCAACGACAGGAAATCGCCCTCCTCCAGCTGACCCAGGACGTGTTGGAGGGTGACCATCCGGAACTTCTGTGCCTTGATGAATTTGTTCAGTCGTCGTAGGTCCAGGATGGGACGCCATCCTCCAGTCTTCTTCACGAGGAAGTATCTTTGGGACGAGCTCGATGGCGCCCTTCCTGAGCATCGCCTTTACCTCCAAGAGAAGGTGAGGGACGTGATGTTCTTTCCTGGCCACAGGGGGGACGCGCGGGCACCTTTTTTGAAACTCGAGCGCGTGATCCTGGGCTAGGGCGTCCAGCACCCAACGGTTGGTGGAGATGGACTCCCACACGCTGACGAAGCTCGCCAGCCGGCCTCCCACCGGGGTGCTTCGGTGGGGGGCCCGACCCCACGGCCGGTTCAGTCCTGCTTCGACGAGGCTTTGCCGCCTTGACCTCCTTGACGACAACGGCGGGGTCCGCCTGACTTGCCTCGTCCCCTGTAAGCTTCCTGCGACGACGAACGGGCCGCTTGACGGTAGGTGGAAAATCCGCCGCCGGAACCTTTGGAGGCACCCCGTTTGCCTCTGCCGCTCCGAAAGGGCGGCCGCCGTTGCTGGAGAACCCCAAGAGCCCGGACCGTCTCCGTGTCTGCTTTGATGGCTTGAAGGGAATCGTCCACTGTTTTCCCAAACAGTTTGTTTCCATCGAACGGCATGTCCAAGACTCTGGTCTGCACGTCTTGACGGGAGTCAGTAGCCTTGAGCCATCCACGCCACCTAAAGCACACGCCGTTGCCCAACTGGCGAAATCCAGTGTCAGCGATGTCCGTCGCAATCGTAATGGCGTGGTCCGACGCCACCTCTCCTTCCTGCAAGATCTCTAGAGCATCCGCCCTCTTGTCGTCCGGTAGGAAGTCCAGCAGGGGGGCCAGTTTGTACCACAGCTCCCCGTCGTAGCGGGCTACGATAGCCAAGGCGTTGGCCGCCTTAATCGTCGGCGCTGCAGACGAGATGACCCTGCGTCCCATCGTATCCAATTTCTTTCCCTCGCCGTCCGGCGGGGAAGTCGACGTAGAGGCCGCACCCCCCCCCCCCGCTTTCTTCCTGGCTGCCGCGGAGACGACAGAGTCCGGGGTCGGCTGTGCCCGGAGGCACAAGGGGGCCGCGTCCGGGACCCGGTACTTTTTCTCGTACCGATCCCTTCTAGCCGGCGTCGTGGATGGGTTCTTGAGGAGGGCGAGGCCCTCATCCCAAATATCGTCCAGTAGAGGCACAGAGAGGACTGTCTTCCTCTTGGCCTCACGCCGTTGATAAAGGAAACCTTCCTTCTCCTCCGGGCAGAGCTGGAAGAGCTCGGATGCCCTGGCGATCATGGAGTGAAACGATCCAATCTCGTCGGGCGGGTACGCCCGGGTGGGAGGTGACGACAGCAGATCCTCGTCGTAAACCTAGTCGTCCGTACCCGTTGCGGCCGTGTCAGTCCCCGTATCATCCCCACGAGTCGTGGACGGGGAGGAGGGCTGAACAGGGCGCGATGGCTGAAAAGGAGGTGGAGGATGAATCCTTCTCTTAGGGGGAGGGCTCCTAGAAGGGCCTGGCTTCGGGTCCCCCGTCGGGAGCGGTTCCTCCGCTGGTGGTAACGGCAGTCTCGTCCTTATCTCCGAGCATAAGGACTGTATAGCCAACAAAATGGCCGCCGAATTGTCTTGCAGCGCTGGTTGAGGGGAGTCCGACGGGCGGTCAGGGGCCCCGTCGGCACCCTTGACGTTATTGTCGTCTCCTACGTCGGGATCCCTCCCGACGGGCTGGTCTTCCACGCCAACGCTGTGGCTTAAGACTTCGATCAGCTCTTCCTCAGAGGTTGAGGCCTAATCCACGACAACCTCCTGCCCCCCCTTTTTCTTCTCCGGAGGTTTCACGGGGGTCCTGTCGATGGGCATAAAAGAGGACTCCCTCCGCGGTGGCAGGGAGACTGAGCCCCGAGGTCGCCACCACTGGTGTAGCCTCCACAGGCTGAGCCAGGGCCGCCGCGACTGTCTCGATCGAGGCCTTGGCCGGATGGATTAAGGCTTTCACCACCTTAGGTGCACTCACCGCCTTCTCCTGGGGGGGGGGACGGGGGGACACTGCCTCGCTCTCCCTCCGATGGGGCCTTCGAGCTCGACCGGGGCCTCTCCAGGTGCTCAGCCTTTTTCTCTTACCCGAACTCGTGGTTGATGGTGCCGGGGAGGATTCGCCCTGCCTGGCGCCCGTAGAGCCCGACCGTTCGGCGCTCCCGGTGCCAGCGGACTCGCGGTGCTTGGCCTTGTGTTGGACCCCCATCGCCAGGGCATCCTCAAAGGTCTTAGAAGACCGCTCAGATTTCTTCTCGCCCGACGGGCTCTTCCCTTCCAGCCAGTTGGCGAGACGTTGATGGCGGTCCTTCATGGTCCGCTCCGACATATTGCCGCAAAACGCACAGTCCTTCTCCACGTGCGTCTTGTCCTCATGTAGGCAGTAAAGACAAAAGGAGTGTTCGTCCTCCTTAAAGACATTCTGAAGTTGGCATCCAGGGCAGACCCTGAACAGCTTTCCGGGCGTCGAGCTTCCCTTCTCCTGGGCCATGTCCGAGATGGGCCTGAGAAACTTCTGGAGTCCTCCAAAAGCGTGGCTCGACAAAATCTTCACCCTTGAGGGGCGTAGACGAATCAGACACGGGTCCCCGTTGATCGGATGAAGAACCGGTGGAGCTTGAGGCTCTTTTTGACCGAAAAAAACTAAGTTTTTGAGAAAAAAGGTGAAAAAAATAGCACTAACGCTCGAGAGCAATAGCACGAGGATCCCAACACTTGAACGTGCAGTAAAAATCTGAAGATGGCTGCCAGAGGCGGGGCTTAGGTAGAGGGCAGTCATTGGCTGTGGTCAGTATGACGCAGAGATCAGCGATTGGTTACTACTACGAAAGACAGATCGGAAACGAAACTGATACTGGTTTTTTCCTTTACCGAGGATTCCCAGCCTGACGGGGAATATTCATGAGCATGTGAATCCATGCCAGACCCCATGCTGGAGAAGTAAGCATCCTCCAGGTCCAGTGACGATAGGAAGTCGCCCTCCTCCAGCTGTCCCAGCATGTGCGGGAGGATGACCATCCTGAATTTCTGTGCCTTGATGTACTTGTTCAACCAATGCAGGTCCAGGATGGGGCGCCAACCGCCTGTCTTCTTTCTGACGAGGAAGTATCTTGAGTATACTCCGGAGCCTTTTGGGGACGAGTTCGATGGCACCCTTCTTGAGCATCGCCCTTACCTCCAACAGCAGTTGAGGGACGCGATTCTCCTTCCTAGCCACGAGAGGAATGCGAGGACACTTCCTTTGAAATTCCAGCCAGTGTCCGCGGGACAGGGTGTCCAGCACCCAACGGTCAGTGGAGATGAATCCCACATGCTGACTAACTTAGTCAGCCGGCCTCCCACTGGGGTGCTTCGGTGGGGGCACGACGCTACAGCCGGTTCAGTCCTGCTTGGAAGAGGCCTTGCTGCCTTGGCCTCCTTGCCGACGGCAACGAGACCCTCCTTGCTTGCTGCGGCCTCTGTAGACCTCCTGGGACGAAGAGTGGGCCGCCTGGCGGTAAGTAGAAGAGCCGCCACTGGATCCCTTGGAGGCTCCCCGTCTGCCTCCAGAGCTCCGAAAGGGCCGCCGTTGCTGAAGGACTCCTAGGGCTCGGGCTGTTTGTGTGTCTTGATGGCCTGGAGGGACTCATCCACCGTCTTTCCCAACAGGTTGTTGCCGTCGAACGGCATGTCCAACACTCTGGTCTGGACGTCCTGGCGAAAGTCCGTCACCTTGAGCCATCCTCATAGTCTGAGGCAAACCCCGTTGGCGAAATCCAGTATCGGCAATGTCCGTTGCCACCGTTATGGCGTGATCTGACGCCACCTCTCCTTCCTGCAGTATCTGTAGGGCCTCCGCCCTCTTGTCGTCCGGTAGGAAGTCTAGCAGAGGAGCTATCTTGAACCACAGCTCCCTGTCGTAACGGGCCACAATCGCTAAGGCATTGGCCGCCTTAATCGTTATCGCCGCCGAGATGATTCGTCGTCCCATGGAGTCCAACTTCTTGCTCTCGCTGTCCGGAAGGGAAGTGGAAGCCCCCGCACCCGCTGCTTTCTTCTTGGCCGCTGCTGAGACGACAGTCCGGCGTGGGCTGGGCCCCGAGGCACAAGGGGGCGGCATCGGGGACCCGGTACTTCTTGTCATACCTGTCCCTCTTGGCGGGTGTCGTGGAAGGGTTCTTGAGGATAGCCAGCCCCTCGTCCCAGATGTCACGCAACGGCACCGCGAGGACAGTCTTTCTCTCGGCCTCTCGTCATTGGTAAAGAAAACCTTCCTTTTTCTGTTCCTCAGGGCAGAGCTGGAAGAGCTCGGATGCCCTGGCTATCATGGCGTGAAAAGAGCCAATTTCGTCAGGCGGAGAGGCCCGAAGGGGGGTGATGACGGGATCCCGTGGTCATCGACGCCGTCGTCCGTCCCTGTATCTGTCACCGTATCCTCCCGAGGGTCCGGCGAGGGGGGATGAGGGGTCCACAGGCCTCGTAGGCACAAAGGGCGGAGCGGGGTGGACTCTCCTCCGCTTGGTCGGAGGGCTTCCCGACGGGCCCGTTTCTGGATCCTCCGTCAGGGTCCGTGGTAACCTCGTCCTTATATCTCAGTACATAAGGATTGGATCGCCAACAAAATGGCCGCCGAGCTATCCTGGGGCTCGGGTAATGGCTGCGACGGATGGGATGGCTGCTCCACTGGGCCCTCATCGTCGCTATCTTCGATCACATCAGCGGGAACCTTCCCCTGGGATCGAACCTCTCGTTGAGGCCTTTCACGGTTTCCACCGGATCCTCCTCCGAGGCTGAATCCGAGTCCGTAATGGCCACCCCCCCTCTTTTTCCGCCAGGGTCTTCACGGGGGTCTTAATGATTGTCTGAAAGGGATTTCTTCTGTGGTGGCAGGGAACCTCTGGGCCCGAGGCAGCCTCCACTTGCGTAGGCTTCGCCAAGGGCCACTGCGACAACCTCGATAGAGGCCTTTGCCGGTTGGATCAAGGCCCTCACCACCTTAGGTGCGTCCTGGGCCTTCGCTTTGGGGGAGGGTCATCGCCTCACTCCCCCTCGGCTCCCTTCGAGATCGACCGGGGCCTCTCCAGCAGCTTACCCGGGTTCTCGGACTTCCTCTTCCCCGAACCAGAGCGCTGGCTCGTGGTTGATCGTGCCGGGGAAGTCGCGCCCAGCTTGGCAGCCGAGGAGCCAGACCTTTCGGCGCTCCCGGTACCCACGGACTCGCGGCGCTTGGCATTCTGTTGGGCCCCCGTCGCCGGGGCACCCTCACAGGACTTAGAAGACCGTTCAGACTTTTTCTTCGCCTTCTCACCTGCTATGCCCTTCTCCAGCCAGGCAGGAACGACTATCTTGCTTGGTCCGTTCCGACAGCTTCTTGCAGAACGCACAGTCCTTCTCCACGTGCGTCTTGTCCTCATGAAGGTAGTAGAGACATCTCGAATGCTCGTCCTTTAAAACATTTTTCAATCCGCATCCTGGGCAGCTCCTGAACAGCTTGGATCCGGACATCAAGCTTCCCTTGTCCTGGGCCATGTTCGTTGAGGTAGGCCATAGATCTTCTGGAATCTTCCAAGAAGAGTAACTCAACGAAAACTTCACTCACCCTTGAGGGGCGTAGAAGAATTCCGAAACGGGTCCAGTTATCGGAAGTAGAAACGGTGGAGCTTGAGGCTCGATAAACAGAAAAAGAAAAAGCGCAAAAACACAGTAAAAGCTCGAGAGCTAAAACACGAGGACTCCCAACACTTGAACGTGCAGTAAAAATCTGAGGATGGCTGCCAGGGGAGGGGCTTAGGTAGAGGGCAGTCATTGGCTGGGGACAGTATGACCCAGAGATCAGTGATTGGTTACTACTAAGAAAGACAGATCAGAAACGAAACCAATACTGATTTTTTCTTTACCGAGGATTCCCGGCCTGATGGGGAATATTCACGAGCATGTGAATCCATGCCAGACCCCATGCTGGAGAATGATCCACCTAACCTGACTGAGTTGGTTTTTGGTATGACTAGGGGGCCGGCAGAGCTTGATCTTAGAGTGTGGAGGATGGTAGGGTTTTAGTTTGTCTTGAAGATATTGAGGTCTGGTTTTATGCATTGCTCGGTGAGATGCATAAGGTTTTGCAGGTCACCCTTCTGGCAACCGGAAGCCAGTGCAGAGTTTTGAGGACTGGGGAGATGAGATGTCTTGGGCCAAGTGCTAGTAGCAGTTTGGCAGCAGTGTTTGGTGCTCTTTGTAGTTTAGTCAGTTGGTACGTGTGGACTCCGAGGTAGAGGGGCTTAGCATAGTCCAGTCTTGACAATTGATTGGACCGCAGAGTGTGTTGGGAAAGGGGAGGTATGGAAAAATGCGCCTATGAGTTTTAAGGTGGTAGTGGCAGGACTTGGGGACATTGACTTGGAGCAAGAGGGTTTGGTCTGAGTCTAGGGTGCATCCAAGGTTTTGAACTGAATTTGAGGGTGTCAGGGAATTGCCCATGGCAGATGGCCAGGGTAGCGGGTGCGGAAGAAGTTCAGTGTTGCCACATACCATGATTTCAGTTTGAGAGATTCAGCAAGAGGTGGTTTGTGATCATCCAGTGATCTATGTCAAGGAGGCAGGAAGCGAGGTCGGGTTGGCAGTTGGGTTTTGAATTCATGAGTTTTAGGATTAGTTGTGCATCATCGGCGTAGTTGTAGCACAGAATATTGTGTGAGCGGATTATTCGTGGGAGGGTGGACATATAGAGGTTAAACAGGAGGGCTGATAAGTCATAATCCTGGTGGAACTCGTGTTGACTGGTCAGGCGTGGGAAGCATAGGTGGAGAGTAGGGTTATTTGGTTCCTATTGTCGAGGAAGGATGCTATCCATTTGAGAGCGTTTCCATGGATTCCCAGGGAGTGGAGGTGATCAAGGAGGATTGAGTGGTTGATTGTGTCGAAGGCGGCAGATAGGTCCAGGATTAGTGCGGCACATCCCACAGAATCAGTGTTTTTAAGGTCATCATTGAGGTTAGGGTGGTTTTGGTTCCATGTCGGGCTCTGAAACCCGATTGAGCGGGTTCTAGGAGATTGTTGGCTTCGACAAATGCATTTAGTTGGGAATAGGCGGTTCGGTCAATGAGTTTGGCAAGGAACTTGGTGAGATGGGGGTGGTAGTTTTTGGGTTTGAGGGAAGGTTTTTTTTTTTAGAACAGGCTTGACATGATCAGTTTTGAACGCCTCGGGAAAAATTCCACGAGCAGAGGGAGTCGTTTAGGATGGTTCTTGCGTGTTCGCCTATGCAGGTAGATGCGAACATTTATTTGAGGGTTGTTGCTGGGCAGGGAGCGAGATGGTTTGCGGGCAGAGAGAAGTTGAGAAATTGGTCAGTTGATATTGGAATGAATCAAAAGTCGGTTGGGTAGCGGTCGCAGGCGGTGGGATGGCAGGTAGGGTGGGTGGATTGCCTGGTGGGTGTAAGAGCTAGTTTGTTGGTTAGAGAGTATGTTCTTTCGAGAGCTGTGGTGTAAAAATGTAGAGAGTGAGAGTCGCACAATGATTGTGAGGGGGTGGGAAGGCTGTTGGTACATGATGGTTTGGCGAATTCGGCAATGATTTTGTGAAGTTCTTTGCTGGGGCTTTTACAGTTTAGGATTCGGGAGTTGTAATCAGCTTTTTTAGCTTTCCGGATTTCGGCCTTGTAGTGGCTATGGTGCCGGGCCAAGGTGGATCTGCTCAGGGATATTTTGTCTTTCCGCCATTTGCGTTCTAGGGATTTATATAGCCGTTTAGTGGTCTTCAATTCTGGTGTGAACCATCTAGGAAAAGGCCATGGCAAGCTGATAGTTTGCAAGAGGGGGTGAGCGGGATTAGTGAGGTGTTGAGCCATGAGTCAAAGGCGTCAGAGGTTAGGAGTTCATTGGGTAGGCGGGTAGGGTGAGGAGCTTTAAGGAGTTAATCGGCTAGGTCGAGAAGAATTTTGTTTCTTCCAGCATTTGCGTGGATTCAGATGTTCTGGTTTGGGTAAGGGGAGCGGGTTGGATGAGCGAATGGCGAAACAAACAATGAAGTGATCGGACCAGATGATAGGGGTGGAGGGATTGAAGATGGCATCAAGTGTGTGTCCTTTATAGTGAGTCAGCCCGTTTATGTGGGTATGGAGGTTCATTGCGTCTAGGCCGTCAACCAGAAAGTGGGTCATGGGGTTTGTGGGGATGTCAAGCCATATGTTGAAGTCTCCTAGAAGGGTGGGATGGTTTAGTTTGAGGGTGGCAATAGTCAGAGGATGTTTGAGAATGGTGTTTGAGAATGGTCCATCATAGCCAGGGGGTCTGTAGATGATTAGGAAGCTGTGGGAGAACGAAGGGGGGGGAGGGATAGTTTTATAAGGAGGGATTTCCAGGAAGGAATGGATGGCTGGTTGTCAATGATTGAGGCAGGGAGGTGAGACTTAAAGGCGATTGCTATTCCTCCTCTAGAGGGACAGTTCAGTTGGATGAGGGAGTAGTCTGGGGGTGAGGGAGATTATTCATTGGCGATAGGGGCGAAGTCGTCAGAGAACCAGGTTTCCGTGAGAAAGACCAGGTCCGGTTTGTAAGAGACGAGGAGGTCAAAGATGCTGTGTCTGTTTTTTGCTACAGATTGGGCATTAAAAAGGATGCAATTTACTTCGGAACAGGAGGTTGCAGAGGTGGGAGGCGAGAGGGTGAAAAATGGGGAGCGAGAGGGAGGGTGGTTGGTGGTCAATGGGAAGAGTCAGCAGGCAGTTTAGTTGGTGGGTTTGGGGGGAGGGGGTTGGTGTGACGGTGGATTTGAAGGTGTGGGTCAGGAGTTGGTCAGTGAGAATTCGAGGGAGAGGGGTTTCAGGTAGGGTGGTACGTTTTCTCTTCAGTGTTTGTTGCGGTTAGTGAGAGAGGGTAGGGGGAAAGGGAGGCAGCTACTGTTCTTGCCAGGGCGAGGCGTGCAATTCTTAGGGGGGGGGAGGAGTGTGGTCAGAGGGGGATGATGGTGGGAGTTGATGAGGGGAGTGGGGGTGGGTGTGCTTGGGAGGCTAGGCAGGCCGTTCGTCGGGAAGTGGTTATGACGATAGTAGGCGGGGATGGGAGGAGCAGTGGTTTTAGGATGCTTGGCTCACCATCATGGCTCTCTGGCTTGGTGTTTGGATAGGTGATGTGGTGGTTTGTGGAAAGGGGATGGGAGGTAGGGGTGGCGGGTGCGAGGGGGTCATTGTCGGCGGACCTTGGTGGGTTGGGTGGACTCATGGTTTTGATGATTTTGAACTGTGTTATAGTTGGCTTTGGATGATTTCGTTCACACCTTCCCACTTCAGCTATACCACCGGATGTTAATTGTACACACTTTCTATGATTAACTGTACTATCTTTACTGATAATTCACACTTTAAGTTCAACTATACCACCGGGTGAGATTATTCACACTTTCGAAGTTTAACTATAGCATAGGGTGAGCTTAATCAAAGTTTAAAATTAAACTATATCATATGGTGATATTATTCCCATTTCTAAGTTCAATTATAGCATAGAGTGAGATTAATCCAAGTTTTAAATTTCAACTATACTATAGGGTCAGATTATACAGTTTCTGAATTCAACTATACCACCGGGTGAGATCGAAGTTTAACTATAGCATAGGGTGAGCTTAATCAAAGTTTAAAATTAAACTATATCATATGGTGATATTATTCCCATTTCTAAGTTCAATTATAGCATAGAGTGAGATTAATCCAAGTTTTAAATTTCAACTATACTATAGGGTCAGATTATACAGTTTCTGAATTCAACTATACCACAGGGTGAGATTATTCACAGTTTCTAAATTAAACTATATCATGGACTATGGAGGATGAGTCATATGCACTCAAGATGCCTGCACCCCCCCCCTCCATCACTCCTCCCCCTCCCCCAATGTACATTTTACTCAGCTCACTTGTGACACAGGACTTTAAAATGTAGGGTTCCCTGGATCCATATTTTTTGGAGGCACAAAAAGGTAGTGCGCTCGTACCTACCCACAGGGCCTTTTCCCCCCCTCTACCACCAAGGTGGCGAGTAACCGTGGCAGGAACCAAGACCTTTTTAAATCCTGCAAAGGTTTTTGCCCAGGAATAAACAGTGCAAAAAAAAAAAAATAAGTCACATTAGAATTGAATTCTCTTTAATAAAAAGAAAGCTTCTGTAGCTGTAGAAAATTATTCTAAAAAAAAAAAAAAGAAATTGTCCGCCTTGAACAATTCCTACACACGCGTGGTAAAGACTACCCACCTCACTGGCTGCAGGACAACTGACCCAAAATGAGGTGGTCCAGATTTCTATTAAACCTATACAGAGGATTCCGGTCTGATTGGGGATATTTAAAACGTGTCAATCTATGAAAGAGCCAGTCCTGGGAGAGGAGAACAGGAGACTTGCAGTAGCCCAAACAAATACGGGAATGTACATGCTGATCAAAAGCAGGCAATAAGAGGCCTGCACATAAGTAAAAACGACTGTAGTTGGCTACATAATTTATAGGGGCATGACTGATGTGAGGGGCCACTTCATGCTGATCCATATTCTTATGGTCAACAGCACTTTTCTGCAAGGAAGGCATGGTGGTGCAAGCATAATCCAATGAAGTTGGGCAGGACGGAGAACAATTCAGCCAGGGAGGACGAGATAGGTGGAAATCTAGGGTTGGGCCCAGGCTTCCAAACATCCCTGCTTCAAGGTTTCTGGTTCACCACATCATAGACATCACAAACGTTTGGAGGAAGGAATATTGAACGAGTACGCCACAAAACTGTATTCTGTGGTTTGAAGAAAAGAAAAACCAGTTGTGGTGCCCAGGTATGCAAGTCACTTTTAGAGTTCCGACTGGAAATGTGACGATGGATGTTAAAGCCTAGCAGCTGCAAACAGATCAGACATACACTGTTCATAGGAGGCTACTGGAAACACTGACAAGCAAAAGCAACATTTTCCTGAAAATATTTTATGAAACTGAATGAGGGAGCAGTACTTTGCAAAAAGAAAAAAAATGCACAAAGGTGTAGCATATGCTTTGATGCAAATCATCATTGTATTGGTCATCCAAGTTAAGACAATTTTTTAATTATTTTGAGATTTACTAGTAAAAAAGCTGAACCCTTTTCTGTTAACTTCGTATTCTCATAATTTATTTTAAACATCTACGGTCAAATATTAAAACGAGCACAATGGTAGTTGGTGGGTGTGGTCTTCAGTCCATTCTTCCACAACCAAGTACAAAACAAGGTGTTACAGGTTTTAAAACTCTGGGCTAGATTAGGAGGTTTGGCATTGAACACCACCCCTTGGGTGATCCTCATCATCATCATGATAGGCTTCTCCATTGTAGTTACGCCTTCTTTGCTGGGATGGGTCAAAGTCCACTAGGTCAACTTGCTCCATATCTTCAGTTTCATTTATTTCCTTCCTGGCTGGCAGTAGTTTTTCCAAGAAGGGCACTCTTTCAGGTGAAAGAAATCCGTTCTCAGGAAAGTTCACCTAGAAAGTAATTTAATTATCAGTGAATCTGTCAAAATTCTCATTGCACTGCAAACTAACCAAATAGTTTCTTTGAAGTAATTAATTTCTTCAAATTGACATTTAATGAATATGAAGGACAAGTGTATCAGATAACTTAAACAAAGTTCAAAAATCTTTAATAAATCCAAGCAATCTTTCAAAAATATTTAAATGTGTTCTGTTCTTCATCATGGGCATGCTCAACACAAACAAGCACCAATATCAAGGCGCGAGAAGACCATACACGAAAAGAAGTCTCTTGAAAGGAACAAATTACTTACCTACAACTTGTTCTGCAGTATGGTCTTGCATGGGTTCACATGCTCATGAATATTTCCCATCAGGCTAAGAATCGTCGGTAAAAAGAGTTTAGCTTTAAGCTCACAACTGCGCATCACCTCTATAGCCTGTGTCCTTTGGGCCATACTGCCCCCAGCCAATGACACCAGTCCTCCTAAAACACACCCCTTCTGATCAACTTCAGATTTGGTGGCAAATTTTTTTTATAGATTCAAGCAATACAATGCTAGAGAACTATACCTACCGAGTAACTGATTTCCCAGCAATTGATCTTTTATAGATACATTTGCTCATTTAAATAGAAAAGGGAATAGTAAAACCCTGGGAGGCAGGTCCACAGATTGGAATCAACAGGTTTTTCAATACTGCTTAGCACTCCAACGTGATCAGCCTTTCATCCAACTAACAATGCCTGCAGCACTGCAAGGGACTTCCACGTGGTGCCATTGAAAGCCTCCCTTAACAGTGTTCGCCTGGAACCCCGCTGTAGCCGCCCCGTACCTTGGTGAATGGCATATCTTTTATAACTGTCAAACAATAGGCAGTCAAAGTCCAAAACAGTCAACCATTCACTTTAGGAAAGTGTTAGGGAGATGTGTACGATTCATCCCCTCTTAGTGAAATCCCCAGCACTTGTTGCTGGACGTCTGGAACTTTATCAATAATCCTGAATGACTGGAGCCTTTTTCCACTCATTTTCTTATGGGCCCTGTATCATGGAACTCTATTCTTTGTATTTTTACCTATGCTATGAGTCCATTTTTTCCTCCAAAGCTCTTCAAGGCATCTGTATTTTACTATTGCAGCAAATAGCACATGCAGTGTTGCTGGGGACCTTTAAGGTCCTTTGTGATTCTGCTCTTTATCCTAGAGTAACTACAGCTCTCCCACAAAAACAGTCAGATTGGCACACACCACCTTATGAAGTGCCAAAGGGATACCCAGTACCCCTTCTCTCTGCTCCTGTGACTTTTTAGTCACAATCTCCTAGTTGTGGCAGTGGACGTGTTCTACCAACTATTGTATCATTGTGTACTGCAGGCTATGTCCATAGACGGTAGTACACCCAAGTACCAACTTGCGGCCTCCCTTTTTTTGCCGCTACTAGCGTGGTTGTTCTTAGTTGCCCTTCTACCATTCTGGGAGGTGGATGCCAGTGTGTGGGTTTTGCCTTTGGCAGGAACCTTTAGGTGTCCACACCTAGGCCTGTCTGGGCAGGCAGGAAGAGGGGGAGGAGTGTTCCACTCCTGTCCTTTGTTTGCCAGTGCCTGAATAGAACCAGCTCCCACTGGGGGTCTTGGCTGTCCTTATAGGACAGCCAAACACCCCTTTCTGTAAATTGCTGAGAGATTGCAGAGGAGTGTTTGAACTGTATAAAAAGGCGAGGCTCCCGGAGTGAAAACCAAGTCGACCAATGGAAGCTGAAGTAACCGAAAGAGACCAGAGATGCCTACAGACCCTTTGCAACACTGAACCGACTATTGTTGTCCCGACCGTTTGTGCGACAGGAGCTCTGAAGAGTACTTTCCCTTCGGCTGGTGGGAACAACCAGTCCCAAGACAAAATTTGATTTGAGCACTCTCCCAAAGTAGTGTAGTTTCCAGAGCTGCGGAACACCAATACCAGGAGACCTGCTGCCTATTTGAGTGCATCATCATGGAAAGACTGAATAAGTCCAAATCTTTGCACTCCAGAAATCCTATCCAACTCGCCGAGACCCTCTCAAGAGTGCAGGAAGCGTAGAAGATTGACCGGGTGTATCGTGTCCTTTATTGGTGCTGCAGAGCAGGCGCCAAAACAGAAGTGAACAGAACAATTTGTGGGATCACTTCAACAAAAATTACCTTGACACTGCACACTTTTGGGCATGTATATATGCAAAATAAATTTTCTTTTACAATTCTACTCAAATAGTATAGTTTATTAATGATTCAAACAAAAATGTATGTCTGCTTGTTTATAAATGTTCCAAACAATCATTCAATTTAGCATTTTTTCATGCTCTATAATGCTTTGAATATAGAAATTTAAGAAATACAAAATATTCAAGACTTCTTGAAAGAGTATCACATTGTTCATTCAACAGTTCATTCTCTATTGGTTTGTAGGAATTTTTAGTCAATGTAATGATGCTTTCTCCAAATGGCAAATAGATTGCTTGTTTGTTGGTGTATTTCTCTAATGCACAACGTGTTTCGGGCAATTAACGCCCTTCATCAGGTGCAACCCAGTGATGTGTTTCAATGTGATGCTTTTCTGTAAGTTAAACACATGTTTCAAATCAAAACGCATGTCCATGTTATGAGAATGCATTACTTACCGTAAAAGCATTTCTGATGGTTGTATCTGCTTAGATTCACATGCTGTGCATAGGTCCGACATCCAGTGGTCACTGCAGAGTATTGCATTTTGTTTTTCGTAGTCGAAAAGGGGACGTCGACAAGGCGTGTCTGAAACACTATCCCTATAGTGACGTGCGTTGTACCCACAATCCCTCACGCGTCGAGGTCCCTCTGTTTGTATTTTTTCTGCCCTGAGGGAGCCTTCTAGACGTGAGTGAGTACAGAAAAGAGAGAGAGAGAGATATATATATATATATATATATATAAAGGAAGTCTATGTTCCTTCCATCCGAGCGGGGAGGAAGGGTGGGCGCATGTGAATCTAAGCAGATACAACCATCAGAAATGCTTTTACGGTAAGTAATGCATTCTCTTCTGATGTTTGTTAATCTGCTTAGAATCACATGCTGTGCATAGACTAGCGAGCAGTACCCGGAGTTGGCGGTGGGTTATGAGAAGGAACAGTAGAGAAAAGGTGTCGTAATACTGCCTGTCCCACCTGGGAGTCAGATCTAGAGTGTGTATCTAGACAGTAGTGTTTTGTAAAGGTGTGCACAGAACTCCAGGTAGCCGCTTTGCAGATGGACTCAAGGGGAACATTTGCAATGAATGCTATGGATGCCCCCGTGCCTCGAGTAGAGTGTGCTCTTGGCTTAAAGGGCAGTTCTCTCTTAGCAAGAGTATAGCAGAGAGTGATGCATTGAACAATCCATCTAGAAATAGTGGATTTTGAAACCGCATCTCCTTCTCTTCCTGCTGCCACCGAGACGAAGAACTGATTAGTCTTCCTCAATGGTTTGGTTCTTTCCATGTAGAACATGACCGCCCTGCGTACATCAAGTGTGTGCAGAGTCCTTTCTCCCAAATTGGAAGGATCTTGAAAGAACGTTGGTAGTTCTATAGATTGGTTTACGTGGAATTTAGAAATAAATTTTGGAGCAAACCTAGGGTGAGTGCGTAGAACCACTTTATCTCTGTGAACTGTAACGAAGGGGTCTACAATAGAAAGAGCCTGAAGTTCACTTACTCTCCTGATGGAGGTGATAGCTATTAAAAAAGCAGTCTTAAGAGTGAGGTGTTTAAGAGATGCTTTGTGCATGGGTTCGAATGGAGAGCCCATGAGTCTTGTAAGTACCACATTAAGGTCCCATCCGGGAGCTGGGTCAGCTATCGGGGGGTGTATTCTTTTTACTCCCTCCATGAAGGCCTTTATAACCGGGAACTTCCACCACGACACTTTGAGTTGGGAAGTGGTGTATGCAGAAAGTGCCGCTAGGTGGACTTTAATGGAGTTGAATACTAGACCTGAATCCAAAAGGTGGGTTAGGTATAGTACCACATGTGTGGGAGAGCAGTCAATAGGGTTGATGCCTTTACTCCTGCACCAGATGACAAATCTTTTCCACTTGCTAGAATAGCAGTGGCGAGTGTTCGGTTTTCTGGCTTCCCTGAGGATGTCCATGCATTTTTGCGGGAGTTGAAGATGTCCGAACTCTATGATCTCAGGAGCCAAGCTGCTAAGTTCATGTTCTGGGGGCATGGGTGCAGGGTCCTGCCCTTGTCCTGAGACAGCATGTTGTACGGGCAGGGGAGTTTTACTGGGGGAGATAGAGACATCTCCATCAAGTGAGCGAACCATGGTTGTCGTGCCCACATAGGGGCCACTAGTATCATGGTCACTTGTTCCTGGTGCATCTTGTGCACCACCTTGTTGAGAAGGGGAGTCGGGGGAAAAGCATAAACAAATTTCCCTGACCATTGCATCGACAGACCGTTCCCCTTGGATTGGTTCTGGGGGGTACCTGGAGGCGTAACTTAGGCATTGAGAGTTCTCCAGGGTTGCGAACAGGTCTATCTCTGGGAAACCCCATTGTGTGAAGACGTCGAAGACGATGTCTTCGTGCAGGCGCCATTCGTACTCTTCGGGCAGGGGGAAATCTCTGCTGAGTCTGTCTGCCAGCAGATTGAGTTCCCCGGGTACATGTAGGGATAGTAGGAACATGTCCCGTCTGAGAGCCCACTTCCATATATTTTGGGCCAGTTTGGATAGGCCTGGAGAGTGGGTGCCCCCCTGCTTGTTGATGTAGTACATGGCTGTAGTGCTGTCCGTGAGGACCATTACAGTCTTGCCTTGTAGGTGTTCTTGGAAGGCTTTTATTGCCTTGAATACCTCCAGTAGATTGATGTGTTTGGATGCTACGTTCGGAGTCCACACTCCGTGAGCAGTCTGATGGGATAGGTGAGCCCCCCCCATCCTGTAAGGGATGCGTCTGTGGTTAGAGTGGCTTCCGCCGCGGGTGTGGCAAAGGGTTTTCCTTTTTCCATGTTTCCCTTTGTCCACCACTGTAGCGAGAGAACCAAGGCCTGCGAGACCACCACTAGATCCTCCCATAGTACGCTGGCCTGACACCACTGGCTGTTGAGCCACTCTTGCATTGGGCGCATGCGCAGGCGCGCGCGTGAGGTACCAAATAAATACACGACGCCATCATTCCTAGCAAGCGCATTGCTTTGCGTACCGTTACCTCTTGGCCGTTTACATATTGGGGGATCTGAAACAGCATGTTTTGGACTCTCTTTGGAGGGGAAGACGAGGCCGTCCCTTGTTTGAATTAGAGCCCCTAGGAATTGTTTGATTTGACTGGGGTTTAAACTGGACTTCTTTTCGTTGATGGAGAAGCCTAGCTGGAACAAAAGGTCTACCGTCTTCTGGGTATTTGCGAAACATGTTTCGTAAGAATCCCCTGTTATGAGCCAGTCGTCGAGGTAAGGGTAAACTGGGATGGACAACCTGCGCAGGTGGGCCGCTGCCACTGCCAGCACCTTCGTGAATACCCTTGGTGCTGATGCTATACCGAAGGGTAGCACTTTGAACTGGTAGTGTTTGCCCTCTATCATGAACCTTAGGTATTTTCTGTGCGCTGGCAACATTGAAATATGAAAGTATGCATCTTTCATGTCCAATGTTGTCATGTAATCTCCCTGGGAAAGCAGTGGGATCACTTCCTGTAAGGTTACCATACGAAACTTTTGGGGTTTGATAAATCTGTTCGCTGGGCGCAGATCTAATACAGGGCGCATGGTTAGATCCTTTTTGGGTACAAGGAAGTACACTGAATAAATACCTTCCGTTACCTGAGATAGAGGCACGACCTCTATGGCTCCTTTTTCCAGAAGTTGTTGTACTTCTTGCAGAAGGATGGCAAGATGTTCCGGCGTCATGCGACGTCCCCTCGGGGGTCTGTAGGATGGGGAACTGTTGAATTCGATACAGTAACCGTGGGCTACGGTGGAAAGTACCCAACGGTCTGACGTTATCTCCTCCCATGCCGGAAGAAAGGATGTTATCCGGCCCCCGACCGGTGTTGCATGGGAGGGGACGCGAATGTTCGCGTCACTTGGAGTTGTTGGGGGCTTGGGAGCCTCTGGGGGTGGATCCCCGACCCCTCCCTTTGCCCCGGCGTTGGCCTCTTTGGCTGTACTGCCCACTATTGGTTTGGTAATTGGTGGCAGGGTATTGCTGATGTTGACTTTGTTGTTGGCGTTGGCCACGAAAAAAGCGTTTGTTGCCATAGTAGTGGGCTTAGAGATTTGGTCAAGAGTCTTGATAGTGTCGAACTCTTTTTTTTAGCCATCTCTAGGGCTTCATCTACCGCTTTTCCGAAGAGGTTAGCGTCCTCGACAGGTTTATTTATCAAAGACGCCTGTGTCTCTGGTTTAAAGCCTGAGTTGCGCAGCCATACATGGCGCTTTAGGAGTATTCCTTGTACCAGGGAACGTCCTGCTGTTTCTGCCGCGTCCAGAGAGTTTTTAACAATGCTCTGGTTCACTTGGGTTCCCTCGCCAATAGTTGACAGTAGGCGCGTACGTAAAGGCTCCGGTGCTTCCTCGGCGTCTTTTCGCAGTTTGGCCCACTGCGCGTCTGCGTAGCTTGCAAGCAAGGAATTGTTGGCAATTCTTGCTGAGAAGGCAGCCGAGGAAGTAACTTTTTGCAAGGGCATATAGCCTCTTGCCCTCCTTGTCAGGGGGTGCCTCACTGGTGGAAAGTGGTACCCCTGCCCTCTTTCTAGTATTAGATACCACTAGGGAATCCGGAATGGAATGTCCCCTAATGTAGAGGGGGTCTGAGGGTGAAGGAGTGAAACGTTTTTCAATCCGTGGATTGACCCCTCTGATCATTGCGGGAGTGGACAGCGAAGGTATGATCCTTCTCTTCACTGAAGCGAGGAGGGGAATGGTCTGGCTGACGGGGGGTTTTTCTTTAATCACTCTTTCCACAAAGTCCAATTCTGGAGAGAGTTCCCCGGTGTCGAGTTCGAAATGCGCTGCTGCTCTGCGCAACAGTGCATTGAAAGTGGGTTGATCGTCAATTGGAGACGTGTTCCTAACTGGAGAATTGTCCGGAGGAGTTAGGTTTAGGACATCAGTGTCGGAATACACTGATGGTGACTGCCAGGGGTGTGAAGGTCCCTCTTCTGGGTTAACCCCGAAGCCTTCTTCTATAATGTCTGTTCTGTCTTCCAGACATTCCTCCTGGTTCTGTCCTTCATTGTCCATGAATTCATCTTCTTCCTCGAAGTATTGTTCCTCCCCAGTGAGGTCATATACATCTTGGAAGTCTGAGGCTGTGTCCTGCTGGGGATCGACTAGCCTCGGATTTTTGGCCCTGGGGTCCTCCTGAGGCCCTTCTCTCTGGCGGGGGAAACATAGGGTTATCTAACTCGAAATGGCTCGACCTCTCCCAAAGCGTCGAGGAAAGTGTCCCGTCGCCCTCCGAAAAACCTTCAGGTGTGTCGGGTGACTCCCTGACTGAAGGGGGTAGTCCCTGCTTTCCTTCGGGCTTTTTCGGCGTATCCTTAAACTTATGCGCAACGCTCGACGTAATCTTCGGCGTACGCTTTTGGGCGTCGGCTACAGCGATCCTCGCTAAGCTGTCAGCGACTCGTTTGTCGGCGGAAGCTTGAGTTTTCGACGCTATGGGTATCGAACGCTCTACGGCGGTCTGCGCTTTCTGTTGATGCGCACCGGCCGATGGTTTGGTGGCAGCGCCCTTGTTTGCCGAAAGCCCAGTCGCAGGTCGCGGCTGCGGTTGCGAGAGGGGCTTCGAACCCGAACGGTCCGAGGAGGCCGCCGGTGGAACCTGCGTCTCCTTGGGCGCCGAAGCTCTTTTCGACTTCGTCGAAGAAGAGCCGTGGGTTGTGTGTTTATGTGGATCTTTGTGTGCGTCTGTGTCGCCGGGGTGTTCATCCCCATAAGCAGGGCGTGAGCCGAGCCCGTCGGGGCCGGGGACAGACGACGAAGCGCGTAAGCGCTCCTTAGAGGGGGTTTCGACTTCCGTAGCGGAGGTCGTGTTATCGCGTTCCTCTTCACTGTCGGTGGTAGCAGCGGCGGGTGAACCTTCGGCCTTCGACATCGCGTAGGCCGCCCACCTTTTAACCCTTCGGTCTTTTAGAGTTTTAGGCTTAAGAAGCCGACAAGCCGCACACCCTTCCTCCTTGTGATCGAGGGGCAAGCAGCGGTTACACCGTGAGTGCTTGTCCTTCCAAGTGAATTTGCCTTTACAAAGTGGGCAAAACCTAAACGGTGTCCTCTCCATAGCCGAGGCAATAAATTGCGATAAACACCCCAAGGGAAAGGAAGGGGAAAGGGAAAGGCATTCTCAGAAAGACCCAGAGATGTCCCACGACCCCACTCTCCCTACTGTATATGGCCAGCGAGACCAGGCCACGTGTTCGGCAGCGCCGAAGATTTCCTCCGCTCGACCCTCCGTCGACGATTTTTCTCGGCGGAGAACAGCTACAACTGCGTCGAGGGAGTGTGTATAAATTTTATGAGAAGAAACGACCAAAAGGTCGAGGGTTGCAATGGCATCTCAAGGAGCTCCGCGTGAAGGCGACCAGAAGCTGGGCGGAAAAAAACAATCTGAGGGACCTCGACGCGTGAGGGATTGTGGGTACAACGCACGTCACTATAGGGATAGTGTTTCAGACACGCCTTGTCGACGTCCCCTTTTCGACTACGAAAAACAAAATGCAATACTCCGCAGTGACCACTGGATGTCGGACCTATGCACAGCATGTGATTCTAAGCAGATTAACAAACATCAGAAATACATTTATTTTAGAACCAATTTTATTCATTCGTTTTGGTTTTATTGTCCTCATGTACCTGTAACTCTCTAGATCTCCACTTTAAAACATCTTGTACATGTCAATTTAGCTTTGTGGGTTGGCTCTAAGCCTCCTCCATTCCTTTGTGCACAGCGAGCAATTTGCTCGATCTGTTAAAGAAAACGAATGAACATCCGTTTTTATAGCAGTCCGGTATTTCTGTATGGGTGGGTTTTGTGCAGGGAACAGTCGCTAAAGCATAGCGCTGAGTCCCAGTCACAAAACCCAGATTAACTATCCTTGTGTAGAAGTTACGCGTTGAGCATCTTTCTGATATGTGAGCTCACCTTTATCTGATGGCTTTCCCAGGCAGACTCGTTAGTCGAGCATGCTCGCCCGGTGTTTTGTACTGCCTCGTTCTGCTCGGCTTTCTCTGCTTCGCCGCACAATATTCGATGTGTCCTATTTGTTGTGAGGTTCAAAACTACTGGTATGGCATTACTGTCACTACGCAGTCGCAATGCTTTTTTTTTTTAAATAGTGTGTATAGTCCATTGTTTCTTTCCATGTGCTCTGAAGTCACTGGCCCTTGTTGGATCCGCGGGCACCATCTGGTAGTTTCTTTGGAGGTTCGAGTGGTTGTATTGCATTGTGCTTGCTCGCTCAATCTCGCACTGGCTGCACCTATTTTTAGGTGTCCTTATTCCCTGTTTTTGCTCGGTAGTCCAGACTGCATTTTTTGTTTACATTGCATATCATAGGGTGGTTGCTGTCTTCTTCCCATTATTGGACGCCATCTTGTAGTGTACTGGGCGGTCTCAATCAGAACCTTGTATCTTGAATTCATTCTCTGCATGTTAGTACATAGTTTTATAATTGTTTTGAAGAATGGACACTGAAGCATACATTTTAGATTCAGCAGTCTGTGTTCCAGTTTACACATCTATAAGAAACTTCTTAAATCCCAATCAGCATTCATCCCATTCGGCTGCAGAGAGTTAAATTTTTCGATCCTGTACGTTTCTTTTTGTAAGAGCATTTTGTTTACATTTCCTCCTCTTCTTGATGCTTTTGTTTTTTCAAGAATGATGAATCTTATCTGCGCAATGTTATGTCTTTCTTTCTTAAAGTGTTGGGTTACTGGGGATTTGATGGCTCCTGGCCTGATGTTTGATTTGTGTTCCGACCATCTTGTTTTTGCCTTCCTCGTCATTCCTACGTAATATTCCACATGGGCATCTTATGCCATATGGCAATGCATTACTTACCGTAAAAGCATTTCTGATGGTTGTATCTGCTTAGATTCACATGCTGTGCACAGTCCGACATCCAGTGGTCACTGCAGAGTATTGCATTTAGTTTTTCGTAGTCGAAAAGGGGACGTCAACAAGGCGTGTCTGTAACCCTATCCCTATAGTGACGTGCAGTGTACCCACAATCCCTCACGCGTCAAGGTCCCTCTGTATTTTTCCTGCCCTGAGGGAGCCTATCAGACGTGAGTGATTACAGGAGAGGGAAAGGGGTAAGGATGTCTATGTTCCTTCCATCCGAGCGGGGAGGAAGGGTGGGCGCATGTGAATCTATGCAGATTCAACCATCAGAAATGCTTTTACGGTAAGTAATGCATTGTCTTCTGATGTTTGCTAATCTGCTTAGAATCACATGCTGTGCATAGACTAGCGAGCAGTACCCGGAGTTGGAGGAGGGTTGTGAGAAGGAACAGTAGAAAAAAAAAAAAAGATGTCTTAATACTGCTTGCCCCACCTGGGAATCAGATCTAGAGTGGGCATCTAGACAGTAGTGTTTTGTAACGGTGTGTACAGAACTCCAGGTTGCCGCTTTGCAAATGGACTCCAGAAGGACATTTGCAACGAATGCTATGGAAGCCCCAGTGCCTCGAGTAGAATGTGCTCTTGGCTTGAAGGGTAGTTCTCTCTTAGCAAGAGAGAAACAGAGTGATGCATTGGACAATCCATCTAGATATAGTGGATTTTGAAACTGCGTCTAGATATAGTGCAGTTTCAAAATACATCTCTTCCTGCTGCCACCGAGACAAAGAACTGATTCGTCTTTCTCAGAGGTCTAGTTCTTTCCATGTAAAACATAACAGCCCTGCATACATCTACTGTATGCAGGCTCTTTTCTCCCAAACTTGAAGGGTTCTGAAAGAACGTTGGTAGTTCTATTGATTGGTTGACATGGAATTTAGAAATGAATTTTGGTGCAAACCTAGGATGTGTGCGTAGAACCACCTTATCTTTGTGAAATGTTACAAAGGGGTCTAGCATAGAGAGCTCTTGTAGTTCACTCACTCTCCTAATGGAGGAGATAGCTATTAAGAAAGCAGTTTTAAGAGTGAGGTTCTTAAGGGATGCTTTGTGCATGGGTTCAAAGGGTGAACCCATAAGCCTGGTAAGTACCACATTTAGGTCCCATCCGGGAGCTGGTTTAGCTATTGGAGGGTGTATTCTCTTTACTCCCTCCATGAAGACCTTAATAACGGACTTTCCACCATGACACTGTGTATACGTAAAGTGCAGCTAGATGAACTTTAATGGAATTAAAGACCAGACCTGAGTCTAATAAGTGAGTCAGGTAAATAACAATCCGTGTGGGAGAGCAGTCAACTGGGTTGATGTCCTCTCTACACCAGATGACGAATCTTTTCCATTTTCTGGAATAGCGGTATCGTGTGTAAGGTTTTCTAGCCTCCTAAAGAATGTCCATGCATCTTTGAGGGAGTTGTAAATGTCCAAATTCTATGACCTCAGGAGCCAGGCTGCTAAGTTCAGGGTCTGTGGGCATGGGTGTAGTGTTCTGCCCTTGTCCTGTGACAGCATGTTGTACGGGTCCAATCCTATGAGGGATGCGTCTGTGGTTAGAGTGGCTTCCACTGCAGGGGGGGCCAGGGGGGCAAATTGTGTCCCTATTACGAGGTTTTCCTTCGACCACCACTGTAGCGAGAGAACCAAGTCGTGCGAGACCACCACTGGCTGTTGAGCCACTCTTGCATTGGGCGCAGTCGCACGTGAGGTACCAAATATATACATGATGCCATAATTCCTAGCAAACGCATTGCTTTGCGCACCGTCACCTCTCGACCGGCCACAGAGGGATCTGAAACAGCACATTTTTTACCCTCTCGGAGGGGAAGACGAGGCCGTCCTTTGTTCGAATTAGAGCCCCTAGGAATTGTTTGATCTGGCTGGGGTCTAGGCTGGACTTCTCGTTGATGGAGAAGCCCATTTGGAACAAAAGGTCTACAGTCTTTTGGGTATTTGAGAAGCATGTTTCGTAAGAATCCCCTGTTATGAGCCAATCGTCGAGGTAAGGGTATACTGGGATGGACAACCTGCGCAGGTGGGCGGCTGCTACTGCCAGTACTTTCGTGAATACCCTCGGCGCTGACCCTATGCCGAAGGGTAGCACTCTGAACTGGTAGTGTTTGCCCTCTATTATGAACCTGAGGCGTTTTCTGTGCACTGACATTAAAATATGAAAGTACGCATCTTTCATGTCGAGTGTTGTCATGTAATCTCCCTGCGAAAGTAGTGGAATTACTTCCTGCAAGGTCGCCATGCGACATTTTTGACGTTTGACATTTGTTCGCTGGGCGCAGATCTAATACAGGGTGCATAGTTAAGTCCTTTTTGGGTACAAGGAAGTATACGGAAGAGATACCTTCCGTTACCTGTGATCGAGGCACGACCTCTATTGCTCCTTTTAGTAGCAGTAGTTCCACTTCTTTAAGCAGGGCAAGGTGTTCTGATGACAGGCGTCGTCCTGTTGGGGGACCAACTGAATTCTACACATGCATGGGAGGGGACCCGAATCTTCGGGTCATTTGGTGTTGGTAGCTGGGGAACCTCTGCGAGTGGGGCCCCGACCTCTGCCTTGCCACAGCGCTGTCCTGTTTGCGTGTACTGGCCACTGGTTCCCAGAGTAGAGGACCAGTTGCCTGAAGTGTACTGCTGTTGTTGGCGTTGCCCTCGAAAAAAGCGTTTGTTGGCAAATCCTCGCTTATTGGGAGGCCTTGAGATTTGGTCCAAGGTCTTAAGGGTGTCGAACTCTTTCTTTGCAGTCTCCAGTGCGTCGTCCACTGCCTTCGTAAAGACGTTACTCCTCTATTGGTTTGTTAATGAGTGATGCCAGTGTTTCTGGCTTAAAACCGGAATTTGAGCCAGACATGACGCTTCAGAAGAATTCCCTGCACTAAGGAACGGCCAGCCGTTTGTGCAGCATCAAGAGTGTTTTTAATGATGCTCTGGTTAACCAGAGTTCCTTCTGTTACTGTGGCCAATAAGCGAGTTCTTAAGGGCTCAGGAACTCCGAGGTCTTGCTGTAATTTTCCCCATTGGGCATCAGCATAACTTGCCAGTAGTGCATTATTGGCAATCCTGGTTGAAAAAGCTGCCAATGCTGTAATTCTCTTACCCAGGGCATAGAGCTTCTTTCCTTCCTTGTCTGGGGGTGCTTCGCTGGTTGACAGCGGAACCCCCACCCTTTTCCTTGTGGTAGTTGCCACCAAGGAGTCAGGAATTGAGTGACCCTTAATGTATAATGGGTCTGACTGCGATTGAGTACATTTTTCAACTCTGGGATTGACCCCTCTTACCAGTGCAGGTGTGGACAGCGATGGAATAATTCGTCTTTTAACTGAGGCGAGGAGGGTAATGGTTTGGCTAGTGGGAGCTTTTTCCTTTAATGATCTTTTCCACAAAATCAGTATCGGGGTAATTTCGCCAGTTTCGATCTCAAAATGCACTGCTGCCTTTCGAAGTAGCGCATTGAAGGTGGGTTGATCTATTGGTGATTGATTCCTGACCAGTGTGGTCTGAGGAGAGGGAAGGTTTAAGATGTCAGGGTCTATAGACTGTTGGTGACTGCCAGGGCTGTGAGCCACCTTCATCTGGGTCTTCCTCGAAGCCCCCCCTCCCCCCTGCCCCCCCCCCATATTAGTGTTTCTCAAAACCTTCTGTTCCAAGGTTTTCACTATTTAAGAACTCATCTTCCTGGAAGTGATAGTCCTCTTCAGTGAGGTCATATGTATACATGTCCTCTTGGAGGGGGTTACATCTAGGATATTTAGCCCTAGGGTCCTCCTGAAGCGCCTCCTTTGGTCTCTTAGGTGTCTTATTTTCAGAGGTGGACATAAATCTGTCCAGCTTGTCCATACATGGCTGGAATCTCTCAGTACGGTAAACCAGAAGGGCCTGGAGGCGAAAAAGGAGGTCCCTCTGCCTCTATCCATCTAGGTATGTCCCATAACGTCGAGGATAAGGTCCCTTTGCCTTCTGAGAAACCTTCTCGCAGGCTAGGACCTTCTTTCGACGGCAGGAGCGATCCCTGCCCTCCTTCCGGCATCCTTGGCACTTCCCTGGCCTTGTGAGCGGGTTTCGGCGTGTCACTCGCCGTCCATTTCTGGCCGTCCTTGGAAACTATACGCGCCAAGCTCTCAACGATTAGTTTCTCCATCGAAGGTTCGTCTCAGGCCACGTGTTCGGCAGTGCCGAAGGACCTCCTCCGTGGAAGTTGCCGCCGTCTCAGCTACGACGTCGAAGGAGGGTTCTAATGTATAATCTTAATAACGACCAAAGGGTCGAGTAAATGTTTTTTGCAATTTCTCGAGGAGCAGCGCATAAAGGCAACCAGTATCTGGGTGGAAAAAAACAATCTTAGGGACCTCGACGCATGAGGGATTGTGGGTACACTGCACGTCACTATAGGGATAGTGATACAGACACGCCTTGTCGACATCCCCTTTTCGACTATGAAAAGGGGAAATGCAATACTCAGTGACTACTGGATGTCGGACTATGCACAGCATGTGATTCTAAGCAGATTAACAAACATCAGAAATTACATTTTTAGAGGAGTGTTTGAACTGTAAAAAGGCGAGGCTCCTGGAGTGAAAACCAAGTCGATCACTGGAAGCTGAAGGAACCGAAAAACAAAAGACGCCTACAGACCCTTTGCAACACTGAACCGACTACTGTTGCCCCGACAGTTTGTCCGCGCAACAGGAGCTCTGAAAAGTACGCCTTCCCTTTGGCTGGTGGGAACAACCAGTCCCAAGAAAATTTCATTTGAGCACTCTCCCAAAGTAGTGTAGTTTCCAGAGCTGCGGAACACCAATACCAGGAGAACTGCTGCCTATTTTGAGTGCATTGTCATGGAAAGACTAAGTCCAAATCTTTGCACTCCAGAAATCCTATCCAACTCGCCGAGACCCTCTCAAGAGTGCAGGACTGCAGGAAGCGTAGAAGATTGACCAGTGTATTGTGTCCTTTGTCGGTGCTGCAGAACAGGCGCCAAAACAGCAGTGACCAGAGAAATTGCTGAAAGTCGTGCTAGAGGTCCTCCCTCAAGACTGCTCCAAAGAAATCCTGTCCATTGTCCTGCTTTCAATCATCAGACCAAGGAATAAGGAGGTCAGGTCCAGAGCTACAACATCGGATCATCCACCACGAACATTCTTTACTTTAAGTTACAGTGGGGGGAAGGTATTGCTTACCTGATTCCAGAAAAACGCTCCAGAGCACTGAGGTGCATTTAGGTGTCCAGAGCAACCCCCCTCTTACCTCTGCCCCAATGCCGCTGCTGGTGTCCCTTTGGAGTCCTTTAACAGGGTACCCAATATTGGCTAAGCCTTCTTGTATCTTCCTTCCTAGAGACGGAACAAGTTGCATACCTGTAACTATTGGTCTCCAGCATGGATTCACATGCTCATGAATAGTCCATGTCAGGCCAGAAATCAATCCTCAGTAAAAAAGTTTCACTTTCACAAAAAATCTTTCTCCTATAAAGGAATCACTGAGCTCAGTGTCATACTGCTCCCAGCCAATGACTGCCCTCTCCCTAAACCCCTCCTCTGGCAGCCATCTTCAGATTTGGTAGCATGTAAAGTGGCAGTATGACCTAGAAGAGGGGCAGGGAGGGTGGGTTTGCATGCAAATCCATGCTGGAGAAATTAATAGTTACTCACTGTAGTGACTAATGTACTCTTAGTCCATTGTCCCCTTTCCTCCATACTGTAAGAGTGTCCCTCGTGAGGGACGAGAGACTACCTTTTCCACCAGAAAAATCTTCACTTTAAATTTAGAGGTGTGGGGGCGCGGCCCTGGGAGCTTGCGCTCACCTGACTCCGGCCACCGACCCCACTCAGTCCCCATTGAGGCATTGACAATATTCAGCATTGCTTAATGGCACCAGTATTATTAAGGGGGGATTGTGGGACGTATGGGAGAAAGGGGAGTATGGACCAAGTACGAGTCACTACAGTGACTAACTTAATTGCTCTTCCGTCCCCTTCCCTCCATACTGTATGGGCGATTACCACTCAATGCAGCCGCGGAGATGCTACTTAAGGAAACAGGTTTCTTAGAACAGCCTGTACAAACACTGCGTCTGACCTAGAAGCAGTGTCCAAATAGTGCTTACAGAACTCCAAAGGGGAGGGCAAGGTAGCCACCCTGCTGATTATCTGTCATGTGGCACATGAAGTTGCAACGCCGTGGTCTTGGCTCTGACCGCATTGGCATGCAAGTTAGCCGGCACAGATTTGAGCTGTCCCGCATAGGCCTCCTTGCTGGCCGCGACCATCCATCCTGCTATGGAGGCCTCGGATGCCTGGTAACCGGGCCTTCACCCACCGAGAGAGACAAGACGTCTGACTTGCGGAAATCCTTGGTCCTGTCTAGGTAGTATTTCAGCGCGTGTCTGACATCCAGACAGTGCCAGACCCACTGAGGCTCGTCCTTGGGGTCAGCAAAAAAAGTGGGTAAGACTATTTCCTAGTTGAGATGGAAGGAGGTCACCTTGGGTAGGGACACAGGGTGCGTTCGCAGGACAACATTGTCCTTGTGAAAGATAGTGTGGGGCCCTGAAGCCACCAGAGCCTGATCTCACCGACTCTGCACGGTGAGGATCAAGAGCAGGGCTGTCTTCACGGTGACCAGCCTGATGTCCGCAGACACCATTGGCTCAAAAGGTTGTTCGCCAAGGCGCCCAACATAACATTTATTTTTAAAGGCGGGTAAAGCCGGTGGAGGTCTGCCAGATGTCGCTTGACCCCTAGGTTGGAGGAGAAGAGGCTCTCCTCCGAATTCCTGTAAGCCCCTATGGCTGCCAGATAGGTGCGGCATATATCCACCTGTATGCCGGAGTGTGCAATGTGTGCCGAAAAGGAGAGCACGTCGTCCAAGGTGCACTTAAGAGGGTCAATCTCCCTCGAGTCGGCCCAATGACAGAATTTGGACCATATACTCTGATATTGGCACCTAGAAGCCTTGCTTCTAGCGCCGTGGATGACCTCTAGATTAGCCCGAGATAGGCTCAATTGTTTGTGTGACCTGCGCAGGAACTGCGCTGCGTGGGCTAGTGTGTGAGGAGCAGGGTGGAGTACCCTGCCCCCTTGCTGGGCCAGAAGCTCAAATGTCAGCCCCAAGTCTGTCAAGCCTGTCCGCTTCCAGGTTAGATTCCCCAGAGGTGGACCGCCATGAGGTAGAGGTTCTCCAGAGCCCATGCTGACTGTTAGGTTGCACAGCAGAGGGGGATCTGGTACCCGCGTCGCCCCCCCACCCCCGCTTGTTGACCTAGTACATGCTGGTGGGGTTGTCTGTCTGCATAAGAACTGTCTTGCCCTCGATAAGAGGGAGAAAGACTTTGAGAGCCAGCCACATGGCCCTCCATTCTAGCCAATTGATGTGGGACTCCATGGACGCTGTGGTTGTCCAGGGGGCTCCCCAGCCCTCTAGGGAAGAGTCTGTAGTGACTATGACCCGAGGGGCCAGCTGTCGGAAGTGCTTGCCCTGCTGCAGTCCGGACCACCGATGAATGTGAGTGGAGAAAGGGAGGAATGTTGGCTGGTTCCACTTGGGAGCCCTTCTCCCAATTCCATGAGGCTGCGAATGGCAGCTGTAATTTCCTCAGCCTTGTGTGGGGTACGAACAGGACCGCTGCCATAACACCCAATAGGTGTTGGTACCACCAGGCCGATTTCACTGACCTGAGGGGAAGTGAGCTGTGGCTATCTTGATGGCCGCAATCTTGTCCTCAGAGGGAAAGACTCAGAGCTTGTGTCCCAGCTAAGGACCAAGCAGGTCAGGCTCTGCGTGGGCTGCAGCCGAGATTTGAGATCAATAGTGGACCCCAGGTCGTGGTGTTAATCAGTGCGGACAGCGTATTGTGAACCACTTCTGGAGCGTTGGCCCGAACAAGCCAGTCGTCCAGGTATGGGGAGACGTGGTGGCCCTCTGCAGGATCAGGGGCTGCCACTGCATTCATTAACCTGATATACACTGGGCGCCGAGTTGAGGCCAAAGGATAGCCCCTTGTATTGGAAATGGCAGCCCTTGATCCTGCGTAGTAGTAAGGAATGATGCGGCTGCCAAATAGAGACATCTAGATAAGCGTCATTCAGATCCAGGGAGCAGATCCATGCTCCCCTGTCCAGTGTTTCCGCAATAAGAGCTGGCTTAACCATCCTGAAATGCTGCAGAGGGAGAGAAGGAGGATGGAAGGTCCAACAACTCTCAGGCCAGCCTGGTTCTTCTGTATGGCAAATATCCTGCAATAGAAGCCCAATCCTCGCTGGGACTTCCATTGCCTGGCTCTCGACGAGCAAGCGCATCTCTGCCAACAGAGTTGTTATCCCAATCTGTGGGAGAGGAAGGTAAGCGGTACCCCCATGGAGACTACGGTGATGCTCCAGGGGTCCGAAACATTCTGGTGCCCAATTTTGCATGTGAAAGGCAAGCCTGCCCCCCGCCAGAGACACGTGGACTTAAAGGGTCGTGTCATGCCTTCTTTCACTCCAAGGCTGTTGCAGAGGAGGGGGATTGTAAAGACACCCTGTCCTCCCCCACCCCACCCTTTTGTGGTTTCCTCCGGTGCCGACCGAGAACTGTCAGGTTACCTGGACCTCTGTCCTTTGAAGCCCAGGAACCTGCCAAACGCCCGCCCCTTGTCAGATTGTTGCTGCGACTGGGTGTAGGCCTTGGGTGTGGCCTTTGTAAAAATAGAAAGACCTTGCGGTTTGCCAGCTGATTTTTATCCATTTCCTCATCTGTGGTGGCGAGGTCCAACATGCGTTCCTGGGCATCGGGATTAACTTAGTAGCCCGGAGCCAGGCCGTCATCATGTCTGTGGCAATGCAGATAGCTGGGCCAGAGGTAGCAATGTGGGCCCCGGTGGACTCCATGATGCCCTGCGCTACGAGCTTGGCTTCTCCTAGGCCAGCCTTTAAGTGCGCTTGGCTGTGTGCCGGAAGTTCTGGGATGCCAGGAGGCGTTGGAGTACAACTTTTTTTCTGTACACCTCCAGATAATCTCCTGCTTGCCTAGCAGCGTCGAGGACAAGGTGTCAGAGGACAACTGAGGCTTAGAATAGAGTGACGCTGCAGCAATCACGCAACTGTGGTTGAGGAATGCGCCAAAAGAAAGTGCATCCCCTCCATCTGCCTATACTTGGTGCCTAGGTGCCGATTGACAGGTTGGGCAGAGTGCAGCTTGAGCCACCCCTTCTTGGCTAGGGCAACTAGGTCTTTCTGCATCGGGGTCCCTGTTTTGGTAGGGGGTCTTAGGGTGAGAACTTATGCCAAAACCCCCTCCGCGGGCTGCTCTACCTCAGGCTGAGGAAGGCCCAAATATTCTGCCAAACCTGCAAGGCATTCGTGGAAGGCCCTGGCCTAAGATACAGTGTCGGGGTTCTTATCGTCGTTGTCCACTAGAGTGCTTTGAGGGTCCAGAAATGGTGGAGGGGTGCTGGGTGCCGTGGGCTGCGGTGTGGAAACCAGAGCCGGTGGCTGCTGCAGAGGGTGGTGTGGAACAGCCTGTACTGTGGGAGGCAGGGAAGCCAAATCTGCTGGGGCAGCAGTGGTTGCGCTGGGGCCTGTCACCGGAGCCATAGAAGGAATGACTAGATGCCTGGTTGGCACTGGGCCCACGTTGTGACTCGTTCCTCCACCCGCTCTGCCAGAGGGGGTATAGGATGCGTGGCATCTTGTCGAGCCGAAGTCGTGGCGCCTGGCTCGCTGAAACCTGCTCTGTACAAGAAACTTGGTGTTGGAGCCTAAGGTCTATCCCGCACCTCAGGTTGTGACCTGGAAGGATCATTTCCCCCAGCAGAGCTGCCGGTATAGCTGAATGAAGGCACCCCCTCGGTCATGCCGGTACTAGGGTGCTGCCCATCGGGAGTAATCTCGGTAAAAGAACCTTGCAGTCCCTCAGCACTGACACCGGAAGGATCTGGAGACCCCTTGGCCATGAGGCCAGTAGCTCGACCAGCCTCGCTACGTGTGCTGGTGCTAGAACCCGAAAGGTTACTATCAGTCGGGTGCTTCCTTGGGAAGGAGTCGCCTATATGGGGTTGACAAAGTCCTTCAGGTCCTCCAGAGGCTATGGAAGAGAACCCTCCACCTAGCTAGCCTGTTCTTCAGTGCACATGAGTCAACGCGCTGCATGCTGAACAGCTTTCCCAGCCGTGGTCGGGGACAAAGCAGCGGAGGCAAAGGGTGTGGGGCTCAGACGTGGGGAAGAGACCCTTGCAGGCTCGACACCTGCAGAAGCCCGCTGAATTGGACATGCGCCGGGGAGGAGCGTGGCGTTGCAGGACCAAGTACCCATGGAAAAGAAAAAGACAAAGATGGAACAAGTTATTTACCTGTAACTGTCCTCCAGCATGGATTCACAGGCTCATGAATAAATACATAGCAGTAGACGTGCACAATCACGGGAGGTGGCAAGGCTCAACATGAGCATCTATTACCTCCTCACCAGGCTCACCTTCAAGCGAACAGGTTGCGCAGCTCTGGTTGCGCGACTCTGGACTACTCCCTGGAATCCCGGTCGATGCAGTAGAATCTCATGAAGGTGTGCATTGAACGCCACGTAACAGCCCTGCAGATGTCCAGCAGGGTCACACCAGACAGGAAAACCGTAGTTGCAGCTATTGCTCTGGTCGAATGGGCTCCGACGGCCAGGCAATGGTTGGTTCGCCAACCGGTGACAATGGGTGATGCAGCCGGAGAGCCACCTGGACACGGAAGCCTTGGAGGGCCTTCCCATGGTTCACAGGGCCAAAGTTCACAAAAAGTTGCGACGTCTTCCAGAAACTTGTGGTACACCTAGAACTTCAGCGCTCTAGCCACATCCAGCAAGTGCAAAGTCTTCTCAGCGGCGACAAAGGCGTTGGGAAGAATACAGGTAACACCAAGGGCTCGTTTAGATGCAAGTCCGATGGCACCTTGGCCATGAAGGAGGGGTGCGTCTGTAGCACCACCCTCATCTCGTGGAATGTCAAGTAAGGTGGTTTATAAGAGAGGGCCTGGGTCTCCAACGCGTGCGAGGTGATGGCCACAACAAAAATGACAGTGGCGCCGAATGCATAGGCTCCAACGGTGGACCAAAGAGCCTAGTAAGCACCACATTGAGCTCCCACGCTGGGGCAAGAGCCTTCACTGGCAGAAACGAGCGAAAGTCCATTGACTAACTACTTGACCAAACTATGCAACCATAAGGATCATCGTCCAGGAGATCTGGTGTAGCGGGAGATCGCCGCCAGATCTTGTTGGAAGCATGGGCCAGTCTTACCTTGGCTAACGACAAATACAGAAGCACCTGCAGAGCAGTGACTCGCAGAGGGTCGATCTTCTGAGTATGGCACCAAATGGCAAACCTCTTCCACTTGTGCCCTTAGCATTTGAGAGTAGATGACGCTCTAACCTTGGCAAGCACCCCCTTACAGTCTGCCAGGAGATCATAGCCCCCAAACTCTAGTGCTGCAGGAGCCAGGCCTTCAGGTTCAGCGATCCTGGGTCATGGTGCAGAATCGCTCTACCTTCCCTGGCGAGAAGATCTGCGTCTGCCAGAAGCTTGACTGGAGGAGACACTGACATGTCCAGAAATCATATCTGTCTCGGCCATGGCGGTGTGACGAGGATCATCTAGCACCTGGACCGCCTGAGGTGATAGACTAGTCGAAGAAGCAACAGAGGGAATGCATACAGAAACAGGCCAGCCCAGGGGAAGGAGAATGCTATCCAATAACGGGATCAAAAGTACAGTCCTCCCTCTTCGCCTCCCGGCACTGGTAAAGGAAACCCTCTTTCTCCTCCAGGAGAAGCTGGAACAGCTGAGGCCCTGGAGATCATGGCGTAAAACGAGCCAATATAGTCGGGCAGTGATCTGGCCAGCGGAGACGGGAGATTACTACTCCCCCCCCCCCCCCCCCCCCGGCCGCCCAGGCCGCTGTCATCCGTGCCAGTCGTTGCCATGTCTGGTTCCCTGTCATTCCTCAGTGGGGGAAGAGGTAGGCGAGGGGTGAAAAGGCAGAGGGAGGGTGATCTCTCCTCTCAGGTGGGTCCTCCGATGGCCCGGAGCCGGAGGTGGGGCCACCGGTGCAAGATGCATCCTCGTTCAGATTTCCAAGCACCGGTTATGCAGAGCTGCAAGAATGTCCACTAAGATCCCCAGGTGGCTGCTGGGGTGGAGGAGACAGGGACCGGGGCTTTTGCGGCTTTGGCTGATCCGCTCCATCGTCACCGCCCTGTTGCACCTCGTCCTTCTCCTTGTCGTTACGGTCACCTTTGTCATCACCCTCGTCGGGATCCCCTGTAGGGCCTGCATCTCCTCTCCTGGAGAACCGTGAGGCTGGTGAGCTCTTCCTCTGAAGAAATGTCTGTGCCCTGGAGGACTACCGTGCCCCCCGCACCCTCTTCTCTGCGACCAGGTAGACTGTTTCAGTGAAATGATAGACATCACCTTCTCCGGAGGCTTCTAGATGGGCTAGAACGAGGAGACTCTCCTGGCAGGCAGGGACAGCCTCACCTTAGGGGCCGTGCCCTGCGAATCCACCCCATCTGCCTTTGCGAGGGACGCCACCTCTACTTCAATGGAAGTGGGTGTTGGATGCACCTGGGCCTTCGTGGTCTTGACTGTGTCCTTCACCTTAGGGGGGTGGGGGGGGGCCTTCTCCGTCGGTCCGGCGTGGCTCTTCTCCAAAAACTTGCCCGGATGGTCCAACTTACTCCTTGAATAACCTGAGCGCTGGCGACACTGAACTTTCCCTGACCACTGTGGAGCCAGTCACAACGGCGCTCTTAGAGGCAGTGGACTTGTGGTGCTTAGCCTTATGTTCTGGGCAGGGGAGGCACGCTGCCGGGACTCACTTAGAGCAGGGGCCTTGGCCTGCAGCCACTCGCCGAGGTGCAAGCGTCAGACCATGTGCGCGGCTCCATCTCCCAACAAGAAATGCAGTCCTTCACATGCGTCTCGCCCGAATGCAGGCAGAGGGCACAGGGAATGCCCATCGTCCGAAAAGACGTTCTGTAGGTTGCAGCCGGGGCAAACCTTGGAGAGGTGCAGTCCTTTTTCTCTTCTGCCATAGCCACACGGTGTAGACCTCGAAGAAGCTTCTGGAATCCTTCAAGAAACAACTCGACAAAGGATTCAAAAAACGGCTTCCCGTTAATCGGATGGTTAATCGGCAGAGCTCGAGGCTCGACAGACCGAACAAAATTGAGTAAAACTCCTTGAAGAAAAAAAAACGCAGTAAAAGCTTGAGAGCAATAGCATGAGGACTCCAACACAAGGACGTTTCGTAAAAATCTTAAGATGGCTGCCAGAGGAGGGGCTTAGGTAGAGGGCAGTCATTGGCTGGGGCAGTATGACCTAGAGACCAGTGATTGGTTGTTAGGGGAAAGAGTTCAGAAGTGAAACAAACCGATTTTCCTTTACCAAGGATTCCCAGCCTGACGGGGAATATTCATGAGCATGTGAATCCATGCGAGAACCCCAAATTCATCAGCAGCGCGACAGTCCTCTCCATTGTTCAACGGCAGCTTCCCTCTGATGAGCCAGGCGTCAAGGTACGGGTAAATGTGTATCCCCTCCAGGCGCCGATGGGCCATCACTGGTGCCAGGCACTTCGGAATGAAGTCGGTGCCCAGGGTGTTCACGGTGGGAGGGCCTTGAATTGGTAGTCCCTTCCCTGTATTACAAAGCGCAGGAACTTCCAATGCTTCTTGTGAAAGGGGACGTGAAAGTATGCATCCTCCAGATCCAACTAAATCAAGAACTCTCCTTCCTTAAGTTGGCCGAGCACATGCTGCAACATGACCATCCTGAATGTTTGGGACTTTAGGTATTTGTTGAGACGCCGCAGGTCCAGGACGGGCCTCCAGCCACTGGTCTTCCTCCTTACCAAGAGGTAAACTCCAGAGCCACAGTGTTGCTTTGGAACCAGCTCTATCGCCCCTTATCTAACATGTCCCGTACCTCCTGCAGGAGCTGAGGGATGTGCTGCTCTTGCTGGGCCACCAGTGGTATCTGCAGGCACTTCTGCTGGAACTAGTGTCCGTGGGCGAGATCGTCCAGCACCCATCCGCCGGTGGAGATCTTCCACTCGCTGACAAAGCACGCCAGCCGGCCTCCCACTGGGGTGCATGGGTGGGGGCCAGACATCTTGGCTGGTTTAGTCTTGCTTCAGGACCTGCATGCCACCCTGGGAGAGACTGTCGGCCACCTCCACCGAAAGCCTTGGAACATCAAGGACCAGTAGGGTTGGCGGTATGTAGAGTACCCTCTGCCAAAACCCTTTGACGATCTGCCAGACTTCCTGCGGGAAGCACAAAATAGGCTGTGTTGAAGAGTGCCCAAGGCACGGGCCGTGTCAGTCTTAATGGCCGGCAACAATTCGTCGACGCCCTTCGGGGACAACCTCTTTGGGAAGGCTATGTCCAGTACCCTCGAATGGACCTCCAGACGGAAGTTGGTGGCTTTCATCCAGCCACAACGACACAGGCACAACGTTCCCAATCTGCCGGAAATGGCGCCAGGAGGACAGAAAGTGCCTCGAACAGCTTGTCATCTGGTAGGAACTCCAGCAGTGGGGACTTATACCACAGCTCTGTCGTCTGGCCAGGATTGCAAGGGCGTTGACAGCCTTGACTGTTGACACCACAGAGCAGATAACTTGAAACGAGGACGAAGATGAGGGGTTAGACTACTTTTTGCTGCCGCAGAGCCAACAGAGTCCAGGGAAGGCTGTCAACATAGGCAACTGGGTGCTAACTCCGGCACACCAGTATTTCTTTACTCTTGGCGGGGGTTAGATTTTTTTAATCAAAATCAGGCTGTCCTCCCAAATGTCAACCATGAGAGCACGTGTGGAGGTTGATGCGGTCGCCTAGGGTGCAGCTTCCTCTTTTGCCAGAGTTTGCCAAGGGCCGCCAGCATCTGCTTTTGAAACTCCAACACCAGGGTGTGTAGGGTCGAAAGGATGTCCTGGTACAGCCTTGGAGGAGTCTGGGCGGTCAGCTTAATGTGCCCCGTGCAATAGTCGCCAGTAGGTCCGCCATCACCTCCATTGCCATCACCCACGTCCTCCTGGATCATGAGTATGGACGCCAGGTCCTCCGTCCGAGGAAGAAATAACAGTGCGATAGAGGCCTCTTTTCACCCCCACCCCTCTTTTTGCATCCAGAGGGGTCGGGTTCAGGCTCAGGGATGGCATCCTCTTCTCTGGTGTCCTCTCAGGCTTGGCCGAGGCCTTGCGCCTCAGGGGAAGGGATACTCTGGGCATTGATGGGCTACCTTGACTGGGTCGGCACCCTTGGCCTTAAAGAGAGCAGCCGCCACCAACTCTATGGTCAATGACTTCGCCCAGACCACCAGGGCCTTATGGGGCAGGTCGGACACCTTTTCCTGCAGCTTCGTGGGGTTAGCCGATTTCCTCTTCGAGCTGGAATGATGGCTGGAGGTACAAGCAGATTGGTGACTGAGCGAGCCCAGACCCTGACTGAAATGTACTTGTGGCGCTTGGCAGGGTCTTGGGCCCCCACGGAAGAGGCGCCTTCAATGGGCTTAGAAGCCCAGATGTTCAGACCGGCCGGTCCTGGGTGAGGCATGGGGTAGAGTCCTTGGCACTGAGCCGCACCGCCAACCTACTGTGAGAATCCTTCACGGTTTGTTTGCAGAACCCGAGGCAGCTTTCACATTCTGCTTGCCTGTGATCATGGACAGTAGAGGCACTGGAAGAGTTTGTCCTCTACAAACATTATGCAGTACGCAGCTGGAGCAGAGCTTGAAAAGTGAGCTTCCCTCTGACATGGCCCGGAGTAGGCCTGATGGCCTTCTGGAATCTCTGAAACTTCGCCGGTTGTTGCCCTCGAGGGGCGTTGAAATCCACAAACCGATCCCTGCTTGTCGGCCGATGTAGAGAAAGCACAGGGGCTCTAAACAGAAAACTCAAACTTCACAGAAAAGTGCAAAAAACGCATATCAGCTCACAGGCTCCCAACACTTGAACGTGTGGTAAAAAGCTGAAGATGGCTGCCAGAGGAAGTGTTTAGAGAGGACAGTCATTGGCCAGGAGCAGTATGACACAGCTCAGTGATTGGTTTAGAGGGGAAGCTGTTTGTAAGTGAAACATTTCTTTTATCAAGAATTACCGGCCTAACTGGGAATAGTCATGAGCATGTGAATCCGTGCCAGACCCCATGCAGGAGAAGCCACAAAACATCTATGCATCTTCTACAGCAGAGGAAGAGTGGGCGCATGCGAATCTAAGCAGATCCAAGCATCAGAAATAAGATTACGGCGAGTAATGCATCCCTTCTGAGGCTTGTGGATCTGCTTACATCACATGCTGTACATAGGTGGTGGGTTGTGAGAAGGTACAGCGGCAAAAAGATGTTTTAGCACCGCTTGTCCCACCTGTGAATCTGCTTTACAATGTGTGTCAATGCAGTAGTGCGCAGTAAAAGTATGTATATGATTAACATTTATAACGCGCCTATACACAAGTTTGTCAAGGCGCGGAGCTCCATGTAGCTGCTTTGCAAATCGCATCCAGCAGGCGTTTGCAATAAAGGCCAAAGTAGCTCCTGTACCCCCTGGTAACGCGAGCTCTTGCTGTGACAAGCTGACTTGTTTGCTAGAGAGTAGCAGAGCTGTATGCATTTCACGATCCATCTGGAGATGGCGTTTTTTTAGAAACAGGATCACCTTCCCCTGCCAGGTGGCATGGAGACAAAGAGTTGGTCTGTTTTCAGTAGCGGTTTTGTTTAGATGTAAGGAAGGCGGGTCTTTACTATGTAGTCTATGGAGGTTCTCAGCTTTGCTTAAAAGGTTTTGAAAGAAACCAGGTAGTTCAATGGACTGGTTGACATGGAACTTCGATATGAACTTAAGTGAAAACCTAGGGTGTGATCTTGGTACCAACTTGTCTATGTGGATAACAAAGAAAGGGTCTTGCACTGACAACGCTTGTAGTTCACACTCTTATGGAGGTGATGGCCACCATAAGGAATACATTACTCACTTAATCGTATTTCTGGTGCTTGCATCTGCTTAGATTCACATGTTATGCATAGGCCGACATCTAGTGGAACCCGCAGAGTATTTGTTTTTTCGAAACTCGAAAATGGGTGTCGAAATAGGGCGCGCCAGTAATACTATCCCTGTTGTGACGTCCCCTGTACCCATGATCCCTCACGCGTGTAGGTCCCTCAGATTGTAATTTTCTGGCATGAGGAGCAGTGCGAGTACAGAGTTCCCAAACAGATACATATATATGGAAAGCTCAAGTAAACATTTATGCACCTTCTCAGGGGAGAAAGGGTGGGAACGTGAATCTAAGCAGATACAAGTACCAGAAATACGATTATGGTGAGTAATTTATTCCTTCTGTTGCTTGTGTAATCTGTTTAGATCACATGCTATGCATAGATTAGCAAGCAGTTCTACGAGAAGGTATTGGGTTGTGAGAAGGAGTAGCAGCAAATCGATGTTTTAGAAGCACTTGTCCCACCTGTGCATCTGTTTTGGAATGTGTGTCAATGCAGTAGTGCTGAGTGACGGTATGAACTGAGCTCCATGTACCTGCTCTGCAAATGTTGTATAATAGTATGTTAGCAAGAAAGGCTAACGTAGCCCCAGTGCCCCTTGTGGAGTGGGCTCTAGGTGTAGAAGAACAAGTTACTTCTTACCTTGTAACGTTCTTTCAACGGGATGTTCCTCCAACGTATTCCTTATCTTTGATAATACGATTCCAGCTTGCTGGCCTCGGAAATTTTTTCTGTTGAGGGCGCTGCGCGTCGATGTCCGCCGAGTCGATGTCCCTCGACAGCCAACGTATCGGCGCTGACGTCACCATGCCAATAGCCACGCGCTGCGTCCGTTGCTCAGTTCCGTTTTGTAGCATAAGAAAAGTCAACCTGAATTGGTTATGGACCTTGAAGGAGCGTAAGCTGCAACCACAAGGGAAGTATCACTGCGCGGATGGATGGGAGGGGCGATAAGGAATAAGTCGGAGGAACATCACGTCGAAAGAACGTTACAAGGTAAGAAGTAACTTGTTCTTCGAAGGGATTGTGTCCTCCGACGTATTCCTTATTTTTGATAGACTCCAAAAGCAGTGGCATGTAATTGGAGGTGGGAGTGAGAAGGTTATGTGTCCCTTTAGGGATGGACCGAATGTAATACGGCCTTGCCAAATCTGGTCTCTTGACTAGTGGAGGAATCCAGATTGTAATATTTTGTTAATGTATGTGCGGACGACCATGTGGCAGCCACACATGTCTCGGACCGGTACCCCTCTTTGGAGAGCCGAAGAGGCTGCGATACCCCTGGTTGAATGAGCCCTGAGATTTTGGGGTGGCTCTTTCCCTGCCAGTTTGTAACATTCCAGAATGGCCACAATCCAAAATAATCCACCTGGAGATTTGTTTTGTTATGCGTAGTCCCAACTTGTGACCAGAGTATCCTACAAACAGTTGTCTGCTTGCCTGATCCTAGCCATTCTGCTGATGTAAAAGCTGAGAGCTCGCCTTGGGTCCAGCCTATGTAGCCTTTCTTCCTCTTTCCCCGGATGGGGAGGAGGGTAGAACGAAGGTAAGATAATTTTCTGAGTAATATGAAATTCAGAAACCACCTTTGGGAGGAAATTAGGCTTCACCTGTAGGACAACTTTGTCCTTGTGGAAAATTGTATGTGGGGGTTTACAGGAGAGAGCTTGTAGCTCGCCCTCCTAGCAGATGTTAGTGCTACCAATGGGACAGTTTTAAGCGTGAGAAATCTCAGCGAACAAGAGTGAAGTGGTTCGAATGGAGTGCCCATTAGGAAGTTTAAAACTAAATTTAAGTCCCATAAGGGAACCTGGAATGGTTTTGGAGGATAAACATTAGTTAATCCCTTGAGAAATTGTATCACTAGAGGAAGTTTGAAATACGATGGTTCCTCCGCAGTGCGCTTGAAGATAGAAAGCGCTGCGAGATAGCCTTTTACAGTGCTAACTTGAAGGCCTGAGTTTGCCAAGTAGAGTAGAAACGATAACACTGTTGGTGTACCACATGAAAAAAGGTCGATATTCTCTTCCCTACACCAGCTGCAAAATTTGTTCCAACGGCAGCGGTATAAAGACTTTGTTGCTGGCCTTCGGGCCGAAAGCAACACCTCCATGACATCATCAGGGAGATCCCAATCCTTGTAGCTCACCCTTTCAGAAGCCAAGCGTGAAGGTTGAGGGTTCTGGTGTCTGGATGGAGAACCTGACCTCCCTTCTGCGAGAGAAGATTCTCTTTGAGTGGAAGACTGATTGGAGGACAGATGGACATATCTAGAAGGTCCGGGTACCACGTTGTCCTGGCCCAATCCGGGGCAATTAGGATCATGGTTTTCCAGAATCTTCTCAACCTCCTGATCATTTGAGGAATAACAGGGACTGGTGGGAACGCGTAAAGGAGTGGAAACTCCCAGTCCACTACGAACGCGTCTCCTAGAGCTCCTCTCGGGGTAAATTCCCGAACAGAACAGATTGCACTTCCTGTTGGTGCTTGTGGCGAACAGATCCACCTGAGGGGTTCCCCAAAGGGCGAAGATCTCTTGAAGGACTTCATGAGCTAGCTCCCACTCGTGGGAGACTGCTCTGCCTGCTCAGAGCGTCCGCTGTCAAGTTCTTCTCTCCGGGTAGGTGGACTGCCGATAGAGATTCCTTCTTGGATTGCCCAAAACAAGAGCTGCAGCGCCTCTCTGCACAGTGGCAGTGATCCTACGCCTCTTTTGTTGAGGTAGTGCATGGCCACCGTGTTGTCCGTCATTATCAGGACATTTCTCCCCTGTACGGATGGCAGGAAAGCTTTCAGCGCTAGTCTGATCACTCTCAGCTCCAATAGGTTCATGTGTAGTCTGGACTCCGATGGAGACCAACGACCGCTGATGGTCAAGTTGTTGGCATGGGCTCCCCACCCCGTGAGTGAGGCGTCTGTGACTACTGTTATCTCTGGCCATGGTTGCCAAAACAGTTCTTTCAAGATGTTCTCTGGATAGGCCCACCATTGAAGGTCGCGGGCTACCTCGTCCGGAATCCGGAGGAGATCTGTCATTCACCCTGAGAATTGCGACCACTGACTTCTCAGTGCCCACTGAAGAGATCTCATTCTTATGCGAGCCTCTGGCACAAGGAAGCAGGATGCCATGAGGCCTAGCAACCTCAAAATGGTCGAAGGCTGGGAGACGTTTGGCATTTTGAAACTTGGTGACCATCTGTAGAATATCTTGAGCCCTCACCTCTGGTGGCGAGGCTTTTCCCAGGGAAGTGTCCAGGACCGCTCCAATGAACTGGAGTCTGTGATGGTATCATCTGTGACTTCTTTAAATCGAGGGAGAAGCCCAGGTTGTGAAGGAAGTGGTAGACATAATCTAGCTGGGCTTGTTTCGAAGATACAGCCCCGAACAGCCAATCGTCCATGTAGGGGTAGACGTGGATCCCTTCCCTCCTTAGACTCGCCGCCACTACAGACATCAGCTTGGTGAAGACCCTCGGGCGGAGGTCAGCCCAAATGGCAGAACTCGAAATTGATAAGGAGTCTCGCCAATTGCGAACCTCAGGTATTTCCTGTGTTTGAGATGGATTGGCACATGGAAATAAGCATCCTGAAGGTCCAGAGATACAAGCCAGTCCTGGAGCTGGAGGGCCTGAAGGATCCGAGAGAGAGTTACCATCTTGAAATTGTCCTTCCTGAGGAACTTGTTCAATTCTCATAAATCCAGGATGGGTCTCAGTCCTCCGTCCTCCTTTGGTATGAGAAAGTAGGGGAGGAGGGGGGGGGGGGTACCAGCCCTTGTTCCTGTCCGCTACAGGTACCGGTTCTATGGCACCTTTCTCTAGCAGGTCTATAATTTCCTGCAAGAGGAGCGGATCTGGAACTTTTAGCGAGCTGTTTCCCGCTGGATGACAGAGGGATGTGTAGAAAGGGTAGGCAGTATCCCTGGGCAACTGTCTCCAATGCCCAAGCATCTGACGTTATAGCCTGCCATTCCGTCAGATGGTGAGTTAACCTGCCCCCTACAGGTGTATTGTGTGGAAAGGCCTCAGAGTGGTTTGGGGGCGGCTGATGCAGATGCCGGGGGTAAAGAGGCACCTGCTGCGGCGTTAGTACCTTTGACCCGTCCACCTCGGGTGGATCTCCTCTGGCCTCTTTGAGACGGCTGTCCTCTGCCTTTCCCGAATGAGGAAAAATAGCGAAAGGACTTTCCTCTCCCAGAGGGGCGAAAAGGAGTTTGGCGGATAGCAGCTCCTAAAGATTTTGCTGCTGCTTTAGAAGTCTGCAACTTTTCCAGACAACAGCCATTTTTCCGAATAGTGAAGAGCCGCCAAAGGGCATATTCAAAAGTCTGGCCTGTACATCCGGAGCAAAGCCAGACTTTCGCAACCACGCATCCCTGCGGATTGTTGTACTTGCCGCCATGGCCCTGCTGATACTGTCAGCGGAATCGATGCCAGTTTGAAGTGATTCGCACATGGCATCTATGCCATCTTTAATAATGTTAAGGAAGGCTTCCTTTTCCTCTCCTTCGGGTATGCAGTCAGCCGCTGATTAAGCACACTCCCAGTGTGTGACTGAACCTGGCGAGCGTACAGGTGGCGTAGATGGACTTCAACGCCATACTACAAGCAGAGAAGACTTTCTTCGCCATAGAATTGTACCTCTTGTCATCTCTATCCTGTGGGACAGTAAGTTAAGCGGTCGTAAGTTAAGCGGTCCTACTGCTAGATGAAGTTGCCGCTTGAACCACCAGGCTCTCTGGAGTCGGGTGTTTTGATAAGTATTCAGGGTCAGCAGCCGCTACCCTATACTTGGCTGACAATCTTTTATTGACCGCAGGGATAACTTCAGGAGTTTCCCAATTAGAAGGAATTTCCCTTTGTAAGGCTGCATGGAAGGGGACCACAGGGTCCTCCTGTGGACCTTTGTCTAATATGTCCGTTAGGTCATCCTGTTGATAAACAGGCGAAGGCGCAGACCAACCCATAAATTCAATAATTCTTGCCATAAGGATTCTATAGGGTGTTTTGGCATGTTCCCCTGGGTCTGTTTTAACAAATTCCACTTCTGGGGAAGTGTCCAGCCCACTTGCCTCATGTAGTGACTCCTTTAGGTCCTTCAACCTTCTTTCCTCAGAGGTGAAATCCTCTGAAATAGGCAGTGTGGTCCTCTGTAACCCAAATGTTTCCTGGTCAGAATCTTCCCCCCTCTTCATAAATTGAAGATAGTCCAGGGTACTCTGACCTCTGAAATGGTGTAAAACCCATCTCTAAGGCAGAAGGAGCCAAACTCGTCATTATTGGGCAAGAAAACGTTGATGTCGTCGACGCCGATGTGACAGGCTTCGAAAAAACTGGAAGGGGTCTCGAAGAACTCGAGAGGATCGGGATCCTACTAGAGGACATCGAGGACGGTCTCGGCATCATGCCGGAGGCCCTTGGAATCACCGTTGGCTGTGGAGAAGCCTTTGTCTTCTTTCATCGGCGTCGACGATGGCGTCAAGTCGATCGACCGATGCGTCGAAGAACCCTTCGACAACGGCGTCGATGGCGCAGATCCATGCGTCGAAGGAATCTTCGACGGCGTCGAAGATGGTGCCTTCTTACCCGATGGCTCGTGGCGCTCTCGGGTGGAATGTTTCGCTGGGTGCTGCGACTCACGGCTTTTTGATTTTTTGGGTTTTTCACCCGGGGTATCACCCTCAGCTGTCTTCGAGGGGGTCGAGGCCACTTTCTCGAAGACGCCTAACATTTTCTTTCTGAATTCCTCCCACTCAGCCTGAGAGCTGTGTTTTGTGGGACAGGAGACCCTTTCTGGGGAAACAGAAGACGAGGAAGGGGATCTTCGACGTCTTTTTGAGTGTCTTGATCTCGACGAATGATGGGAGCTACTTCGAGATCTAGAATGGGACTGTTTGACGGCGAGGAGACGAATGCCTCGACTCAGCCAAAGAAACCTTAGAGGAGGTTTTGACTGACTTAACTCTCTCGAGCTTCCCCTTGCGCTCCTTCAAGGCTTTCGCCGTCATGGACATGCAGTCCTCTCACTCCGAACAATGGTGCTCGGCTCCCAAGCACCACAAGCAGATTCTGTGTGGATCCGTTAGACATTTTTTTAACCGCAGTCTCGACATTTCTTGAAGCCGGATCGCGGCGTTGTCGGTTCCAATGAATATGCCATCGAGAACGAGTAGGTATTTATTCGAGTAGATATAGGGTTGTCCTGACTGAGCAACGACGTTATGAGGCCCCACGAAGCGCGGAAAAACAGAACTGAGCAACAGACGCAGCACGTGGCTATTTATGGGCATGGTGACTTCGGCACCGATACGGTGGCCGTCGAGGGACATCGACTCGGCGGACGTCGACGCGCAGCGCCCTCTACAGAAAAAATTGAGGCCAGCAAGCTGGAAACGTATTATCAAAGATAAGTAATACGTCGGAGGACACAATCCCTTCAAAGGCAGTGTTTTGTTCGATAATGAATAGCATGACTATCCATTTGGAGACTGCTCTTTGAAACGCGCTCTCCTCGTCTGCCTGTAGCCATGGAGACAAACAGTTGATCAGTTTTCCTAAGCGGTTTGGTCTTATCCACTTAGTGGATAAACACTCTCCTCGCATCTAATGTGTGGAGTCTGACCTCAGCTGAGCTAGTTTGCTTTTGAAAGAAGGCCGGGAGCTCAATAGACTGGTTTACATGAATCTGGGAAATAAATTTAGGTTAAAACCTAGGGTGAATCGGTAAAACAAATTTGTCTTCATGGATGACAAAGAAGGGGTCCTGCACTGACCAGGCTTGATCTCGCAGACTCTTCGTATGGAAGGGATAGCCACTAAGAAGGCAGTTTTATAGCTAATCTCTAAGGGTAGCCTGTTTCAAAGGCTCGAAGGGGGAGTTGGGGGGGCCGGGGTCCCATGAGTTTTGCTAGTACTACATTTAGATCCCAAACAGGCAGGGGGTTAGAGACTGGCGGATGTATTCTTTTCACTCCCTCCATGAAAGCTTTGTGACTGGCACTTTCCACCATGAGATCTTACTTTGAGAGGAGGTGTATTCTGATAAAGCTGCTATGTGGACTTTAATAGAATTAAAGACCAACCCTGAATCCAACAGGTGGAGCATGTAAGTAAGAATGTGTGATGGCTTACACTCAATGGGGTTGATCTGTTTAGATTGGCACCAAATGACAAATCTCTTCCACTTGTGGAAATAGTGTCTGGTGTTTGGTTTCGTTGCTTCCTTTAGGATGTCCACACACCATAGTAGAACTGACTTCAGGAGTCATGTCACGAAGTTCAAAGAGTGAAGTTGTGGGTGTAACGTTGATCCCCCCCATGTTGCATCAACAGGTTGACCTGGTACGGGTGCTCATTGGGACTCGCATATCGCCAGCTTGCGTAGATGTGGATACCACGGTTGTCTCACCCACATAGGAGCAACTAGGATGAGTCATCTGTTCCCTGTGTATTTTGTTCACCATCCTGCTGATTAATGGAGTCAAGGGGGGGGGGGGGGGGGGGGGGGGGGGAAGGGTAAGCAAATATCCCTGACCAGTTCATCCAAAGGGCAATCCCCTTGGTGTGGCTGTGGGAACCTGGACGCGAAGTCTGGGCATTGCTCGTTTTCTTTTGTAGCGAACAAGTCTAGAGAGGCGTATCCCCAAAGAAAGAAGATGTGGTCTACGATATCTGTGTGTAGTCTCCACTCTTGATCTTCTGGTAGAGGGTCTCTGCTGAGAGAGTCCGCTAGTGTGTTCAATATCCCTGGAACATGCTGGGACAGGGACGGGACATCCCTCGGAGTGCCCACTTCCAAGTTTTCTGTGGCAGCTTGGACAGATTTGGAGTGTGTGTACCTCCCTGCTTGTTGACATAGAATATTGCGGTGGTGCTGTCTGTTAGGACTTGTATTGACAGGTTCGTCAGGTGTTCTTCGAAGGCTTGTAGGGCCTTGAGGACTGCCAATAACTCCAGAACGTTTGCGTTTCTGTGCAGTCACTTGTGACGTGACTACAGGCCGTGTGCTCTGGTGAAGGTAGTGGGACGCGTCCATTGTGACAACCGCTTGTGCTTCCGGTTCGTGTAAGGGTTTCCCCTAGAGAACATTTTCTCTTGACCACCAGCGTAAGTTCTGAACCAGCGTTGGCTTAACCACTAGTTCGTCCCACTGACAACTTGCCTGAGGCAGTTTCACCCACCATTCCTGCATTGGTCGCAGGCGTGCGTGGCGGACTAGGTAACAGCAAGAAGACATCATTCCTAGCAGGCACATTGCTTTGCGTACGCTTATCCGGAGACCGGCTTGATACTGGGGTATTGGCCAAAGCATATTCTGCAATCTTTCCACAAGCCTGTCCCTATATCTAATACAGCTCCTAGTAACTGTATTTGTGTGCGTTTGGTATTCGACTTACCTTTTTCTCATTTATCGAGAAGCCCAATTGGAAGAGAAAGTCTAGTGTCCTCCATGTTTATTCTGCAAAGATGGTAAGTTTCTCCCGTGATCAGCCAGTCGTCTAGGTAAGGGTACACGGAGATGGACTCCCTGCGTGGGTGCGCTGCCACCACCGCCAGTACCTTGGTGAACACCCTTGGAGCCGAGGCTATTCCGAAGGGCAGCACTTTGAACCGACTGTGTTGGTTTGCTACTTTGAACCGCAAGAATCTTCTGTGCGCTGGGAACATAGAGATATGAAAATAGGCATCTTTCATGCCAATGTTGCCATGTAATCCTTTTAACAGAGGGATTACTTCTTGTAGCCTTGTCATGCAAAATTTTTGTGGTTTTACAAATGTGTTTGCAGGGCACATGGTCAGATCTTTTTTTTGGAACAAGTACGTTGAATAAATACCCTCGTTTACCTCTGTGTGGCACAACCTCAATGGCGTCTTTGAGGACTAGAGCTTTGATCTCTAGCAGGATAAGTTGTTCCTCCTGCAATGGTTTCTTTTGGCGCAGGGGGAGGTTTGACAGTCTAACTTGAAGCTCTATACAAAAACCCCATGTCACTGTTGACACCCCTCCCCGCCCCCCATTTGTCTGATGTTATACCCTCACAAGTCGGTGAAAAAAGATTTGCCCCCCACTGGGGAGACATGGGAGGGGACCTGTAGCGGGGCGTCATTTCTTAGATTGTTTCCCTCCACCTCTGGGGGAGCCTCTCCCTCTTCCGCGCACCCTGCGCTGACATCTGGGGTAAGCCTGGGACGCTTGTTAATTGGTATTCCAAGAGGAACCTTTGTTTTGGTTGTATTGGTTCCTCTCTGCGCGTTTTGCCCCCGAAAACGACGAAAATTACTACTACCTCTTTGGCCTGGTTGTTTAGTCAGTTGGCCAAGGGATTTAAGGGTCTCATACTCATCCTTGGCAGACAAGAGCAGCTTCAACTGCCTTTCCAAATAACACGTTCGGCTCAACTGGCATATTTAGTAGGGTAGCTTGAGTCTCCAATTTAAAGCCCGACTGTCTAAGCCAGCCATGGCGCTTTAAATGGTGCCTTCTGCAATAATACGTCCAGCGCTGTCTTAGGCGTCAGTTATTTTTTTAGGAGGACGTCTGCTGTAGCTCTGCCTTCGGCAGCCAGAAGGGAGAGTTTGCGCCGACTCTGCCAGGGCCTTTACCTCATCCCACTTTGTGCAGTCATAGCTGGATAGCAAGGTGGAGTTGTTTGCTATACGCATCTGGTATGCTGCAGTGGACGCCATCTTTCTACCCATGGCATAGAATGTATTTGCTTTCCTTGTCCGGAGGGGCTTCGGAGGAGGCCAAGGGGGTACCAGCTCTCTTGAGGGTGGTGGTTAGCAGAGTCCGGTCAAAGTTGGCCCCTTATAAGGGGTCGGAAGGTGCTGGTCTGAAAAGTTGCTCGACCTTAGGGTTCACCGCCCTGGTATCGTTTGGTAGTTCTAGGGAAAGCTGAATCCTTCTTTGGACCGACATTAGCAGGGGAATAAATTGGGTTGTCTTTTTATAAATCGCCCAACATTCTCTGCAAAATCCTTGTCCTGTTGGGCCTCAAGTTTCGATGCAGAAATGTTCTGCAGCCCTTAAGAGCATATTGTTTAATTGTGGCTGGTTCTGCACCGGGGAGTCTGTCAAGGGAGGGTCTTGCAGGACTGGAAAGTCCATCGCAAAAACCACAGACCTGGTGTCATCTTGGTCTTTATAGTCTTCCCCACCCGGCATCGTAACCCTCAATATCATAGCAGCGTTCACCCTTGTCTAAGTATTCATCCTCTCCTGCATCCTGGTCATAAAGGTCATGGGTGAGGAGTTGTGTGCTGGTTCAGCCGCCAACTCTACTGGGAAGAGATCTTTATACCCATAAAGCCGTTGCCTGCAAATGTTGTATTGGAACCAGACGCCTGTGTAGTGGGAGGCAGAGGCCAAGTTCTCCATAACATGTGGATGTTTTTCAAAGAAGTTTGCCAAGCAGGTCATGCGACTCATGACTGTCAATATCCTGTGCAGTCCATCTGGCTGAACTGGGTATAACACCCCCACCGGTAGGAGGGGACAGGAGTGGTATAGAAGGGGTATGTACAGGCTCCACTATAGTGTCCTGTAAGGGCATACTTTTATGTTGGCTAGCAAGTTGCTCCCTAGCCTTCTCCTTGTCCCTGGCCCTAGAGGAACTGTATTTCCTTATGGTCCCTACTCCTACACGATTTTTTGGAGCTTGGGGTCAAAGAGGGGGCTTCGCAGGACTCCCTGGGCTTGTCCCCGGATGTAGGCTGAACTTCGACCGAGTGGATGGCTTGCATAGTGTAATCGCGGGGCTGGACGGGGGAGTTTTGAGTCTGGTGACCTTTGTCTTGGTGGACTTGTCGTGCAGCGGCCGCTCCGGGCGCCCAGAGGACTTCCGATTGTTAGATCTGCCCTTCACCGTCGACTCTAGGCGTCCAACTTCACTCGCATCACCCTGGGCCGTGTGTTTGTGGGGGAGTGTGGTGCGCTTGCCGCTGGGTGTCTTCCCCATAACAGGACCGCCGGCCTGTCTACTAGGGTCAGGGCTGGCACTGGGGAACGTGCAAGTTCCCCGTCACCCTCGCTGTGTGAAGGGACAGCGTCGCTGCCGTTGTTGGAAGCCCTTCAACGTGCATGGCGGCCTAGGCCTGCATGGCGTGATGGGCCCAACGATTAGTTTGCCTGTCTTTGAGGGTTTTAGGTTGGAGTAGCTTACAAGCCCGACAATGAACCTCGCCGTGGTCTATTCAAGCAGAGGTTATAGACCCTATACTTGTTGACCTAAGTGAACTTCCTATTACAGGAGGGGCAGAACTAAGTACACTCCATAATATTGGTAGGCAGATGGGCGACTATGGGGAAAGGGGGGAATAAACAGCTTTATGACCACCCCCCCTCCCCCCCACTCTCCCTACTGCAAGGCGGAGGCCGAAAGGGCCATCCAAGGCCAAGTGGCGCCGTCGAAGTCTGACGGTCAGCATCAAAGTCTTCTTCAGTCTTCACTGCGTCGGTAAAGGACAGGAAGAAACACTAACTTATACAGTTCAACGGCGTATGCCGAAAATGGACTCGCTTATATTTTTGCGACTGCTCACGATGGCGAAAAAAAAAACAATCTGAGGGACTTACACGCGTGAGGGATCATGGGACGTCACAATAGGGATATTACTGGCACGCCCTATAACCAGACCACCCCCCCATTTCCCCCCTCCTTCAAATGTGTGGAAAACAGACAGAAGCGGCCGGGAGTAAACATTCAAGCTGCGCATCGGAATAGAGGTACGGGGGAGAAGAACATTCATGGAGAGACCAGAAGTCTGGCAAACAGACGCAAACCAGGTATCAATACTACTAAGGGGGTTCATCCCCTGGGCTCAGATCCTCCAACTAAAAAGACAGGCTGGCACTCGAGCCTGATCGAGGGCTAGTGACAAAACGGCAGCGAAGGGGCGCGGGTCACCTGGGGATGCTGACAACACAAGGCTACCCAGAGGAGGGCTATAATTACAGCAAGCCGCCCACCGCGCCAACTACAGAATAACCAAGACTTTGAGGCAACCCAACCCGGAAGGCCTCTGATACAAGGAACGCTTGACCACTATATAGACTGCCCAAGGGTCTGGGGCCCACAGCAGGAGAGGCGATACAGGAAAAGCATCCCTCACCAAACACCACACAGCAGAAGTCTTACCAGAACCAAATCCATGAACAAATCGCTACGATCCGTGAGGCCTCGAAGCCCCATAACGGAACAGTCTCAAAACCCCCAATTCCACAAACACTCTTGAGAGAGGGCATGCACAAGGGCAGAGGGGAGACCCTGCCCGAACACAGAAGCAGACCGAGAGAGGGGGAGCCAGCCAGGGACGGTTGATACTCCGAATAGACAAAGACCAGCACCTATGTCAAAGCCCAGGGGGAGACAAACTCAATCAACACCAGACACCCCCAGTAAGGCAAGAGCCAAAACTGCCCCAACTCTGCGGGGCAGACCCTACAACAAAGTCAAGAAGGAAGAATCAAGACTACCAGACTACAAAAAGACTCGCACGTCTAAGGCAGAGATGGCGACAAGATATGAAAGCGTGGTTTGGGGAGTTCCAAGCACAGTTCACGGCCACGATGCAGACGCAATTCGAGACAATGAAAAACGAAATAAAAACGGCCGTACAAGAACAGAAGTGACAAACCTCGGCAAGAGAACAGACACCTTAGAGAAGATAATGCAAAACACAGGAGTCCCAACAAGGTGCAGAGACACAGGAGCACTTATTACGTTTGCCACACCACCTCAAACCACAATGCGAGGACCTAGAAATCTGATCCAGGAGATCGAACATCAGGATAAAAAAATATGGTGGAATCGGTAGAAGACAAGCACTTAAAAGAAGCAGCGTCTTCAAGGATATCCTGGATGCGGGGGACAAAGTGGAAGCCCCAGATGACAGGATATACCGGGTGGGCCCAAGGAGAACAGACCAGGAACCCACCCTCAAGATGTTCTGGTAGAGCCTACTTCCTACTGCCAAAAGGAGCCGATCCCGCGAAAGGCAAGGACAATGGACCATATCGGTATGAATGGAGTGGACATTCATCTCTAGCAAGACATAGCGCAGTCGACTCTTCAGAAGCACCGCGAGATGGGTCCAGTTGTAAGAACTCGCAGCCAAACAAACCGGGTATAAATGGAGCTTCCCATTTGGATTGCTATTCTAGTGGGAAGGGAAGCAACAAAGAAGTACGACCTGCGAAGAGGGCATGCATTTAATGGGCATACAGGAGCAAGAGGATACCTCCAGGAAATAAAAAGCCGCCTCGAGGAGAACACCCTGGGAATGGAAAACAATTGACAGAAGGTTACGGCGGCCCTCGAAAAAGAAATAGAAACCTGTGATCCACCTCAGAACACACACAAGGCTGGAGCCCACCACCGCAAACATCCGAGGCCACACTTGGAGCAAGCCTCCCAAAATTCAGGGGGGGGGGGGGGGGGGTTGGGGAATCCAGTGGTGTTTAGAACTCCCTACAAGTTATCACTGAGGTTACAAAGGGCATGGCGCAGAAGGCCTTACGCCCGAGTGGTCATAGGTCCCAGAGCCCTCAGGGCAGTTATTTAAAGAGACTTGCAAGTTGGGGGGTTGCAGAGTTTTTGGGGGGGGGGGCCGAAGGGAACAAGCATAGGCAACACCACGAGACCCGCATTTAGGGAATCTGTCCACGACCGGATGGGGATAAAAATACTAACGTACAATGTCAGAGGTTTGAACTCTCCGGTAAAAAGAAAGTAATAGGAAACCCATATCAAAAGGCTGGATAGAGGGAAAGTGCGACTGAAGGGGTACAACCAAATACTACAGTTAAATGCACAAGAGAAAAGAGCGAGGGTCATGATCACCTTTCACGAGTCCCTAAATATACAGATACACAACACGGAAGTAGACAAGCAGGGGAGATACCAGTTTGTGAACATGAAATTGGAGGGATATCCCTTTACAATAGCGACAGTATACGCCCCAAACATGGTTTAATACAAAACACCATAGACAAACTAGAACATTTTGCATCGGGGGAGATCTTGCCGGTGAGGGGATTTGGGGGTGGGGGGGGGGCCTGATGGATTTTTAACATCGCCCCAGAGGACCCAGACAGCAAGGCCAGGGAACTCCATCAAAAGCCCTACGACACAAAATGAGTAACTTAACATTGGAAGACATTTGGCGAAACAACAACAACAAGGCTTCACATTTCTCACATGTTCACACCACCATGTCAAGAATAGATTATCTGGGGGTCTCGGCAGGGGTTCTGGGAAAGATTTAACAAACCGAGCCATTGTGGGCAGACATCATGCTAGCACACAGCCAGCCAATCAGGGCTATGGAGATGGACTCCCATCAGAAATCCGGGATGCTGTCATGGGGAACACTCAGGGAACACATAACTGACTATTTTGCATGGAATAACCTCCCAGAGACTTCCAGGGAAACACTATGGGAGGCCGTTAAGGCAGTGACAAGGGGACATCTCATTGCACTCAAAGCACAGAGGGAGAAAGAACAGACAATGGGAAATGGTTCAGAATCAATAGTCTAAATTAAAAAAACCTTTAGGCACGTCCAAGGGCAGCTGGAAACCCTCCGCATGAAAAGAGCAGAGCGAGAGACCTACTGCATCTGAAGCATTGGTACTATAAAAAGGGCGAATAAAGCTGACAAACTCCTCACTAGGCAATTAAAAGAAAAGGGACAGATCCAGACAGTAAAGGCACTAATAGATGACAAGGGGCAAACGAAGACCTAAACGTCGGCTATTGGGGACATAGTTAAGGAATATTACCAGAACCTCTCTTCAGACCACCCCGATGAGGAGCTGCAATCATCCTATCTGGGCTAGGCACTCCTCCCAGTAATATTGGAAGAGGAAAAGCAACAACAAGACAGAAATTACTGTAGAAGAGGTCAACAGGGCAATCCAGGACCTTCCCAGGAACAAAGACCCGGGCCCAGACGGCTACATCGCACTATTTTGCAAGACGTATAGGGACATACTAGCCCCAGTCCTTCAGAACTATATAATACATTTAAGGGTAATATTACCCAATCTATGAACAATACAAAATTTTTGGTCTTCCATAAGCAGGGAAAGAACCCGCAACTTCTAAGCTCATACCGCCCAATAGCGCTAATTAATCTAGATGCAAAGTTATTCACGAACATTCTAGCGAATACTCGCGCAGGTCCTCCTGAAACTGACTGACCAGGACCAATTGGGATTCGTCCCGAACAGACAAACCCACAACATGGGAGATTAATTCACCTGGTGGAAAATGGAGTGATCACACTCCCCTGCCATCTTATTGGCTCTCTACGCGGAGAAAGCGTTAGACCGCCTAGAGTGGTAGCTTCTCTTCCGTATACTACGCCAGATGGGCATGGGGAAGCATTCATAAGCATGATCCGGGCCAATTATAACTCCCCAATGGTATGCATAGCAGTGAATGGAGGGTTGTCTAAGAAAGTCCAGATAGGTAGCAGGACCAAACAATGGTGCCCCCTCTGACCTCTCCTATATGTGATATTTTTGGAACCGCTATTGGCAAGAATAAGATTTGCCAGACATAAGGCATAGAAATGGCAGGCCACCCCCATAAGATTGCTGCATATGCAGATGATATGTTGGTGGCCCTGGGAGACCCACAGCTCATGCTTCAGATTATCTTGCAGGAGATTGAGATATACAGAACTCTGGGCTGAAAATAAACAGACAAAAATCAGATTTGATACTCACAGGGAACATGTTTGATATCTAATCAGTAGCATCAGTCTTACAACTAAAAGGTGGCAGAAAACAGGGGCCAAATATCTGGGGATCACCCAGACGGAAAGGATAGGCAAACTATACGTCCAAAATTATCCCCAACTATTAGATAAAATCTAACGGGATGTAACGAGATTGAACCCTTTATCAACATCTTGGTGTGGCCAGATAATGGCGGGAAAGAGGACCATTTTACCTAGACTCATTTATCTGTTCCAGGCATTACCAATCAGAGTCCCCACCCTCATTGTTTAAGTCCCAGACAAAAATAATTACGGCGTAAATATGGCAGAAAGACTGCTCGAGTGTCGATGGCGGTCCTGACAGCACTGAGAAAGGACGAAGGCAGCGCCCTCCCGCACTTCCAAAAACATGAAGCTACCCAACTATGGGTGCTAAAAGAATGGTTACCGGAGATGTCACAAAATACGGGCAGCCTAAGAGCAGTAGCGAAACATACATTATGACACTGGCACAACAAAAAAAAATGTCTGACAAGTTTATAAATGCCCAAGTAGAAGAGGTCAAATGGCAATACATAAAAAGATGAGAACACTTGGAGGCACGCTCTCAAAGGAACAGTGAACATATTTGGGGGCAATCCCCAAACTCACAAGCGCTCTCCAGGCTAGAGAAATGTGGATGAAGATACTCATACAATTGCATTGCATGCTGGAAAGACTCGACACAATGTACAGAAACTCGCCAAATAAATGCTTGAGAGAATGCGGAGGGGAGAGAGACTTGCGTCACATCTGGTGGGAATGCCCGGCCTTGGAGCAATTTTGGGCAGACGTAAAGACCCAAATGTAATATTTCCCAAAGTCTGGGGGAGAAGGTGTGGCTATGCAGGCTCTGGGACCCCCCTGGAAAAACATCTGTCCATGACAAACGCAACTTTATGGGATTATTGATAGGGGCATGGCTGGAAATGGCACATAAATGTAAACAGACACCCACCTATAGCATTGGACTGGTTACGAAGAGTCTGGTCCCATTTAGCGATAGAACGCATCACGTATAACATTCAAGGGTATCAGCAAAAATTCAGAATGGACTGGGGCATGGCTCTGGACTTTCTCCAAAGTGACTGCATGGAACAATGGTGCCCACATAAAATAAGGATACTAGACATGTTCAATTAGAGTAAAGAAGGTTCTATGTCAACGCACAGACACAGAACGCCTTCTGGTGGGAGAAGTAGGTGGGGGCGGGGTAGAAAGGGATTGCTCTTGTTTGGATAGGGACTCCATAGTTCCCATGTTGTATAGAAATGCAATAAAAATACCTTGAAAAAAAAATTAACAGTCTGGTTTGCGTGCCTCCTTGAGGATTTCCATACACCTTTGAGGCCGTTTAAATGGCCAAACTGACTTCAGGATCCAAGCTGCCAAGCTCATGGATTGAGGATGTGGGTGTAACCTTGTCCCAGTGTTGCTTGAGCATGTTCGGGGGTACAGGAGTTTCATTGGATCGCACATCGCCCGTTTGGGCAGATGCGGAAAGCAAGGTTGTCTCGGCCACATAGGAACAAGCAGGATTAGCGAAACTTGTTCCTGGTGCATTTTGTTCATTATCCCGCTCAGTAGCAGTGTGGGGGTTGGGGAGGGGCAGGGGGAAGAGCCCTGACCAGCTCATCCACAGGGCGTTCCCCTTGGATCCGGTGGGGAAACCTGGATGCAAAGTCTGGGCAGTGTGTGTTTTGGCTTGTGGTGAAAAAGTCTAAGGGAGGATAACCCCAGATGGAGAAAATATTGTCTGAAATGTCTCTTCTGAGTTGTCACTCGTGCTCTTCGGGAACAGGATCTCTGCTTATCGAGTCTGCCAGAGAATTGAGTTCCCCTGGAACATATTGCTACACTAGGACAGATGCACAAAAGGCTTGTTTGGCTTTGAGCAATGCTAGAAGCTCTAAAATGTTTGTGATTTTTGGCCTGTGGTATGGGTCCAAAGGCCATAGGCTGTGTGGTGAAGGTAATGGGCTCCACAACCCGTGAGAGATAAGTCTTGTGACAGTCGCTTGCACTGTAGGGTTTTGAAAGGTTTTCCCCCCTGCAATAGATTTTCCATTGTCCACCAGCTTAGCGCTTGAACTACGATTAGCAAAACAATGACTAGATCGTCCCACTGACCGCAAACCATTCTTGCATTTGGCGCATGCACAACCGTGCATGCAAGACCAGGAAAATGCATGAAGCCATCATCCCGAGCAAGCGCATTGCATACAGTTATTTGGCAACCGGCTAGATACGGATGTATTTGCAGCAGTACGTTTTGCACTCTGACGGAAAGACTAGACCCTCTTTGATATTTATGACCGCTTGTCAAGGAACTGAAGAGTTGAATCCTGCAGGCTGGCCCACCTAGCCCCCAAAGCCTGCCTGCTCAACAATCCTTTTACATAAAACTATTGGCCAGGCAAACCCAAGGGGAATGGATAAACAAACACAGGAACTCTTGCTTCTGGCACTTCTGTTTGTCTTCACAGGAATGTCTCTGGTATTTAGCAATAGAGAACCTAAAAATGAAAAGGCAATCTTTTTTAATATTAAGCCAACTCAATATCTATTCTAAAAAACATACTCTGTTCCCATTACCTGAAGCCTATGCTTAATAGCCAATAGGCTAATGCCTTCTGTCTTTCTCATAAACAGGAGACTTCTGTAATTGTCTTTTCTTGACCCAACTTTAAATGCTATTCCAAGGAAGGACTTCTTATAAACTTCGTTTCTTCACTGAATTCTTATTCCTTGCTATTAATATTGTTCTGGAAATAATACCCAAATTATTACTATCTTATCTTTTTTGTTAACAATTTCCTCATATAAGAAATGCTTAATATTAAATACATGGTGTGGGTCTTGCTGAAAATAAATCACCATGAAGTCTGCAGGAATTTAATTTGTGAAATAATCATTCAATATAAAAATTCTGTAAAGTTTTCAAGTCACATGTGCGAAGCGTGACGAAGATTCAAAATGTTCAGCAATCCAAAAGATAGCCGCGACACAAGCACGAAGAAAATCCCAAAATGGCTGCGACGTACGACGCAATTCAAAAATGGCCGCGACATTCAAGCGACACTATAGGGTCCTTTTCTCTTAAGCGTGCGGTTAAAAAACAATACGCGCGCACAATAGCTACAGTCTCGCGCTCGTAATATAAAAGGTTAGTATTGTTATAAGATATGTTAGCAATTAAACAACTAAGCGAAAACGAATACGCTCACATTTAATTGACTAATCCAAATTTTCTCGAGTAAGGTGTTAAACTGGAACTTCAAAAATAAAAATATATACATTAAACAGATCCAATTGTTCAGATATAGTTCCAATAACAAAAATAAGTGTTTTTTTTTTTTAAGAAACACTGAAACTTTCAGAATTTCACTTAGCTTCGTCTTGAACTTGAAAAATCTGCCACTCAGCCAACCAAAGCTTCTTGGAATCTTATTTCTGCTGTAGATCTTCTCTCACTATAACTGGGAGCTACTAAATTAAATTCTGAGAGGAATTTATACTAAAAAAATAGTACTCTACTATATTGTAGTGAAACTATAACTTTATTCACTGGAGAAAACTAAAGCATGACCTACTCTTGGGAAATCTTTAATGAAAGGCAGTTGATAATTATTGGAAACATTCTAAATGACATCACAATGATGCCTGCTATAAACTACGCCAATCACTGCTGAGAAAGTGTTCCACCATCTTGGCTTGGGGAATTTTCATCTTTCTAAATGAAAGTTAGTTGAGGGAAAAAAATAGAAATAAAAACAGGAATTGTTCTACTCTCTAAACAGAATCTTTTTAATATTTAAACCACCTTCCCTTTCCAACTTTCCTGAAATAATATTTGCAACACTCTTTTCTCATAGGAATCTTGCCAATGTGAGGTACAGAATGTGAAAACCTGACACCGCTACTAAGAAGTGTTTTATCTTGCTTGGACAAAGACTATTTGGTCTTGTTTATTGAGAATCCCAGTTGGAACAAAAGATTGGTACTTTGCTTGCAAACTTGGAGTATTCCCAGTTACCAGCCAGTCCAGAGAAGGGTACACTGGGATAGATTCTCTGCGTTGGTGCGCTACCACTACCGCTAGTACCTTGGTGAATACCCTTGGAGCAGAGGCTATGCCGAAGGGGAGCACCTAGAACTGGCAGCATTGGTTTGCTATTTTGAAGCGCAGGGACCTTCTTGCGCTGGGGACATTGCAATATGAAAGTATGCATCCGTCATGCCCAAGGTTGCCATGTAGTCCTGTTTTAGCAGTGGGATTACTTCCTGTAGCGTTGTCATGCAGAATCTTTGTGGCTTGACATAGGTGTTCACAGGGCGCAGGTCTAGGACAGGGCGCACCGTTAAGTCTTTTTTGGGTCCAAGGAAGTACATTGATTAATACACTTGTTTACCTGGTTTGCCGGGACGATTATGGCGTCCTTCAGTAGCAGTGCTTTGACTTCTTCCAACAGGATGCATTCTACCTGTAGTTTGTCTCAGCGTGTGTTGGCTGGTGTTTGTATTCGCTATGCAATAGCCCCCTGCCACGGTGGAAAGTACCCACTTTTCCAATGTGATCCCTCCCATGCGTGGGTATTGAGAAATAAGAGGCATGGGAGGGAACCTGTAGCGGTTGGTCAATAATTAGGAGGGGTGGAGCCCCCTCTTGAGGATCTGCCCCTACTTCTGGGCCTTCGTTGGCCCCTTTGAAAATTATGTAGGGAGGACTGCCTCTGAAGAATCCCAGGACAAACTGCCCACCCTGGTTGTAATTTTAGGAGCACTGGCAATTCGGTCTTCTAAACCTGTGTGTATTTGAATCTTCTCTCTGCACAAGTGTTTTTGTTAGGGAGCTGTCCCAGGGATTGGAGGGTGTCTTATTCCTCCTTCGCACTTTAGTGTGGCCTCTACCGCTTTCCGAATAATGCGTTGGGCTCGATAGGCATGTTTAAAAGGGTAGCCTGGGTCTCAAATTTGAAACCGATTGACAAAGCCATGTATGTACGTTTGATGAGGGTTCCCTGACAATTTGCCGCTCATTGTCTGCTACGAGAATGTACCTTGCTACCCGTCACCCTTCAGCAATAGTGTGTAAGAGCTGTATCTTTAGGAGCTCTGGAACCAAGTCCATTTAATGTGCGACCTCGTCCCACTTGTGGCAGTTATAGCTGAATAATAGTGTAGTGTCTACTATTCTCACGCCGAGGAAATGACTTTCCTGCCCAGGGTGTAGATTCTTACACTTGCCAGGAGGGGCTTCGGCAGAGGCCAAGGGTGTTCCTGCTCTCTTTCGGTGGCGACTACTAGAGTGTCTGGCTTTAGCTGCCCCCTAATGAACTATGCGTCCAATTGGGATGGTCTGAAATTTCTCTATGCATGGGTTGACTACCCTTGTCAGATTAGAGGGTAAGTAGAGAAGGCTGAATAAGCCTCTGGATAGATTGATGCAGTGGGATGAACTGTGCTGCAGTCCTCTACCAAGTACTTATCGACTGCAGCCTTTAAGAGCAGGTCATTGTACTGCAGCTGGTTGTCCACCAGGGAAATCAGCCACTAGTTGCTTGGTATGGTCTGGGGATTGGATGATGTATACCTTGTCATAGTATTGATCCATGTCCCATTGGTCTTCTGGGTCTGTAAATGAGCCAGGGTCTTGTGAGCCTCGAGTGTCATAATAATGTTACCTAAGCCACGTCTTGATATGACGAGGTATTAAGTTGTGTAGCGTCCAGGCCGGCTTTTTTGGGGTTGGGCTGTTTGCTAGCTGCTTCGCCTTGAGCGGGGCCCTGAAGGTTGAGGAGTTGAGAGGGGTGTTCAAAGAAATGTACAAAAGTAGACATTCACCTCATGACGCTATCAAACTGTTCTGGGGTCCATCGGGAGAAGCTTGGCGTCGGGAAGAATACATGTAATATCAAGGGCTCCTTTAGATGAAAGTACAATGTCACCTTGGGCATGGAGGGGTGCGTCCATAGCACCACCCTCGTCTCATGGAATGTCAAGTAAGGTAGTTTACAAGAGAAGGCATGGTTCTCTCCCACTCGCCGTGCAGCGGAATGGCCACAAGAAATGCCGATTTCCACGACAATTTCAGTGTTGCCAAATGCACAGGCTCAAACGGCAGACCCATGAGCCTAGTAAGCACCACATTGAGCTCCGCCAGGGCCGGAGCCTTCAGCGGCTGGGAACAAGCAAAACAGTCCTTTGCCGAACGCCTTGACCAAACAATGTGACCGTAAGGATGATCGTTCCGGAGATCAGTTGCAGCGGGAGATAGCTGCAAGATGGACGCATGGACCAGTCCTGCCTTTGTCAACAACAAATACGGAATCACCTATACAGGGTTGATCTTCTGAGTACTGCACCAAACAGCGTACCTCTTCAACTTGTGCTCATAGCATTTGAGATTAGATGAAGCTCTGGCCTTGGCGAGCACCTCCTTACAATCCGCAATGGAGATCATAGACCCCAAACTCAGTGCTGCAGGAGCACAGGCCTTCAGGTTCAGCAATCTTAGGTCGTGGTTCTGAACCGCACCTCCTTCCCTGGCGAGAAGATCTGTGTCCGCCGGAAGCTTCACCGGCGGGGACGCGGACATGCCCAGAAGGTCTGGGTACCATATTGGTCTTGGCCACGCCGGTGCGACAAGGATCATACTGCACCGGGACCGTCCGAGTTGATTGACTAGTCGAAGAAGCAACGGAGGGAACGCACACAGAAACAGGCTGCCCCAGAGGAAGGAGAATGTGTCCCCCCCCATGCTCCCCAGCTGGGGAAACCTGCTGGCGAACATCCGGCACTTGCCGTTTGTCGCCACTAACTGATCCCATATGTGGAACAGGGGCATTGGCCTGCAGCCATTCGTTGAGGTGCTTGTGTCAGTCAGCGCGCATGCGCTGTACCACCTCCCGACAAGCCACGCAGTCGTCCTCCACATGCGTCTGGTCCAAATGCAGGCAGTAGAGGCACAGGGAATGTCCAGCATCCGAAAACATTCCGTAGGTTGCAGCCAGGGCAAACCTTGGAGGCGCAGAGTCCTTCTCCTCTGCCATATCCACGCAGTGTAGGCCTTGAAGCTTCTGAAATCCTCCAAGAAAGAAAATCCACCCTTGGGGGCACTGAAACCTGTGGAAGACGACATGCGCTGGGGGGGTGAGGGGGAGGACCGTGGCACCTGGGAACCGAGTATCTGAATGAAGACAGACAGTAGTATGTGCGTGTGGAATTACATGGCCTTAGCCAAACCCAGAGTGCTGGTGAATTCGGCCTAGCCCCGTCGACGCAGAAAAGGGTAGCGAGGTGTGGTGCTGGAGGGCAGAGTCAGAGCCGCGCATGCTCCCAGGGACACCACCCCCCCCCCCACACCTCAACTTAGAGAAGGTTTTTTTTCGGGTGAAAAAAGGTTCTGTCTCCCGTCCATAGGAAGGGATGCCAATGCAATATGGAGGAAAGGGGACAGAACGTAAGAGTAATTAATAGTCTTATGGGTTTATCTGCTTAGCTTCATAGACTTTGCATACTCCGACATCTAGTGGTTGGTGCAAAGTATTACCAAAGGGGCGTTGACAGGGTGTGTTTGTAACAATAGCATTGACTGAACATCACAAGAGGCCGACATATACCAAGAAGCCCTGCAACTTAGATGTGAACTGATCTTCCTGAATCCTACGTTTAGGGACTTGGACAATCCTAACAAATTGCAGAAGTGACTGCAGTATGGAGGTCCGTGCATGGGGGACGAGGAAGGGGAGCAGAGAGAAGGGATGCAGTATGTACTAGGAGCAATTTATACATTCAATGACAATGTTTATGCCTCTTGAACAATGAAAAAGAATCTACTCAAAATAAGAAGTTGTAAAAAAAAAAAAAAAAAAAATCCTTTTTCTGCGGATGATTTTAAAATTCCTCTGTACCCAGGGTTCAAAACCCTGAGCACACCAGCCGAACAAAGTCATTTCAAATTGCTCATAGGGCGGAAGTCTTTCCAACAATAATACAATGATTGAAAAAGTGAGAAACCAATCAGAATCAAATTAATCTTTACATCTGCCAAATAAAAAAAATACCTATGGAGAATGAACAATGTTCAACACAGGAGTTGAGTACTCTAGGCACAGATGACCCAGGAGTCCGGAGGACTGAGCAGGACACATGTACGATTTATTACAAGTAGCACATACTATCATTTAACAATGTACTTTTACTTTCAACAGATTGTTGCCCTTCAGGATTGAAAATCTCACCTTGAATTCAATGATCAGACGTCCCTTCTCATATGGTCTGCGATAGACAGGCATACCCTCACTTAAAACAGATTTAACATCACCATGTTTGACTATTTGACCTGCAAGATAAGTGACAGATTAAACATAACCCACAACATTTAAAAGTGATAAAACCACCATCTTCAATGAATTATGGTATGGTAAAATGTAAACATTTGACCATAGCGACTACTGCAGACCTAGCACAACATCACCCTTGCCTCCATATTGTAGGTTGTGTGCAAGTTCGGAGCATTGCTTCGCCCACCGGTTATGCTTGCCAGTAAAGGGAAGGGGGCAGGGGGAAGCATACAGAGCAAAGGGCACTAGGCCTATAGTAGGCACCGTTGTGAGTAGCTTATATACTCCAAATGCTACGCATTGCTCCATACGGATTGATTTATAAAAGCACACATTAACGGGCAGTTGAAAAAGTATTCATACTGCCCCGACTATGATCCCCAAATGAGTTGGCTTGTTACGGATACAGTTGGACCTGGCGTAGCCTACTTAACACCTGTGAGTTGCTAAAACTAAACGTAACATTTTTAAGCAATGTTTGCCTAAAACCTGCGTCATCCCTAGAGCAGTCTAAGGAACAAGTTACTTACCTGTAACTGTTGTTCTCCAGCATGGGTCTGGCATGGATTCACATGCTCATGAATATTCCCCGTCGTCAGGCTGGGAATCCTCGGTAAAGAAAAAACCAGTATCAGTTTCGTTTCTGATCTGTCTTTCGTAGTAATAACCAATCACTGGTCTCTGCGTCATACTGACCACAGCCAATGACTGCCCTCTACCTAAGCACCGCCTCTGGCAGCCATCTTCAGATTTGGAAGCACGTGAAGTGGCAGTATGACCAAGTGAAGAGCCGCAGAGGGGTAGGCGGGAGGGTTCGCATGTGAATCCATGCCAGACCCATGCTGGAGAACAACAGTTACAGGTAAGTAACTTGTTCCTTCTCCAGCATGGGGTCTGGCATGGATTCACATGCTCATGAATAAAGAATACATAGCAGTACACACATGCACAACCACGGGAGGTGGCAAAGGCTCAACATTAAGCATCACATCAACTCAACATTAAGCATCTTACCTCCTCACCAGGCTCACCTCAGGCGAACAGGTTGCGCAGCACTGCTTGGCCGACCCTGGACTCCTCATTGGAATCCCAGTCGACGCAGTAGAATTTCGTGAAGGTGTGCGTCGACCTCCACGTAGCAGCCCTGCATATGTCCAGCAGGGGCACACCAGATAGGAACGCCGTGGTAGCTGCGATCGCTCTGGTGGAATGGGCTCTCGGACGGCCAGGCAGCGGTCGGTTTGTCAACCGGTGACAGTACCTGATACAGCCGGAGAGCCATCTGGAGATGGAAGCCTTCGAGAGAGCCTTCCCCTGATTGACAGGTCCAAAGTTCACAAAGAGTTGTGACGTCTTCCGAAACCCCTTCGTGCGGTCCACGTAGAACTTCAGCACTCTAGCTACATCCAGCGAGTGCAAAGTCCTTTCAGCCGGCGACGAAGGCGACGGGAAGAACACAGGTAACACCAAGGGTTCGTTGAGATGGAAGTCCGACGGTACCTTGGGCATGAAGGAGGGGTGCGTCCTGAGCACTACCCTCGTGTCGTGGAAAGTCAAGTACGGAGCCTTGCAGGAAAGGGCCTGGATCTCTCCCACTCGTCGTGCGGAGGTGATGGCCACAAGAAAAGCTGTTTTCCACGATAGAAACTTCAACGGGGCCGAGTGCAGAGGCTCGAACGGAGGTCCCATGAGCTTGGTCAGCACCACGTTGAGCTCCCACGCCGGGGCCGGAGCCTTCACCGGCGGGAACGATCTGAACAGTCCCTTCATGAACTCTTTCACCAGACGATGAGACCACAAGGACGTCCGCCCCGTGGTTCTGGTGTATCGGGAGATCGCAGCAAGATGAATCTTGATGGACGCGTGTGCCAAACCAGCTTTGGCCAGCGTCAGCAGGTACGGCAGTACTTGGGGAGCCGTAATCCGTAGAGGGTTAATCTTCTGTGCGTGGCACCAGACAGAGAACCTCTTCCATTTGTGTCCGTAGCATTTAAGAGACGAGGACGCCCTGGCCTTTGCAAGAACCTCTCTGCAATCGGCCGGTATGTCGTATCCTCCAAACTCTAGCGCTGCAGGAGCCAGGCCTGCAAGTTCAGCGACTTCGGGTCGTGGTGGAGGATGGCGCCTCCTTCCCTGGAGAGTAGATCCGCGTCCGCCGGCAGCTTGATCGGCGGGGACGCTGACAAGTCCAGAAGGTCCGGGAACCTTATCTGCCTCGGCCACGCAGGTGCGACGAGTATCATCCTGCACCGTGACCTCTTGAGCTGGTTGACGAGCCGGATTAGCAGAGGCAAGGGAGGGAACGCGTAGAGGAACAGGCCCTCCCAGGGGAACGAGAAAGCATCGCCCATGCTCCTCGTCTGGGGAAACCTGCTGGCGAACCTCCGGCACTTGGTGTTCGTCGCCGTCGCGAACAGGTCGATCTGGGGTGTGCCCCACCGTCGGAAGAGGCGATCCACCAGATCCTGCCGTAGTTCCCACTCGTGGCACGAGCGCAGCTCCCTGCTGAGTGAGTTGGCGATGGTTTTTATCCCTGCCAGATGAAACGGCACCAGAAAAATCCCTTGGGCGACGGCCCAATGCCACAGGTCCTGCGCCTCCTTGGACAGCGCTGGGGACCTGGTTCCGCCCTGTTTCCTGATGTAAAACATGGTGGTGGTGTTGTCGGTGAAGATCCTCACCACCTTGCCCTTGAGGGACGGAAGGAAGGACCTGAGGGCCCAAAACACTGCACGGAGCTCCAGGACGTTGATATGCAGGGACTTCTCCGTCGGGAGCCAGAGTCCCCTCGCGTGCAGATTTTCGGTGTGCGCTCCCCACCCTTCCAGGGAGGCATCCGTGGTCACAGTCTCCTGGTGGGCTGGGGTCTGGAAGTCCATGCCCGCCGTCAGATGCGCGCGGGTGCCCCACCACCGTATCACTCGTCGGAAACTCTCGTCGAGCTTGATCCTTTCCTCGAAGCTGCCCGTCGTCTGGATCCAGCGCGCATCCAGGAATTCTTGCAACGGGCGCATCCGGAGCCTGCACATGGGAATGAGGTAGATGCAGGAAGACATCATCCAGAGGAGGGACTTGATGGATCTCACTTTGGCCGCGTCGGCCACCAACATCCGTTGCACCTTGCCCAAGATGGTCCTGGTCCTCTCCTCCGACGGGGAGGCCAGAAGGGACACTGTGTCGAGCCTCGCTCCCAGAAACAGTGCGACTTGCGCGGGCACCAGGTGGGATTTGGCGTAGTTCACGGAGAATCCCAGGTCCGTGAGGAGTTGGACGGTCCTTGCCGTGTGGACCACGGCGAGCTCCTTCGTCTTGGCGCGGATGAGCCAGTCGTCCAGGTAGGGGTAGACGTGAATCCCCTCGCGGCGCAGCTGCGCCGCCACCGGTGCGAGGCACTTGGTGAATACCCTGGGTGCCGACCGTAGTCCGAGGGAATGTGGAAGTAGGCATCCTCCAAATCCAACGACGATAGGAAGTCTCCTTCCTCCAGTTGACCCAGGACGTGCTGGAGGGTGACCATCCGGAACTTCTGCGCCTTGATGAACTTGTTCAGCCGTCGCAGGTCCAGGATGGGGCGCCATCCTCCCGTCTTCTTCTTCACGAGGAAGCATCGCGAGTAGACTCCGGAGCCCCGAAGCCTCTTTGGGACGAGTTCGATGGCGCCCTTTCTGAGCATCGCCTTCACCTCCAGGAGAAGTTGAGGGACGTGAAGTTCTTTCCTGGCCACGGGGGGGACGCGCGGGCACCTTCTTTGAAACTCGAGCGCGTGGCCCCGGGCCAGGGCGTCCAGCACCCAACGGTCGGTGGAGATGGACTCCCACACGCTGACGAAGCCCGCCAGCCGGCCTCCCACCGGGGTGCTTCGGTGGGGGCCCGACCCCACGGCCGGTTCAATCCTGCTTGGACGCGGCCTTGCCGCCTTGACCTCCTTGGCGACGACGGCAGGGTCCGCTAGACTTGCCTCGTCCTCTGTAGGCCTCTTGCGACGACGAGCGGGCCGCTTGACGGTAGGAAGCGAAACCGCCGCCGGAACCTTTGGAGGCGCCCTTGCCTCCGCCGCTCCGAAAGGGCGTCCGTCGTTGCTGCAGGACTCCAAGGGCCCGGGCCGTCTCAGTATCCGCCTTGATGGCCTGAAGGGAATCGTCCACTGTCTTCCCAAACAGGTTGTTCCCGTCGAAGGGCATGTCCAGGACTCTGGTCTGGACGTCCTGCCGAAAGTCCGTAGCTTTGAGCCATCCACGACGTCGAAGGCAAACGCCGTTGCCCAGCTGGCGGAACCCAGTGTCGGCGATGTCCGTCGCCACGGTGATGGCGTGGTCCGAAGCCACTTCACCTTCCTGGAGGATCTCAAGGGCCTCCGCCCTCTTGTCGTCCGGCAGAAAATCCAGCAGGGGAGCCATCTTGTACCAGAGCTCCCTGTCGTAGCGGGCCACGATAGCCAAGGCGTTGGCCGCTTTAATCGTCGTCGCTGCCGACGAGATGACTCTACGTCCCATAGCATCCAATTTCTTTCCCTCGCCGTCCGGCGGGGAAGTCGATGTGGAGGCCGCACCCCCCCCCCCGCTTTCTTCCTGGCTGCCGCGGAGACGACGGAGTCCGGGGTAGGCTGCGCCCGGAGGCATAGGGGGGCCGTGTCCGGGACCCGGTACTTTTTCTCGTACCGGTCTTTTAGCTGGCGTAGTGGAAGGGTTCTTGAGGAGGGAAAGGCCCTCATCCCAAATGTCGTCCAACAGAGGCACTGCGAGGACCGTCTTCCTCTTGGCCTCGCGCCGCTGATAAAGGAAGCCTTCCTTTTTCTTCTCCTCAGGGCAGAGTTGGAAAAGCTCGGAAGCCCTGGAGATCATGGAGTGGAAAGATCCGATCTCGTCGGGCGGAGAAGCCCTGGTGGGGGGCGACGACGGAAAATCCTCGTCGTATGCCTCGTCGTCCGTACCCGTCGCTGCCGTGTCAGTCCCTGTATCATCCCCTCGGGTGGACGGGGAGGAGGGCTGGACGGGGCGCGACGGTTGAAAAGGAGGTGGAGGATGGATCCTTCTTTTCTTGGTAGGGGGAACACCAGAAGGTCCCGGTTCTGGATCCCCCGACGGGAGAGGTTCCTCCGTCGGTAACGGTAGCCTCGTCCTTATCTCGGTGCATAAGGACTGTATGGCCAACAAAATGGCCGCCGAGTTGTCTCGCGGCGTTGGCAGAGGGGAATCCGACGGGCGAGCAGGGGCCCCGTCGGTATCCTCGACGATGTCGTCGTCGTCACCCGCGTCGGGGTCCATTCCGACGGGCTGGCCTTGTTCCACGCCTAGGCCGTGGCTTAAGACCTCGATCAGCTCCTCTTCTGAGGTAGAGGCCGACTCTACGACGACGCCCTGCCCCCCCTTCTTCCCCACGGAGGGTTTCACGGGGGTCCTATCGATGGGCACAAAAGAAGACTCCCTCCGAGGAGGCAGGGAGATTCTGGGCCCTGAGGTCGCCACCACTGGCGCAGCCTCCACAGGCTGAGCCAGGGCCGCCGCAACCGTTTCGATAGAGGGCTTGGTCGGATGGATCAAGGCCTTCACCACCTTAGGTGCGCTCACCGCCTTATCCTTGAGGGAGGGGGCACTGCCACGCTCCTCCTCTGCCTTAGAGCTCGACCGGGGCCTCTCCAGGAGCTTCGCCGGGTGCTCGGCCTTCCTCTTACCCGACCCAGAGCGTTGGCTCGTGGTTGATGGTGCCGGGGAGGGTGCGCCCTGCCTGGCGCCCGTAGAGCCCGACCGTTCGGCGCTCCCGGTGCCAGCGGACTCGCGGTGCTTGGCCTTAAGTTGGGCCCCCGTCGCCGGGGCGCCCTCAAAGGTCTTAGAAGACCGCTCGGATTTCTTCTTCTCGCCAGACGGGCTCTTACCCTCCAGCCAGTTGGCGAGACGTTGATGACGGTCCTTCATGGTCCGTTCCGACATGTTGCCGCAAAACGCACAGTCCTTCTCCACGTGCGTTTTGTCCTCATGAAGGCAGTAAAGGCAGAAAGAGTGTTCGTCTTCCTTAAAGACGTTCTGCAGCTGGCATCCAGGGCAGACCCTGAACAGCTTTCCGGGCGTCGAGCTTCCCTTCTCCTGGGCCATCTCCGAGACCGGGCCTGAGAAGCTTCCGGAGTCCTCCGAAGTGTAGCTCGACGAAATCTTCACCCTTGAGGGGCACAGACGAATCCGACACGGGTCCCCGTTGATCGGATGTAGGATCGGTGGAGCTTGAGGCTCTTTTTGACCGAAAGAATTGAAGTTTTTTGTGAAAAAGCACGAAAAATAGCACTAACGCTCGAGAGCAATAGCACGAGGATCCCAACACATGAACGTGCGGTAAAAATCTGAAGATGGCTGCCAGAGGCGGTGCTTAGGTAGAGGGCAGTCATTGGCTGTGGTCAGTATGACGCAGAGACCAGTGATTGGTTATTACTACGAAAGACAGATCAGAAACGAAACTGATACTGGTTTTTTCTTTACCGAGGATTCCCAGCCTGACGACGGGGAATATTCATGAGCATGTGAATCCATGCCAGACCCCATGCTGGAGAAGGTATAATCTCTACAGAATGAAAAAAAAAAAAAAAAAAAATAATCGGGTTGCTGCTTTGCAAAGGTCAATCTTAACATTTTGATAATCATGCGAGGTGACCTGTGCCCCAAACATATGAGCACATATGCCCTTTGGAAGCAGTCTTGTTCTGGGAATTATAGGCCTACAGAAAGTCTGGCATTAGTTATCTGCCAATTGAACCCTTGGATACCATTTTCCTGCATTAGGACAGGTCACCATATGGGACAGTCTTTCAGTTGTACTGATATTACTTAGTCTCTACAATTAAAAGGAGAGTTCCCTATGGACATTACAAGTCCCCCTTTGCCTCAGATTGAAGTTCCATGAAAGTGGGAAGACCTTTCCTGATTAACATGAAAGACAATGCATTACTTACCGTAAAACAATTTCTGATGGTTGTATCTGCTTAGAACTCTATCCCAGTTTCTTGAGGTACCCTGGAGCGGTCAGGGGGGAGAAAAGGGAGGGCCTTCTGTTAGAAAACGCTTCAACCTATCCCATAACATCGAAGAGAGGTTTCCCCTTGCCTTCTGAAAAGCCTTCTGGTAGGCTAGGAGTCGCTCGACGGAGCGGGCGGTTCCTGCCTTCCTTCTGACCTTTTCAGCGTTTCCCCAGGCCTTAATGAGCAGTAACCGACGTCTTTCGATGTCAGTCTCTCGGTGGAAATAATCCTCGCCAGGCTCTCGACAACTAAACTCGGTCGAGGGTACCTCCGGCGTCGACGTTCCAGGCGTTGCTTGCTCTACGCTGACGGGCGCTCTGCCGGTGCAAGTCTGGCAGTTTAGTGATAGCGCCCCTATCTGGGGGTAGCCCAGTCGCTAGTCGCATTTGCGAGGGGGGCTTCAGACTCTTACGGTCTGAGGCCGCCGACAGTAGGACCTGCATCTCCGTTGGCGCTAATGCGCTTAGTCTTCGACAAGGAAGAGCCGTGGATTGTATGTTTATGGGAGTGTTTTCTGTGTGCGTCCTTGTCGCCGGGGTGTTCATCCCCATAAGCAGGGCATGAACCAAGCTTGTCGGGCCGAGGACGGAAGATGAGCGTGAACGCTCCTTGGAGAGGTCTATGACTTCCGAAACAGACGTCGGGTTGTCACATTCGTCACTTTCGGCGGCGGGTGATGAATCAGACCTAGACATGGCATAGGCTGCCCACCTCTACCCTACGGTCTTTCAAAGTCTTCGGCTTAAGGAGCCGACAGGCCGCACAGCCGTCTTTGTGGTCGAGGGGCAAGCAACGGTTACGCAGTTTATGCTAGTCTTTCCAGGTAAATTTGCCTTTGCAACGCGGGCAAAACCTAAAGGATGTCCTCTCCATAGCTGAGGAACAGATTGCATGCGACAACAACCCCGAAGGAAAGGGAAGGGAAAGGGAAAGTCATTCTCAAAGAGAAACAAAATGTCCCACGACCCCACTCTCCCTACTGTATTTGGCCGTCGAGGCCAGGCCACGTGTTCGGTAAACGCCGAACAACCTCCTCCGTCGAAGGCACCGCCGTCGGAGATCTTGATCGGCGGTGAACAGCTTTGCAGCCACGACGCCAAAAGAGGGATGTAAGTAATAATAAGTTAAGGGCGACCAAAGGTCGAATTAAGTTTTTTGCAATGTCTCGAGGAGCTCCGCGCGTATAGGCGACCAATATGTGGGCAGGAAAAAAAACAATCTGAAGGACCTCGACGCGTGAGGGATTGTGGGTACACTGCACGTCACTATAGGGATAGTGTTACAGACACGCCTTGTCGACGTCCCCTTTTCGACTACGAAAAACAAAATGCAATACTCCGCAGTGACCACTGGATGTCGGACTATGCACAGCATGTGATTCTAAGCAGATTAGCAAACATCAGAAATGAGACTACCATCTCCATGGAAGACTGTACTATGGGGTGGTCCCCTGTTTATAAAGGTCCTGCAACTAGCTTAATGCTGGAATACTCAGTTGACAGACAGGGAATCCTCCAATTTAAAAATATGGAACAAGTTACTTACCTGTAACTGTTATTCTCCAGCATGGGTCTGGCATGGATTCACTTGCTCATGAATATTCTCTGTTGTCAGGTTGGGGAAACTCAGTAAAGAAAAAAAATCAGTTTCACTTCTAAACTGTCTTTCTCCTAACAACCAATCAGTGGTCTATGGTTCATACTGCCCCCCCAGCCAATGACTGCCCTCTAACAAAGCCCCTCTGGCAGCCATCTTCAGATGGTACGACGTCCTTTCATCGCGGGATGTTTTCTCGCTGGGTTTTTTGCTGAAAAAACGTATTGCATTTTTTTGGGGGGGTTAGAAAAATATAGAAATTGGGTGTTTGGGAATATTTAACAAATTAAAGGGGGGTGGGGAAGCCCCCACAAAAATAAAAATTAGATTGTTTCTTCGTAAAAAAATCTGCAGTAAAAAACCAGGAAAAAAACATCCCGCGATGAAAGGACATGGAACCCTTCAGATTTGGTAGCATGTAAAGTGGCAGTAGGACCAAGAGAAAAGCCGCAGAGGGGTAGGCGGTAGGGTTCGCATGTGAATTCATACCAGACCCACGCTGGAGAATAGTTACAGGTAAGTAACTTGTTCCTTCTCCAGCATGGAGTCTGACCTGGATTCACATACTCAAAGAATACATAGCAGTACACATGCAACCACGGGAGGTGGCAAGGCTCAACATTAAGCATCCAACCTCCTCACCAAGCTCACCTTCAAGCAAACAGGTTGTGCAGCACTGCTTGGCGGACTCTGGACTCGTCCCTGGAATCCATCAACGCAGTAGAACTTCATTAAGGTGTGCATCGACCTCCACGTAGCAGCCCTGCAGATGTCAAGCAGGGGCACACCAGACAAGAATGCCATATTTGCAGCCATCGCTCTGGTCAAATGAGCTCTCAAACGGCCAGGCAATGGCCTGTTTACCAACCTGTAACAATGGGCAATGCAGCCGGAGAGCCACCTGAAAATGGAAGCCTTGGAGAGGCCTTTTCAAGATTCACAGGGCCAAAGTTCACAAAAAGTTGCGATGTCTTCCGGAATCTTTGTGCGGTCCACATAGAACTTCAGCACTCTAGCCACATCCAGCGAGTGCAAAGTCCCGAGGTAACACCAAGGCCTTCTTTAGATGAGTCTGACGGCACCTTGGGCAAGAAGGGAATAGTTTACCTGTAACTCCATTTCTCCAGCATTGGTATCTTTCATGGATTCACATGCTTAGAATATTCCCAGTCGACAGACTGGGAACCCTCGGTAAGCTTATAAAGCAGTTTCCCATAGGAAAACGTTCGACACTTTCGTGTCCTATCTATGTCGTTTTGGGCCGCGCACGCATGCCCCACTAGGACGTAGCGGTATAATTGCTCCGCCCCTGCGGTTCCCTTCAGATTGACCCCTCCAAAGCAGAATGGGGTGAAACCAAGAACTACAAGACTATTGCATTTAGGGGAGGCCGGCGGGTGCATGTGAATCCATGAAAAATACCAATGCTGGAGAAATGGAGTTACAGGTAAGAAGCTATTCCCTTCTCCAGCATTGGATCTTTCATGGATTCACATGCTTAGAATAGAATGCACAGCAGTGATCCTGAAAAAAGGAGGTGTGAATGCAATCCAGCACCCACCCAATCCTGCGTATAGCGAACCACGCTTACATAAGATTCGAATTTAAAGTGTGTCATAGTAACTGCACAGAACAATATCCATATAACAGTATTGTATATATCCATACACATGCCCAAATCAGCATAGACCCTTCTTGAAAAAGGGCTTACCTTATTTAAATAGATGTCGCAAGACTGCTCTTCCCATTTGTATTTCGTCCGCATGCTGTCATTCGATGCAGTAGTGGCGGGTAAATGTGTGAGGCACTGACCATGCTGCCGCCTGGCAAATGTCTGTCACTGGTACCCCTGCCCACAACGCTGTCGCCGCCCTGGTTGAATGAGCTCTCGGACGTCCTTGTAGCGGTTTCCCCGCTTTTGAATGCCAGAAGGCAATCGTCGACGAGACCCATCAGGCCAGTCCCTGTTTTGAAATTGCCTTCCCTTTTGCCGAAGGGCCATATGCAACGAAGAGTTGCTGCGTAGATCGAAGTTGAGTTTGATGAAGGTAAAATTTTAGAGCTCTTGACATCCAAGGTATGTAGGACCTTTTCAACAGCCGATGAGGGGGTTGCGAAGAAGGTGGGCAGGACAATGGATGAGTGCTTATGATAAGTTGTAGGAACTTTTGGGATGAAATGAGGAGTTGACAGAATCACTTTGTCCTTGAAAAATCTTAGGTACGGAGGGTCTATGACCAACGCTTGCAACTCCGAGATGCGGCGAGCTGATGTTATAGCTATTAGAAAAGCCACTTTCCATGACAAGAACTTCATAGACTGTGGCCATTGGCTCAAAGGGTGGTTTCATTAACCCTGCTAGCACTATATTCAGGCTCCAAGTTGGTGGAAAACATTTAACCTGAGGGAATGTCCGGAACAAACCTCTCATGAAGTGTTTCACTAACCTGTCGCTAAACAAGGGAGAGGACTTACATTTTCTTGTGAACCTAGAGATGGCCGCCAGGTGAACCTTTAGTGATGAAAAGGACACTCCGCTTTTTGCTAGGTGTAGCAGATATGGAAGAAGCTGTTCCAGAGTAACCCTCTGAGGTTGCACTCCAGTCTGTCCTTGACACCACGCACAGAATCTTCTCCACTTACAACTCTAGGACTTGTTGGTGGAAGTGGCTTGCGCAGCTTGTAAGATCCTCCGACAGTCCGAGGAAATGTTCAAAGCACCAAATTCTGAAAAGTCAGGAGCCAAGCTGTGAGATTGAGACTGTCTGGATTGTGATGCCACACTGTTCCCTCGTCCCGGGACAGGAGGTTGGGAACGTTATCGGATGATCCGCTGACCGGTGAAGCAGGTCGGAAAACCACAGCTGCCTCGGCCAACACAGTGCCACCAGGATGACTCGGCACCTGTACCTGCGTATCCACTGCAGAGTCCTCCGTACCAGAGGAAACGCATAGAGGAATTCGTCAGTCCACGGGAAGGAGAACGCTTCCCCCAGCGAACCTTCCTGTGGCCACCTGCTGGCATACATCTCGCACTTCTTGTTCCTCTTCATGGCGAAGAGATCCAGCAGAGGCCGCCCCCATTTCTTGAAGACCTTCGACAATTGACCTGTGTCCATTTCCCACTCGTGAATCTGGTCCATATTTCTGCTGAGCGAGTCCGCCTGTTCGTTCCTTACTCCTGGAAAGTGATGAGCTACGATGGATATATCGTGTTTCAGAGCCCAGTGCCACACCTTCTGAGCCTCGATGGAAAGGGTTCTGGATCGTGTGCCGCCTTGCTTCCTCAAGTAAAACATTGCTGTGGTGTTGTCCGTCAAAACTCTCACTGTGGACCCTCTGATGCTAGGCAGGAACACCCTCAGGGCCCAGCGCACTGCTCTCAGTTCCAGAACGTTGATGTGCAGGAGAGATTCCCTCTGAGACCAACGGCCTTGTGTTGGCAGAGTGCCCATGTGTGCCCCCCAGCCAGTTAGGGATGCGTCTGTCACTATGGTTAACCGAAACTCTGGCTCCTGTAGGGGTACTCCTTTGGATAGATTCTGGACACTTTTCCACCACTGAACAGCTAGTAGGAGCTCGTCGACGGTCAGTTTGTCTGACCAGAGGCCTTGAGCCTGCGTCCATCGGTCCGCCAGAAACTGTTGCACTGGCCTCATGAACAGGCGGCAGTTGGCCACCAGAGGAATGTAGGACAATATAGCGCCCAGGATCGACGTATATTTTCTCACTGACAGTCTGGTATTGATTTTCAACTGAGTTTGGTGATCCTGTCGAGGGATGGCTTCACTAACCCTGACTGGGTCTCGAACTGTGTGCCCAGGAACACCAAGCTTGACTGTGTTAACGAGGATTCCTCGCGGTTTATCGCAAACCCCAGCCGTTGTAAGAGGTTCATGGTGGCCTGCAGACTTCTGTGCGTCGACATAGGGGAGGACCCCCTCACCAACCAGTCGTAGATACGGGTATACATGATGGCCTTGCCTTCGCAGCCAGGCTGCCACCGGGGCCAAACATTTTGTGAACGTTCTGGGAGGAGATTTCAGTCCAAAGGGAAGTACTGTGAACTGGTAGTGAGTCCGCCCTACCGCACGTCCTGCAGGTCCAGAGATGCCAGAAGATCTCCTTGAACTGACCGGATCACTTCTTGGAGTGTGAACATCTTGAACTTTATGCTTTCCAACGATTTGTTTAGCTCGCGCAGGTCTAGGATGGGACGCCACTTTCCGTTTGGCTTTTTCACCACAAAGTATCAGGAATAAAGCCCTTGACCCCTTTGTGACGACGGAACAAATTCTATAGCACCTTTTTGTAGCATAAGTGCTACTTCCTGCTGCAACACGCTCAGATGGGATTGAGCTACAAACGCTGGTGGAATGTGCGGAGGGTTGCTTTTGAATTGCAGAGAATGTCCGTATCTTACAGTGTCCAACACCCATTGATCCGTTATTTGCTCCCATTCGTTGATGTAACATGATACTCTGCCCCCCAGAACGTTCCGATGCCCATCATTGCTGGTCCTTGGTCTGCTCATCCCTCGTCGACGACGACTAACCTGCTCTCTTCTTGGGGGCCTGGTAGTCCCGGCAACGTTTAGCCGCTTGCTAAGCCCGTCTGTATCCCTGGGAGGGGTATACTGGCCTACTGAAGGATCTGTCCCTCGATGCCGAGAATCTGGAATTTCCCGATGCTCCCCTAAAGGGACGAAAAGACCGGAAACTCCGACCACTCTGGCGGGCCCCCAAGAGTCCTCTTTCATGCCCTTCAGGGCTTCGTCCACTTTCTCGCCGAAAAGGAGGTCTCCTTCAAAAGGCATATCCAGTACCTTGTACTGCATCTCTGGTTGGAAGTTGGTGCATTTTAGCCATGCCTGCCGTCGGAGAACCACACCGTTATTCACCTGCTTAAACACCGACTCCACGCGGTCCACTGCAATATTTATGGCATGATTGGAAGCCTCTTCACCTTCCCCGACCAGCAACATAGCCGCTTTGCGATGTTCATCCAGAAGGTGTTCCAGTATAGGAGCCAGCCGGTGCCAAATCTCCCTGTTGTATCTGGCAACTATGGCTAGAGAATTGGCCGCTTTCACTGTGGTAGCACCTACCGACAGCAATTTTTTGCCGAAAGCATCCTGTCCGGCATCACTTTCCGGGGGGGGGGGGGGGGGGGGGGGGGGGGGGTCGTGCACGTGTGCTGGGTCCTCTCCTTCCTCGCCGATACCACCGAGTCAGGAGTTGGTTGGGAGGAAAGGCACTTGGGAGTAGAGTCCGGGGCTTTACATTTTTTCTCTAGACGACCCTTTAATCGCTGGTTCCGAGAAAGGGTGGCGCATGGTCTGCAATCCTTCCTTCCACACATGAACCAGGATGGGTACTGAAAACACTGACCTTCCTCCCCTCCCCCCTCACCCCCCATGTGGGCGAAAAGAAAAGTCCTTTTTCTCTTCTTCCTGGGCCAGCCCGAATTCTATACAAGCCCTGGCCATCATGGTGTGAAATGACCCAATATCGTCTGGGGGAGACGGCTGAGCCGGGCTTCTCGGGGTTTCCAATTCTGCTTCGGACTCCCAGGTTGGACCCCTGGAGGGGGAAGGGAGACAACTGACGAGGCTCTGCTGTCTGAATCCATCAGCTCCCCTTCCTTGTGGCGTGGGGCCGAGAGGTTTGCATCCGGCGGCACTGCCGCGGGGGTTGACGGCGGTGGTTGACAAGACGGGCCCGGGTCGTCTATGACCGACCTAGCCGGAGTTGTTAGAGGTAGTCTGTCATCCAGTGTCTTCAGCAACGTTTGCAATGTGGACAAGACTTCCAATGACAAAAGTGACTAGATTGAACAGAGGGGTAGAACCCGGAATGCTCCCGGAGAGAGGCCTGGTAACCCCTAGGTCTGCAGGGCCAGCTATTCTCACATCCTCGTCTCCCGAGGACACCGACAAGGCCTTTTGCTGCAGGAGTGTCTCCGGCAAAATTGTGTCGTATACCTCTGGATGCCAGGCCTCTTGCGGGATCTCTGCCGATGAAGCGATAGTCGGCTCCGTCATCGACGTCGCCTGCGGTCCAGGAACGGTTGAGGCCAACAGCGTCAGCGGCAGAGTAGTCGACGACTGCCCTACCATAGACTATGGTGGTGGTGGTCGTGCAGGCCTAGGAGGCGTTCCTGCCTTTTCCGAACTCGACCTGCATTTTTCTGCATCTCGACCTGAGGCCGATCTAGGACGATCGCCCGAGGAGGATTTAGATTTTTCTTTTCTGTCTTTGCTCGTTGAAGAGGATGACGAGGCCTTCTACGATGAAGAGTCCTTGGAATGGCCTTCCGATGATTCTCTCCGCCGGTCGCGATTTCTTCACTGGGGGTTCTGACAACGTTGAGCGGCGCCCCTGAAGATTTTGACACCGAGGCCACGCTGCGCGTGGAGCCCACGTCCGAAGGCGGGTATGCCCCCGCTCCGTCGTTCAACCAAGCCACAAGTCTTCGACTCCGATCTTTAAGAGTCTTCAGGGAGAAGCCCTTAAATATGTCGCACTTGTCTGCCGAATGGTGGTGTAGACAGTACATGCAATCCATATGTCCGTCCCCGTCATACACCTTCAACCCGCACGTTGCGCACGGGCGGAACAGCGCTTTTCCCGACATCAGGAGAAAACTGCAACAGCACAACCTAAACAAAATAGACTACACAAGGTGGTCCCACTACTTTGGAGACGGTTGAAATCTGAAGGGAGCCACGGGGCGTGGCATTTTAACCGCTACGTCCTAGTGGGGCATGCGTGCGCAGCCCAAAACGGCATAGATGGGACACGAAAGTGTCAAACGTTTTTGTATGGGAAACGGCTTTATAAGCTTACCGAGGGTTCCCAGTCTATCGACGGGGAATATTCTAAGCATGTGAATCCATGAAAGATCCAATGCTGGAGAAGGAGGGGTGCGTTCGTAGCACTACCCTGGTCTTGTGGAATGTCAAATAAGGTGGTTTACAAGAGAGGGCCTGGACATCTCCCACTCCTCGTGCGGAGGTGATGGCCACAAGAAAAGCCGTTTTCCACAACAAAAATTTCAGTGGCGCTGAATGCATAGGAGGACCCATGAGCCTAGTAAGCACCACATTGAGCTCCCACGCTGGGGCCTTCACTGGAGTGAACGAGCAAAATAGTCCTTTGACGAATTCCTTGACCAATTGATGCGACCACAAGGATGATCGTCCAGGAGATCTGGTGTAGCGGGAAATCGACGCCAGGTGAACTTTGATGGAATCATGGGCCAGTCATGCCTTGGCCAACGACAGCAAATACGGACGAACCTGCGGAGCAGTGACAGTGTGTCGATCTGAGTACGGCACCAAACGGCGAACCTCTTCCACTTGAGCCCGTAGCATTTGCGAGTAGATTAAGCTCTGGCCTTGGCAAACACCTCCTTGCAATCCGTTGGGAGATCGTAGCCTCCAAACTCTAGTGCTGCAGGAGCCAGGCCTTCAGGTTCAGCGATCCTTGTTCGTGGTGCAGAATCACACCTTCTTCCCTTGCGAGAAGATCTGCGACCGCTGGAAGCTTGACTGGAGGAGATGCTGACATGTACAGAAGGTCCAGGTACCATATCGGTCTCGGCCACGCAGGTGCGACGAGGATAATCCTGCACTGGACCAGTGAGTTGATTGGCTAGTCGAAGCAGCAACGTCAACGGAGGGAACGCATACCGACACAGGACGTCGCAGCAGGAAGAATGCGTCCCCCCCCCCATGCTTTCCGACTGGGGAAACCTGCTGATGAACCTCCGGCACTTGGAGTTTGTCGTCGCAAACAGATCTGTGGGATTGCCCCATCTGCGGAACAGGTATCCACTTGGTACTGTCTAAGCTCCCACTCGTGACAAGCGCACAGCTCCCTGCTGAGGGAGTCAGCGACTTATTCACTCCTACCAGATGAAATACCCCCCTGGTCTACTGCCCAGTGCCATAGGTCCTGCACCTCTGGAGAGCGCCTGGGCTCTGGTGCCACCCCCCCTCCCTGATGTAAAACATTGTGGTAGTATTGTCCGTGAAGACTTGAATCACCTTGCCCTTGAGGGATGGCAGGAATGACTTGAGGGCCCAAAACACTGCCTGCAACTCCAGCACATTGATGTGCAGGATAAGGTAGATGCATGACATCATGCCTGCCAAGTAGAGACTTTATGGATCTCACCGTGGTGACCTTCAGTGCCAGTCGTTGCACCTTGCCCAAAATGGCCGCTATGCTTGCCTCAGAAAGACGGCAGGCACAAAACTTGAGTCGGAATCCCAGAAACTGCACGTCCTTCAATGGAGTCAAGCAGTTCTTTGCATAGTTCACCAAGAACTATGCAGATCCGTCAGGAGTTGGACGGTCCTTGCTGTGTGTGTTCGACGGTGATGTCCTTAGAGTTTGCCTGGGTAAGCCAGCCTTCCAAGTAAGGGAATAAGTGGATCCCTCGTAGATGCAGCTTCCCCGCCACCGGTGCCAGTCCCTTGGTGAAAACCCTTGGCACCAACTTAAATTCGAAGGGAAGAGCCTTGAACTGGTAATTGTGCCCCTGAACCACGAAGCGCAGAAACCTGCAGTGACCCTTGTGGATGTGAAAGTAAGCATCTTCCAAGTCCAGCGATGACAGTCCCTCTTCTAGCTGTCCTAGTACACACTGAAGTCACCATCCAGACCTTTTGGGACTTGGACTTGTTCAGACGACAGAGGTCAAGGATGGGACTCCATCCGCTGGTCTTTTTGACGAGTAACTAGAGTACACTCCAGCGCCCCGGACCCTCTTTGGGGCGAGCTCTATCACGCCCTTTTTTAGCATGGCCCGCACCTCCAGCGGCAGCCGATGGATGTGGTTTTCCTGCCAGGCCACTGGTGGTATACAGGGACACTTCAGTTGAAATTCTAGGGTGTGTCCGTCAGCGTCCAGCACTCAACGGTCGATGTAGATGCTTTTCCACACGCTGACTTAGTTTGCCTGCCGGCCTCCCACTTGGGTGCATGGGTGGGGGCCCGACGCCATGGCTGGTTCAATCCTGTATTGACGACCAAGCACCTCCTTGGGGACCTTGGCAATGAGCTCTAGATTTGGCACAGCCCCTGAAGGTCTCCTGGGCCGGTGAGCAGGAGGGCTGACGGTAGAACAACGCTCCTCCACCAAATCCTTTGGAATAACCTTGGGATTCTCTGCCGGAAGTCCGAAAGGACAGCAGTCGCTGTTGAAGCACGCCCAAGGCACGAGCCTTCTCGGCCTTGATGGCTTGAAGAGGCTCATCCACGATCTTAACGAAAAAATTGTCCCCGAAGGGCATGTCCAACACCTTCGACTGAACATAGTCGAAAATGAGTGGCCCTCAGCCAGCCCCGACAAAGGCAAACGTTTCCCATTTGGCAGAACCCCGTGTCTGCGATGTCTGTGGCCACCGACATGGCATGTTCCGATGCCACCTCGCCTTCCTGTATAATCGCCAAAGTTTCCATGCTCTTTGTTGTCGGTAAGAAAGTCCAGGATGGGAGCGATCTTGAACCAAAGCTCCGGGTCGTAACGCACTGCAATGGCGAGAACGTTGGCGGCCTGGATGGTCGTCGCTGCCAATGTGATAATTCTTCGCCCCATGGCATTCAACTTCTTCCCCTCACTGTCCTGGGGAAAGGAGGCTGCCGAAGGAGGAGCCCGAAGACTTCTTGGCTTCTGCCGAAACCAGAGTCCCGAGACAGTTGGGATCACAAGCACTTAAGCACAGAGTCCAGCACCCTGTACTTCGCATAACTGTCCCTCTTCGCCGAGGAAGGGTTTTTCATGAGGGACAACCCCTCGTCCAAAACTTCATCCAATGGCAGGATCGAAAGTACAGTCTTCCTCTTCGCCTTGCGGCACTGTTATAGGAAACCCTCCTTAGGGACGAGCTGTAATCGCTCCGAAGCACTGGAGATTATGGCATGAAACGAGCCCATTTCATCAGGTATTGAAAATCTGGGAGGTGGAAATGGGAGACCCACCCTCCCCAATCTGCAGTCTGTGCCAGTGCGTGTCGTAGCGGTGTTCCGGATCAGTCAGACGCTGCACTCTCCCTGGCCAGCGAGGACCCAGTCAAAAACAGCCCTCCCGTTGACAGTGGACTTGTGCTGCTTACCCTTTTGTTGGTTGTTAGGAGAATGACAGTTCAGAAATTAAGCAGATTTTCTCTTTGCAGAGGATTCCCAGCCTGGCAATGGGGAATATTCATGAGCATGTGAATCCATGCCAGACCCCATTCTGGAGAAGAGGAATACGTGCAAGTACACAATCCATTTGAATTAGAGTTACAGGTAAGTAACTTAGACTTCTCCAGCATTGGATCTCTCATCAATTAATAGAATACGAAGCAGTTAATTACAATAGAGCATGTCTCGATAGCCGGAAGGTTGCATCTGTATGTGCATGCGATATATATCTAACATACTTATAGCATACAAAGGCTACCAGAAAATACATGCAATGGGACCGTGGAAACAAGATTAAATGTTACGGAACTAAACGCTGCTCCTACCTTAAGCATATAAGTGTTGACACACTGCTTGTCCTACCACTGATTCCTTTCTGCTGTCTTCTTCCAAACAGTCATTTTGGGCAAACATGTGGGGTGCGCTCCAGGTGGCTGCCCGGCAAATTTCCTTCAAAAATACTGCCGGGAACACAGTAGAGACAGCTCTTGCTTTGGGAGTGTGCCATGGGCGCGGCTGTGGGTCCATTCAGATTTCATGATTCAACTGGAGACCCAACATGCTAGACTTTGTTTTGATATGCATGGACCCTTGGTTCGTCCTGAAATCTTTTGTTCTTTCAATGTAGAACTGAAGTGTCCTCAACACACCAAGTGAATGTAGTGTGTTCCTCTGCGGTTGTGTGGCTGCCAACAGAAAGTGGGCAAAACAATTCTTTCTGCTAAAATGGATTCAGATATGACCTTTGGAATTATTTTAGGGTGAGGCTGAAGAATGACTGTCCCTGTGAAAATGGACAGTGCTTGTAGTTGCCCAATGCGCCTGGCTGAGTTTAGCCACCAAGAAGGCTGTTTTCAACAATAAGACCTTTGTGTCACACCTGTGTGGCGCTCTCATTAGCGCGGCTAAGACTTAAGACTCCAGGCAGGAGTAATTTTCCTTTGTCTGGGAAAAGACTGCATAAGCCCTTTAATGAAAGCTTTGACCGCCAGTTATATCATCAGGCCTCGGAGATGGCCGAGATATGGACCTTGATGGAAGTAACTGTCAAACCGCTCCTTGCTTGAAGTAGAAGGTAAGGTCAAGTTTGTTCTGCAGATGCCCAGAGGGGATCTTTGCCAGCTTCCAAACACCAGGATCTGAACAGTTTCCCTTTTTTACTGTATGTCCGTCTGGTGGACGGAGGCCTGGAGGCTCGCAGTATGCCCCAGCACTTTGGCATCTAGAACAAGGTTGTGGAGTTTTCACTGCTGAGGAGCCAGCCCCGGAGGGATAAGCTGGCCAGGTTGTGGTGAAGCAGCTTGCCCTTGTGCTGTGACAACAGGTGCAAGTGAGGCTGGAGGCGAGATGGCTTCTCCAGAGCTAGTTGGAGTGCAGGGTACCAAATCTGGCGTGTCCACATTGGTGCAATCAGTATCATTGTGCAGGGTTTGTTCATCCTGCGCACCACCCACAGGATCAAAGGTGACAGGAACCCGTAAAGGAACTTCCCCCTCCTTTGTATGGAAAACTTATCCTCCAGGGAGTATCTCTCCGGGAACCTGGAAGCAAACTGATCACACTTGGTTCACTTGGGTTGCAAACAGGTCTACGGTGGGTTTTCCCCACCTGAGGAATAATTTGTTCAGGTAGCAGTCTCATCTCCCATTCGTGGGATTGAAGAATTGACGGCTGAGTTGGTCTGCAAACATTGTCCTTGCCGGGGAGATGTTCTGCCCTTATCTATGTATCTTGTGGTGTATTGCCCAGTTCGAGTTGTTGAGCCTCATCTAGAGGATGTTGGACGTGGTGAAGCCCTGTGTGTAGTGCATGACGTGGTGTTCGTCTGCAGTGTCACCATTTGTCCGGAAAGGAACGGTAGGAAGGACTTTAGTGCCCACAGAATGGCTCTGAGTTCCAGCATATTTATGTGTAAATGGGATTCTGCTGAACCATATGCCGCTGGCTTGTAGATTGCCCAGATGGGCCTGCCAGCCCGAGAGCAAAGCATCCATTCTCAAGAGTAGAGTGGATGTGGGTAGTTGGAAGGGTAGCCCCAGTAGAAGACTGCTTGATTGTTTGGCCCACCATTTGAGGGCCTTGTGGAAATTTGGACTAGATGCAATGTGCTCCCATGATCTGCTGTGCAGAACCCATTTGCTGTCCAGCTGTCCAGCTCCTCCTGAAGCAGTCTCATCTTCAGTCTGCAATCATGCCCAGGAGCGACTCATGTTGGGCGAACAGTGGAACTTGTTCTCTTTGAACCAGGCAATAAGGTTTTGCATTGTGGCCACTCTGTCCGGAGAGGGACGAACCCTGGGAACTCTGTTGTCCAGATCTGCTCCTAGAAAGATTGCCAACAGCAGTGACGATTTTTCCTCGTTGAGCGAGAAGCCACAGTATTAGAGTAAGGCTCTTTCCACTGCCTTGGACGCTGTTTGCAGGGTGCTTCCTTTTACTAGCCAGTCTAGGTATGGAAAAACCTGTACCCCAGAGCGCCTGAGGCGAGCGGCCACTGGGACCAGGCATTTCGCAAACATTCTTGGTGCAGATTTTAGCCTGAAAGGAAGTAATTTGAACTGGAAATGTTGGTCGCTGACAGTGAACCAGTTACTGTTAGGACTGTTTTTCTGAAGTCCAACTAAGGGCTTAGCAAAACCATTCAACTGAGGAAGTACAAAACTCCACTCTTAGTATAAGGCTGTACCACCCGAGTATATGGTAGCGTAGACATAGCCAGGCTTATCTTGGGAGAGCGGGCTGTAGAATCAGTACAGGTGAAATTGTAATACAAATGATCCAAAGAAACACAAACACTTTGTATTGTAAAAAATTAAGAATTTATTAAATACAGGTAGGCCCTGATAAATCTAGGGGTGAAGTAAGTACGAACACAAAATCACATTATAAAAACACATACTTGAAAGTACACAGACCCAAGTATAAACCTTATTTGAAGTACCCAACAATAGTTCTAGAAAAGTCAAAACCTTTTCATGCACATTCATTATAGGTCAAGCCTTTTCTTGGGGAGTAAAAACCAATGGTTACTTTCCGATTACATTCAGTAACGCAAGGGCAGTAGACCCTACCAGTTGTAAAAGGACTCAGTAACAAATCACATAAGCAGTCAACTGGACAATATACTTTTAATAGTGAAACTTATTCTAGGTGCAGTAGACACCTATAACTACTTTTGTCATAACAGTTATACTAGGTGAGTAAAAAATATAAGGATGTTCAATTACAGGTGCTTCTGAAATCAGGGAACCCCAGATTGAGAAGTAGTAACTTTACTGCTTTTTGGATGGCACACAGCTAACACAAGGTAAGTAAAACCCACATACTTTGTTTAATCTCACAATTTGGGGGGGAGAGGGGGAGTAAAACCCAATGTTACACTTTACTGAAGTTATTCTAGGTAGGCAACAACCTAATGCAGACTTAAGGACAGGCTAGCAGCAAGTCAGGGGAACAAAACCCGGTTGGGGGACACATACAATTATTCTCAAGAGACTAATCTGGTGATACCGTTAAGAGGCACAACCTAATCACAGGCATGTAAAATACCTTCACATCTACTTTGTATTAGACTGGCAAAACAATGGCTACGGAAGAAAAGATGTTAACCATACTTTTAAGAATAGTGCATCACACATTCAAGATCAGTAAGAACTTTTGTAACTGTTCACTTTTAGAATTACAGTTACCAACCAACTCTTTCCAAATAAAGAACTTGTAAAAAACAAAACTTAGCAGAAGTCCCAATCCCTTGACAGTCTTTCCCTTATTCTTGGAGCACGAGTGTTCTCAGTGGCAGAAGGGGGGGTTACTAGGACTAGTGACCAACAGGCAGTGTTATAATAGGTTCTTTAGTAGCAAAAGTCAGAGTTCCTTAGGAAAACTGGGCAAACTGGTTTAAGTATTTCACTGTAGAGTTAGAAGAGGGTCCAGGGGCTTTGCAGAAGACACCCTAGCAGGATTCTAGCAGTGGGACTGGGTGTACTGGACGAGGGACCGCCCAATCACAGAAACCACCACATAGCTACACAGAAATCCTAACAGGCCTAAGATAAGTACATACCCAAGCCAACACAAAACCTCTGCATTGAAGAAGCTTGGGCAGCAGGAGAACTTCAGGGTCTGTAGCCAAATACCCGGGCAGTGGATTCCTTGTCGTGGAGACTGAAAACAAGACCTCAGAAGGGACTTTGCAGCAGGGATCGATGAATGCTCTAGGCAAGGTTTCCCCTCGCAGCTGAATGCAGTTCTGCGGATTTGGTGCCTTTTCAAGGAGCACAGAAAAAAGCAGAAAATCGCGGTTGAATTCTTGTCGTTTTAAAGGTCCAGCACTCTGGTGAGGGGACTTTATGGACTATTTGTGTCTCTGGAGATCCACCAGGTTGCCCACGAAGTTTCAGCGAGATTCGTAAGACTGCACCGCACAATGGCTTGAGGTCCCAGGGTATACGGGTATTGCAACAACGCAAGATCGCAGCAACGCTTGGGATGGCTCAAATGTAGTCCCCAGGTCGATTGGAAGTAAGGGCTACAGCAGGCTTGGTGGCACAGCAGGCTCTCCGGTCGCTGAAAATAGTCTCAGCCGCTTTTCCTTCATCTTCCTCTTCGGCTTAAGTTCCAGTGGTCGACATATCTTCAGCTTTGCAATATTTATCAGGAATTACAGCACAACCTCTGCATCCTCTCCCTGCATTTTACAAGGGGCGGTCTGGTTGTCCAATCATGCCAGCCATAAAAAGAGTTAAAGATGGGGGCGTGGCTCAAAGCTGCCACAATTAGCATGATTTCCTAGGAGCTCCTGCCTGGCCCAACGCGCCTCAGACAATAGCGCCGGATCCAGACCACAACTGTTGCCGTGAGCGAAACATAGCGTGGGTGAAGTCTGCTGCAGTGATCACTCGAACAGGACCCAGGTTGGTGGCTGAATTGCTGGGTCCGACTCATCTTCCCAACCAGGACCCACCCGGTGGCAAGATGGCACTAAGACTCCAAGCTACAAGGAGCAACCATGACGGGGAGGGGTGGGGGGGGGGGGGGGGGGATGCTGGCGTGTTAGAGCAGCCGAAGCAGTCAAATGATTCCATGCTCACCCGCACTGCCCCAGGCCATCCTGCTGGCACCCCGAGGTATGACCCGGCATCTGGCCCCATAACATCCTGCAGTGCATCACCTCTGAGGAGCCGGGCGGAGAGATGTCCCGGCGCATGATGCCATACAGCAGCTGCTGCGCCGGCACTTGCCGCTCGCTGGCCCCGACTCCTCGCACCAACCCTCTGCTGACGCCGATTCAGACATTGCCAGCCGCACCGCTTACTGCGACTGGCTTCTGTGACCAGAGGCCGCCTCGCTCCTCTCGGTGCTTCCTCACCTGCTGGCGTGGTCCTCCGACAACCTGGAGGGGCAGCACTGCACCAGCGCGACACTCCCTGGACGACCCACGAAGCCCATCCAAAGCAGTGGGAGGACCCAGAATTATGGCCCGGAGTGAACATCTGCCCTCCGGACCTAAGGGTTGAGCAGCCAGGACTGCTTCCACCGACTCGCCACCAAAACTGGCGCGGCAATACCCATCCGGCCGGCCACATCTCTGGCTCCCCTGGCCTGTATGTTTGGATCTAGGAGGCAGTCGGGAGGAAAAGCTTCACAGAACACATCGCCCTGAGCTGCATGAGGTGAGGAGCCAGGAAGGGGGGGAAGGGGGCCCATCTGAGCTGTGTGGGGCTCCCAGGCCCCCCCCATAAGCACCACCCCATATTCAGGGGGCACCAATAAGGACTTCTATCAGAGTGCCCTCAACTGGGTCCCTGGGCCGCCATCCACTGCAAACAGCCTGGTCATTGCCGACCCGGACCCACCAAAGGACTCCAAGTTCCCCCTTACCCAGCAAAAGGTCCGCCAGGCGGCCTACGCACTTATAACCTCCCCCCGGTCACCCCCCCCTTAGACTGAAACATCTCGGCGGGGCTGGTATCTGGGGGGCAGGAAACTGGTGCACAGAAAGCTCAAGAGGGAACCTGGTCGAGAGCCAGCAGAAGGCGCAGGCCTCGTGCCCCCTCCCCCCCCCCCCCCAAGAAAGACCCCAACCAGGGATGATCAACCATCAACATTATCAGAGAAAACAGGTCCTCGAAATCCATGCAACGATTCTTATCGACTTGAGAAGTGCAAGCCGGATGGAATCAACCACCTCTTAAGGAGTCATTGGCCTCACAGGGCCGAGGATCCTCAGTGATAAAATGCATATGACTACCCTAGCAGTGCGGGTACATCATTCGAGCTCCATTTCACGTTTTGTTTGGCGGCACAGTTGGCCATTCCTGGCGCGTTGGCGCCACCAGTTTCCCAGTGGGATGTAGTCTTTCCTACTAGTTAAAATTCGGGGGGTTTACCGAAAGACCAACACAAAGCTCAGGGAGCGAGACATTTACGACCCGGCCCAGAGATGATCACAACATGCCCTAACATTGCCTAAGCTTCACCAACGCAACAACCTCACCTCGTTCAAGGACACCGCTCCCAGCGAGGGTCACAGTGCTAAACATAGCCAATGCAGAAGGAAGAGATGACGGCTGACACAAGCGAGATAGTAATCCTCTCGTGGAACGTCAACTCGCCAAGGAAACGAAGATCAGTTGAACATAGGTTGGGACAATTATCCAGAGACATTGTTCTCCTCCAAGAAACTCACCTGCTTCAAGAGGACGAACGCCGGGTGAAATTTAACAGGTATAAAAAAAGCTTACTTTGCAACATCTGGCAGAAGAAAAGAGGGGTGGCATTACTACTAAGCGACAGGATTCCTTTAACAAAAATCACAATAAAAGAGATCCGGAAGGCCGCTTTCTTCTACTTAAGGGACTAGTCGAGGAACTCCCCATCACTATCGCCTCAATCTATGGCCCCAACACGTCCCAAGCCAACTTTATTCCGGACCTAATCCCAACCATCCTGGACTTCCAAGAAGGGCACCTAATCATGGGTGGGGATTTCAACTCCATGCCAAATCCCCAAATGGACAAAACTTTGCCACCCACAAATACCGATTTTGCGCAAGCACTATCCCTAGCCAAACTTCTCAGGGAAACCGAGTCCGACGATGCCTGGAGACTTTTCAACGGGACCTCAAGAGACTACACCCATTACGCCTGCGTTCAAAGGTTTCTCAAGAATTGACCTTGTACTAATATCTGGGGTACTATACCCATGTTTAACTAAGACGGAAATCCACACCTGCATGATTTCTGATCACACCCCAGTGTCCGCAAACCTAGTCATATCGGGCCAAAAGCACCCCGTTCAGAGACACTGGAAACTGAATGACTCCCTCTTACTAGCTGATTATCAGAATGGAAGTGGAGGAAGCGATATCCAACTACTTCAAGGAGAAGACAACGGAGACCTCCCCCATCAATATCATCTGGGATGCAATGAAAGCAGACCGAGGATCCTTGATCAGCACGAGGGCTGAGCAGAGAAGAATTTCTAACATTGCTGCAGCCAAACTAGAAGAAAAGGTGAACCAACTAGAGGCCGAGCTGAAATTACGCAGTTCTAGGAGAACAGAGCTCTGAGGAAGGAAAAACAGCATTAGAAATGCACTGCGCCGACCGAACTGCCAAATCACAAGCCTTCACAAGGCAGTTCTACTATAGTTAAGGGAATTACCAGGTTACTCACCGTAGTGACCACCTTACTCCTAGTCCATAGTCCCCTTTCCTCCATACTTGTGGGACATCTCTCCGTCCTGTGGGACGGACTTTGTAAAAAGCATCCAAATTTTTCCAAAAATGTGTCCTTCCTCTTTCCTGCGCGAGGCCCGGCACGCGGCCGTAACCCTGCCCACCTTGGCTCTGCCCCGCGCATCGCCCCCGAGTCCTTTTCTTTGTCAGGTCAGAGACCCATTACCAATACAGATGAACCTTATTAGAGGGGACGGCGGGCGGGTGTATGGAGGAAAGGGGACTATGGACTAGGAGTAAGGTGGTCACTACGATAAGTAACCTGGTAATACTCCTACGTCCCGTCCCCTTTTCCTCCATACTTGTGGGAGATTCCCAAGCACTCCTTACAGGAACTACGGGTGGATGGAAATACCCCTTACTGAAAAAGGTTCTTCAGCACAGCCCGACCAAACTGAGCATCAGCTCTAGAACTCATATCAAGGCAGTAATGCTTACAGAAAGCAGATGGAGGCCCAAGTAGCTGCCCTAGCGATGGACTCCCAGGGAACATAATTCTGGAAAGCAACCGCAGCTGCCTTGCCCCGCACTAGGTGTGCATGAATACCTTTAGGAGGTTTCAGCTTTTGGACACTGAAAGACTCCGTGATACAGGCGGCAATCCACCTAGAAATAGTTGCCTTATGCCTTGAGGGTTGCCGAAAGTCACAAAAATTTAAGAACTTCTAAGCTCGGAAGTCCTATCCAGGTAGAACTTAAGAGCTCTTCGGACATCAAGACATTGTAGAACCCTCCCCGCCTCGCGGGGTTCGGAAAAAAGACCGGTAGGGAGATCGACTGATTCAAATGGAATTCGGTCACTATCTTCGGCAGAAAAGCCGGATTAGTTCGAAAGACTACCTTGTCCTTGTGAAAGACCAAGAAAGAATGCTCCACCGACAATGCCTGGAGCTCACTCACTCCTTGCCGATGTGACGGCGACCAAAGAGGACACTTTCCGAGACAAGTACTTGAGGTCCACAGTAGCCATCGGCTCAAAGGTTTATGGCACAGCGCCGTCAGGACAACATTCAGGTCCCATGGCGGGTGCGGATTACGAACTGGAGGGTAAAGGCGTGTTAAACCAGCAAAATGCCTCTTTACCACTGGGTTAGCCAGAGTACGAACACTGATCCGTAGAAAGATAAGCAGAGACCGCTGAAAGGTAAGTCCTGCATGACAGAACATGAACCCCTGACTCTGCTAGGGAGGACATGAAGGACAACACTGTCAACCGTGTGCACCCCCCCCCCCGGATCCAATTTATTCTCTAGACACCAATGACAGAACCTGAGCCATTTACTCTTGTACTAAGATCTGGTTGAGGGTTTTCTGGCTGCCTGGATAATACGCATGTTAACCGCAGACAAATTCAGATGCTCTAAAGACCTGAACTCAGGCACCAAGCCGAGCGATTGTGGGGCGGGGTGCCACAGCTGCTGTTCCCCCTGGTGGAGAAGATCGGGAGTTACCGGTAACCTGATCGGCGGATAAACCAACAGGTGATGGAGTTCTGAGAACCAAAACCTGGCCAGCCACCACGGGGCTATCAGTAGAAGAGAACAATTCACCGAGTTCTTCAACTTTCAAATTGCCCGGTGAACCAGAGGCAGAGGCGGGAAGGCGTAAGCTCTCATGTTGTGCCATGGAATCTCTAGAGCATCCCCCAGAGAGGAGGCTCCCAGCCCCCCTCTTGAGGCATACAGAGGAAGCTTCTTGTTCGCCGCCGTCGCGAAGAGGTCCACCTGCGGTGTGCCCCAGCGCGAGAAAATCTGAGGACCTCCGCCTTCAACTCCCACTCGTAGCTGACCACTGTCCGCCGGCTGAGGGCATCTGCTGTGACATTCAGCTGGCCCGGGATGTGCACTGCAAGCAGCCAGACACCATGAAGCACGGCCCACTCCCAAATCTGGATAGACAGGTCCACGATGGAGGGGGGTGGAGCGGGGGGGGGGGGGGGGGGGGAGGACTTCGTCCCCCCTGCTTGTTGATGTAATACATTGACACCACATTGTCCGTTCTTATGCGGACCACTTTGTTGACAATGACCGGTCTGAAAGCCTTGAGCGCCAAGAAAATCGCCAGAAGCTCCAAATGGTTTATGTGCAGGAGCTTGTCCTGAGGCGAGACCTGAAGGAGATCCAACGTCGCACCCCACCCTAGGAGGGAGGAGTCCGTCGTGATCGTCACCATAGGGACCGGGTCCTGAAACCCCGCGCCCCCAGACAGATTGCTGAGAGATGACCACCAGTCCAGGTCCACTCTCATGCAATCCAGAATCATCATCCGCATGGAGTCTGGGTCGACTGCCTGACGCCATGAATTCCGAAGGGCCATCTGGGTCCGTCTCATTTTGAGACGAGCAAGAGGAAGAGCCAGCACACAGGAAGCCAAGAAGCCTCTGGAACCACCAGGCCGACATACTCTCCGACTGCGCAAACATCTGACACGTGGCCAACAGATCCGCCATTCTGTCCCCGGTCAGGTATACTCTGCAGTCGATAGTGTTCCAACGAAAACCCAGAAAAATCAGGCCCCGAGAGACCTTCATGGAGGATTTCCGCCAGTTCACCGACAGCCCAAGATGGAACTGGAGCTGAAGGAGAGACTGGATGTTGCCCGCTGTTGCCAGCGTACAAGGGCAGCGTAGAAGCCAATCGTCCAAATAAGGATACACATGGATACCCTGAAGACGAAGATAGGCCGCAATCACCGACATCTTCGTGAAGACATGCGGTGCCGAGCTGAGGCCAAAAGGAAGCACCCGAAACTGGAAGTGCTCCTCTCCCAAAGAGAAACTGAGGTACCTCCTGTGTGGAGCCCAAATCAGGATATACATGTACGCATCCTGAAGGTCCACCACGCTGAGCCAATCGCCCACCTGCAACGAGGAGCAAATCTGGCCGGGAGTCATCTTGAATTTCTCTTGGGGTAAGGAAAGATTGAACTGGGAAAGGTCTAGGATGGTGCGCAGTCCAGCCTGGTTGGTTGGTTTGGGCACCCTAAACAGCCAGGAGTAGAAGCCCTCCCCTCGCTCCCCAAGGGGAACGGGTTCCACAGCTCTGAGGAGCAGAAGTTTCTGAACCTCGGCCTTGAGGGAGGGTGAGCCCGACAGCTGAAAAGGAGGGTTGAAGGGTGGGGTAGGGGGTAAAGGCAAGCAGAAACCCGCCCGAGCGACTGACAAAGACCCATCTGTCTTCTGTGATAGTCTTCCACGCCTCCCAATGAGACGCAATGCGTCCTCCCACTGGGGTCTCGTGCGAGCACGGAAAAACCTCATTTGGCAGGTTTATCGGTGGCGGTGCCACCTGAACCTGATGAGGCTGAGGTGCGGGAGAAATACTGCGTACGCTGTTGTCTATGGCGGTTATTCCCCGCAGGAGTAGCCACTCTGCGATTCTTACGGTCGAGGAATCCCATAAAACCAGAGGAAGGTCGCCCTTGCGACAACGGCATTTGAGCCTTGAAGGGAGGTTTAACCAGAACAGACAATGATTTAGCCGTCTGAGTGCCATCCTTGGTTTTGGTGAGCTCTACATCAGTAGACGAATGAAAAAGCTGCTTCCCATCGAATGGAAGATCCAATACTTTGTCTTGCACTTCCTTTGAAAACTTAGTGGCATGCAACCACGCTTGCCTCGAGGTATCAACCCCGAGCATCATGCCCCGAGCCAAGGTGTCTACGTGATGAGCCGCAGCCTCCAGGAGATCCTGGGACAAGACCCTGGCATTGGAAAGGCCACCTCTGAAGTCTTCCAACTTCTCGACCAGAATGTGCTCCTCAAACTCCGACAGACCTTTCCACATCTGCATGTTGGCTCCCGCCAAAATAAATTCGGCATTGGCCTGCCTGAGCTGCAAGGCCGAATTTGCAAAGATCTTCCTCCCTAGGGAGTCCAGGAGCTTGTCCTCCTTTCCCAAGACCTGAGTAGCCGTCGCGGAGGAGGATGCTGCAGGTCTGGACTGCAACGTGGCCGCAGCCACCACTGTGGAGGAGGGAGGTGGAGAAGACGACAAGGTCACTTCCTCCGAAGAGTATAGCCTGTACCTCGCGTCAATCTTTTTATTGGCAAAAAGTCCTGAGTGTGGTTTCTCCCAGACTCTTCGGACCTCGGCCAAAACATCCTTTTGCAGGAAAAGGCCGGTACGCTCCAAAGGATACAGGGTGAATGCCCCATAAAGCACGCCCTCCTGTGGAGCAGGAGGCTCGGGAACTGGAACATCTAAGAAATTCATCATGTCCAGTACCCGGTCATGAAAAGCTCCAACAGAGCGGGGAAGGTACTCTTTGTCCTGCTCGCCTTGAGGATCATCCGACAGGTCAGGATCCTGCTGAACTGTGCCAGGCACTGCCTTGTCCACTGGGGACAACAGTGGCAAAGGCGGAAGAGCAGGGGCAGGCACCACGGGCAAATGAGGCGCCGGCGGAACCACCAGTGGAACGGGTGGAGCCGAGGGCGCTGGTGGACAAATTTCCTTAAAAAGCCCTTTGAAATACTCCCTCATGGGGTCGGTGGGCATAAGCGCTTGAAATTTAACGAAAGAAGCGTCCTCAGGAGATTGCTTCGGAACCTGAAGAGGCCTCTCATGAGGTGGACAAACCCAGGGACATAACGGAGAAGGGTGCCACGCCGGGCCCTTGCCTGATGTATGCACATAAATAAAAGGGGCCGCTCCTGCAGGCAACGAAACATTGTGCGGAAGAGGCATCCGGGCGTTCCAATCATAAACGGGCCGGTAAGGATACGCACAAGTGACCTTAGGCTCACCCGAAGGACCGAATCCTACACCAGGGGCCGATGGCGTAGTTGTAGGGGTAGTACCTAACATGGCCGCCGTGGTCGTGGCGGGAACGGCTGCCATTTTGTCTTCATCTGAGGGGAACTGCGGCACGTGAGGTGGTGAGGCAGGGGTCCCCATCGATGGATCAGGGGTCTTACTTTTAGCCTTAACATAAGGAACCTCGGCAGAGCCGGTACTGTGAGGCCTGGAATGTTTCTGAAACATACCAACCGCCAACTGAGCCTTCGAAGGAAGGACCTCAGCACTGCCGGTAAAGGAACCTTGCTTCTTTGCCCCCTCAACAGATCTGGTATCACAAGAGCGGGAACGGGGAGAAACCGCTTTCACAGACAAGGCCCGGCCCGGCCCCTCAGAACTGTTGGTAGCCTTAGCCTCTGTACGAGGGACCTCGGGCCTAGGCCCGGTAATAGCCTTATCGGCACGGGCCTCGAACATCCATTCGGTAAACACAAACCCAGCCAAGGCCTCGGGGCGCACCCAAGTCTTGTTTTTTGAGGGAAAACAAAAGTCCTCAGAGCAAGCTCCGGTACCCTGTGACTCAGCAGAACTGGGTCTACACAGCCCCCACAGGAGGGGCCTCGGAAGTTACCGGTGTACACAGGCCCCTTACGGAGACCCTCAGAGAAACCTCCGGTAGAATTATTAGGCCCGACAGGCACCTCAGGGCGAACCCCGGTGACAGAGCGATCAACGCCCCTCCCGGCTCGAGAGGTACCCGGAAAGGTATTTTTCTGAAAAGTAAAGAACTTACCGGGCGTTTCCTCTTCTCGTCGATAAAAGCCTGAAAATGAGATGGGCGAGTGCGTCGGAACACCTCCTCCCACCGTTCCAACCGACGTTGAAGAGCCCGGACCGAAAGGGAGTCACAGTAAAAACAGGAGTCCCAACGGTGTTCCGGACCCAAACACTCTAAACAAAGGATGGGGATCCGCCCTCACGAAGCGACGAGGACACGAAGAACTGTCTGGAAAGTCTAACCTAAAAGACAGACAGACTAGAAGACGAACGCTAGTGAGAGCCAGAGAGGAAAACAGGGAAGAAAGTCTGAGGATGCAAGTGCGTCCGGCCACGATCGAGCGGAGAAAAGGACTGAGGGGCGATGAGTGGGGCGAGCCAAGGTGGGCGGGGTTACGGCCATGTGCCAGGCCCCGCGCAGGAAAGAGGAAGGACACATTTTTGGAAAAATGTAGATGCTTTTTACAAAGTGCTCCGGTCCCGTCCCACAGGACGGAGAGATGTCCCACAAGTATGGAGGAAAGGGGACGGGACGTAGGAGTATAAAGCAAACAAAATGCTAGCGCAAAAACTGAAAAAGATCCGCAGCAGAAACATCCTCAAACTGGTTGGGGCAGACGGGAAAACTACGCTGAGGTGGATAAAATTAGAGAACTAGTCAGGCATCATACCGACAATGACGGGGAAGAAGTATCACCCATCACGGCCGATGAAATCACATAAGCCATCAAATCTCTCAAATCCACCGCCCCAGGCCCAGACGGACTATCCGTAAATTTCTATAAGTATGCCAGAACCCTTGCACCCCAGATGGCGACTATTCAACTCTTTTCTGTCCTCAGGCTCTGTCACCGGGTCAATGGTGGAGTCGCTCACAGTCCTGCTGCAGAAGCCCGGGAAAGCCCCTGATCTGGCCACTTCTTACCGCCCGTTCACACTTATGAATAAAGATGGTAAGATTTTCGCTAAAGTTTTAGCTAGCAGGCTGGGTGCAGTTCTGCCAAACCTGATCGACCACTATCAAACAGGATTTGTCCTGGGGAGGGGGACCCATGACAACATCTGGAGGATGATGGCTATCGAGCGTCCACAGATCCGAGGCCAATATGGCGGGGGATGTCTTTAGACGCTCATAAAGCCTTCGATTTGGTGGATTGGGGTACCTCCGGGCGATCCTGAAACATTTCGGCTTCGGCCCAAATTTTATCACATGTTTAATGGCCAACTACCAAACTCCCACCACACAATTGCGGGTTAATGACACCAGGTCTAATGCAATACATATATCCAGGGGTACCAGGCAGGGGTGCCCACTCTCACCCCAGATATTCACCTTATCCATGGAGCCTTTTGCAAATAGAGTCAGACAGAGCGCGAGGATAAGGGGGGTCACCGTGGGATACCACGAACACAAAATTGCACTATATGCGGACGACGTGTTAATAACACGCACCGAGCGAGTACCTAGAGTACTGTTTGCTGTCTGGACCTGCTGCCCGGATCTCTCCTGCTTCTCGTGCTAATCTGCTTGAATCCTGCCTGGAGGACGTCTATTGCGGCAACACCTTGCCTGCCTGACTTCCAATACAGGAAGCACCAAAGGTGACTGTTGTGGCACGCTGTGTCTGGACTGGGGAGGGTGGTGAAATTGTGTTTAGTGTGGTGCCTCCTGCACATTGTATCTTGAATGGGCGTACATTAAAAAGGATGCATCAAGGGACGTTTGGTGCCTCCTGCACGTTGCGTTTGGTGGGCGTATCAGGATTGACACACCACTGTATTTGTCCCTCTTACCCCTTTTTCTGTGTTTATTACTTTTTAGGATTCCAATCAGAGATCCCTCCCCATCCTTGGCCACGCCTTCTCCCGCCTCCTTATCAACCATGGCCATTGCGCACCCGCGCTGCGCACCGAGCGAGTACCTAGAGTACTCTTTGCTGTGCGAGGTGCGGGGCGCGGGAGGCTGACACCCATCATCTGCCACTAACTTAGGGTATTTCAGCACCCAGAATCGAAATTCGTGCACTTCTCCTACTCCAAATTCAGATACCTTCGCAATCTGGTGGAGAAAGAATTTCAGTGTTTAGTATCTCAGCATCTAATCCAGCCATATATGGCGTATCGGCTTACGACAAATGCCGCCGCATATTCTGCATTTATATACTACATCAACAAGTAGTTTGATTCAACCAACGCATGACGAGGCCGGGGCTTTACCACAAGATTTTTATTCTGCTCACTCCTGCATTTTAACAGGTACCATGTTACCTACAAAACCAAAATTCACTTTTGATGACAATATAGACAAATCTATAGTCTCCATATCTTCAATGTCAACTTCCCATTTAGGGATCACTAAGAAATTGGAATACACTAACAAAGGAAATCCCTTCCTCATTAAAATCTCCCAAGTGTGAGTCAATCCGCGCCCTCTATCAGATATCACAATGTTAGCCTCTCCACGCAATTGCCAGCGTCTTTCATCATTGACATTTCTCAGATTTCCTTCCCCCCCCCCCCCCATTACTGCAGGATCAAACTGTCCTATCTATTCATGCCAGTCAAACTGAGTCTCCCATCCCATGAGTAGGACTGTTCATTAAACTGCCGAATCTCAGTGCAGCAAAATCTCCATGTCCGATTCGGCACCAAAGGCTTCTCACTCCATGTTACATTCATTTGCCCTACCTACTCCAAGAACCTTCAAGAAAATCGGATCAGACCTTTTTGTACAACACACAATCATGACTCAACCAGCATTGACAGCCATTAATACAACCATCATGAGTCTGTGCAAATTGTTTGAATCGGACTCAAGTGTCACATCAATCCAGGCAGTTTGACGACTTAATGAAGGTTGTTGACCCATTACAATTCCTCTCTACAAAAATGATTCATCGCCCAATTGGCCAAGAACGACTAACGGGCTTTTTGAGGGAGAGGTCGTACGACAGTGACGTCCAAGGTTCCTTTCTATAATGCTGCAGAGGTAGCCAGTTCGAAGGTTTGCGCATTACCTTTGATTACTGACATTATCCGACCAGTCAAGCCATCAGCTCACATTGAAACTTCGCTGAAAGAGCTTGCTCCTACAGCCCAAGTCTGTCAAACATCACTAATTCCCATGGCCATCAGTGTCTTGGCTGGCAAGACAAAAGCCAGTTCCACACTAGGCTTATTTCATCCAGTCCCTTCAAAGTTACCTATTGGGCCCTCGTTTATGCCTTCGAGGATACCCATACAGGAAAATGTTACACATGATTGTGCTCCCTTATCTCCATTGTCACAGCTGGTTTTATCCACAGATCGGAATATTGAGGCCGATAAACTAGCTGCCTTAAAATTACAAAATGCTGCACATATGAGATTTTTAATGAAAGATCACATAACTAACAGTGGGCCATGGACAGTCAAATAACAATTCTAACAGAGCTACACTGAGTATCCATTGTGACAAATTGCAATCTCCGGTCACGATTGCAAAACAACTCAGTATACAAAGGGAACAAAATTTGCCAGATCTCACGGCTGCTCTCTCAACCACGTCTCAGTTGGAGAATTTCAAACAAAAAAAATAGATGAATATTTGGCTGCCAGCTTAGCAAAAGCGCAAAAATCCCTAGCCTCAGCTGCGGAAGTTCATTTAACTCCGAAATCAACTGCCGCACAGTATGTGGAGAGGGAAGCAGATCCCCACAATTATGCCAACACAAACTATCAAGTTCCATACTTGCATTGGGCTCCACAGAAAGCTAACACTCAGGCAGTTTCACACCATTTAAATCCAGGACATGAACACTTTCACGCTTATCTTAAAATGCAGAGAGGGCAAGTTCCCTTGCTACGATCTGAATCTCCGAAGTGTTTTAAATATATTCAGAGATATTGCTGATCTAAAACATCTAGCGTCCAATGACAGATTAAATTGAATTTATTTCAGAATTATCGTGTTCAATTGTCAGATTGTGGATCCCTTCGGGTCTAGTTCGAGATTCCATCTGGCAATGTAGAATGCAATTGTTCAATATGTGTTTTCTCTTAGCAGAAGAACCCGAGAAAGCGCCTCCAAAAACTCAACATCTACTTCATAAATCAAACATTTATTGTGGAGGACAGAAGCAGACTGATGGGGCACAAAGCAAAGCTTTCAATTATCAGTAACCATCAATAGTAGGCAATACAGACTCAATTCTTTTTCTAAGTTGGAACACCAGGGGTCATTCCCATCTGCACTCTTCCATTGCCAAATTCACCACCTTTCATCATCTAATAGCCTTGCAAGAAACATGGCTCATTGCATGTCCGGTTTGGGATGGCTATGAATTCTCGCTCCTTCCAGCAATACCGAGTAGGGGTCGTCCTTCCTCGGGCCTATTAGTGTGCATCCATAGAGCCAGTGTATTTTCCATTACACCCTGGGCTTCAGTAGGTGCTCAGATTCAGCTAGTCCTCATCTTGGGACATTCCCAAGAACTGGCATTGGTAAATATCTATCGCAACATTTCAATCATGGGCGACAATGAATTTTACGATGGCTTAAATGGGATTTTAGACATCATTTTAAGACAGTCTGTCACTCGCATTGTGGCAGGAGATCTCAATTTGGATTGACGCGATATAGCCGATCCCTCTCGGTCAGCACAGAAATGGACAAACATGATGTCTGACCATAATTTATACAAGCTAAACGGTTCGGTTATGGCGACGCTCAAACTACACCTGGCATCGTGGCTCCAGCAAGAGCACTCTGGATTATATTTACATGAGCCCAAAATTGTTTCAAACCGTTCAACATCTCACCATCAGTCCCCACCCAAATAGTGATCATTGTCTTTTGGTTGCAGAGATCACATGGAGTTTTGAGTACGCCCCGCACAATCAAGTTCAACATGTTGTGGCAACAGTAAACGCCGCAAGAAATCGTCTCAGATGGAATGTTAGAAAGATTCAGACTCTAGCAAACATCTTGGAAGACAATGAGTGGCATTCCAATGGGGTACAATATCCAGATCTCAAAACCCTTCTTGCAAAATGACAATTTTGCTGCACAATCGTGCTTGCCACCCACATATCTTTGATCCTGAAATCAGGAATATGAAAGCTGAATACAGAAACCTAGTAAACAAATACTCTCCCAGAATGATCCATCTTGCTGGCAACTCCTAAATACCGCCAAATGTCGCTATAAAAATTGGTTTAGGAGTAGGTTATCGTTCCAGATCCAGCGTGACAGTATCTCCATGCAAGCTGCCATGTCAAATAAAAACTTGGCATTAATGTGGCAGTTGCTAAACAATCAAGACAAATTTACAGGGCGATGCACAAATTAATGGCGTTTCTGAAGCAGAGTGGATCAGGCATTTTTCCACCCTATATGCTGACCCAGCTTTCGATGACCTCAGATATACTCCAGCAACCAATTCCCCCTGGCAACTACATTGGTCTGAAACACCAATTCGCTCAACCATAATGCAAATCAGTTCATCAAGAGCACAAGGTCCCGATGGGCTCTTGAACTCTATGTTCAAGGCACATCCAAATGAATGGTCACACATCTTATCTTTAACAAAATTCTAATTACCTGTATAATTCCTCGTTCATGGAAAACATCTATCATAATCCCAATCTTCAAGGGCAATCGCTGCCTTCCAGACAACTATCGGCCGATTGCCCTTCTTGACGCTCCTGGGAAAGAACTCGCCAAACTTGTTCTTGCCGAATTCAATGCCTGGACCCTCCAATCACACTTACGCGACCCCCATCAAACGGGTTTTGTCGCAGGAATGGGCACGTCAATCTATTCACTTTGAATTCAATCAAATTGCAATGCCATCAGCAAAAACAACAAGTATTTTATGCATTCATTGATCTCAATGCAGCATTTGATGCAGCGAGCCGGGTTCTTCTGTTAGCGAAATTGCAGAGATCATTGTCCTGCAACTCTATTGGATGTAATATATGCCCTTCATTCATACACATCGATTAAAGTTCGCTTGTCTCTAGATGGCATGTTGTCAAAGCAGATCCACACATCACAAGGCCTCAAACAGGGCTGTCTGTTGGATTCCGCCATCTTTAACTATTTCATACAAGATGTGAGACATGATCCGTCTACCGTAATTTCAGATTCACCCAAATTGAATGGCCATACAATCCAAACCCTCTTATACGCAAATGATCTCTCTTAAACTCAAGTGGGGTTACGATTGTTGAACGCCTTTTTCAATTACACCCAGACTAACGAATTGAAAATAAATCTTACTAAAACCCAAATCATAGTCTCTTCTCCAAAAAGGCGATGCCCGCTCTCATGTATGGTCATTCAAAACCCCGATCAATAGGGTGCCTTATTACAACTATCTGGGCATCGTGTTGAGAGTTTAAAACATCCAACAGGACATTTAATGCGTCTGGAAACAAGGTTAACATCATTTATATCGCAAGCCAGCATTATAATGCACAAATTTGGTAAATTCTCGGTATTGCCAGCTTGGCATTTTTGGACTACAAAAACTATCCCAGCTCTATTATATGGTCTGGAAACTTTCCAAGAAATTCCGTCTCTTCAATTGGCAAAATGGGAGGCAAAATACTGGCGCCGAATACTACATCTTCCGAATTGCATCCCAGTTGCCTGGATAAGGTATGAACTTGGTCTAATTTCAATACAGGCATCTTTCAGTTGGCGCCAAAGTTCCTTCTTTAGAAAATGTCTGTCTACAACATCTCAAGTTCTACTAAAATGTTTCATCCTATATCTTTTAATCAAAACAGTTGTTCATTAAATCCTGGTTAACGAAGGTGTATCGTGTGCCAATCCGGGCGGAAGTATCATTAGACCTATTGATGCAAAATCCAGATAAAGCCAAACTAAAAATATATTATACAGACTGGATTTCTACTCGAACTGCATGTCTTGCATATCATGATGCTGATTAAGCTCGTTTTCCACACAAGAATATGCGTACACTACCATCGTATTTAATTCGTTGTCCATCACCCAAATATCGGAATCACATTTTAAAATTACGATTTAATTTGTGGGTCACTAGAGAGTTACAAGTCAAAAGACTGTTGAGTATCTCAATGAACTTTTGCATGTCGATGGACACTCGTGAAACCATGATGCACCTCATCACGGAATGCAGAGCTCTACATACGATGCGTGAAATTCATTTTGCGCAACATTGTAATTACTTCTTTCTCACATCTCAAGACTTGACCTGGTCTTTGATCCAGGGCTCAGGTTATTTGCCATTACAGATCGCTACTGTAAATTTTCTTTTAAGCCTAAATTTAGAGCCCACGTAATCAAACAACTAATTAATGGATTATTCAATATTCCTGTATTTTTTTTGCTTCTCTTTTAGGTTAATCTTATTTAAGATTAGGATTAACCATCTTCTGTGTTTCTTTTTCGGTTCCTTTGAATTTATGTTTTTTTAACGTTTATATAATAAAATGTATGCTAAGTTCCATATGTATATGCATTTTGTATTTGTATTTGAAAGGTTGATTTATTTCAACTAAAACAAATCAAAAAAATAAATAACAGCGTCAAACCTGGTGTCGTCCCTGGGGGCCTTATGGTAAGAGATCAAGGAGGTCGGGGCCTTAGCAGGGTTTAGAGTAAACCTGGACAAATCAGCCCTAGCAAATCAATATCTCCAAGCAGGATTGAACCAGCCTTAGTCCCCTAATGCAAATCCCATGGGTGAAAGATATAATCGAATACCTTGTGGTACATATTACAAAAGACCCGTCCCGCCTGTACTCGTCCAACTTCCCACAATTGATTAAAGACATGAATAGCGATCTAAAGAGATGAAGTCCCAAGGAATTTCTTGGTTTGGTCGGATCACCGCCATAAAAATGAATCTAATTCCCAGATGGCTGTACTACTGCACAGCATTACCGATCCGTATCCCGGGCCCTGTCCTAGTAGATCTACAAAAGAAAATCCAGGAATTTGTCTGGGGGGGAAACCCTGCATTGGTAAGCGAATAATGATGCGGGGCAAGGCGGGCTGGGTGTACCCAATGTGGCCAGATATGCTCTAGCGGCGCAGCTATCGCACGCCTTCTCCTGGGTACAAGAGTCAGACACTCTTAAGTGGACAAAGATCGAGGCGGCCTGGTGTCTGGTCACCCCCTCAGAACTCCCACACCTGCCAGATATAAAATCACAAGCAAACAACGGCCCCCTTTCTGCAACAACCACAATCGTCCGATGCTGGAAAGCAGCAGCCCGGAAATCGGGTGTTCGAGGTGCCCTGGGTCCCTTAACCCCCATTTGGAACAACCCTGATTTTTCACCAGGCAAACCTGCGCTCGGCTTTCAGCGAGTCAAAATTCGGGGTTGGACAAGCGGTAGAGATTCCACTATGCCCAAATCCGGCATTGGCTGTCCCACAGTGCGGTCCGGGAAAAATGCTCTAGAGAGTTAACGGTGCTGGAACTCTCCCTCATAACTCAAACTAAGAGGCAGAACTCTGTACCGTCTCCTAGACAGGGCCGACCCCTCCAAAAAAGAAAGATATGCTTGAATTGGAGAAGTACCCGGGTCGGGAAATAGAGGTTGAGGAATGGGAGAAAATCTGGATCAGACTGCACAAGAGCTCACAATGCATCACAAACAGGAGGGCGGCTACAAACTCTGTTATAGGTACTATATGACCCCAATTCCACTCAATAGGGCCAACCCTGACATCCCTGAAACCTGTTGGCATGGGTGCCCCGCCCCCAGCTCACTTTTCCAAATGGTTTGGAACTGCCAGAGGGCAGAAACATACTGGAGAGAGGTAATAAAATACATCAGGGAACTCACCAGGCTCTCCATCCCCTGGGATCCCAGGGTCATTCTTCTCGGTGAAATGAAGGGGTGAGGGGGGAAAATCAAGCATTCCCAGTCTCAGGGCACATTGCGCACCTATGCACGCACCTACTCCTAGCAGCAAAAATCACATTGGCCCGGTTATGGAAAAATGAAGACGGACCCTTCAGTAGCTTTATGGTGGGCCAAGTCTTGGGACATCACGGTCGCCGAAAAGGTCACGGCAATCCGTTGAGGCTCTGAACAGAGCCCTAAATATTTGGGGCCCATTTATGGGCTAAGCAGCTAAGTTCTCAGCGCTCACCAGAAGACCCCCACTCACCAGATGGCTCCAAGGCAGCCCACTCTATTAACCCATAGACTCAAGCCAGGGCAGCCCAGAGCATGGGATTCCGCTTGGCCACCGCGAATAGGTAAGGTTATGGACAACAGCGAGCAAGTTACCAATACACATTCTCCCTCGACATACAACGTGAACTGTGTTCTTGTGCCGGGGCGATTACCGATCACTACAATGTGGTTGATGTTGTGTCCATCTGTAAAACCCAATAAAATGTTATGAAAATAAAAAGTTAAGGATGTGAGTGGAAAAAGGAAAAATATCCCACAAAAAAAAAAAGAAAAAAAAAAAATAAATGTTCTGGGGTTGAACTAGGAAAGGAAGATGAACTAGTTCTTTGCAAATCTTACCTAACAGGTATGATCTGTGGGATGGATGGGTACATGGAAGTAGGCGTACTCAAAGTCTAGGGTAGCGAGGAAATTGCCCTTCTTGAGCAATGGAAGGACAAGTTTTAGGGCGGTCATCTTGACTTTTCAGACAAACATGAGGGCCCGTAGATCTAGTATTGGGTGCCACTGGCAGTTCCTTTTTTACTAGAATAAAGTGGAAATAGAATCCCTTTCCCCGTTGTAGATGTGGATGTTTTTTCTTGTCGGTGGGTGAGGTGGTCGTTAGTATGTCCCCCTTTTATTACTTGAAGCACCCATTTGTCCAATGTTATGGTGTACCAATGATTCAGGTGCTGTGAGACACGTACTCCCACTGGGGTGTGATGTGGAAGGCGAGCAGAGTAAGAGTCAGTATTTCTTGGTTTGGTACCTGCCTTGGCTTGAACCTTTTGCCACGTTGGTTCTGGGGCTTGGTGGAACCTTGTTAGTATCTACTTCCCGATTGGAATGAGGTTGAAGAGGACGCTTGCCCCTGGAACAACCTGCTCTATGACCTGTACTTTGAGCTGGCACATCGAAAGGAGCGAAAAGGACAGCGGTCCTTGTCCTTTAAAGAGCTAATCGACCTAGCAGTCAGTCTGCTTTGATGCCTTTCAAATGATCTTTTTTCTTGCCAAATAGGTCTTGCCCATCGAATGGCCTGTCTAGGATCGGAGCCTGTACCTCTGGCCTGAAACTGGTTGCCTTCAACAAGGCTTGTCATCTCAATATTGTGCCGTTTGCGATCCGTCTGAAACCACAGTGGGCGTGTCGATCATGTAGTGTTGGGGAGAATTTTCATTCTATGGCCAATTTCCCTTATCTATAGAGTCCCCCAGCAGCTTTGCTGGATTTGAAGGGTTTGTTTCTTTTTTCCTGCTAAGAGTGAGACCTTTTCCCACTCTTAGGTATTTTTGCTATGTGTGTTCTAGGCTATTTTTGTGTTTAATTTCTATGGGATTTTCTCAGCCCCATAGGAACCATCTTTATTCAGATGCGTTACACAGCACCCTCTGTGCAGTGACTCAGGGGCATCATAGCGACCCCCAAAAATAGACTCCATACCCTGGGACTGTCTCCCAGGCCATGTAAATTCCCAATTGACTTTAGTCCATTTTTATGAACTAAACCAGTACAACCCATCTTACTACGGAGATACTGGAAAGGGTTAATAGTTTTCCCCTCATGTTCATTTTCGAGAGGGTACTGTACAGTCCCTCAAAAGTTTCTGGCTGGTGGCAGTGTTTGTTTGTTTATTTGTATGGCGCACCTTACCCAGGGGCAACAGGGCGCAGGCAGAAGATAATTCGAAGCTTACAATGTTGCAGAAATATACACTTTGAGGTAGTGAAAGAGATAATCATAATTACAGAAGAAATGTACAAGTCTTCATACATACAAAGTCAATATCTATGCAGGGGTAAATATACAAATATGTACAGGGCTGTTAGAGGCGGGTACTCCTGAGAAACAATATTCAGGATTATAGGAATAGCAGGTATGGAAATGTATACAGCTTGCCTCAGCCAACCATGTCGCACTATCCTGATATGCTGGAGGGTCTCCCGCCAAGATGACCACTCCACTGTGTGTGTGACAGCTAGGCTGTATGAATGGGGATCTTTTTGCATAAAAGCAGGGTCCCGAGGACTGGAAGAGCAAGACGTCGCCACTGGAACTAAGAAGCCGAAGAGGAGAGAAGCCAAAGACATGTGCAACGACTGAACCACCGGTGAAGCCCTGCTGCAGCGTCTCACCACTTTTCTCCACACGAGAGAAGATCTTCATCTGTAAGAGCCTTCTTCCCTTGAGCTGGTGGGGCTAACCAGTTTGCCAATCGCCTTTCCGAACCGGTCTTGGTCGAATCACCAGTACCCTGTACTGTGAGGCCGGATAGCCAGGCACCAGTCCGCGATTTAAAGGAGCATACCTTTTATTCGTCGGGCAGACCGCGGCTGGTTTCATACCTGGGTAGTGCAGTAACTCTAACCTTCCTCCAAGACGAGAGCCTCCCTTACTCTGCTGGAACCCCTGAACTGCAGGAACAACCGCCACCGCAGGAGCTACTTCATTTTAAGGTACATTGTTCAGCCAGGCTGCCCTTTCTTCGCAGTAGCACTAAAGGTGTTTTAAATCCTTTACCTACCTGTTGGGTTAGCCGCCCCTCCCTCAACATTGTCTTTCACCTTCTGCATCCACCTTTTCAAAACCGTTAACCAAATACTTGACTGCAGCTACAAGAACATTTTGCTCCTGGGACCTTGCCCTGTACCACTGACTCTGGCACAGGCCTACTGACTCTTGACTACATTTGTTAGAACTGCCTTCTTTAGACTGCTTTTCGACTAGAACTGTGTTGATGCACCTACTTATAACTACCCTTTTCTTCCCCTTTCTAAACCTTGTAAAATGCCATTTTGCTCAGTTTTCATTTAAGTATTTCCTATACCGAGGCACTGTCTTGCTTAAACTGGTTCACAAACTTGTGGGAATTGTGCCAGGATGTGTTAGAAGCTATTTCTATGTAACGTGTGCTTTGCCTCACGTGAGAAGGAACAAGTTACTTACCTGTAACTTGTTCTCCAGCATGGGTCTGGCATGGATTCACATGCTCATGAATATTCCCCGTCGTCAGGCTGGGAATCCTCGGTAAAGAAAAAGAAATCAGTATCAGTTTCATTTCTGATCGGTCTTTCGTAGTAGTAACCAATCCCTGATCTCTGCGTCATACTGACCACAGCCAATGACTGCCCTCTACCTAAGCCCCGCCTCTGGCAGCCATCTTCAGATTTGGAAGCACGTGAAGTGGCAGTATGACCAAGTGAAGAGCCGCAGAGGGGTAGGCGGGAGGGTTCGCATGTGAATCCATGCCAGACCCATGCTGGAGAACAGTTACAGGTAAGTAACTTGTTCCTTCTCCAGCATGGGGTCTGGCATGGATTCACATGCTCATGAATAAAGACTACATAGCAATACACATGCACAACCACGGGAGGTGGCAAAGGCTCAACATTAAGCATTACATCAAACTCAACATTAAGCAATTCTTACCTCCTCACCAGGCTGACCTTAGGCGAACAGGTTGCACAGCACTGCTTGGCCGACCCTTGACTCCTCCCTGGAATCCCGATCGACGCAGTAGAATTTCGTGAAGGTGCGTCGACCTCCACGTAGCAGCCCTGCAGATGTCCAGCAAGGGCACACCAGATAGGAACGCCGTGGTAGCTGCGATCGCTCTGGTGGAATGGGCTCTCGGACGGCCAGGCAGCGGTCGGTTTGCCAACCGATGACAGTACATGATACAGCCGTAGAGCCATCTGGAAATGGAGGCCTTTGAGAGAGCCTTCCCCTGATTGATAGGTCCAAAGTTCACAAAAAGTTGACGTCTTCCGAAAACCCTTTGTGCGGTCCAAGTAGAACTTCAGCGCTCTAGCCACATCCAGCGAGTGCAAAGTCCTTTCGGCCGGCGACGGGAAGAAAACAGGCAACACCAAGGGTTCGTTGAGGTGGAAGTCCGACGGCACCTTGGGCATGAAGGAGGGGTGCGTCCTGAGCACCACCCTCTTGTTGTGAAAAGTCAAGTACGGCAGCTTGCAGGAAAGGGCCTGGATCTCTCCCACTCGTCGTGCGGAGGTGATGGCCACAAGGAACGCTGTTTTCCACAACAAGAACTTCAACGGAGCCGAGTGCAAAGGCTCGAACGGAGGTCCCATGAGCTTGGTCAGCACCACGTTGAGCTCCCACGCCGGGGCCGGAGCCTTCACCGGCGGGAACGATCTGAACAGTCCCTTCATGAATTCCTTCACCAGACGAGACCACAAAGACGTCCGCCCCGTGGTTCTGGTGTATCGTGAGATCGCAGCAAGATGAATCTTGGACGCATGAGCCAGTCCAGCGTCAGAAGGTACGGCAGTACCTGGGGAGCCGTAATCCGTAGAGGGTTAATCTTCTGTGCGTGGCACCAGACAGAGAACCTCTTCCATTTGTGTCCACAGCATTTAAGAGTTGAGGACGCCCTGGCCTTTGCAAGAACCTCTGCAGTCGGCCGGTATGTCGTATCCTCCAAACTCTAACGCTGCAGGAGCCAGGCCTGCAAGTTCAGCGACTTCGGGTCGTGATGGAGGATGGCACCTCCTTCCCTGGAGAGAAGATCCGCGTCCACTGGCAGCTTGATTGATGGGGACGCTGACAAGTCCAGAAGGTCCGGGAACCATATCTGCCTCGGCCACACAGGTGCAACGAGGATCATCCTGCACTGACCTTTTGAGCTGGTTGATGAGCCGGATCAGCAATGGCAATGGAGGGAATGCATATAGGAACAGGCCCTCCCAGGGGAACGAGAAAGCATCGCCTATGCTCCTCGGCTGGGGAAACCTGCTGGCGAACCTCCGGCACTTGGAGTTCGTCGCCGTCGCGACCAGATCGATCTGGGGAGTGCCCCACCGTCGGAAGAGGCGGTCCACTAGATCCTGTCGTAGTTCCCACTCGTGGCACGAGCGCAGCTCTCTGCTGAGCGAGTCGGCGATGGTGTTTTTTATTCCTGCCAGATGAAACGGCACCAGAAACATCCCTTGGGCGACGGCCCAATGCCACAGATCCTGCGCCTCCTTGGACAGGGCTGGGGATCTGGTACCGCCCTGCTTCCTGATGTAGAACATGGTGGTAGTGTTGTCGGTGAAGATCCTCACCACCTTGCCCTTGAGGGACGGAAGGAAGGACTTGAGGGCCCAAAACACTGCACGGAGCTCCAGGACGTTGATATGGAGGGACTTCTCCGTCGGGAGCCAAAGGCCTGTCGCGTGCAGATTTTCGGTGTGCGCTCCCCACCCTTCCAGGGAGGCATCCGTGGTCACTGTCTCCTGGTGGGCTGGGGTCTGGAAGTCCATGCCCGCCGTCAGATGCGCGCGGGTGCCCCACCACCGGATCGCTCGTCGGAAACTTTCGTCGAGTGTGATCCACTCCTCGAAGCTGCCCGTCGTCTGTATCCAACGCGCGTCCAGGAACTCCTGTAACGGGCGCATCAAAAGCCTGCACAGGCGGATGAGATAAATGCAAGAAGACATCATTCCGAGGAGGGATTTGATGGACCTCACCCTGGCCGCGTCCGCAACCAGCATCCGCTGCACCTTGCCCAAGATGGCCCTCGTCCTCTCCGACGGAGAGGCCAGCAGCGACACTGTCGAGCTTCGCTCCCAGAAACAGTGCGTCTTGCGAGGGCACCAGGTGGGACTTGGTGTAGTTTATGGAGAATCCCAGGTCCGTGAGTAGTTGGACGGTCCTTGTCGTGTGCTCCACGGCAAGCTCCTTAGTCTTTGCACGGATGAGCCAGTCGTCCAGGTAGGGGTAGACGTGGATCCCCTCTCGGCGCAGCTGCGCCGCCACCGGTGCGAGGCACTTGGTGAACACCCTGGGTGCCGACCTCAAACCGAAGGGAAGGGCTTTGAACTGGTAGTGACGCCCTTGGACCACGAACCTGAGAAACTTTCAGTGTCCCTTTAGGATGGGGATATGGAAGTAGGCATCCTCCAAATCCAACGACGACAGGAAATCGCCCTCCTCCAGCTGACCCAGGACGTGTTGGAGGGTGACCATCCGGAACTTCTGTGCCTTGATGAATTTGTTCAGTCGTCGTAGGTCCAGGATGGGACGCCATCCTCCCGGCTTCTTCACGAGGAAGTATCTTGAGTAAACTCCGGAGCCCCGAAGCCTCTTTGGGACGAGCTCGATGGCGCCCTTCTTGAGCATCGCCTTTACCTCCAAGAGAAGTTGAGGGACGTGATGTTCTTTCCTGGCCACAGGGGGAACGCGCGGGCACCTCTTTAGAAACTCGAGCGCGTGACCCTGAGCTAGGGCGTCCAGCACCAAACGGTCGGTGGAGATGGACTCCCACACGCTGACGAAGCTCGCCAGCCGGCCTCCCACCGGGGTGCTTCGGTGGGGGCCCGACCACGCGGCCGGTTCAGTCCTGCTTCGACGAGGCTTTGCCGCCTTGTCCCCCCTGGCGACGACGGCGGGGTCCGCCTGACCTGCCTCGTCCCCTGTAAGCTTCCTGTGACGACGAACGAGCCGCTTGACGGTAGGTGGAAAATCCGCCGCTGGAACCTTTGGAGGCACCCTGTTTGCCTCCGCCGCTCCGAAAGGGCGGCCGCCGTTGCTGGAGAACCCCAAGAGCCCGGGCCGTCTCCGTGTCTGCCTTGATGGCTTGAAGGGAATCGTCCACTGTTTTCCCAAACAGGTTGTTTCCGTCGAACGGCATGTCCAAGACTCTGGTCTGCACGTCCTGACGGAAGTCAGTAGCCTTGAGCCATCCACGCCGCCTAAGGCACACGCCGTTGCCCAACTGGCGGAATCCAGTGTCAGCGATGTCCGTCGCAATCGTAATGGCGTGGTCCGACGCCACCTCTCCTTCCTGCAAGATCTCTAGGGCTTCCGCCCTCTTGTCGTCTGGTAGGAAGTCCAGCAGGGGGGCCAGTTTGTACCACAACTCCCGGTCGTAGCGGGCTACGATAGCCAAGGCGTTGGCCGCCTTAATCGTCATCACTGCCGACGAGATGACTCTGCGTCCCATCGTGTCCAATTTCTTACCCTTGCCGTCCGGCGGGGTGGTCGATGTAGAGGCGCCCCCCCGCTTTCTTCCTGGCCGCGGCGGAGACGACCGAGTCCGGGGTCGGTTGTGCCCGAAGGCACAAGGGGGCCACGTCCGGGACCCGGTACTACTTCTCGTACCGATCCCTTCTAGCCAATGTCATGGATGGGTTCTTGGAGGGCGAGGCCCTCATCCCAAATATCGTCCAGTAGAGGTATAGCGAGGACCGTCTTCCTCTTGGCCTCGCAACGTTGATAAAGGAAACCTTTTCCGGGCAGAGCTGGAAAAGCTCGGATGCCCTGGCGATCATGGAGTGAAACGATCCAATCTCGTCAGGCGGGGAAGCCCGGGTGGGAGGTGACGACGGGAGATCCTCATCGTAAACCTAGTCGTCCGTACCCGTCGCGGCCGTGTCAGTCCCTGTATCATCCCCACGTGTCGTGGACGGGGAGGAGGGCTGAACAGGGCGCGATGGCTGAAAAGGAGGTGGAGGATGAATCCTTCTCTTAGGGGGAGGGCTCCCAGAAGGGCCTGGTTCCGGGTCCCCCGTCGGGAGCGGTTCCTCCGTCAGTGGTAGCGGCAGTCTCGTCCTCATCTCCGAGCATAAGGACTGTATAGCCAACAAAATGGCCGCCGAGTTGTCTTGCAGCACTGGTTGAGGGGAGTCCGACGGGCGGTCAGGAGCCCCGTCGGCACCCTCGACGTTCTCGTCGTCTCCTACGTCGGGGTCCCTCCCGACGGGCTGGTCTTCCACGCCAACGCCGTGGCTTAAGACTTCGATCAGCTCCTCCTCAGAGGTTGAGGCCGAATCCACGACGACCTCCTGCCCCCCCCCCCCCCTTTTTCTTCTCCGGAGTTTTCACGGGGGTCCTGTCGATGGGCAATTAAGAGGACTCCCTCCGCGGTGGCAGGGAGACTCTGGGCCCCGAGGTCGCCACCACTGGTGTAGCCTCCACAGGCTGAGCCAGGGCCGCCGCGACTGTCTCGATAGAGGCCTTGGCTGGGTGGATTAAGGCTTTCACCACCTTAGGTGCGCTCACTGCCTTCTCCTTGAGGGGAGGGTCACCGCCTCGCTTCCCCTCCGATGGGGCCTTCGAGCTCGACCGGGGTCTCTCCAGGAGCTTCGCCGGGTGCTTGGCCTTCCTCTTACCCGAGCCAGAGCGTTGGCTCGTGGTTGATGGCGCCGGGGAGGATGCTGTAACGCTCACCTGGTTCCCACGGAGGCGCGGCGTCGAAGGCGCAGAACTCTGAAGATGGACAGGAAGGGCCCCTCTATTCCGGCTTCCCTGGCTCGTTGGATGCCCTCCTGTGCGTGAAAAGGGAGTATTACTAACTGCGGAACAATGCTCAAGCCTCCCACTCCCTTCCAACCCTCCACGATACCTCCTCCACGATTCCCCGTGAAGCCTCACCTTAGGGTTTGGAAGGATGAGCTCTCCATCCTGCTTCAGATGCAGGGGCGCGTTGAAACCCAGTTACTTCACTGGATTGAGGATTGATGGGAGTTCAGGTAAGCTTGACTGTTCAGGTAAGGCGCTGTAAAAGTTCTGTTCAAAAGTTCAAGCTTAATAATAATGTTCGTTGTCTTATTGCAGCAAGCGCTAATGCTTATGTCTTTTTCCCCTTAGGGGCCGGGGTTCGGAGTGCCGGAGATATGGCGCCGACCCAAAGTGAAACAGTTCTGGATGAGCGCTCAGGTAATGTCTTTGCATTCGCTCATTCAATGTCCGTCTTTTTTCCCCATAGGAGATGCCAGGAAGCGGCAGGACCCGAAATGCAGTGGGAATAATCCAACAGGTAAGACTTATTCCTTTTCTCCCTCTCACCTTTGTTCTTGTCTTTTTTCATTTAGGCGCCGGGGCGTAGCTGACTCCGGAAGATCGCTGCTGAAGATGGAAGCGCCTTGCAAAGGTGAGTAAAATGCAGCGCTGCAGCGATCGAAACAAAATGCCTTTAAAATGATGTCTTCCTTTTCAGGGCCGTTGGAGAAATGACTCCGGGATGCAGATTTAGCAGGTAAGGGCTTTTCTTCTCCTATTCTCTTCCTTTCTCCCCTTGCAGGTGTTCCAGGGTGCTGGCAAGCGTGGCTGAAGTCAGGATGCAGGAGCTGACACGGTGAGCGTCCAGCTGCTAGGTGCAGAACAACGCGAAGCACGTGTGGCTGTTCGGGTGGGGTTTAAATAGCCTTGGAAGAAGTTCCTGGTATGTATCCTTCCCCGACCACACCCAGGTGGTGAAGTAGTCCCACAGGTAAAGTAGTCCCATTCAGGCCTGGATGAAGCAGCATGGTCTGCATCAGGTAAGTGTGCACGCAAGCACTTAAACACATATCCTCTCTTATGAGCCTGGCGCCTAAGGCGCCAGGACTGAGTCCAAAGGGCCCCGACTTGGGCCCGCTGGGACTTCCCAGGGGAAAATGATGTCTGCCTCTGGGGTTGCTGGGCCCGGCCTGGCTCCTTAGAGGCAGGCATCATGACAGATGCGCCCTGCCTGATGCTCGTAGAGCCCGACCATTCAGCGCTCCTGGTGCCAGCGGACTCGCGGGGCTTGGCCTTCTGTTGGACCCCAGTCGCCGGGGCGCCCTCAAAGGTTTTAGAAGACCGCTCGGATTTCTTCTTCTCACCTGACGGGCTCTTTCCTTCCAGCCAGTTGGCGAGACGTTGATGGCGGTCCTTCATGATCCGCTCCGACATATTGCCGCAAAACGCACAGTCCTTATCCACGTGCGTCTTGTCCTCATGTAGGCAGTAAAGGCAAAGGGAGTGTTCGTCCTCCTTAAAGACATTCTGAAGCTGGCATCCAGGGCAGAACCTGAACAGCTTTCTGGGCGTCGAGCTTCCCTTCTCCTGGGCCATGTCCGAGATGGGCCTGAGAAACTTCTGGAATCCTCCAAAAGCGTGGCTCGACGAAATCTTCACCCTTGAGGGGCGTAGACGAATCCGACACGGGTCCCCGTTAATCGGATGAAGAGACGGTGGATCTTGAGGCTCTTTGACCGAAAAGAGAACTTTTTCTGAGAAAAAACGTGAAAAAAGCACTAACGCTCGAGAGCGATAGCACGAGGATCCCAACACTTGAACGTGCGGTAAAAATCTGAAGATGGCTGCCAGAGGCGGGGCTTAGGTAGAGGGCAGTCATTGGCTGTGGTCAGTATGACGCAGAGATCAGTGATTGGTTACTACTACGAAAGAGATCAGAAACGAAACTGATACTGATTTTTTCTTTACCGAGGATTCCCAGCCTGACGGGGAATATTCATGAGCATGTGAATCCATGCCAGACCCCATGCTGGAGAAATTGCTAGAGTATCCCTGGTGTGTGGTTTACACTGCCGTTTTGCTCAGTTTTCACTCTGGTTCACTTGGTCTACATTTTAACTAGGGAGTGTATATTTTTCTTTGACTTATTTTAACTTGCTTGATAACTGTGATAAATGTGTTTTACTAGAAGTGTATAAAATACGACAATGCATTACTTACCGTAAAAGCATTTCTGATGGTTGTATCTGCTTAGATTCACATGCTGTGCATAGGTCCGACATCCAGTGGTCACTGCGGAGTATTGCATTTTGTTTTTCGTAGTCGAAAAAGGGGACGTCGACAAGGCGTGTCTGAAACACTATCCCTATAGTGACGTGCGTTGTACCCACAATCCCTCACGCGTCGAGGTCCCTCTGTTTGTATTTTTCTGCCCTGAGGGAGCCTTCTAGACGTGAGTGAGTACAGAAAAGAGAGAAGTATATAAAAGGATGTCTATGTTCCTTCCATCCGAGCGGGGAGGAAGGGTGGGCGCATGTGAATCTAAGCAGATACAACCATCAGAAATGCTTTTACGGTAAGTAATGCATTGTCTTCTGATGTTTGTTAATCTGCTTAGAATCACATGCTGTGCATAGACTAGCGAGCAGTACCCAGAGTTGGCGGTGGGTTATGAGAAGGAACAGTAGAGAAAAGGTGTCGTAATACTGCCTGTCCCACTTGGGAGTCAGATCTAGAGTGTGCATCCAGACAGCAGTGTTTTGTAAAGGTGTGCACAGAACTCCAGGTAGCCGCTTTGCAGATGGACTCAAGGGGAACATTTGCAATGAATGCTATGGATGCCCCCGTGCCTCGAGTAGAGTGTGCTCTTGGCCTAAAGGGCAGTTCTCTCTTAGCAAGAGTATAGCAGAGAGTGATGCATTGAACAATCCATCTAGAAATAGTGGATTTTGAAACCGCATCTCCTTCTCTTCCTGCTGCCACCGAGACGAAGAACTGATTAGTCTTCCTCAGTGGTCTGGTTCTTTCCATGTAGAACATGACCGCTCTGCGTACATCTAGTGTGTGCAGAGTCCTTTCTCCCAAATTGGAAGGATTTTGAAAGAACGTTGGTAGTTCTATAGATTGGTTTACGTGGAATTTAGAAATAAATTTCGGAGCAAACCTAGGGTGAGTGCGTAGAACCACCTTATCTCTGAACTGTAACGAAGGGGTCTAGAATAGAAAGAGCCTGAAGTTCACTTACTCTCCTGATGGAGGTGATGGCTATTAAAAAAGCAGTCTTAAGAGTGAGGTGTTTAAGAGATGCTTTGTGCATGGGTTCGAATGGAGAGCCCATGAGTCTGGTAAGTACCACATTAAGGTCCCATCCGGGAGCTGGGTCAGCTATCGGGGGGTGTATTCTTTTTACTCCCTCCATGAAGGCCTTTATAACCGGGAACTTCCACCACGACACTTTGAGTTGGGAAGTGGTGTATGCAGAAAGTGCCGCTAGGTGGACTTTAATGGAGTTAAACACTAGACCTGAATCCAATAGGTGGGTCAGGTATAGGACAACATGTGTGGGAGAGCAGTCAATAGGGTTGATGCTTTTACTCCTGCACCAGATGACAAATCTTTTCCACTTGCTAGAATAGCAGTGGCGAGTGTTCGGTTTTCTGGCTTCCCTGAGGATGTCCATGCATCTTTGCGGGAGTTGTAGATGTCCGAACTCTATGATCTCAGGAGCCAAGCTGCTAAGTTCATGTTCTGGGGGCATGGATGCAGAGTCCTGCCCTTGTCCTGAGACAGCATGTTGTACGGGCAGGTGAGTTTTACTGGGGGAGATAGAGACATCTCCAACAAGTGAGCGAACCATGGTTGTCGTGCCCACATTGGGGCCACTAGTATCATGGTCACTTGTTCCTGGTGCATCTTGTGCACCACTCTGTTGAGAAGGGGAGTCGGGGGGGGGGGAAAAGCGTAAACAAATTTCCCTGACCATTGCATCGACAGACCGTTCCCCTTGGATTGGTTCTGGGGGTACCTGGAGGCGTAACTTAGGCATTGTGAGTTCTCCAGGGTTGCGAACAGGTCTATCTCTGGGAATCCCCATTGTGTGAAGACGTCGAAGACGATGTCTTCGTGCAGGCGCCATTCGTACTCTTCGGGCAGGGGGAAATCTCTGCTGAGTCTGTCTGCCAGCAGATTGAGTTCCCCGGGTACATGTAGTGACAGTAGGAACATGTCCTGTTTGAGAGCCCACTTCCATACATTCTGGGCCAGTTTGGACAGGCCTGGAGAGTGGGTGCCCCCCTGCTTGTTGATGTAGTACATGGCTGTAGTGCTGTCTGTAAGGACCATTACTGTCTTGCCTTGTAGGTGTTCCTGGAAGGCTCTTAGCGCCTTGAACACAGCTAGTAGCTCCAGTAGATTGATGTGTTTGGATGCTACGTTCGGAGTCCACACTCCGTGAGCAGTCTGATGGGATAGGTGCGCCCCCCATCCAGTGAGGGATGCGTCTGTGGTTAGAGTGGCTTCCGCCGCGGGTGTGGCAAAGGGTTTCCCTCTTTCCATGTTTTCCTTTGTCCACCACCGTAGCGAGAGAACCAAGGCCTGCGAGACCACCACTAGATCCTCCCATAGTCCGCTGGCCTGACACCACTGGCTTTTGAGCCACTCTTGCATTGGGCGCATGCGCAGGCGCGCGTGAGGTACCAAATAAATACATGACGCCATCATTCCTAGCAAGCGCATTGCTTTGCGTACCGTCACCTCTCGACCGGTCACATATTGAGGGATCTGAAACAGCATGTTTTGGACCCTCTCTTTGGAGGGGAAGACGAGGCCGTCCCTTGTTTGAATTAGAGCCCCTAGGAATTGTTTGATTTGACTGGGGTCTAAACTGGACTTCTTTTCGTTGATGGAGAAGCCCAGCTGGAACAAAAGGTCTACCGTCTTTTGGGTATTGGAGAAGCATGTTTCGTAAGAATCCCCTGTTATGAGCCAGTCGTCGAGGTAAGGGTAAACTGGGATGGACAACCTGCGCAGGTGGGCCGCTGCCACTGCCAGCACCTTCGTGAATACCCTTGAATACCCTGATGCTATGCCGAAGGGTAGCACTTTGAACTGGTAGTGTTTGCCCTCTATCATGAACCTGAGGTATCTTCTGTGCGCTGGCAACATTAAAATATGAAAGTATGCATCTTTCATGTCCAATGTTGTCATGTAATCTCCCTGAGAAAGCAGTGGGATCACTTCCTGTAAGGTTACCATACGAAACTTTTGGGGTTTGATAAACTTGTTCGCTGGGCGCAGATCTAATACAGGGCGCATGGTTAGATCCTTTTTGGGTACAAGGAAGTACACTGAATAAATACCTTCCGTTACCTGAGATAGAGGCACGACCTCTATGGCTCCTTTTTCCAGCAGTTGTTGTACTTCTTGGAGAAGGATGGCAAGATGTTCCGGTGTCATGCGACGTCCCCTCGGGGGTCTGTAGGATGGGGAACTGTTGAATTCGATACAGTATCCGTGGGCTACGGTGGAAAGTACCCAATGGTCTGACGTTATCTCCTCCCATGCAGGAAGAAAGGAAGTTATCCGGACCCCGACCGGTGTTGCATGGGAGGGGACGCGAATCTTCGCGTCACTTGGAGTTGTTGGGGGCTTGGGAGCCTCTGGGGGTGGATCCCCGACCTCTCCCTTTACCCCGGCGTTGGCCTCTTTGGCTGTACTGCCCACTATTGGTCTGGTAATTGGTGGCAGGGTATTGTTGATGTTGACGTTGTTGTTGGCGTTGGCCACGAAAAAAAGCGTTTGTTGCCATAGCCGCGTCTGGTAGTGGGTTTAGAGATCTGGTCAAGAGTCTGGATAGTATCGAACTCTTTTTTAGCCATCTCTAGAGCTTCATCCACCGCTTTTCCGAAGAGGTTAGAATCTTCGACAGGTTTATTTATTAAAGACGCCTGTGTCTCCGGTTTAAACCCGGAGTTGCGCAGCCATACATGGCGTTTTAGGAGTATTCCCTGCACCAGGGAACGTCCCGCTGTTTCTGCCGCGTCCAGAGAGTTTTTTACAATGCTCTGGTTCACTTGGGTTCCTTCGCCAATAGTTGAAAGTAGGCGTGTACGTAAAGGCTCAGGTGCTTCCTCGGCGTCCTTGCGCAGTCCACTGCGCGTCTGCGTAGCTAGCAAGCAAAGAATTGTTGTTCGCAATTCTTGCTGAGAAGGCAGCCGAGGAAGTTACTCTTTTTGCAAGGGCATATAGCCTTTTGCCCTCCTTGTCAGGGGGTGCCTCACTGGTGGAAAGTGGTACCCCTGCCCTCTTTCTAGTATTAGATACTACTAGGGAATCCGGTATGGAATGTCCCCTAATGTAGAGCGGGTCTGAGGGTGAAGGAGTGAAAAGTTTTTTAATTCTCGGATTGACCCCTCTGATTAATGCGGGAGTGGCCAGCGAAGGGATGAGGATTCTTTTCACTGAAGCTAGGAGGGGAATGGTCTGGCTGACCGGGGGTTTCTCTTTAATTACTCTTTCCACAAAGTCCAATTCTGGAGAGAGCTCCCCAGTGTCCAGTTCGAAATGCGCTGCTGCTCTGCGCAACAGTGCATTGAAAGTGGGCTGATCGTCAATTGGAGACGTGTTCCTAACCGGAGAATTGTCAGGAGGATTTAGGTTTAGGACATCAGTGTCGGAATATACTGATGGGGATTGCCAGGGGTGCGAAGGTCCTTCTTCTGGGTTTTCTCCGAAGCCTTCTTCTATAATGTCTGGCCTGTCTTCCAGACATTCCTCCTGGTTCTGTCCTTCATCGTCCATGAAATCATCTTCTTCCTCCAAGTATTGTTCCTCCCCAGTGAGGTTGTATACATTATGGAAGTCTGAGGCTGTGTCCTGCTGGGGATCGACTAGCCTCGGATTTTTGGCCCTGGGGTCCTCCTGAAGCCCTTCTCTAGTCCTCTTGTGAGTTTGAGAGGTCTGGGTACTAATAAACCTTTCCATCCTCTCCATACAGAGGTGGAGTCTTTCCATGGTTTCATGGGGTACCCCAGAGCGGTCTGGCGGGGGAAAAAGAGAGTCATCTAGCTGGAAATGGCTAGACCTCTCCCAAAGCGGCAAGGAAAGTGTCCCGTCGCCCTCCGAAAAACCTTCAGGTGTGCTGGGTGACCCCCCCGACTGAAGGGGGTAGTCCCTGCCTTCCTTCGGGCTTTTTCGGCGTCTCTTTCGACTTATGCGTAGCGCTCGACGTGTCCTTCGGCGTACGCTTCTGGGCGTCGGCTACAGCGATCCTCGCCAAGCTTTCGGCGACTCGTTTGTCGGCGGAAGCTTGCGTTCGACGCTATGGGTGTCGAACGCTCTACGGCGGTATGCGCCTTCTGTTGATGCGCGCCGGCCGATGGTTTGGGAGCGGCGCCCTTATTTGCCGAAAGCCCAGTCGCTGGTCGCGGCTGCGAGAGGGGCTTCGAACCCGAACGGTCCGAGGAGGCCGCCGGTGGAACCTGCGTCTCCTTGGGCGCCGAAGCTCTTTTCGTCTTAGACGAAGAAGAGCCGTGGGTTGTGTGCTTATGTGAGTCTTTGTGTGCGTCAATTTTGCCGGGGTGTTCATCCCCATAAGCAGGGCGTGAGCCGAGCCTGTCCGGGCCGGGGACAGACGACGAAGCGCGCAAGCGCTCCTTAGAGGGGGTTTCGACTTCCGTAGCGGAGGTCGTGTTATCGCGTTCCTCGTCACTGTCGGTGGTAGCAGCGGCGGGTGAACCTTCGGCCTTAGACATCGCGTAGGCCGCCCACCTTCTAACCCTACGGTCTTTTAGAGTTTTAGGCTTAAGAAGCCGACAAGCCGCGCAACCTTCCTCCTTGTGATCGAGGGGCAAGCAGCGGTTACACCGTGAATGCTTGTCCTTCCAAGTAAATTTGCCTTTGCAAAGCGGGCAAAACCTAAAGGGTGTCCTCTCCATAGCCGAGGCAATAAATCGCGATAAGCACCCCAGGGGAAAGGAAAGGGAAAGGCATTCTCAGAAAAGACCCAGAGATGTCCCACGACCCCACTCTCCCTACTGTATATGGCCTGCGAGGCCAGGCCACGTGTTCGGCAACGCCGAAGGATTTCCTCCGCTCGACCCTCCGTCGAAGATTTTGCTCGGCGGAGAACAGCTTCACAACTGCGTCGAGGGAGGGATTATTATATTATGAGAAAAACGACCAAAGGTCGAGGAGTTGCAATGTCTCTCGAGGAGCTCCGAGTGAAGGCGACCAGAAGCTGGGCGGAAAAAAACAATCTGAGGGACCTCGACGCGTGAGGGATTGTGGGTACAACGCACGTCACTATAGGATTAGTGTTTCAGACACGCCTTGTCGACGTCCCCTTTTTCGACTACGAAAAACAAAATGCAATACTCCGCAGTGACCACTGGATGTCGGACCTATGCACAGCATGTGATTCTAAGCAGATTAACAAACATCAGAAATCACTTTAATACAAAGCTTTGGTCAGTGTTTCCTTGTGCCATAGTATTGTAGGCCTATTGTGTAAATCCTGAATACTGCTCATCTCCCTCTTGAGATAAGTGACTGCTCAGCCACAGCTACCAACTAAATCTTTGTAGTACAGAACTGATACCAAAGGGGATTTATTGCTCTCACCTGTAGTCCTAATCTTCTGTAGTGCTCCCCAACGGAAATGCACAGGATTCTGCCTAACATGTGGCCCAAGACCGCCTCGCCGCCTGAGACAATGGCTTTGGCCTCTGGGAGGTGTTTAGTGAGATGGGACATACAGAGCCATAGTTTTCTATCCAGCCTTGCCATCATGACCATGGCATTTCCGGCCGCACTGTCAACAATGCCACCGTTGAGACCTTACGCCCCATCGCTTCTAGTTTAGGTCCCTCCTTATCGGGCAGAGTTGTGAGAGGATAGGCCGTGTGTTGGTCTTTTCCTTGCCGCCACCGTGATGACCGTCAGGTTTAGGATGGCCTCCGAGACATAATGGAGCAGAGTCTAGGGCTTTGTACTTTGTCTGCTCCAGTTACCAGAGCACGAGTAGAAAGGAGTGGCCAGGCGTTTTTCACCCGCGCCCCAAACAGTCTCTAGTATTGGTATCGTGGTGCATAAGAAATATCGTCTTGAGGTGAGAATCCCCCAGTGAGTCACGTTTCTTCTGCTTCTCGATGACAATAGAGGCCCAATCGTCTGTCTGGGGTGTCCTAAGGCAGTTCACCCTCTTCACGCTAGTCATGATATTCAGGGTCAAAATACTCCCTAAATGGATCAGGTTCCCAGACATCTACAGTGTTGTCCGGACATTCTGAGGCTGTAGCAATTGAAGGCACATTATGCGCTTTGGATCTTTAAGACAACCTTGGAGTCGAGTCTTTTTTGAGACCTGGGTGATCCGCCGTAACGCGCGTATGGTGAAGATCGCAGAGGCGGCGGTGAATGATGTGGAGTACGACCTGTAGTAGACCTGCTTCCAGTGTGGTGCACCGGTGACGTGCTTTTCATACAGGAGCTTTGTGAATAACCAGGAGCCTTGCCCTTTGTCCCCTTTGGAAATAGTCCATAATTCTGCGCATTGACTGCAGTAAAGTATGGTCGAAAGGGTCTGCCATGTCTTCCATTACAGGTTGCCAGTGTGGACTATGCTCTCTAGGTTGTACTGGCTGTTGCTGCGCCTCCGAGAACTCCTCCTGCAAGGAGGACAGCAGTTAGTTCATAGAGGGATAGCACCTAACCAACCCATCTAGCTGCGGTGCAGGACGGTTACAGCTTCCTCGGGCCGTGGAAAAGACTGAATGTTTTGCCCTGCTCTTGGGGGCCACTTGTCGACTAGTGCTTTTCACCAGTGTCCTTAGTGGACGGGTACTGAGGTGGTTGGTTTGACAGTGTGCACGGTTTATCTGTCAACAGGACAGTTTTAGTGGATGGCGAGATTAGTCATGGACAGTGTCTCTTTGGACAGTCGATTCGCTGAAGGGGAAGAAAAGGAGGAACTTGCTTACTTTCTCAGGGTGGCTGGACAATGAATGTACAGTCTTGCTGTATTCCTCAGACGACATTTGCCAGCTCTCCAGGTCAAGTAATAGTCTATGCCTCTCCTCCCGAGTCTTCTTGGAAAAGGTATAACATTTTAAATGACTCGTTAGGTGGATAAAGAAAATAGATGCAGATTTTGAGGGGGTGGGAGGGGGGGGTCTCCAATTACCTTTTTATCAAACCTGGAGCAGTCCCTGAAAAGGAAGGTCTTCTCCTTTACAGCCATTACTGGAGTCTCAGCCATGAGGCGAGTAGGCAGGATAAAAACTACATTTTAAAAAAAGGTGGCAAAGGGTGGAAACTATAGCTCAAAAGGTGGAACCAGGAAGCCCTAGTGATAGGGAAGCTAAAAAAGCTTAACTTATGACAAAGGTCTAGAATATGTGAGGAAAAAACGAATTTGCTCAGAGCTGAAGAGGATTACCTGTTCAGTAGATCGTGACAAATCTGAAGATGGCCGACTGGGGTGGAGTCTGCCCTGCCACCTCATTGGTTTGGGCTTAAAAAAGGTCCAAAGGAGGTGGATGGAGTCCACAAGTGAAGGGCTACACAGGCCCTAGGGGTCTACAGTGTAGCTTTTCTTCCTAGGAAGATGTATTTAAATTACAGAGGATTCCCAGTCAGATGACGGAATATTCAAGCATGTAAATCTACGAAATATCCAATGATGGAGAAAGTGACACGGTCACTAACCACTTATGGTACTGTGCGTTTAAATAGAAACAGTTTGCCTTTACTGACAGCCTTCAGGACAGATTTACTGCCCCCAGAGTAAGTGAAGTGCAAAAGTCGTCATTTACCTCTAATGTCAAAGGATTCCAAGACAGACATTTGCTGGGCATATCATTGAAATCAATAGAGTAACAGCTAACCAAAAAACAAATACCCCCCCCAAACCAATGAGGCAAAACAGACACATGCTGAGTATTAACAGTCAGCATGAATCCGGCAACACCCACAATCATGGTACTTACCAGGGTGGGATGTTATGACAATAGTTCTACTGTCTAAAGTAGCGATTGGTCTCTGGAAGCCACACAATGCTTCAACCAGCTCAATTTCCATATGCATCAAAAGGTCATCGCCACGCCTGTGAGGAGAATAAAGGACAGTCAGGAACACCATCACCGCATTTCTGAAGAGCACAAGAAAGCACATAAATTACAAAATTTGTTGCGAAACATTAGTTATGCCGCTTTCCTCCCTTAGACTTACGGTACACCCTCTTTTTGCTTTGACTCCTGACCGGAGTTTGATATTTTTTATGTTAAGATGTATACCGTGCACCACTGCCATTTTTCATCTCGAGGCACTAAGGCATATCTGAAAAAGCAGGAGGGTTGGGAGGGTGTTGGAGAATTCTCATTTCTGTGCCAATCCCTTCAACATTAGAGACCCCCAGCTCTTTTGCTGGATTTTAGGACTTTAATTTTAACCCTGGAGTCAGATCTTCTAGCTCATATCTGATTTGGATTACATGCTTGCTTAGTTTTTCGGGGTCTGAAACTCCATAAGCATCTACTTTTTGTATGGTGACAGCACCTTCAGTGCAGTGTCACTGAGAAATCCATCCGATTTCTAATAGGATTTAAAATATCTTTTGTGTGAACTCAATTCAAGAATAGTAAAGTGAAATAACAAAGTTACTCACCGTGGTGACTACCTTACTCCTAGTCCATAGGCCCCTTTCCGCCATACTTGTGGGACATTCTATCTTTCAGGACTGGACTGGAGCACTTTGTTAAAAAGCAGTTTGTCCTCTTCTTACACGTGGTACTGCATGCGGCCGTATCCCCGCCCTTCTGAGCTCCGCCCCACACATCGCCCTTCAGTCCTTTTCTATCTTCTTAAAGGGGATGGCGGGTGTATGGAGGAAAGGGGACTATGGACTAGGAGTAAGGTAGTCACTATGGTGAGTAACTTATATACCTACGTCCTGTTCCCTTTCCTCCATACTTTTGGGAGATTGCAAAGCACTCCTCACAGGTACTAAGGGTGGATGGAACTTCCATACTGAAAAGGGCTTTTTAAGGACAGCCTGGCCGAATTGAGCATCAGCCCTGGAGCTCAAGTCCAAGCAGTAATGCTTACAAAAAGCTGATGGGAAGCCCACGAAGCTGCCTCAGCAATGGTTTTCCTGAGAACATTTTTGTAAGGCAACAGCAGCCGCATTTCCATGTACAAGATGGGCATGAATGCCCTTCGGAGGTTGAGTGCCCTAAATGGTATATGCTTCTGAAATACAGGAGGCAATCCATCGGGAGATCGTAGCCTTTGAAGCAGGTTTCCCTTTCGGGTCTCCGAACGTAACAAAGAGGAGAGGCGCCCCCGAGTCCAGATGTTCTGTCCAACTAGAACTTCCCAGCTCGTCCGACATCTAAATCGTGTAATAATCTTGGAATCTGAGGCCGGGTTTGGAAAAAAAAGATAGGTAATGTTAGATTGATTCAAATGAAAATCAGTCACTACTTTAGGAAGGAAAGATGGAGCGGGAGCACAACCTTATCCCTATGGAAGGTAAGGAACGGATGTTCCACAGACAGATTTAAGCTCACTTATACACCTTGCCGAAGTCACTGCAATCAAAAAGGCAGCTTTCCAAGAAAGGTACTTCAGATCCGTCGCAGCCGTGGGTTCAAATGGTTTATGGCATAAGGTGGTAAAGACAACATTTAAATCCCACCTTGTATGAGGATTGCGCACAGGTGGAAAAAGAGGCAATAGACCTGCGAAATGCCTTTTAATGATTGTTTGTCAAAGAAAAGACACAGGCGTCCGTGGACAGGTAGGCAGCAATAGCCAACAAGTCCTACAGGACAAGACATTAATGCCCGAAGCAGGGCGATGAGAAAAACAAAAAACGGTGTCAATCGTAGCATGTCTGGAATCTAATTGCTTAGCTGAACACCAGTGACAAAAATTGAGCCTTTCGCTCCTATACTGACAGCTCGTAGAAGGCTTCCTGGCAGCTTGAATAAAGCGCAGATTGTCTGGGGACAGGTTAAACTGCGGTGCGACTCGAATTCAGGCACCAAGCTGAAGGATTGTGGGGAGGGGTGCCACATCTGCTGAGCTGATGGCACTGGTGAAGCAGGTTGGGCATCAACAGCAGTCTGATCCGAGGACAAATCGACAGGTGAAGTTCTGAAAACCAGAATCTGGCTGTCATCAAGGAGCTATGAACAGTAGAGTGCAATCTGATGCATTTCTGGGCTTGCAGAGTGACCGATGAATCAGAGGAAGAAGCGTGAAGGCATATGCCCTCATGTTGTGCAACGGAATCTCAAGAGCATCCCCTAGGAGTCCCCGAGACTGTTCCTGGATGCATCAAGAGGAAGTTGCCTGTTCGTAGCAGTCACAAAAAGGTCCACATCTGGAGTGCCCAATTGGCGAAAGATGTTGGAGGGCCTCCATGTACAGTTCCCAGTCGTAGCGGACCGCTAAGTGAGTCTGCAGTCACATTGAATTGCCCCGGAATGTCAACCGCCAGCAGCCAAATCGCGTGCTGGATGGCCCAATCCCAAATCTGAATGGCAAGGTCCACAAGAGGTGGTGCCTTGGTACCACCCTGCTCGTTCATATAAAACATTGACACTGAGTTGTCTGACTCAGACCACCCGGTTCAAGATGGATGGTTGGAAAGCTTTCAGCAGCAGAAAAACAGCCAGGAGTTCCAAATAATGTATATGAACCCACCTGTCCTGCAGCATCCATAGATCGGAGACCTGGAGATGATCCAGCGTCACGCCCCACCCCAGAAGGAAGGAGTCTGTGGCAATCGTCACTTGTGTGCAGGGCTCCTGAAAGGGGGTCCCCACTAAGATTGTTGGTCGATGACCACCATAGAAGTTCCGCCATCATGCTGAGTCCAAAGCCTGACACCAAGAGCTCCGAAGAGCTAGCAGCATACGCCTCATTTTGAGACACACCAGAGGAAGAGCAAGCATGCATGAGGCCATGAGGCCCAGAAGTCTCTGGAACCACCAAGTAGTCATTGCTCCGACTGGATGAAGTCGACACGTGGCGAATAGATCCGCAATCCTGTCCGCCGTCAAATACACCCTGGAGTCTATAGTGTTCCAAAGGAAACCCAGCAAGATCAGGTCTTGGGAGACAGTCATGGAAGAATTTCGCCAATTCACAGACAGCCCAAGATGGAACAGGAGCTGGAGGAGGGACTGGAGATTGCTCAAAGCAATCAGAGGACAAGGGCTGCGTAGGAGCCAATCGTCCAAGTACAGGTATACATGAACACCCTGAAGCCGAAGGAAAGCTGCGACGACTGACATCTTCGTAAAGATGCGCAGTGCCGAGCTGAGACCAAACGGGAGCACACAGAACTGGAAGTGCTCCCCTCCCAGGGAGAACCACGGATATTTTCAAAGCGGCCTCCATATCAGGATGTGCATATACGTGTCCTGAAGGCCCAATACACTGAGCCAGTCACCCTTCAGAAGAGAGGACTTTATTTGGCAGGGTGTGATCTTACATTTCTCTTTGGGAAGAGAAAAGTTGAACTGGGAAAGGTCAAGGATGGTGGTTGGGTTTGGGCACCATGAACAGTCGAGATTAGAAGCCCTCCCCTTGCTCTAGGGGGGTGGGGGGGGGAAGGTTGGGGTACAAATGCTGGAGCCACTGGAGCGCAAGGTGGCGCCGGAGGTTCAGGGTAGATTTCCTTGAAAAGACACTTAAAGTACTCTTTCATAGGGTCAGAATGCATGAGCCTCTGAAATTTCCCGAAAAATACATCCTAAGATGAAGGTACAGGCACTGGGGTAGGCAGTGGCGTCTCATAAAGGGCGTACCACCACAAACGCAATGAGGATGTTGCCAGGAAGTATCAGACCAGTATGTAAAGCCCAGAGGGTCTACCTGGAGGGTACCATATCTGTCTCGGCCACGGCGGTGCAACAAGGATCATCCGAGTTGATCGATGAGTCGCGGAAGCAATGGTGGGAACACTCCCCCCCCCTCCCCCCCCCGGGGCAAGTAACCCAACTGGAAACCTGCAGGCGAACCTCCAGAACTTAGTGTTTGTCGCCATTGCAAACATATCGATGTGGGGATTGCCCCATTGTCGGAACAGGAGATCCACTTGATCCTGCCGAAGCTCCCACTTGTGACACGAGCACAACTCACTGCTGAGGGAGTCGGCGATGATGTTCTTCTCTTCACCCCCGCCAGATGAAACAGGATGAGGAAAATGCCCTGGGCCAGTGCCATAGGTCCTATATCTCTGGAGAGCGCTGGGGATCTGGTGCCCCCCCCCCCGCTTCTGGATGTAGTACATCGTGGTGGTGTTGTCCGTGAAGACCCGTACCACCTTTCCTTTGAGGGATGGAAGGAAAGCCCTGAGGGCCCAAAACACTGCCCGTAGCTCCAGAATGTTGAGGGGCAACGACTTCTCCTCCGGCAGCCACAAGCCTCTGGTGTGGAAACCGGATGTGTGCGCCACATCCTTCCAGGGGTGGGGCGTCCGTCGTGACCGTCTCCTGATGGGGGTCTGGAAGTCTGTGCCTGCTGACAGATGCGGAAACCCCACCACTGCATTGTCGACGGAACGTCTTGAGAGAGTTCTTGTCCTCGAAGCTTCCCGATACCTGGATCCAACGGGCCTAGAGGTACTCTTGCAGTGGCCACATCCGCAGCCGGCACAGCCAAACAAGGTATATGCATGACAACATCATGCCGAGAAGGGATTTTGATGGACCTCACCCTTGCGATCTTCAGGGTCCTGCCGTTGCACCTTGCCCAGGATGGCTGCTTCATCTCCAACGGAGATGCCAGGAACGACACTTTAGTCGAGACCCCAGAAACAGTGTCTTGCGATGGCACCAAGCAAGACTTCATAGTTCACCGAGAACCCCAGCTCAGTCAGCAGCTGGACGGTTTCCGCCGTGTGAGCAACAGCAATCTCCCTCAGATGAGCCAGTCGTCCAGGTAGGGGTAAATGTGGATCCTTGTAGACGCAGCTGCGCCGCCACAGGCGCAAACCCTTGTCGCTGACTAATTCGAAGGGAAGGCCCTTGAACCGATAGTGCTGCCCTTGAACCACAAAGCGCAGGAACTTGCAGTGCCCCTTGTAGATGTGAAAGTAAGCATCCTCCAAGTCCAGCGACAACAGGAAATCCCTTTCTTCCAGCTGTCCTACCACGTGCTAAAGGGTGACCATCCGAAACTTCTTGGATCTGATGTACTTGTTCAAGCGACAGAGGTCCGCCAACCGCCAGTCTTCTTGACCGAGAGTACACTCCAGAAGCCCGGAGCCTCTTTGGGATGAGCTTTATTGCACCCTTCTTCAGAATGGCCTGCACCTCCAGCAGAAGCTGAGAGACTTCGTTTTCCTGCCTGGCCACGGGTGTTATACGAGGACACTTGTTGGAATTCCAGAGTGTCCGTGGGTCAGTGCGTCCAGCACCAAACGGTCGGTGGAGATGGTCTTCCACACGCCAACGAAGTTTGCCAGCCGGCCTCCCACTGGGGTGCGCGGGTGGCAGACCGACGTCTGGGTCAGTTCAATCCTGCTTTGCCGTGGAGAAGCCGCCTCCGGGACCTTGGCAACGACAGCGACCTCCGGGCATGCTCCGGCCCCTATATACCTCATGGGTCGAAGAGCAGGACGGTTGCCGGTAAGATGATGTAAAGCCACGAAGCCTTTGGAGGAACCCTGGGACTTTTCTGCTGAGGTCTGAAAGGATGGCCGTCACTGTGGAAGCATGCACAAAGCGCACGCTGTCTCGGTATCTGCCTTGATGGCCTGAAAAGACTCGTCCAGTCTTGCCCAACAAGTTAACCCTGTTGAAGGGCATGTCCAACACCCTTGACTGCACATCCTGGCGTAAGTTGGTGGCCTTCAACCAACCCTGACAAAGGCAAATGCTGTTGCCCATCAGGCAGAACCCCGTGTCAGCGATGTGCGTGTCCACCGTGATGGTATGGTCCGATGCCACTTCACCTTCCTGCAGGATCTCCAGCGCTTCAGCTATTGTCGGGAAGAAGCCCAGGAGGGGAGCGATTTTGATCCAGAGCTCCTGGTCGTAACAAGCCACAATGGCAAGGGCGCTGGCCGTCGCTGCAGACAAGATGACTTGTCCCATGGCGTCGAGCTGATTAACCCCTCGCTGTCCGGTGGGGTGGGCAGAGGACGTCAAACCCGCAGACTTCCTCGCTGCCGCCGGGACCACCGAATCCAGGGAAGGCTGTGATCAGCACTTGGGTGCAGAGTCTGGCACCCTGTACATTTTCTCATACCGATATCTCTTTGCCGGGGCCCAAGTTCTTCATGAGGGACAGCCCCTCGTCCCAAATGTCATCCAACAGTGGGCTAGACCGCACAGTCTTCCTTTTCCTCGGGAGCCAGTTGGAACAACTCAAGGCCCTCCAGATCATGGCATGAAACGAGCCAATCTCGTCAAGTGGCGAGGCTCTGGGTGGCGGGGACGGGAGATCCACTCCGCCGCTGTCCGTGCCCGTCGTTGCCGTATCCGGTTCAGTCTTGTCCCTCTGGAGTGGAATGATGCGATGGATGGTAAGGATGATTGTGTGGGGGTTCTCCTGATGGCCCAGGTGCTGCAGGGTCTCCCGCCGGCGACGGGGGCATCCTTGTCCGAATCTGATCACAGGGTGTGCAAAGCCCGCAGGATGTCCGAGGCGGCGGCAGTGGCATAGTGTCCTCTGGATCCTGACCGCCCGGCTCCTCAGCGTCTCTGCCACCCTCCACATCTGCCTCGTCAGGGTCCCTTGCAGGGTCCTTGCTTCTTGATCAGGGGAGACTGTTTCGGGGAGAGGACCTGCATTGTCTTCACCAGTGTCTTTATGGGCAGATAAGGGGATTCCCTCCTGGCCGGCAGGGAAACTCACCGGAAGCAGTTTCCTGTGAACCCGCATCAACCCTGTGAACCCACATCAACGGCCTTTGCCAGGGACGCCACCACTCCTTCAATGGAGGTTTTCGCTGGGTGAACCTGGGCGTTCATGACCTTGGTTGCGCTTGTGGCCTTCACTGTTGGGGGGGGGGGGGGGGGGGTCAGCGCCACACCCTTATGCCTTTTCCGTCTGAGCCAACTGGGACTTACCGAGAAGTTTACCCGGGTGCTCCAACTTACTCTTCGCCAAGCCAGACCGTTGGCTCGTGGTTAAAAGGTGCCGGAGATGCTGCGCCCGCCCAGGCCGCTGAGGAGCCCACCCCAACGGCACTCCGGTGCCTGTAGTGTTTTGCCTTCTGTTGGGCCCCAGTCGCCAGAGCGCCCTCAAAAGGTCTTGGAAGACAGCTTGGATTTCTCCTTTTGGCTGGGTGACCGGGATTCACCCGACTGGAGCCACTTGGTAAGCCGCTTGCGATAGACCTTCATGGTGCGGGGAACCATATCCTTGCAGAACGCACAGGCATCCTCCACGTGCGTCTCGTCGGTATGCAGGCAGTAGAGGCACAGGGAGTGCCCATCGTCCAGGAAAATGTTTCGTAGGCCGCATACAGGTCAAATCCTGAACAGAGGCGGCGAGTCGATCAGCCATCTCCATGCGGCATAGGCCTCCAAGAATCTTTTGGAATCTGCCAATAAGGTGACTCGATTGGGGGAAAATAAATAAATAAATCACCCTTGAGGGGCGTAGAAAGGTCGGAAAGACTGATCCCCGTCAGTCGGATGATGGATTGATGGAGCCGGAGGCTCAATTTACCGAAACAACTAGAGCAAACAAAGAAAAATCTCAAACTCAGTAAAAGCTCGAGAGCTATAGCACGAGGCCTCCCAACACTTGAACGTGTGGTCAAAATCTGAAGATAGCTGCCAGAGGAGGGGCTTATGGAGAGGGCAGTCATTGGCTTGGGGTTCTATGACCCAGAGATCAGTGATTGGTTAGGAGAAAGACAGTTCAGAAGTGAAACTGAAACAGATTCGCTTTACAGAGGAGTCGGAGCCTGACAGAGAATATTCATGAGCATGTGAATCCATGCCAGACCCCATGCTGGAGAATGCATGTCTTCTGATGCTTGTTAATCTGCTTAGAATCACATGCTGTGCATAGACTAGCGAGCAGTACCCGGAGTTGGAGGTGGGTTGTGAGAAGGAACAGTAGTGAAAAGATGTCTTAGTATTGCTTGTCCCGCCTGAGAATCAGACCTAGAATGAGTGGCCAGGCAATCGCGTTTTGTAAAGGTGTGTACAGAACTCCAGGTTGCTGCTTTTTAAATGGACTCCAGGGGAATATTTGCAATGAATGCTATGGAAGCCCCAGTGCCTCAAGTAGAATGTGCTCTAGGCTTGAAGGGCAGTTCTCTTAGCAAGAGTAGAACAGTGATGCATTTGACAATCCACCTAGAGATAGTGGATTTGGAGTCCGAGTATTCGATGCCTGCTGCCACTGAAACGAAAAACTGATAAGTCTTTTAGTGGTCGAGTTCTTTCCATGTAAAACAGGACTGTTCAGCGTACATCAAGTGTGTGCAGGCTTTTGTCTCCAGAGTTTGAGGGGTTCTGAAAGAATGTTGGCAGTTCTATGGATTGGTTCACATGGAACTTTGAAATGAATTTAGGTGAAAACCTAGGGTGAGTGTGCAGAAAATAGAGCGCTTGTAGTTCACTTACTCTCCTAATGAAAATAATAGCTATTAAAAAGGCAGTCTTGTAGGGGAGATCTTTGAGACTTGCTTTATGCACAGGCTTGAAAGCAGACCCCCATAAGTCTAGTCAACACCACGTTTAGGTCCCATCTGGGAGCTGTGTTAGAAATGGGAGGGTGAATTACCTTTACTCCCGCCATGAAAGCCTTAATAACTGGTATCTTCCACGACACCTGTTGTAGTGTAGGCTGAAAGAGCAGCATAAGTGAACCTTTAGAGAGTTAAAGACCAGGCCCGAGTCAAGTAAATGAGCCAGGTACAAAATGTGTAGGAGAGCAGTCAATGGGGTTGATGCTCTTAGAGTTGCACCAGATGACAAACCGCTTCCACTTACTGGAATAGCAATATAGAGTGTTGGGTTTTCTTGCCTCCCTGAGTAGGTCCATACATCTTTGTGGGAGCTGTAGGTGCCCAAACTATGACTTCAGGAGTCAGGCCGCTAACTTCAATGTCTGCGGGCATGGGCGAAGCGTCTCCCTTTGTCTTGCGACACGTTGTAGGGGCAAGGCAGTTTCATCGGAGGAGATCGAGACATCTCCATCAGATGAGCGAACCAGGGACCACATGGGGGCTACCAATTTCAGTGACTGGTTCTGGTGCATCTTGTGCACCTTGTTGAGAAGGGCAGTTGGGGGGGGGGAGGGGGTCAGAATAAACTATTTTTCCTGACCAGGTTATCCAGAGTTCGTTCCCCTTGGAACGGTTCTGGGGTACCAAGAGGCGTAACCTTGGCATTGAGCGTTCTCTAGAGTTGCAAACAAGTCGATCTCTGGAAAACCCCATTCCGTGAAAACATTGGAGACTATGTCCTCGTGTAATCGCAATTCGTACTATATTGGTAGTGGGAAATCTCTGCTGGGTACATCTGCCAGAAGATTGAGTTCCCCTGGAACATGTTGAGACAGCAGAAACATGCGTTTGAGAGCCCACTTCCAAATGTTTTGGGACAGTTTGGACAGCCCTGCAGAGTGTCCATGTGGACAATGTCTTCCTGCTGGACTGGGACAGAAGGCTGATCGTCCTGATAATGAGTAGATTGAAGGATAGGCTCTCCACAAGACTTTCGGGGGAGGATGATCAGAAAAACTGATTTCTCTCCAGACGGTCCATACACCCCTTGAATTTCTCCCTGGTCCTTTCGGAAGACCCAGGAGGGCCTACGGGTGGAAAAACAGTCTTCCTCCCTACAGCGCCAAAAAGTGTCTTTGTCTTTGTTGGAACGAGGCTCCTAATTGTCCTCATAAGTATTGGGGCCCCATGGCGTATCAAAAGATTTGTCCGCGGCTCGCCCCATGATTTTCGGCGGAACCGGGATAAGTCCCACCGCCGTAGTAATTCTCTCAACGCTGTCCTCGATAACCGCCAAATCGGCGTGAGATAAAGGTTCCGATGGTCTATCGGTAGGTGTATTGCCTTCCATGGCGTTAGGGGGCCTAGAAGTCGTTTTTTCGACTAGAGGCCTAGTCGTGATTTTTGGGCCTAGCGCGGCCATCGGATTTCCGTGCTTCGACGTGTGAAGCTTTTGGAGTAGCGCCCTTACTTGTTTTTAATTTCCCCAGTCGCAAGACGCTGCTGCAGATGCGGGGAAGGCTTTGGATCTGCACAATCCAAGGAAACTGCCGAAATTTGACAGCCCTGCTGGCGCTTGACAGCCCTGCTGGCGCTTTCCGACGAGGACGTCGAAATAGGCGCAGGGGTTGTGTGCTTGGTGAGATGCGTTAGTATGCCCCGTCGCCGGGTGTTGTCCCTTAAGTGTGACCACAGTCAGGCCTTAAAGGTTCAGGGACGGGCGTGGTGGACCTAGAAGTGTCCGCTTTAAGGTCTATTACATCCGCAACGTATGGTCATCTGAAGTGCCCCTGTCACTCTCAGTGGGGGTGGCGGAAGGTGGTTCCACCCACGACACACTGTACTCGGCCCACCGCTTTACACAGTGCTCCTTAAGGGTCTTAGGCCGAAGGAGTTTGCAGGCCGCACACCGCTTTTCGTCGTGATCCAAGGGGAGACGGGCATTTCATGTCCTGTGTTCGTCCTTCCAAGGTTATCTGACCATACACTTAGGGCAGAACCTAAAAGGAGTCCTTTCCATAGCAAAAGGGGAAGATGACTAGACCAGAAGGGTAAAGAGGGAGGAGGGGGGAAATGGGCAGACATACCAAAAATATGGCCACCCTGACCCCACTCTCCTGTAAAGGTTGGCCAGAAGGCCTGACCACGTGGAAAATCCGGCTGCCAGATCTTAGGCGCCGAAATCCACCACTGTAGACTAATCCCCCGCAGTCTTCGAAGATGTTCATGACCGAAGTGACTTAACAGGGGATAACCGACAAGTTGGTAGAAGATCAGCAATGTCTTATGTAAGAGCTCAGGCTATAGGGCGACCAGTTATCTGGGCGGAAAAAAAAAAACAATCTGAGGGACCTCAGCGCGGGAGATTTTGGGTACACTACACGTCACGATAGGGATAGTGTTACAGACACCTATGCCGACATCCCCTTTCGGTCCCCGAAAGATAAGATCTGGATATCGGTACTATATGCACAGCATGTGATTCTAGCAAGCATAAGAAATGCCCTTTAGCTTATTTGCTGTTGAAAATGATAAGTTACTCACCATGTCCTACTCACCATGTCCCCTTTCCACAATACTGCATGGGGGTCCCACCCAAGGGACAGGAGACTAAATTTAAAGGAGAAGAAGGATTTTTCGGGTGAAAAAGGTTGAGGCGTACGGCCCTGGGAGCATGCGCTGCCCCGACTCCGCTGCCAGACCTCAGTCCCCATAGACACGTCGACAATAGACTATTGCCGAATGACACCAGTTTTATTAGCGGGGGGAATCATGGGAAGTATGGAAGCAAGGGGACTAAGTAAGTTAGTCACTACAGTGAGTAATTTGTGACACTTACGTCCTGTGCCCTTTCCTCCATACTGCATGGGCGATCACAACTGAAAGTAGTCCCAGGGTGAAGAGGAGACCCTCCTTATGCAAACAGGTTTTTAAGAACCGCCTGTGCAAAAGCTGTGTCTCATCTAGAGCCGGTCTCTAAACAGTAATGCTTGCAGAAAGCCGAAGGGGTGGCCCAGGTGGAAGCCCTGCATATGACCTGCCAGGGGACATGCCACTGGAAGGCGATGGCAGTTGCCTTGGCTCTGACCGCATGGGCATGCATATTGGCTGGCAGTGGCATATGCTGTCCCTCGTAAGCTTTGATGGCCGAGACCATCCACCGGGCTATGGAGGCCTTGGATGCCCGCTACCTGGGTCTTGGACCTCCAAAGGTGATGGTGTCCGACTTGCGGAAGCCCTTTGTCCTAGTCCAAGTAGAATTTCAGTGCACGCCTGATATCAAGGCAGTGCATGACTGTCTCGTCCTTAGGATCAGAGAAGAACGTAGCCAGCACCATTTCCTTGTTTAGTTATAACGCAGACAGCACCTTAGGCAGGAAAGCTGGGTGTCTGGAGGACCACCATGTCAATGTGAAACGTAGTGTATGGCTCCAAGGCGACCAGCGCCTGGATTTTGCTGATTCTGCAAGCTGAGGTGAGGCCGACTAACAAGGATGTCTAATGAGGACCAGCCTGATGTCCATGGACGTCACTGGTTCGAATGGTTTGTGCACCAGGGAGCCCAAGATTATATGTTGAGGTCACAAACCGGGTGCGACCTCTTGATGGGCTGGTAGAGCCTGGCGAGACCCGTCAAATGGCTCTGGCCAATTAAGTTGGACGAGGAAAAAAATCCTCAGTTTCTGTATGCCAGAATGGCTGCTAGGTAGGTGCAGCAATTGTCCACCTGCACACCTGTATGGTGAAGATGCGCCGAAAAGGAGAGCACGTCGCCCAGGGAACATGTCAGAGGGTCAAAGCCCTTCAAGTCTGCCCAGTGACAGAACCTGGTCAACTTGCTTTTATACTGGGCCCTGGTAGATTTGCTTGTGGCGCCCTGTATGAGCTCTAGATTAGCCTAAGAGGCCGAGATGTCCTAGCGTGATCTGTTCAGGAACCACACTGAGGGCCAATTTCTCTGGTGCGGGGTGGATGACCCTGCTGCGCCAGAAGATGTGCTGGGCCCGTCGGCAGGCGAATGGGATGCCTCTCCGAGAGGCTGAGCAGTTCCGAAAACCATGGCCTGGCTGGCCACCATGGAGCCATTGGGATGATGCTGAGGAGGCGAGACTCCTTGATCTTGCATATCACCCTGTGAATCAGGGGAGTGGGTGGAAAGGCATATGCGATCATCCCATCCCACCTGATCTGAAAGGCATCACCCAGGGAGCACTGGCCCTGACCCTGCCAGGAGGCGAACAGTTGACACTTGTTGCCCCAAAAGGCAAATGGGTCCACCTGAGGGTGACCCCATTTGCGAAAGATCTCCTGCAGCACTAGGTTGTTCAACTGCCACTCGTAATTGTCCGCTACCAGTCTGCTGAGCCTTTCTGCCTCCAGGCTAGATTTCACCGGCAGGTGGACCGCCGTTAGGTAGATGTTCTCCAGGGCCTACTCCCAACATGCTGACCGCCAGCCTGCACAGTGGGGGTGGGGGATTTCCGATACCTCCCTGCTTGTTGACATAGAACATGCTGGTCGAGTTGTCTGAATGAGGACGACCTTGCCCTCGATAGCCGGAAGGAAGGCCCCGAGCGCCATCCAGATGGCCTTCAACTCCAGCCAACTGATGTGGTACTCCTGCTCTTGTCGGGTCCAAATGGTTGTCTAGAGTGGCCCCCAACCCTCGAGTGAGGAGTCAGTGGTGATGGTGACCTGTGGTGTCGGTTGCCAGAAAGGCTTCCCCATCCGTAGGTTGCAGTTTCTGGACCACCATGTGAGGTCTGGGTGAAGCGACAGAGGTACTTTGATCTGACTGATGGCCCTGTTCCTGGTTCAAAGTACAGCTGTATCATCGTGTGGGGGATGGCCAAGAGGACTGCTGCCATGAGACCCAAGCCAAGGTCACTTCTCTGCAGAGAAAGTGCGCCGTGGCCCTCTTTATGGCTGTGATCTTGTCCTCCAAGGGAAATACTTTCTAGGAGCACGCGTCCCAAATGAGGTCCAAGGTGGTCAGTCTCTGCGTGGGCTGCAGCCGTGACTTGAAAACCCAGCTTGTGCATGGTGTTCGTAAGAGCATGGGAAGTAGGTGCACTGGTACGGGTAGATGTGGTGGCCTGGGCCCGGAGGAGGGCTGCTTCAGAGTTCAGCCTGGTAAAGACCCTGGGAGCCGAGTTGAGGCCGAAAGGAAGTACCTTGTATTGGAAATGGTAGCCCATGATCCTGAATCGTAGAAGGGAATGATGGGGCTGCCAGATCGGGACATGCAAGTACGTGTCCTTCAAATCCAAGGAGCTCATCGTCTCCACTATCAAAGCTGGCGCAACCATCTTTAATTTTTGCAGAGGCAGGGAGAGGTTGAAGGTGGAAAGGTCCAGCACAACTGAGGCCCGCCTGGTTCTTCTGAATGGTGAAAATCCTGGAGTAAAAGCCCACCCCGCGGTGGGAGGCTGGGACTTCCTCCACTGTCTGGCTCTTGATGAGAGCCCGGATCTCTGCCAAAAGAGTTGCTGTCCCCAACCTGTCGGAGTGGAGGGGGAGGAGGAGAGGCTGGGAAAGGGAGGCAGTACCCTGTGGAGACTGCAGTTGATCCAGAGGTCTGCGTAATGCCCACCACTGGCGAAACGTGGACCCGCAGGGGCATGTTATGCCTTCTTTCCCTCCGAGGCTGTTGAGGGGAGGGGGGTGGAAAAAGCCCTTACCCCCCCCCCCACAAACCCTGTTTTTGCACCGATGTTGGACGGCGAATGGTCAGGCTTCCTGGACATCCGTTCTTGGAATCCACGGAAACCTCTGTATGCATGCCCTTTCTCAGAACGCTGCTGTGATTGGGTGTACGGTTTGGTCATAGTCCTTGAAAGAATGGCTTAAGACTTAACCGTTTGAGAGCGGTTTTTCCTTTTTATCCAGCTCCTCGTCCATTGTGGAGTGGAAGAGGTCATCCCTTCGAATTGAAGAGCTAGTATGCGTTTCTGGACATCTGGGTTGAATTTAGAAGCATGGAGCCAGGCCATATGTCCGTGGCAATACAGATAGCACGGCCAGAGGTTGTGGGCCACAAGGACTCGATGCTCTGCGCCACGATCTTGGCCTCCAAGATAATCTCCTTGCCAAGCAGTGCCGGAGGCGGAGGACAACAGGCTTGGAGTAGAGTGATGCTGCAGCAATCACTGAGGTGTGTGGCTGAGGATGGGCCGATAGCAAGAGTATACCCCTCCATCTGCCTATACTTTGCGTCCAGGCGTTTATTCTCTGGCTGAGTGGGGCTTGAGCCAAGGCAACTATGTCCTTCTGCATCGGGATAACCGTTCTGGCAACAGGATGTAGCCTGAGGACTTCTGCTAAGAACCCCCTCTGCTGGTTGCTCGACCTCGGGTTGAGGAAGGCCCAAGTACTCTGCCAGCCCTGCCAGACGTTTGTGGAAGGCCTTGGCTGAAAATGTGGTGTGGTCCTCATCTGTCCACCTGGGGATCCGGTTGGTCCGACACCAGAGGGGGTGCTAGGAGCTGTGGTATGGGGACCGGAGTAGGTGGCTGGTGTGGACTTGCTGAGGCTGAACAGGGACCAGATGAGCCTGTACTGGAGCCGGGGGGACAATTGGACAGAGCAAGTCCCTGATGGCGCCCCTGAGGATGACCCCCATCTGGAAATTTCCTGAGCCCGAGGAACTTTTAAAAGAACCTATCCTCACAGGCTGGATTGGTCGTAGGCGATATTGACGGGTTAGCAGGCGGCTGCTGGAGCCGGTGTGTGCCTTGTCCCCATAGACGCAGCAGGAACCTGCCTTGCGCAAAGTAAGGATGAGCTGTAGGCCACATACCTGGTTGAAACCAGTCCCACCTCGACAGTGTCCTCCGCCTGCCTTGCCCTGGAGGGGTGTCAGCCGGATGTCTGGATTTTCTGCCACAGCGGCTTTCTTGTCGAGCTGCCTTACACGTGCCTGTGTCCGGTTGCTCGGCTCACTGGGCCCCGCCCTGTCAAGGACTAGTGTGGATCATGGGGCCTACCCTGTCCCTCAGGCCTAGGCCCAGATCACCATCGGCAGATCTGCTGGTAAAACTGCGTAAAGGTGTCCCCTCAGACAGGATGCTGGTACTAGGGCATAGCCCCTCAGGTGAAGACCCTGTAAAAGGACCTTCCGTCCCTCAGCACCCTCAACGGGAGGATCTACAGATCCCTCAGCTTGTCAACCGGTAGCTGATACAGCCTTGGTACTTGTGCTGGTACAACGACCTGGGTGGTCCCTCCCGTGCGGGCAAGTCCTTGGGAATGAGTCTCCCTTGCGGGGTGCACTCAAAAAGAGCGGCCCTACCTTGGACCTGGATCGATGATAGATTAAGTCCTTTAGGTCCTCTGGAGGCAATCTGTGGAAGAGCTCCCTCCACCTGGACAGTCTTTTCTTCAGAGACCTTGAGGAAAGCGCATTGCATGCGGTACAAACTTGCCAGCCGTGGTCAGGGCCAAGGCATCGTAGGCACAGGCCGTGGGGGTCTTTAGTCAGAAAGAGCCTGTCGCAGGATGGACACCTGCTGAACCCTGTAGAAGTCGACATGCGCCAGGGAGAAGCGTGACGCCTGGAGGACAGAGTACCTGAATGATGAAGACCGTATCCACAAGTGGAGTTACATGGCCAAAGCCAAACCCAGGAGCGCTGGCGAATTCGGCCCGTTCCAGTCGAAAAAGGGGACCGAGGTGTGGCGGTGGAGTCAGGGCAGTTTATGCTCCCAGGGTCGGACCTCCACATGCCTATACATTTAAAAAGGGGAAGAAGGATTTTTCAGGTAAAAAAGGTTCTGTCTCCCGTCCCTTGGAAGGGACGGCCATGCAGTATGGAGGAAAGGGGACAGGACATAAGAGTACAATGTTCACGAGACGCTTGCGTATCACGGGAGTCATCTGGTAGTGATTGGCAAGCCTGACAGCTTTCGTCTCAGTTTTCAGGATTAACGAAACCTTTGGCGCGGACGTGCTCTTATGTAGTTTGCTGCCGACACCCTTCTGACTAGAATGCCCAGACATGTCATTTCAACGGGAAGCCGACCATGGCGATTGGTGGGGTCTGTTGAAACTTTGATGGGCCTGTTGGCGTCTGTGGCCTTCGACGAATCCATCGAGGAGGCTCGTGGGGTTGTGTTTTTTTCATGGTGCGGGTGTGTTCTTGTTGCCGGGATGTTGTCTCCCCATAGCAGAACTGGTGGCCTGCCTGCTGGAGCTGGACACCTCGAACCTACTTGTTCCGCAGAGAGGTTGATGGCCTCCACATCGGAGCCATGGATGTCGCTTAAATCTTCGTCACTTGAGGCGCCTGCACCCATGGGCAACTACTCTCGACCTGCTGCATGGTGTAGACCGTCCACCACTGATCTTTTATGGTCTTTGGACATAAATGTTTGCAAGAGTTGCAGGATCGCTCATTGTGATCACGAGATAGACACTTGCTACATCGGTGAGTGTCTTTCCATTGATATTTGCAGTTACAAGTCCCGTCCGTAGCTCAGGTAAAAAGCGACAGCAAGACCAAAGGGAAAAGGGGGTGAGGGGGAAGGAAATGCATTCTACAAAGAATCAAACCCAGGGTCCCACGGTCGATGGCGTCGACTGCAGCACCAGCTGCCAAAATCTGCAGCCTTCGGTGTTTCAGAAGTAGTCGTTGGATGAACGAATATTATAAAACGGCTGTGGAGAATTACTTTTGAAATTTAAAAGCTGTGCATAAGGCGACCAGCTAGGTGGGTGGGGGGAAAAAAAAAACAATCTGAGGGACCTCGAGGGATTTTGAGTACACTACATGTTACTTTAGGGATAGTGTTACAGCCATGCCCATGTCGACTTCCCCTTTCGATTCCCGAAAGACCAGATGCACTCTGCGACTACCACTAGATGTCCGACAATACGCATAGCATTTGATTCTAAGCAGATTCACAACCATCAGAAATCTCTCCCATCTTCTCTAACTGATTCTCTATCCCTCTCCTATCACTAAATCTGTCCGGAAGAATCTGAGGGACATACTGGGCTCCAACCCAGGCCTTCCTATTGCAGACACCGATGTCACGGCTTCTGACAGAGACTTGTAGACTTTGGCCATTCCTTCATCCAACTTGTGGACTCAATCGCCTTTAACTCTCCAATCGCTTCTCCCATTAACGGTGGCACCCGCTGGCAGGTCCTCTTGACCTCTTCGCCGTTTCCAGGGCCATCATTAATGTATCGAATGCAACTATCATGGTTCAGGGTCCTCAACCCAACCTCTTTGACAGGCTCCTGCCTCTCCTCTCAAACCTTCTCTCCCCCCGGATAGGCTCCTTTGCCGACTGTGCCCTCCTCAGCACAAGCTCTTACCTGCTGTACCTTCCTCCTTTGCACAGGCTGCCCTGCCTGCTGTGCCATCCTCCAAGTCTCCCTCGCCATTCCCCACTGGGGGACCACCGTCCCCTGCGCCCCGCGGAAGACCTTCAAAGATGGCAACCTGTACAATATTGCCACGCTTAACTCTTGCTCTGCTGTCGAACACTCATCTGACATCTGCAAACCCCTTGAACCCCTGTATGTTGATGTGCTTGCTATCAAGGAGACAGAGTTTAAGGACAGCTCTGTCACAAGCTTACACTCCTGAAGGTTACAAGATCCTCTGTGCCCAGACTCAGGGATGGGGGGCTTGGGGGGGTGATCTTCTCAGAATGGATACCTGCGTCCATCGTCCCTACTCAGTCTACTCCTTCGAATTCCTAGTGTGTAGGCTCACGCTCTCTGAATCTTCTCTCCTTATGGCCACCTATCGGCAACCAGGACAGTCCACACTCTTCCTCTCGGAATGGGCTGACCTGGCCCCTCTACTTTCCTCCTCTTAACTCTTCATGCTGGGTGATCAACATCAATCGACTCTCCCAACTCATCAGGACCTTTACATAACCTATGCAATTCCCTCTCACTCTTACCCTCTGCCTCCAATCACACAGCTGGCCACACTTTGGATGTGTTCATCTCTACTGACATCCCTCTCACTACCTCTCTCAGACTGACCACTTCTCTCACACTTGAAGCTCTCTTGCATTGGCACACCCGGCGCAGCCACTGTCTCAAAGCCACCAGACCCATGAAAAGTTTGACAGCAGCTGCCTCCACCATTTCTGTAACGCTCACCTGGTATCCACGGGGACGTCACTCAGCCTGTTCTGACCTCTTACGACCTTGAACCCTTCCCTGGAGTCTACTCGACTGGAGACTGGTCCTGAAACACAGGATTGGCAGTTTAACTCGCTCTTGTCTGTGTGCTTGAACCCCTTCTTCCCCAGGGTCCAACCCCTCCCTTTGATCCACAGTTCACGTTTTTTCCGTGGTAAGTGTGCTCTCCGTCCTGCTTTCAGCGCAGGGGCGTGTTGATTGATGCGGGCTCGTTGCTGCCTAGTTACTTCACTGGCAAGAGTCCGACAGGTGAGTCTTTTGAACAGTTCTCCAACTTCGTTCCTTTCCTTCCTTAGATGATGGCCGGCGTCCGGGGATGGCGACGGGCTGCTGAGATGAGTACCGCTGAAGGTGAGTGAGAGCGTGATGCGACCCTTTCTTATTTGTATTCAACCAAGTTCTTTTTCTTGTGTCTTTTAGGTGCCGCAACGTTTTCAGCGTGGATGCCGGTTATGAAGAAATGCGGTGAGTAAGCGCGGTATGTGGCGCCTCTATCCACGCTAACCTGGAGTGTCTTTTCCCTCTTGCAGATGGATGAGAAGTTCCGGAGACAGTTCCCCCAGAGCAGCTGGGATTCAGGTAAGCGTTTGAAGCTTGTACAGTCCTTAAAAAATAAGCAAAGATTTGCTAATGCCTTTTTTCTGTTCTTTTCCCTTTTCCTTAGGAAGCGGCGTGCCAGGATGGGAAAGACACCGCCGAAGATGCCCGCAAAACAGAAGGAGCGATGAATGATGGGCAGAAGAAAGATGCAGGCCTACTGGAGACCAATCCGAATACGGCGAGTGTCACGCTGCAGGTGCAGAAAACAAAGCATGTTTCTCAGCCTGGGCGTGGCTTAAATAGTCTCTGGGTATCCCAGGTGTCTCTGGGCTGAACCACACCAAAAAGACTAGAATGCACATGCAGTTCTGGGAACCGAAATATGTGGGGGCATCCCATCTTGTCCCCATCAATGCACTACAAGTCCAATCCCCAATGTTACCCTATGGGAGTGAGTCTGGTGCCACAAGGGCCAAGTCTGACTCCAAGTGGGTCTTTGGAGGGCTGGAGAGGCCCTTGAGGGCCATGTAGGTGATCGTGGCATGGCTCCAGCCTGACATCTTGGAGGGCAGGGGACATGAGGGGCAGGAATCATGACAGTTTCCTACTCGTGCAGCTGACTCACACCCAGACAGAGCCCTCACTAACTTCAATTTCCATCTCTAACAGTATTAGCCTTTTTGACCTAAAACAATTGACCTTATGACCCATTTGATTGCATTTTGCACAGGCGATTTGGTCTGGTTGCATATATTGCAAAATACCAACCCTGGAGAACGGTGTCACAGGGTTGTACCCGCTCTCCATTTGATATTGCAATTTTGGGGGTGCCCTCTGCTTCCTTAAAATTGGAGGCAGGGGACCAAAAAAAAAAAGTATAAATTGGGCCCCGAGCAGATAAATTGCAGTCCGTTTGCAGCGATCAAACACATACCCAAACCTCTAACACCCTTGATACTCTTACCCCTGTCATGAGGGTCGAACTGAAGCCTTCAAAAGAACAAGTTACTTACCAACTGCTAACGGTTCTTCCGACTGGATGTTCCAACGTGTTCCACATCTTTGACATGTAATGTGCACAGCTGTGGACATGTCAAAGATGTGGAATACGTTGGAGGACAATCCATTCGAAAAGTGCAACTCCTAAAACACCAATCTTGCTGCCCTTAAATGCAAGTGTAGGGCAGCTGAGCGGAATAAAATTCGATGGGCGGACCCTCTGACAAACTGGCCTGCAGCTGCCTTCAAAGGCAATATCGACTCTGCATTCACACCAAGGAAAGTCTTTATTCAAGCCTGCATCTCTGTGGCATCAAATATGGCTGAACTTTTCAAAAGTCTTAAGCACCAACTAATCCTGCAGCAGCCTCCTCTTCGGTCGCACGAAACCAGTAACTTTGCTCGGCCCTGACTGCACACTTCACGCAAAAACCCAAGACATCCTTTCTCCTCTCACACTCTCCACATATCTTACACCAACACCTCTGGAGACTCCCTTGGCCCCTCCACCACTTCTCTCACTCCAGTCACACCTGATGAGGTCGCTGTACAAGTCCGGTCTATGAAGGCCTCCTCCAAACAATCAACCCCTGAGCTCCAGCCTTGGCTGATCTCTGCAATCTCTTGCCTAGAGTTTCCCCAAAAATCTCATAAGCACTCCTGTGTGCACCCTCTACTTAAACCCTCAGCAGACCCCTCCATTCCTGCAAACTACTTCCCTATCTCCATCACCCCTTTCCTGGGCAAACTCCGAGAATCGGGCCATCTCACAGCTCACCCTCCACACTGAATCTGCTGGTTGCTTGCACGACCATCAGCCTGGCTTTAGAGCATCCAGAGGCACGGAAACTGCTGTTATGAACATCAGAGCAGACTTGCTCTCAAATCCCGACACCAACACTAACTCGATCCTCATTCTTCTTGACCTCAGTCTGACAGTAAACTACAACATTCTGATTGCACATCTGCACAACACCTTGGGAATCACAGGTCAGGCTCTGGCGTGGTTAACCTCTGTTCTTTCCGACCACTCATCCCAGGTGGAACCTGGGTTCTCTGACTATCAACTTGTGGTGTTCCCCAGGGTTCTAACCTATCCCCCTGGTTCTTCAATGTCTGTATGGTTGCCCTTGCACATACGATTACCACTTTCATCTCCAACTTCCAGTGTTGTGGTTGACAAGCAATTCTCCATCAGGCTCACCTCAGCCACCTCTACCACGCTCATATCTGTCTGAATTCAGTTATGATTTGGTGCAAAATACCTCGGCCTCAACATCAGCAACACGGAGATGTAGTTTATATTGTGACTCCAGCTCCGGCTTTCCACACCAGGGCTGGCTTCCCTTGGCCCTGCGCCCGCAGCCACCTGCAAGGCAAAACACCTTGGGTCATGTTCGACTGCACTCTCCCCTTCGCCACTCACATTTCGGACAGCTCTAAAAAAAATCCAACTACCAGCTACACCTCCTAGGAGGTACTCTTCCTTTTCTGACCTTCCCCCAGTGGCTCACTGTCTCCAGAGCCCTGGTTGTCTCAAGGGTGGACTACTGCAACAGCCTCTTTCTCAACCTCCCTTCCTCTGCAACTCATCCAGAACAGAACTGCAAGGCTTTTCCTTGGCCTCAAGCCCAGGTACTGCATCTCTGGTGCTGAAATCCCCCCACTTGCTCCCCGTGGCTGCAAGGATCAAGTTCAAGATCTGCATTGTCCACAAGGCTTTCTCAAGCCTGGACCTACACATCTGCAATGCTGCCTACCTAAATACTGTCCTTCCTGAGCCCTCTGCTCATCTACCTCTAAACTGCCAGTGAGACTGTTCTCCAAGCAGAGATTTGGCGGGAGATCTTTATCCTCTGCAGAGGCCTCCCTCTGGAATAGCCTTCCTGCTGCACTCCGGCTTGAGCCTGATCTCTTAAGTTCAGAAGTTAAGGAGTTTCCTGAAGACATTACTCTTCTGTTCCTTCTCCATCTACCCTGCTAACCTTTCTCTCTGCTCCATTCCCCCCCCCCCCCCTTTTTCCGCAGACATCTGACTGGCTGCCTTTTCAGTCCTCACACTGGCCTCATCATTACTGCACTTGTTCAATGACCCTTGAGTGTGGCATCTCAGCACTTACCCCAGCCTGACTTGGTAAGACCCCACGGCACCCTCCCGTGCACTTGTCTCCCTCAACCTCTCCTGCAGCTGTCTGCGCACTTGGTCGATCTGAATGCGCCATGCCTTGAAGATAATCTGTTCTTCCCTCGTCTCCCCTCCTTGCATGGTGTCGCCTCAATGCACTTGGAAAAACTGCAGAATTGTCGTCAGACCCATTTGCAGTCATCTACACTGTTAATTGTATTATATTAACTTGTTCCATGCACCCACTCTGCCTGTGCAGACTTGCATCGTTCCTAAATTCAAGGGTTCTGAATTTACACTTGTTTCCTCCATCCTTAAACGCTTTGAAACACTTGCTGTGGGTAGGCGCTTTACAAATAAATACCATACCAAGTGAACGTTTTAAACAGAAGACAAGAAACGTCCAGTCAAAAGAGCTCTGGGTGTGTTCCTTAGTCTTTCCTTAGAAGGGGGAGGGGAACAATGGACTGGCTTCAAACATACTGGGTATCCTGCTTTGAGGCGGATGTCCAACATGAAGCAGGATAAACGATACAATCTTAAAAATAGCCACTAGGGTGCATTGTGAGGCCTTCGGACTTCTCTGCCTTAAAGAAACTGTTCCATTTCCATTACTGCATGCTGAAACTATTGGTTGCTGCCCATGAAGCCATTTGTTCCATTTTCTTTATGGAGTCTTCCTATACAGGCTTTTAATAGGAGAAAACACAAAGTTAACTGAGCAGATACAGAAGGATTAAATTCGATGAAATTATTAATTTTTACAAGGATTTTTTCTTTACATAAAAAATTTGAGGTCTCATCCCAAGATGAAGATTATTCAGGTTTATAAAGATCAACGAAGAGCCCATGATTGAGAACATTACCAGTGAGCACATTAGTAAGAACATCTTTATCGAGAACACTAGTAAGGGAAAACCTTTAATTAAAAACCATTAAACTACTAGGGACAAAAGTAAAAAGGGATATGACTCAGCGCTGAAGCAGGAGCAACTTGTCTTTTCTGCCATCATTTTCTCAAGTAGGAAGACAGCTGTTTACCTGGTAAATAAAGTATGATCCTTTTGATCCAAAACAATTACTATGTCTCCCGGTTCCAAACCTGGTTCTTGGTCACCTTCTCCATGGAAAGTAATCTTCTGACCATCTCTCATTCCTGCCAAAAGTAAAAATCATATGGCAAGTAAGGCAAAGGAAAACATCAGCGATACAACTCAATTTTAGAGTCCCAATGCAGTCACTTCCCATTAGATAAATCAATACTTTATTCTAAGCTCCAGGATCAAAAAGAGCATGAGTAGTTGTCACCAGTAACAGTAGTTGGGCAGCATGGCTGAAAAAATTATATGTTACTCACCATAGTGACTAACGTACTCTTAGTCCCCTTTCCTCCATACTGCATGGGCGTCCCTTCCAAGGGACAGGAGACTGAACCCTTTTCACCAGAAAAAACCTTCCCCCATTAAATTAAGAGGCGCAGGGGTGCGGACCAGGGAGCATGACCAGCCCTGACTCCACCGCCACACCTCAGTCCCCATTGACGCGTCGACAATAGATTAACATTGCCTAATGACACCAGTTTTATGGGGGGGGGGGGGAATACTGGGACGTTATGGAGAAAAGGGGACTAAGGACTAAGAAGGTGAGTAACTTATAATTACTCTTCCGTCCCGTACCCTTTCCTCCAAACTGCATGGGCAATTACAACTGAGTGTAGCCCAGGGTGGAGAGGAGACCCTCCTTAAGCAAACAGGATTCTAAGAACCACCTTTCCAAAAGGCCACGTCTGATCTAGAGCAGGTATCCAAACAGCTGTGCTTGCAGAAAGTCGAAGGGGAGGCCCATGTCATGTGGCCGCTCTGCTCAAGACCTGCCAGGGTGCTGGAAAGCGATGGCCGTTGCCTTGGCTCCGACCGCATGCGCGTGCATGTTGACCGGCAGTGGCTTATGCGGTTCCTTGTAAGCTTCTTTGATGAGACCATCAAACAGGCTATGGAGGCCCGATACCCCAGTCTTGATCTGCCAAAGGTGTGTGTGTCCGACTTCGGAAGCCCTTGGTGCTGTCGAAGTAGAATATCAGGGTACGCCCGGCATCAAGGCAGTGCAGAATTGGTAGGAATGCTGGGTGTGTGCGCAGGACTACTTTGACCCTGTGAAGTGTAGTATATGGCGGAGGCGACAAGCACCTGCATTTCGCCAATTCTGCGAGTTGAGGACAACTAGCAAGGCCGTCTTAATGGTGATGTCCGGACACAATTGTTTCAAATTGTGTGTGCACCAGGCCACCCAAAATTGTTGAGATTCCACACAGGGTGCAGCCACTTGATGGGCGGGTAGAGCCTGGGGAGTCCCATCAAATGTTTGACAATTGGGTTGGAAGAGGATCTCCTCAGAGCTTTTGTAAGCCCAATGGCTGCCAGGTAAGTGTCTACCTGCATGCCTGAATGGGCGAGGTGCACATAGAAGGAGAGCACGTCGACCAAGGTACATGCAAAGGCGTATGCTATCATTCCGTCCCACCAACTGTGGGACGCATCGCCCAGGGATCCCGGGCCCGACCCTGCCAGGAGGCAAACAGTTGGCACTTCCTTTTGTCCCAGGAGGCAAAGGTCCACCTGGGGGTGTCCCCAGTCCCCATTTGTAGAAGATCTCCTGCAGTACTAGGTCGTTCAACTGCCACTCAGTTGTCCACTCCCAATCTGCCGAGCCTGTCTGCCTCCAGGTTGGATCTCCCCGGCAGGTGGACTGTCGTGAAGTAGATGTTCTCCAGGGCCCATTCCCACATGCTGACTGCCAGTCCTCCCTGCTTGTTGACATAGAACATGCAGGTCGAGTGGTTGGTCTGAATGAGGACGACCTTGCCCTCGATACCCATAAGGAAGGCTCGGAGCGCCAGCCGGAAGGCTTTCAGTTCCAGCCAATTGATGTGGTGCTCCTGCCGGGTCCAGGTTGGGCCCCCCCTCCACCCCCGCCAACCCATGAGAGAGGAGTCTGTGGTGATGGTGACCTGTGGGTAAGTTGCCAGAAAGGCTTGCCCATCCGCAAGTTGCAGTTCCGGGACCACCATGTGAGGCCCGGGTAAAGCAACATAGGAACGTTTATCTCCGACTGGGAGAATAGCCCCTGGTTCCAAGATAAGTGCAGCTGTAGCCTCATCCTGAGTCTCATGTGGGTGATGGCCAAGAAGACTGCTGCCATGAGACCCAGTAGGTGTTGGCAGAACCAGGCCGAAATCACTTCTCTGCTGAGGGAGTGTGCTGTGGCCCTCTTGATGGCTGTGATCGTGTCCTCTGAAGGAAAAACTTTCTCGGAGCACGTATCTCAGATGAGCCCCAAGAAGGTCAGTATCTGCATAGGCTGCAGCTGCGACTTCTTCAGGTCGAGTGAAAAACCCAGCTTGTGCAGTGTGTTCATAAGAACATGGGAGGTGTGGCGCACCGCTTCGAGCGAGGTCACCCTGGCGAGCCAGTCAAGGTACGGGTAGATGTGGTGGCCCTGCGACCCGAGGAGGGCTGCCAGTGTATTCACCAGCATGGTAAAGAGCCTGGGGGCCGAGTTGAGGCTGAAAGGAAGCACCTTGTACTGGAAATGTAAGCCCATGATCCCGATTCATAGATAAGAACGATGGGGCTGCCAGATTGGAATGTTTAAGGACGCGTCCTTCAGGTCCAGCGGAAGGTGTCCACCTGAGGATGACCCATCTGTTGAAGATTTCCTGAAGGACCTGGCCATTCAACTGCCATTCGTAACTGTCTGCAACCAGCCTGCAGAGCCTGTCCGCCTTCAGGTTTAACTCCCCCGGGAGGTGGATCGCTGTCAAGTGCATGTCGTTCGCCAGAGCCCATTCCCAGATGCTGACCGCCAGGGTGCATAGAGGAGACCTGGTGCCACACTGCTTGTTGATGTAATACATGCTGGTGGAGTTGTCCGTTTGTATGAAGATAATCTTGCCACTGATTTGGGGCAGGAAGGCCTCGAGACCAAGCCAGATGGCCTCCGCTCCAACCAGTTGATATGGGCATCTTGTTCCTGAAGAGACCAAACTCTGCAAGTTGTGGTTGTCCAGGGTATCTCCACAGTCATCCAAGGAAGAGTCTGTGGTGATGGTAATCTGCGTTGCTGGTTGACTGAAGGGCCCACCTATCCTCAAGTTGCAGTCTGTGCTCCACCAGACAAGGTCCTGGTGGAAAAAAGGAGGAATGCTGACAATTTCCACGTGGGAACCCCTCTGGACTCCATGAGGCTGCGAAGTGCAGCGGTAAGACATGCATTACTTGCCATAATAGCATTTGATTGTATCTGCTTAGATTCACATGCTGTGCATATAGTCCAACATCCAGTGGTAACCGCGGAGTATTGCATCTGGTCTTTCGGGGACCGAAAGGTGACGTCGGCATAGGCGTGTCTAACACTATCCCTATCGTGACGTGTAGTGTACCCAAAATCCCTCACGTGCCGGGGTACCTCCGATTGTATTTTTTCTGCCATGAGGGAGCCCAAGGCTATAGTGAGTGAGTACATAAGAGAAAGTAGTAAGACATATGTTCTGTCCACCACGAGCGGGGAGGGTGCATGTGAATCTAAGCAGATACAAATCAGAAATGCTGTTACCTAAGTAATGCAGGTCTTCTAATGCTCGTTAATCTGCTTAGAATCACATGCTGTGCATAGACTAGCGAGCAGTACCCGGAGTTGGAGGTGGGTTGTGAGAAGGAACAGTAGAGAAAAGATGTCTTAGTACTGCTTGTCCCACCTGAGAATCAGACCTAGAATGAGTGTTTTGTAAAGGTGTGTACAGAACTCCAGGTTGCCGCTTTGAAATGGACTCCCGGGGAACATTTGCAATGAATGCTGCCCTGAGTAGAATGTGCTCTAGGCTTGAAGGGCGGTTCTCTTAGCAAGAGTGTAGTAGTGTGATGCATTTGACAATCCACCTTGAGATAGCCAATTTAGAGACGGGATCCCCTTCTCTACCAGCTGCCACTGAAACTAAACATTTGTTTTCCTCAGTGGTTTAGTTCTTTCCAGGTAGAACATGACTGTCCTGCGCACATCCAGTGTGTGCAGGCTTCTTTCGGCCATGCTAGTGGGATTCTGGAAAAAGTTAGGTAGTTCAATCGATTGGTTCACATGGAACTTCGAGATTAATTTAGGCGCAAATCTGGGTAAGTGTGCAGAAATACCTTATCCCTGTGGACTGTAACAAAGGGGTCTGGAACAGGAAGCACCTGTAGTTCGCTAACCCTTCTAATAGAAGTGATAGCCACTAGGAAGGCCGTTTTATAGGTCGGGTCTTTCAGACTTGCTTTATGCATAGGCTCAAAGGGAGCGCCCATGAGCATGGTCAAAACCACATTTAGGTCCCATCCCGCAGCTGGGTGAGCAATGGGAGGACAAATCCTCTTAACCCCTTCCATAAAGGCTTTAATCACCAGTATCTTCCACCACAACACTTTGTGATGTGGTGTAGGCTGACAGAGCAGCCAGAAAGCCAGATGAACCTTTAGGGAATTGAAGACTAACCCTGTATCCAACAGATGGGTTAGTTACAGCACAATGTGTGTGGGTGAGCAATCGATGGGATCGATGCCCCTGGAATTGCACCAGATGACAAAATGTGTCCATTTGCTGGCATAGCAATAACCTGTGTTCGGTTTCCTAGCTTCCCCGAGTATGTCCATGCACCTCTGAATGAGCTGTAGGTGTCCAAACTATGACCTCAGGAGCCAAGCTGCCAAGTTCAGAGTTTGTGGACATGGGTGTAGGGTCTCCCACACCCTACACCCACGGTCCTGAGACAACATGTTGTACAGGCAGGGCCATTTCCATCAGGTGAACGAACCAGGGTTGGTGGGCCCACATGGGGGCCACCAGTATCATGGTAACTGGTTCCTGCTGTACTTTGTGCACCATCTTGCTGAGAAAGGGAGTCAGGGGTGGGTGGGGAAGGAAGCGTAGACAAATTTCCCTGGCCAGGTTATCCAGAGACCGTTCCCCTTGGATCAGTTCTGGGGTAACTGGAAGTGTGGTCTTGGCATTTGGCGTTCTGAGTAGCGAACAGGTCGATCTCTGGGAAACCCCATTCTACAAAGACGGACACAATGTCTTTGTGTAGCAGCCATTCCTTTTCTTCAGCCAGAGGGAAATCTCTGCTGAGCACGTCTGCCAGAAGATGGTGTTCCCCTGGAACATGTTGGGACAACAAACATCGTGTTTGAGAGCCTATATCCAAATGTTCTGGGACAGCTTGGATAGCCCTGGAGTGTGAGTGCCCCCCTGTTTGTTCAGGTAATACATGGCTGTAGTACTGTCCGTTAGAATCGGCACCTTCTTCGCTTGTAGTTGCACCTGAAAGGCCTTCAAAGCCTTGAACACTGCCAATAGCCCCAGTAAGTTTATATGGTTGGATGCTACTTGAAGGCACCACACTCCGTGCGCTGTCTGCTGAAGCAGGTGAGGGGCCCCCCCCCCCCCCCGTGAGAGATGCATCTGTAGTTAGAATGGCTTCCACTGCAGGGGTGGTGAAGGTCTTCCCCTTCAAGAGGTTCTCTCTTGACCACCACTGCAGAGAGAATGAGGGCTGGCAAGACAACTACCAGATCTTCCAATTGGCCGCTGGCCTGACGCCACTGGCTGTTGAGCCACTCTTGCATGGGACATGCGCAGCCATGCATTGGGAACCAAGTATATGCATGACGCTATAATTCCTAGCAAGCGCATGGCCTTGAGCACCGTTACACCTCCCGACTGGCCACATATTGAGGGATCTGAAAAGCATGTTCTGAACCCTCTAGTTGGAGGGGAAGACGAGACAGTCTTCAGTCTGAATTAGAGCTCCCAGAAATTGTTTTGACTGGGGACGAGACTGGCTTTTTCTATTGAGAAACCCAGACTGAAGATCTGTTTTTTGGGTGCTTGAAAGACATGCGTCGAATGAGTCCCCCGTGATGAGCCAGTCGGTGCGGTAAGGGTAAACTGGGACCGGCAGTCTGCGCAGGTGTGCTGCAGCCACTGCCAGGACATTGGTTAACACCCTTGGCGCTGAGGCGATGCCGAAGGGGAGTACCTTGCATTGGTAATGCCTCCATCATGAACCTTAGATATTTTCTGTGCACTGGCTACATTGAAAAATGAAACTATGCATCTTTCATGTCCTATGTTGCCATGTAGTCGCCCTGTTTCAGCAATGGGATCACCTCCTGTAGTGTTACCACGTGAAACCTCTGGGGTTTTATTAACTTGTCTGCAGGTCTAAAACAGGGCGCATGGTGAGGTCCTTTTGGGTACAAGGAAGTACACCAAATAAATACCCTTGTTTACCTGAAAAGGGATGGCTTCTACGGCGTCCTTTCCCAGCAGTGCTTCCACCTCTTGATTCAGGATCTCCAGATGGTCCGGTGAAAGGCGCCGTGAGCGCGGCGGTCTGAATTGTGGAGGTCGGGCAAATTCCACGCAGTACCTGTGGGCGACCGTCTTTATGACCCACTGGTCTAAAGTTATCCCCTCACATGCCATGAGGAAAGAGGTTAATGGCCCCCCCGACCGGGGTAACATGGGAGGGGACCCGTTGGTCATTTCTGACCAGAGGCTGTGGCTCCTCTGGGATTGGGGCCTCTACCTCTGCAGCGTTTGACCCCTTGAAGGTTAGTATGCGGGGCTTCCCCAAGTTTGGCCTGTGTTAAAGTTCCTCGTACCATCATAGTTTTGACCAGCACGGCTTGCCCTCGAAGGGACAAGCGAGAATTCTCTCTCCCGGGGAGGGGCGGGGGTCCACAAGAGATTAGATTCCTCAATGGGCTTATTGATGAGGGAGGCGTGTCGCTGGTTTAAAACCTGGAAGTACGCAGCCAAGCGTGTCTTAAGTAGGGTCCCTTGGGCCAGAGACCTGCCTGCTGTTTCAGCAGTGTCCAGGGTGTTTTTGATCACATGCTGGTTAACTTGTTTTCCCTCGATTACAATTGCTTGGATTTGGTGGGTTCAGGAACCTCTTGGAGACTTTCCTGGAGCAGGTGCCACCAAGCGTCAGCATAGCTTGCAAATAGTGTGGTATTAGCAATCCACGTAGTGTATGCAGCAACCTAAGTGACTTGTTTGCCTAGAGCACAGTCTTTTGGATTCCTTGTCCAGAGGTTTTTTCACCATTGCAAGGGGTACTCCTGCCCTTTTCCGGGTGAAAGTGACTACCAATGAATCTGGCATGACGTGCCCTCTGATGTATAGAGGGTCGGAAGGGCGAAATAGTTTCCACTCTTGGGTTCACTGCCAGAGATTCAGCTGGTGATACCAATGAGGGGGCCAACCTTCTCTTGATAGAATTAAGGAGGGGGATGGCTTGGCTAGATGGAGGCTTCTCCTTAAGGATATCCTCCACAAAATCCTGCTCAAGCACAGCTTCTTGAGTGGAGATTTTAAAGTGTTCAGCTGCTTTTTTTCAACATGGAGTTGAAGGCCATTTGGTCATCTACAGGTGAGGCCTGGCGAGCCGGAGGAGAATCTAGGCACACAGTGTCCTGATCTTGCTTTGTCCATGGGTCTGTTCCTTCCTGCTGGGTTTCTTCCCAGTTGTCTGTGGTACCCTGCTGTTCCTCATAATTCTGCAGAAATTAAGCTTCATTATAAATGTCCCTATATGTGGACATTATCTTCCTGCTGGATGGGGACAGAAGACTGATCTTCAAAAAGATGGAAAAATGAAGGTTAGGCATTATACAAGACCTTTTTGGAGATGGATGATCAGAAAAACTGATAATCTTCTCCAGCCAATACATACACCCTTCCAATTTCTCTAGTCCATTCAGAGGGCCTACGGGTGGAAAAACAAGTTTTCTGCCCTACAGCACCGAAGAGTCTTAGGGTGTCGGAAAGAGGCTCTGGACTATCTTCATATGTATCGTAAGAATCGTGATGCCAAACCGCATTGGAAGATTTTTCCGCGGCTTGTCCCATGACTTCAGGCGGAACCGGTTAAGACCCACCGCCGCTGTAATTCTTTCGATGCTGTCTTCGATAATCACCGAATCCGCATGAGACAGTTGTTCCGATGGTCTATCGGTAGGTGCATTACCTTTGCAGCGCTAGGGGGCCTAGCGGCTGGTTTCTCAGGTAGAGGCCAAGTCGAAGTTTTCGGGCCTACCGCGGCCGTCTGATTTCCGCGCTTCAACGTGTGAAGTTTTAGGAGTAGCACCCTTACTTAGTTTTGGTTGCCCAGTTGCAAGATGCTGCTGCGGATGTGGGGGAAGGCTTTGGATCCGAGCAATCCAAAAAAACCGGTGAAATTTTCGGTGGACCTGTTGGCGCGTTCACCTTTTTCGACAAAGACGTCGAAAACGGTGTAGAGGTTGTCTTAGTGTGATGTGTTTGCATGCCCCCGTCGCCGGGTGTTGTCCCTGTAGTGAGAGCAGAGTCAGGCCTTAAAGGGTCGGGGACAGGTGTGGAGGACCAAAGAATGTCCGCCTTGAGGTCTATAACATCCGCAATGGATGTTTGGTCATCCGAGGTGCCCGAGTCACTCAGCGGGTGTGGGGGGGTGGGGGGGGGGGGGAGGAGAGAGGAGAAGGGGGTTCCACCCGCGATATACTGTACGCGGCCCACCACTTTACATGTTGCTCCTTTAGGGACTTTGGCCGAATGAGTTTACAGGCCGTACACTGCTTTTCGTCATGCTCTAGGGGGGGAGACAGGCGTTGCACGTCCTGTGTTCGTCCTTCCAAGGATATCTGACCCTACACTTAAGGCAGAATCTAAAAGGAGTCCTTTCCATAGCTAAAGGGAAAGATGACCAGACAAAAAGGGTAAAGAGGGGGAAGAGGGGGAAGGAGGAAAGACATACCGACAACATGGCCACCCCGACCGCACTCTCCCTACTGTACAGGTTGGCCAGAGGGCACAACCACATGTAAAATCCAGTCGCTGGAACTTATGCGCTGAAATCCACAGCTGTAGGCGAATCCCCCGCAGTCTTCGTCGAAGATGTTCTTGTGACCGAAGTGACTTAGAGAATAACCGACAAGTCGGTATAAGAAAAACAATGTCTTTTGTAAATGCTCCGCTATAGGGCGACCAGTTATCTGGGCAGAAAAAAAACAATCTGAGGTACCTCGACACGTGAGGGACTTTGGGTACACTACACATCACTATAGGGATAGTGTTACAGACAAGCCTATGCTGACATCCCCTTTCGGTCCCGGAAAGACAAGATGCAATACTCTGCGGTTACCACTGGATGTCGGACTATATGCACAGCATGTGATTCTAAGCAGATTAACAAGCATCAGAATCTCATTTTTAGCCTGGTGTACTGCAAGACGACATGCCGCCATGATACCCAGGAGGTGCTTGTACCACCACGCTGATGTCACCTCTGTTGACATAACATGACTCATGGACCTCTTGATGGCTATTCTTTTGTTGCCGAGGGAAAGACTCGGAGTTCGTATCCCATATGAGGCCCAGGAACAGTAGACTCCGTCAACTCCATCTGCAGCTTCTTGAGATTGATGGATAATCCCAATTCGTGTAGCGTATTCTTGAGGGTGGTGGTGTGCTGGACCGCCCTGACGGGCCAGTCTATATACGGATAGACATGGTGCCCCCAGAGTCCTGAGAAGGGCTGCCGCTGCATTCGTAAGTCTGATAAAGACCATGGGGGCTGAATTGAGGCCAGATGGTAAAACCTAGGAAGTGGAAGCCCATGATCCTGAACCCCAGGAAGGACCCATGGGGCTGCCAAATCGGGAGGTGTAGGTATGCGCCCTTCAGATTCAGGCAGCAAAGCCAATCTCCCGCACAGTGTCTCCACAATAAGCGCTTGGGTGACCATCTTGAACTTTTGAAGCGGTAGGGAAAGGTTGATGGTGGATAAGAACAACACAACTCAGACATGCCTGGTTCTTGTGTATGGAGAAAATTCTGGAGTAGAAGCCCATGACCAGCTGGGAGACTAGGACTGCTCCACTGGACGAGGGAGTGAGTTTCCGCCAATAGAGTGGTTATCCGAATCTGAGGGGGGGGGGGGGGGGGGGGCGGTAGGCGTTAGCCCGTGGACACTACTGACAGGATCCAGGGGTCTGCAAACCTCGTGCACCAATACTGTGCGTTAAGGGCAAACCTGCCCCCCCACCGGAGACACGTGGACCCGGAGGGGAGGGTCATGCCTTTTTCCCCCCCTGAGGCTTGTGCTGTTTGCGGCAGTGTTGACTGATACCGGTCCAGCTGCCTGGACCGACGTACCTGGAAGCCCCGTAACCCGCCAAAGGCCCACCCCTTGTTGGAACGCTGGTGCGTCTGGCTGTAAGTCTTGGCCGTGAACTTTGTGAGGATAGATCAGAATTTTGCGGTCTGAAATTTTATCAAGTTCAGTGGTGGAATGAAAGGTCAATACCACAAATTGAAGGTCCAATACGAATTACCGTACGTCCAGGTTGAATTTGATAGCACGTAGTCAGGCAATACTCATCAGCGCGATGCAGATGCCATGGCCTGAGGTGTCTATGCGCCACTGGACTCCATGATGTCTTGAGCCACCATCTTTCCTTCTGCCAGACCCGTCTTAAAGCGTGTCCTACTGTGCACCGGACGTTCCGGAACAAAGTCTATTTCCTGCCAAAGCCTCTGGTTAACAACTGCGAGCATGGCGTCTGCATTAGACTGACAAAGGTGCAGCGAGGCGCTGGAATAGACCTTTCATTAAGTCTCCAAGATCATCTTGTTGGCTAGCAGGGCTGAAGTCGAGGTGGCGGAGGAAGACTGCGGCTTCAAGTAGATGGAGGCTGCAGCAATCATGGAGGAGTGTGGTTAAGTGCTGACAGCAAGAGTATCCCCCCCCAACCCCTTCAATTGCCTGTACTTTGTCTAGAAGCGCCAGTTGGTGGGCTGTGCCAAATGGGGTTTAAGCCATTCCTTTTTGGCCAAAGCTGCAACATACTTTTACATCGGCATCCATGTTCTAGCCACAGGGTGTAGAGTGAGGACTTCCGCCAGGACGGCCCCGCCTCCGGCTGTTCGACCTGGTTGTGGAAGCTCCAGGTACCCGGCCAGGCCAGCAAGCCGTTCACGGAATGCCTTGGACGGAGTGTCGGTGTCGTCCTCCACATCAGTGTCCGCTAGGGTGTCGTGCTGGTCCGGAGGAGTAGTGGGTGTCAAAGGCCGAGGTGTGCTGACCGGAGACAGAGGCTGCTGCGGAGGCTGGTATGGCACCGCCTGGGGGCTGGCAGCAAAGGTGTGGGCCCCGTGGGGTCTGGCGTGGGTGCTGGGACTGGCAGCAGCATGTTCGATTGCATTCCGAAAGATGGCTTCCATCTGTGTGGGATCTCATAAGCGTGATGACTTTCTCAAAAAAAAAAAAAAAAAAAAAAAAAAAAAAAAAAAACTCAGGCCGTTGGGGAGCTAGGTGGCCTCGGTGGAAGAGCAGGACTCAAAGGCTGCTCAGGCCTGGGCGTACTCTGCCTGTATGCTGGGTGTATCTGACATTCGACGTAGAAGGATAATCTGTAGGCCACATACCTGGTGAAGCCAGTCCCACTTTGAAACTCATTCTCCCACCTGCTCCGTGCAGGGTGGTGGGGTTGGAAGAACGGCCATCTTGTCTGGCTGCATGCCCTGGGCAAATAATGTGGTGCTTAATGGGCTGTGCCCGGCCTCCTCTAGCACTCCTGGCGGAGCTTTAGGCCTAGTATGAGTCGTGAAGTTTGTTGCATCGCCGGTAGTGCTACGTACAGGTGCCCCCTCAGACATTTGTCTAGTAGTAGGGTGTAGCCCCTCGGGTGGACACCAGGTAAAAACATTGTGGTCCCTCAGCAACCTAACCGGTAGTATCCAGCAACCACTCGGCCTGGCGGCCAGTTGCTGAAACAGTCTCTGTACCTGTGCTGGTGTTAGAAACTGAACGACCCCTCCCGCTCTGATGTTTCCTAGGAAAGGCATCGCCCTTTCGGGGTGCTAATGTGAAGGGTGGCCCTACCTTGGCCCATGACTTGTGTCTAACGAAGTTCAAGTCCTCTGGAGGAGATAGTTTGAAGAGCTCTCTCCATCGGGCTAACCTATTCAGAGCGTGCAGAGTAAGTGCATTGCACGCGGTACAACCTTCCCAGCCATGATCGGGGCCAAGGCAGTGGAGGCAAAGGACGTAGGTGTAGGACATAGGGAAGAGCCCCTCGCAGGTTTGACACCTGCTGAAGCCCAAGGACGTAGACACGCGCTGGGGAGGAGCGTGGCGCCAGAGGAATGAGGACCTGATTAAAGGCTGAAAGACAAAAATTATAAGTTACTCACCGTAGTGACTAACATACTCAGTCTCCTTTCCTCCATACTGTATGGGCGTCCCTTCCAAGGGACGGGAGACAACTTTTCTTCAGAAAAAAAAAAAAACCTTCCCCTTTAAATTTAGAGGCGTGCAGGGGCGTAGTAGCCCAGGAGCATGTGCTGCCCAGACTCCACCTTCCGGCGCCACACCTCAGTCCCCATTGACGCGTCGACAATAGATTTAAGATTGCCCAATGACACCGGGGGGGGGAAGGTTGGTGGGACGTATGGAGGAAAGGGGACTAAGAGTATGTTGGTCACTACGGTGAGTAACTTAATTACTTACGTCCCATCCCCTTTCCTCCATACTGTATGGGCGATTGAAACTGAATGTAGCCCCAGGGTGGCGGGGAGACCCTGCGTAAGCAAATAGGCTCCTGAGAACCACCTGTCCGAAAGCAGCATCAGATCTAGAGCCGGCATCCAAACAGTAATGCTTGCAGAAAGCCGAGGGCAGGGGGGGAGGGGAGGTGGCGGCCCTGCTTCTGACTTGCCAAGGGACATGGTGTTGGAATGCAATGGCCGTTGCCTTGGACCTGACTGCGTGGGCATGCATGTTGGCCGGGAGCATCCTGTACTGACACTCATGCTTCCTTGAAGCAGCGACCATCCAGCAGGATATGGAAGCCTTGGAGGCCTGGTAGCCTGGCCTCAAGCCTCCGAATGTGATTAACAGGGCGTCCGACTTGCAGAAGTCCTTGGTCCTGTCCAAGTAGAATTTCAGGGCATGCCCGACATCCAGGCAGTGCAGCACTCTGCATTATCCTTGGGATCGGGAAATAAGGACTATTTCCTCTTCAGGTGAAATGCAGATTGAACCTCGGGCAGAAATACCGGGTGCGTCCGCATGACCACTTTGTCCTTGTGAAAGGTGGTATATGGTCAGAGGCGACCAGCACCTGAATCTCGCCAACTCTGCAAGCCGAGAAGAGCGACCAGTAAGCCAGTCTTGATGTTGACTAGCCTAATGTCCACAGATGCCATTGGCTCAAATGGTTTGTGCGCCAGCGCACCCAAGACTAAATTAAGGTCCCACACCGGGTGCGGTCTCTTGACGGGCGGGTAGAGCCTAGCGAGACCCGTCAAATGTTTGACGATAGGGTTGGAGGAGGAAAGAATGCCTTCCTCCGAGTCCAGTACGCCCCAATGGCTGCAAGGTATGTATGGCAGGTGTCAACCTGTACTCCCGAATGAGCGAGTCGCGCTGACAAGGAGAGCACGTCGTCCAAATTGCAGGCCAAGGGGTCAATTCCTTTTTTACCTAATCCATTTGCTCTTGTACTGGGCCCTGGTGGCTTTGCTCCTGGCGCCCTGTGTGATCTCCAGATTGACTTGTGAGAGGCTAAGGTGCCTAAGGGTATCTGCTCAGGTACCATGCTGTGAAGGCTAGTTTCCCTGGCACGTGGTGGATGATTCTGCCCCCCTCGCTACCTCCCTGCTGTGACAGAAGATGTGCTGGGCCCGGCGGAAGGCGTATCGTGGGACCTCAGAGGCTGAGGAACTACGAAAACCATGGCCTGGCCGGCCACAATGGAGCTATCAGAATGATGGAGTCGGTGAGACTCCTTTTTCTTGCAAATTACTCTGTGTACCAGAGGAGTGGGTGGAAAGGTGTAGGCTTTCATGCCGGTCCACTGTAGGTGAAAAGTGTCACCCAGCGAGCCGGGGCCCTGCCCTTGCCAGGATGCGACCTGGGGCACTTGTGCCAGGTGGCAAAGATATCCATGTGGGATGACCCCACCTGCTGAAGATCTGAGTAACAAGGTCGTTTAGCTGCCACTCATAATGGTCCACTCCCGGCCTGGTGAGTCTGTCCGCCTCCAGGTATATTCGTTTTCCAAGGCCCATTCCCACATGCTGATCGCCAGTCTGCACAGAGGGGATCTGGTGCCTCCCTGCTTGTTGACGTAGTACATGCTGTCAAGTTGTCTGTCTGGATGAGGACCACCTTTTCCTTCAGGAGTGGGCGGAATGCTCCGAGCGCTAGTCAGAAAGCGTTCAACTCCAACCAATTGATGTTGTATTCCTTTTCCTGTCGAGTCCAGATGCAGCGGACCGAGAGATCAGCCAGGGTGGATCCCCCGCCCTCGAGGAAGGAGTGTGTGGTAATGGTGGCCTGCGGAGGGGGCGGCTGAAAGGGCTTGCCCGTCCGAAGGTTGTAGTCCATGGACCACCATTTATGTCTGGGTGGAGAGATGGAAGAATGTTCATCTCGGATTGTGTGCCCCGCTCCTGATTCCACAAGGCCTTCTCATCCTTAGTTTCGTGTGCCGCACGGCTAACAGGACCGCCGCTGGAGATGTTAGCACCATGCTGCAGTCACCTCTCTGCTGAGGAAGTGGCCGGTTGCCCTTTTGATGGCCGAGATTTCGTCTTCCAACGGGAAAACCATCTCAGAGCACGTGTCCCAAATGAGTCCCAGGAATGTCAGTCTGCGTAGGGAGCAGCTGTGACTTGAGGTTGAGCGAGAAGCCCAGGTCATGCACTGTGTTCATAAGGGCATGGGAAGAGTGATGAACCGCTTCCAGAGATGTAGCCCTGACAAACCAGTCGTCAAGGTATGGGTAGATGGAGGCCCTGCGCTCTGAGGAGGGCCACAACAACGTTGATGAGTCTGGTAAAGACCCTGGGGCCCGAGTTGAGGCCAAACGGGAGGACTTTGTATTGGAAATGGTAGTCCATGATCCTGAACCGTAGGAAAGAACGAAGGGGCTGCCAAATCGGGACGTATAGGTACGCGTCCTTCAGGTCCAGGGAGCACATCCAGTCTCCCTTGTCCAATGTCTCCGCTATAAAAGTTGGCGTAACCATCTTGAATTTTTGCAGGGGTAAGGAGATGTTGAGGGTGGACAGGTCCAGCACAACTCTCAGGTTTGCCCGTTTCTTCTGAATGGCTTAAGTCCTGGAGTAGAAGCCAAAGCCTCACTGGGAGGCTGGAACTTCCTCTACTGCCTGGCTCTCTACGAGCGACTGGACCTCTGCCAAAAGAGTTGCTGTCCCAACCTGTGGGAGTGTAGGGGGAAAAGGGGAGGAGGCTGGGATGGGTAGGCAGTACCCAGAGGATACTGCAGAGGATCCAGGGGTCCGTGAAATTCTGGCGCCAGAAATGTGGAGAGCAAGCCTGCCACCCACCGGAGACATGTGGACCCGAAAGGGCGTGTCATGCCTTCTTTCCCTCGGAGGTTGAGGGGGACTGGAAAGAGCCCTTACACTACCCCCCCCCCCCCCCCGCCCCCCCCCCCCCCCCCCCCGACACCTCCCTCCTTTTTGTTTGCACCGGCTCTGGGACGGCAAGCGGTCCAGCTGCCTGGATCTGCGTTCCTGTACGACCCTTTTCAGAGCACTGGGCGTGGTCTTTGTAAGAATGGATAAAGACGTCGCCGTTTGTGAACTGTCCTTGTCCAGCTCTTCACCTGTAGGAGTGGAAGAGGTCCCCCTCGAACATTTGATCTAGAATGTGCTCCTGGACATCTAGGTTGAATTTCCCGGAGCCAGGCTGTTCTCATGTCTGTGGCAATGCAGATGGCACGGCCTGCGGTATTGATATGAGCCACTGTGGATTCCATGAGGTCATGCGCCACAAGCTTGGCTTCCGCTACCCCTGCCATAAAGCGTGATTGGCACTGGGTGGGGAGTTCCGGGAGGAAGTCTGCAATTTCCCACCATAACTGTTGGTTGGCAGAAGCAAGCATGGCATCTGCGTTGGCTTGACGCAGGTGCAAGGAGGCGTTGGAGTAGATCTTCTTGCCGTACGCCTCCAAGATCTTCTCCTTGCCTAGCAGCACTGCAGAGGAGGCGGCTGAGGATGACTCAGGCTTAGAGTATAGTGATGCTGCAGCGATCACCGAGGAATGTGGCGGAGGATGGGTCGAGAGCAAGAGCGTATCCCCCTCCATCTGCCTGTACTTGGCGTCCAGGTGTCGATTGACCGGCTGGACCGAGTGAGGCTTGAGCCAACCCTTCTTGGCCAGGGAGACTACATCGGTTTGCAGTGGAATCCCTGTGTTGGCGGAGCAGTGTTTCGTGAGGACTTCAGCCAGAACCCCCTCTGCCGGCTGTTAGACCTCGGGTTGGGGAGGCCAGGTACGCCACCAGGCCAGCAAGAGGTTCATGGAAGGCCCCGTCTGAGGATGGCATGTCTGGATCCTCCTAGTCCGTACCCTGCGGATCTGGAGGATCTTGGAGGAGTAGATGGCGCCGGAGGTAGGGGTACAGGAACTGCAGCCAGAAGCTGAGGAGGCAGCAGCAGTTGCAGAGTTGGCTGTGGAGCCAGGGCCCCGATGGAAGTCTGTGGTGCCGCTAGCATGGTGGGGAGGACTTCCCTGACTGTCTGATGATTCCTCCTCCCCCCACCCCCCCCCCCCCCATCTGAGGAGACCTCATGAGGCCGAGGAATTTCTCAAAGAGCACCTCCTCACTGGCCAAAGATGTGGCAGGGGGGTACCGACTGGGTAGCGGGGGGACAGAGCCGCTGCATAACCAGTCCATATGGACGCAAAGGAAAGTTGCCTTGTGCAAATGAAGGGTAGACTGTAGGCCACGTACCTGGTTGAAGCCAGTCCCACCGGGACACTCGTTCTTCGCCGAATTCGTGGAATGGCGGATGGTGCCCGTTTCTGGCGTGGTCGACTTATTGTCATGCTGCCTGCGACGTGTTGCTCAGCCTGCTGAGCACAGCCTCGTCCAAGACTCTTGCGTGTGGATCACAAGGCCTACCCAGCTCCTCGGGCTTTGGCCCGGTAGGTGCGACACCCTCCACCCGAGGGTCAGTAGAACTGCGTTTAGGCACCACCTGGGATGTATTGCCAGTGTTCGGGCCATTGTGCTGGTTTAAGGGCGTGCCCCTGCGTGCCTCTAAATTTAAAGAGCGAAGAAGGTTTTTCTGGTCAAAAGGGTTCCGTCCACCGTCCCTTGGAAGGGACGCCCATACAGTATGGAGGAAAGGGGACTGGACATAAGAGTACAAACATGATGGCAACATTAAAAGTATTAACGTATAACCTGAGGGGACTAAACGCTCCAATTAAAAGGAAAAAAGTGTAGCACCTGCTGAGGGGGCCGAAAGCAGAAGTTTAAATGTACCAGTAAACGCATATTAAGAAATTGGACAAACCACTTGAGAATGAGATGTTTCTCTCAAATTTACCAAGCCAATGTAGGGGAGAAGAAGCCGGGAGTTATGATAGCAATATGGACGTCAGGGAATAAAGGTGTAGGGAACACGGACGACAAAGGACAGGCAATATTTATTTCTGAACATAATAAGATAGGAAATTAACGCTGGCCTCGACTTATGCCCCCAATACCGATCAGGATGGATTTTTGTAGAGGTCCTGTCCAATTTGGAAGACTTTGCATGGGGTGAAATCATATGGCAAGGGATCTCAACTTTGCATTGGACCCAAACACCTGGATAGGAACACCACTACCAAACCAGCGGGGCACAGCCACCCCCCCCAATCAAGTGTCCTAAAAAACAGAATGGAAATGCTGGCGCTTCTGTGTGGAGGGCGGTAAAGGGACAAACTCTGATACACATTGCTCCCAGGTTCATTCTTCACCATCAAGGAATTATATATGGGCCTCAGCAGGTTTAGTGTGCAAGGTCAAAAGATATCTATATAGGATCAATTTCTGTCTTGGACCATGCCCTGGTCACTGCAACTTTTATAATGGGGCATGCTAGCGGCGAGGGGGGGGGGAATATGGAAGTGGAGGTTCCCAGCAGAACTCCTACGAGACTGTCATAGTGGACTCCATCAGAGGGTACATTTTTCGGATAATGACACAGTATAGTATGGGATGCATTTAAGGCAGTCTTGAGGGGGGACTTGATAGCCCTAAAAGCGAGCAGAGACCAACAAAGGCGCAGGTGGGAAGTGGAGCTGGAGGGGAACTAAAAGATCCAAGGGGAAATGTCAAAGAATACGACTAAGAAGAAGAGACAAGCTTCAAGACATTCAGGGCCAATTAGGAATGTTGCATAACAAGGCGCTCCTTTACCTAAAACACTTACTACATAAAAGCAAGGGAGTTAAGCTTCTGGCAAGGAAACTAAAAACGAAGAATAGAACAGTTCTGAGGCTTCAGGATGAACAAGGGCAGATCACGACTAAGGATGAGGACATGAGTGAGATCTTACAGGATTACTATCAAATATTGTACAAATCGGACAATCCTTTTCCTGATGGAACACGTTAATTACCTGTAACTGTTCTCTAGCATGGGTATAGCATGGATTCACATGCTCAAATATCCCCTCCCCCCCCCCCATCAATCTGGGAAGCCTTGGTAAAGAGAAAAATCTGTCACTTATGAACCGTCTTTCTCCTAACAACCCATCACTGGTCTCTGGGTCATACTGCCCCAGCCAATGATTGCCCTCCACCTAAGCCCCTCTGGCAGCCATCTCCAGATTTGGTAGCACGTAAAGTGGCAGTAGGACCAAGAGCCCCAGGAGGGTTTGCATGTGAATCCATGCCAGACCCATGCTGGAGAACAGTTACAGGTAAGTAACTTACTCCTTCTCCAGCATGGGGTCTGGCATGGATTCACATGCTCATGAATAAAGGAATACATAGCAGTATACACATGCACAACCACGGGAGGTGGCAACAGGCTCAACATTAAGCAATACAACAACTCAACCTTAACATTACCTTCTCACCAGGCTCACCTTAAGCGAACAGGTTGCGCAGCACTACTTGGCCGACCCTTGACTCCTCCCTGGAGTCCCGATGGACGCAGTAGAAACTTGTGAAGGTGTGAGTCGACCTCCTTGTAGCAGCCCTGCAGATGTCCAGCAGGGGCCCACCAGACAGGAACGCCGTGGCAGCAGCGATCGCTCTGGTCGAATGGGCTCGGACGGCCGGGCAGTGGTCTGTTTGCCAACCGGTGACAATGCATGATGCAGCCGGAGAGCCATCTGGAAATGGAAGTCTTCGAGAGAGCCTTCCCTTGATTCACAGACCCAAAGTTCACAAACAGTTGTGACGTCTTCCGAAAACTCTTCGTGCGGTCCACATAGGACTTCAGCGCTCTAGCTACATCCAGCGAGTGCAAAGTCATCTCGGCCGGCGTCAAAGGCGTTCGGAAAGAAAACTGGTAACACCAAGGGCTCGTTGAGGTGGAAGTCCGACGGCACCTTGGGCATGAAGGAGGGGTGCGTCCTCAGCACCACCCACTTGTCATGAAAAGTCAAGTATGGAGGCTTGCAAGATAGGGCCTGAATCTCTCCCACTCGTCGTGCAGAGGTGATGGCCACGAGGAATGCCGTCTTCCATGACGGGAACTTCAAAGGCGGCGAATGCATAGGCTCGCATGATCCACTTGATCCTGGTGCAGTTCCCACTCGTGGCACGAGCGCAGCTCCCGGATGAGTGAGTCGGCGATGGTGTTTTTTATTCCTGCCACGTGGAAGGGAACCAGAAACATCACTTGGGCGACGGCCCAGTGCCACAGATCCTGGGGCTCCTTGGATAGGGCTGGGGATCTGGTGCCCCCCTGCTTCCATATGTAGAACATCGTGGTGGTGTTGTCTGTGAAGATCCTCACCACTTTGTCCTTGAGGGACGGGAGGAACGACTTGAGCACCCAGAACACTGCTCGGAGCTCCAAGATGTTTGATGTGAAGGGACCTCCCCTCCAGGAAGCAAAGGCCTCTTGCGTGGAGATCTCCGGTGTGGGCCCCCCCGCAACCCTCCAGAGGCGTCCGTAGTCACCGTCTCTTGAAACGCCAGGGTTTGAAAGTCCGTGCCCGTCGTGAGGTGAGCCCAGGTGCACCACCATAGGATCACCCGACGAACTCCTCGTCGAGGGAGATCCTGTCCTCGAAGCAGCCCCTCGCCTGAAACCAGCGGGCGTCGAGGAACTCCTGTAGCAGACGCTTCCGAAGTCTGCAAAGGGGCACAAGGTAGATGCATGAGGACATCATCCCGAGAAGGGACTTGATGGACCTCACTCTGGCCACGTCCGTGGCTAACAGGTGCCGCACCTGCCCAGGATGGTCTTCCTCGGAAGGGGAGGCCGATTGCTCCACTGTATCGAGCTTCGCCCCCAAAAACAGTGCTACTTGCGATGGAACCAGGTGGGATTTGGGGTAGTTGATGGCAAACCCCAGCTCCGTGAGCAACCAGACGGTCCTCGCCGTATGATCGACGGTGAGTTCCCTTGACCTTGCCCGGATTAGCCAGTCCAGGTAGGGATAGACGTGGATCCCTTGCAAGCGCCGCCACTGGTGCCAGGCACTTGGTGAAAACCCTGGGTGCCGACTAATCCGAACGGTAGGGCTCTGAATTGGTAGTGGCGTCCCTGAACCACGAACCTGAGGAACTTCCTGTGCCTTTTTAGAATGGGGATGTGGTAGTAAGCATCCTCCAGGTCCAACGACGATAGGAAGTCGCCTTCCTCCAGCTGTCCAAGCACGTGCTGGAGGGTGACCATCCTTAATTTCTGCGCCTTGATGTATTTGTTTAACCGACGCAGGTCCAGGATGGTCTTCTTTCTAACGAGGAAGTACCTTGAGTACACTCCGGAGCCTCCGGTATGTCCACTGTTTCATCGCCGCCGTCATAGTCCGTTCCCGTATCCTCTCCCGGCGAGGGGGTCCACCGGTCTCGCAGGCACGAAGGGCGGAGCGGGGTGGACTCTCCTTCGCTTATTCGGAGGGCTTCCCGACAGGCCTGGTTCTGGCTCCTCCGTCGGGGTGCGTGGTAATCTTGCCCTCATCTCGGTACATAAGGATTGTATTGCCAACAAAATGGCTGCCGAGCTATCATGGGGCTCGGGCAATGGCTGCGACGGACGGGATGGCAGCTCCCTTGGGCCCGGTTCGTCATCGCCATCTTCGATCACATCAGCAGGGACCGTCCCCCTTCTCGAACCTCTTGAGGTTTATGAAACTCTCATTGAGGCCTATGGACCTTTCGTTGAGGCCCTCGGTCACCACCAGTTCCTCCTCAGAGGCTGATTCCGAGTCTGTAATGGCCACTGCCTGCCACCCCCCCCCTCTTTTTCAGCCAGTGGCTTCATGGGGGTCTTAGCGATGGGCTGGAAAGAGAATTCCCTCTGCAGCAGCAGGGATACTCTGGGCCCAGAGGCCATTTCCATTGGCGTAGTCTCAGCCGGCTCCGCCAGGGTCGCAGCGAGCACTTCGGTAGAGGCCTTAGCCGGGTGGATCAAAGCCCTCACCACCTTAGGTGCGTCCTTGGCCTTCGCCTTGGGGGGGGAGGGGGTCAGCACCTCGCTCCCCCTTCGAGATGGACCGGGTCCGCTCCAGCGGCCTACCCGGGTTCTCAGACTTCCTCTTCCCCGAACCAGAGCGCTGGCTCATGGTTCAACGTGCTGGGGAAGTAGCGCCCTGCTTGCCACCCGAAGAGCCTGACCTTTCGGCACTCCCAGAGCCCGCGGACTCGCGGTGCTTAGCCTTCTGTTGGTCCCCCGTAGCCGGGGCGCCCTCAAAGGACTTAGAAGCCCGCTCAGACTTCTTCACCTTCTCACCTGCTGTGCCCTTCTCCAGCCAGGTGGCGAGGCGGGAACGACTATCCGTTTGGTCCGTTCCGAAAGGTTCTTGCAGAACGCACAGTCCTTCTCCACATGCGTCTTGTCCCCATAGAGGCAGTAGAGGCATCACAAATGCTCGTCCTTGAAAATGTTATATAATCCGCATTCAGGGCAGTTCCTGAACAGCTTGTATCCGGGCGTCAAGCTCCCTTTGTCCTGGGCCATGTTGAGGTAGGCCGCAGATCTTCCGGAATCCTCCAAGAAGTGTAAACTCGACAAAAAACTTCACCCTTGAGGGGTGTAGAAGAATTCCGAAACGGGTCCCCGTTATCGGAAGTAGAAACAGTGGAGCTTGAGGCTCGATTAAAATGAGAAATACTCCTGAAAAAGCGTGAAAACGCAGTAAAAAACTCAAGCTAAACACGAAGACTCCCAACACTTGAGCGTGCGGTAAAAACCTGGGGGTGGCTGCCGGAGGCGGGGCTTAGGGAGAGGGCAGTCATTGGCTGGGGGCAGTATGACCCAGAGATCAGTGATTGGTTACTAAGAAAGACAGATCAGAAACGAATAGGATAATGATTTTTTCTTTACCGACAATTCCCAGCCTGACGACAGGGAATATTCATGAGCATGTGAATCCATGCCAGACTCCATGATGGAGAACCGTAGCACCACCCTGGTCTCGTGGAATGTCAAATTAGGTTGATTACAAGAGGGCCTGGATCTCCCACGCGTCATGCGAAGGGGATGGCCACAAGAAAAGCTGTTTGCCGACAAAAACTTCAGTGGCGCCGAATGCATAGACTCGAACAGGGGGGCCCCCTCGAGCCTACTAAGCCACACACTAGGCTCCCACGCCGGGGGGTGTAGCCTTCCCCAGCGGGAGTGAGCGAAATCATCCATTGACAAACTCCTTGACTAAACAATGCGACCATAAGGATGATGGACCATGAGATCTGGTGTAGCGGGAAATAGCCGTCAGATGAACCTTGATGGATGCATGGGCCAGTCCTGCCTTGGCCAACGACAACAAATACAGAAGCACCTGCGGAGCATTGATTCGATCTTCTGGGTACAGCACCAAACAGTAAACCTCATCCACTTGTGCCTGTACCATTTGAGATTAGATGAAGCTCTGGCCTTGGTGAGCACCTTACAATCCGCAGGGAGATCCAGTCCCCAAACTAGTGCTGCAGGAGTCAGGCCTTCAGGTTCAGCGATCCTCGGTTGTGGTGCAGAATTGCACCTCCTTCCCTGGCGAGAGCATCTGTGACTGCCGGAAGCTTCACTGGAGGGGCCACTGACATGTCCAGAAGGTCCGGGTACCATATCGGTCTTGGTCGCAATGAGGATCATCCGGCATAGTCGGAGTTGATTTCGAAGCAACGCATAGAGAAACAGGCCATCCCAGGGGAAAGACTGCATCCCCCATGCTGCCCGGCTGGGGAAACCTGCTGGCGAACCTCCGGCACTTGGTGTTCGTTGCCATCGCCAACAGATAGAGCTCAGGATTGCCCCATCTGTGTAACAGGTGCTCCACTTGGTCCTGCCGAAGTGGCCACTTGTGGCAAGAGCATAGCTCCCCGCTGAGAGTTGGCAATATCACTCCTGCTAGGAGCAACAGGATGAGGAACTTCCCCTGGGCTATGGCCCAGTGCCAAAGGTCCTGCGCCTCCTTGGAGCACGCCGGGGATCACCCCCCCACCCTCCTGCTTCTGGATGTAGAAAATCGTGGTTGTGTTGTCAGAGAAGACCTGTACCACCTTGCCCTTGAGGGATGGAAGGACTGGAGTGCCCAAAACACTGCCTGCAGTGCCAACACGATGTGTAACGACTTCCCCTAGCCACAGGCCTCTTGCATGAAGACTTCCAAGTGCGCTCCCCATCCTTCCAGGGAGGCGTCCGTAGCGACCGTCTCCTGATAAGGTGGGGTCTGGAAATCCACACCTGCGGACAAGTGCGCGTGCACTGCCCACCACTGTATCGCTCAACGGAAACTCTGAGTATGTTCTTGTCCTCAAAGCTCCCTGCCACTTGTATCCGAGGAACTCCTGCTGCGAGAGCATCTGTAGCCTGCACAGCCGAATGTTGTATATGCACGACAACATGTAGAGAGAGACTTGATGGACCTCACCCTTGCAACCTTCAAGGCCAACAGCCGTTGTACCATGCCCAAGATGGCCACGATCCTCGCCTCCGGAGTCACCAGGCACGCCACTGTGTTGAGTTGGGCTCCCAGAACCAGTGCGTCCTGCGATGGAGTCAAGCAGGACTTTGCAAAGTTTATCGAGAACCCCAGGTCTATCAGGAGTTGGACTGTCTTCGTTGTGTGGACGACTGCAATTTCCTTCACCCGGATGAGCCATTCGTCCAGGTATAGATACACGTGGATCCCTCGTAGACGCAGCGCCACCGTGGCCAGGCACTTGGTCAACACACGTGGCGTTGACTTCAACTCAAAGGGAAGGGCCTTGAACTGGTCATGTCCTTGAACCATGAATCACAGGTACGATGTGTTCCTTGTGTATAGGAATGTGAAAATGGGTATCTTCCAAGTCCAGCCACAATAGAAAATCCCCCTCTTCCAGCTGCCTTAACACATGCAGACGAGTCACCATCTGAAACTTTTGGGACTTGATCTATTTGTTCAGATGGCGGAGGTCCAGAATGGTCTCCAACCACTGGTCTTCTTTCTGACAAGAAAATTAAGATTACATACAGAGCCTCTTTGGGACGAGTTCGATCACCCCTTTCCTAACATGTCCTGTACCTCCAGCAGCATCTGAGGGACGTGGTTTTCCTGATGGGCCACTGGTGGTATCCGTGGACACTTCCGTTGGAAACCTAGGGTGTGACCATGGGCGAGAGCGTCCAGCACCCAACAGTCAGTGGAGATGGTCTTCCACATGCTGACAGTTCGCCAGCCAGCCTCCCACCAGGGTGCACGGGTGGGGGACCAGACTTCAGTCAGTTCAATCGACAACGAAGCGCTGCCTTGGAGGCTTTGGTGACGAGGTCCACCTCCAGACTTGGCACGGCCCCTGTAGGTCTCCTGGGCCGATAAGCGGCAGGGCTGACGGTAGGACGAGGCACCTCCTCCAAATCCTTTAGAGGAACTTTGGGATTTCCCTCCAGAAGTCTGAAAGGACGGCTGTCGTTGAAGTGTGCCTAAGGCACGAGCCTTAGTGTCTAAGGCACGTCTCAGTGTCTGGCACGTCTCAGTGTCTGCTTTGATGACCTGGAGACTAGTCCACGGTCTTTCCAAACAAATTGTCCCCGAAGGTCATGTCCAACACCCTCGACTGACCATCCTGGTGGAAATTAGTGGCTCTCAGCCAGCCTAGTCGACTAAGGAAAACGCTGTTGCCCATTTGGTGGAATCCCATATCGGCAATGTCCGTGGCCACTAATGGTGTGGACCGAAGCCACCTCGCCTTCCTGTAGAATCTTCAAAGCTTCAGCCCTCTTATCGGAAAGGAAGTCCAGGATGGGAGCCATCTTACCCAAAGTTCCCTGTCGCAACGCGCCCCGATGGAGGATGAGCTTGAAGACTTCTTGGCCGCCACCAAAACCACAGCGTCTGAGATAGCTAGGACCGTAAGCACTTGGCCGCAGGGTCATGCACTCCATTTCTTGTAGCGATCCTCTTTGCCGGAGCCGACTAGGGGGTTCTTCATGTGGGACAACCCCTCGTCCCAAATGTCATCTAATAACAGGATCGACAGCATGGTCTTCCTCTTCGTCTCCCGGCGCTGGTTATGATATGATATATGGTATTTGTAACGCGCCTATACACAAGTGTTTCAAGGCGCGACGAGGCAGGGAGGGAAACAAGGGGAAGACAGACAAACGATCCTACTAGGCCAGGTGTCATTCAGATCGCGCAAGTGCAGAGGTAAGGGGAAAAGGAGAAAGTGCAGGGGGATGAGGTGGGGGGGGAAGTGCAGTACAAGGTAAGTAGCGTAATAAAATAATAAATAATAAATAAAAGGGCCAGCTGGTGGCAAGTGCGAGGTAAGTGCAGAGCAAGTGCTGATAAGTGCTGGGAAGGGGGGCTGTAGGGATACAGTGACAGTCCCACAGTGCAGGGGGAGCCAGGGAGGCAGTGCAAGTGGAGAGTGGCTGGGCCCTGGACCGAGGTCGCTGAGAGAGGCCCAGATGCAGGTTTAGTGCAGAATTCAGTGGGGAGTTAAGCAGGTTTAGCAGGGGAGAGGGAGAGAGAAGGCAGAAGCGAAGAGGAAGGTTTTGAGGTACTTCCGGAACCGGAGATGGTTCTCCTCAAGTTTCAGGGAGGCAGGAAGGCTGTTCCAGAGGGAGGCCCCTGCTGCGGAGAGAGATCTACCCCCAGCTCGTTGCTTCGAGAAGCGGCCGACCATGAGGGAGTTGGAGACGGATGAGCGAAGGGCTCGTGAAGGAAGATATTTAGGAAGAGAGAGTTGAAGGTATTTAGGCCCCAGGAGGCCTTGTGGACAATGCAGAGGGTTTTGAACTTAATCCTCGCAGCCAGTGAAGAGATTTCAGTCCTGGAGAGATACGGTCCCTGGGCTTGAGGCCAAGGACAAGTCTCGCAGTTCTGTTCTGGATAAGTTGCAGAGGGCGGAGAGTGGAGGCAGGCAGATTAAGATAGAGGCTGTTACAGTAGTCCAGCCTTGAGAGAACCAGGGCTCGGGAGACAGTGAGCTTCTGGGGGAAGGAGAGGAAGGGGAGCAAACCCTCTTCATTCTCCTCCAGGACGAGCTGCAACAGCTCCGAGGCCCTGGAGATCATTGCGTGGAACGAGCCAATCTCGTCGGGCGATGACGATCTGGCCAGCAGAGACAGGAGATGCCCCAGGCCGCCATAGTCATCAGTGCCAGTCGTCGTTGTGTCAAGTTCGGTGTCATCCCTCAGGAGGTGCTGTGAAGGAGGCAAGAAGTGAAAAGGCGGAGGGGGTGGTCGACTCCTCTTGGGTGGTTGTTCCTCCGACTGCCTCTGCGCTGTGGGCGGGGCCACCGGCACAAGGGGCATCCTTGTCTGGATTTCGGAGCACAGGGTATGCAGAGCCAGCAAAATGTCCACTGAGACATCCTCAGGAGGCTGCTGAGGTGAGGGGGGACCGTGGCGTTTGTGGTTTAGGCTGGTATGTTCCGTCGTCACTGCCCTGTTGCTGGTCACCTTCATCAGAATCCCGCCCCCCCGCCCGTAGGGCATACTCAATGCATCTCCTTTCCTGGAGGACCGGGAGGCTGGTGAGCTCTTCCTCTGAGGAAATCTTAGTGCCTTGGAGGACTACTGTGCCCCTCCCCCCCCACCCTGTGTGACCATGGGAGACCGTTTAATGAAATGATGGGCATCAACTTCTCTGGAGTCCTTTCGATGGGCTGGAAGGACTCCCTCCTGGCAGGCAGGGATACTCTCTCCTTCATACCGGTGCCCTGTTAATCTGTTTAGCCTTATGTTGTGCCCCGCTGCACCCTCAAAGGTCTTAGAAGACCGCTCAGCTTTCTTCTTCTGGGCAGTAGAGTCATGCTGCCGGGGTTCACCCAGAGCAGGGGCTTGGCCTGCAGCCACTCGTTGAAGCGCTCGAGTCAGTCGGACCGCATGCACGGCACCATCTCCCAACAAGCCACACGGTCGTCCTCCACATGCGTCTGGTCCGAATACAGGCAGTAGAGGCAAAGGGAATGTCCATCGTCCGAGAAGACATTCTGTAGGTTGCAGCTGGGGCAAACCTTGGATAGGAGCCAAGTCCTTCTACGTCATGACACGCGGTGTAGGCCTCGAAGATTGGTTGTTAGGAGAGTGACAGTTCAGAAGTGAAACAGACGGATTCTCTTTACTGAGAAATCCCAGCCTGACTAGGAATATTCATGAGTATGTGAACCCATGCCAGGCCCCATGATTGAGAAATAAACTAGGTTTCAATGCCAACATCCCACCAGCAGTTTACCTCTATGTTCTGAGCCTTCTCGGTCATGGCCCGACAGGACCCACAGTCAGCAGTACAGTGCCCAGAGCCCAGACACCACAGGCAGACTCTGAGGATCAGTAGTCAACATTTTCAAACCACAGTCCTGGCATTTTTTAAAACTGATGGGCGTCGATGGTGTTGACATTTTCTCACGTAAATCTGTCACTGAAACACACCATAATTACTTTAAGCGTTAGCTCGGAAAAACGGGAACTAAAGCCAAAAGGTGCTGCACGCGCCATTTATGCCGAGGACATCGACGGAGGCCCTTGAGGGACATCGACTCAACACTGCATACAGCGCCCTCTGAATTTTTTTTATTCTGAAGCGACAAAGCTGGAGAGATACATCAGAAAATGAGGAATACGTTGGAGAAGACAATCCAGTCGAATGTTAGGATTGGTGAAGTGTTGGGGATGGGGAATTGTGATATGGGATGCAGCAATCCAAACGAGGGGCTTTGTCAACATTCGCTACCATTCCTACCAACACTTGGGTATCCTGAATTTCAACCAGGGATGGAAAAAACCTCATGAGAAGCAGGTACAGGCAGGGTGTCGGACAATTAAAAGATACTTACCAAAGGGGAACATTGATGGCATTACAAAAATGCACCAAAGCACTGGGGCTAATGAGGAAAGATAGTTTAAATACACACAACTTCAGCATTGGGGGTCAGTCCCCAACATGAAGCAAGTAGCCACTAGACAACCAACACCTTTTGAGACATTTAACAAACATGGGCTCAGCTAAACTAGTTGTAAGCATATATAGGTTCCTGAATAAGCAAGGGGAGGAAATCACCAACGATATGGTGAAGTGGCAAACATACACGCCCGATACAAGTGAGGTAAATGACCAAATATTCTTCAATGGCACTATACACCAGAGAGATTACATGCCAAGTTCCCAACAACTTCAGATAGATGTTGGAGGGTGCACAGGGACTGGAAGCACATCTGGTGGAGTTGCCCAGTAATATTTCTGGGAAGAAGTGAAACAAAAACAAAAAAAACAGGTGGGCAAGATGGTACAAGGCACAGACCAACTTCAGGAAAGGGTGTGGGGCGGGGTGAATATGGGAAACCTCAAAAAGGCACAAACAAAGGGGCTGCATGATCCTTGTAATTTCAGCATAGCTTTCGATTGCCCAGCAATGGAAGAAAAACTTGGCACCCACGATAGATGATTGGCTGCAAACAGTCTGGAACTTAGTTTCCCTTGAATGGGTAACCTACCACCTACAGGGGGGCCAGGAGGTGTTTAAGGACGAATGGGGCCAGGTGATTTGGTACCTACAAACTATATGCAACAATGGTGCCTCAAATACTCGAATAATGGACATTTTATACTAAAGGAAACTACAAAGGGACAGGATTCTGCACAGGAGGAGGGTAGGGAATAAAACTTTTTTTAAATGTGGGCTTTGCACCCAACTCATACACAAATCTTCTGCCCAATAAGTTTCAGATTCAAATAATCAGGATGTGGATTCAACAGCAAATCCCTCACAGCCATAAATATATCGAGCTAAGGCTATTCCAAGCTCCCACTTGGACTGTCAGGATGGGCATGCATATTGGGTGTAAACCACTTTTGTGGAGGCCACAAGCCAGTGAGTTACACATTGGGCAAAGCAGGACAGGGCAACCTGCTTTGAAGGAAAGTGATCAAGGTTAGGAGAGGGGAAAATAGGTGTTCAGGAAACAGTCAATGAACAGGGAAAAGCAAGAGTCTCAAAAGAAATAAGTACTTTTGTCTTAAGAAACTGGCTGCACTGACAGCAGGTCAGAATATTTTAGATTAGAGAGCTTTTGACAGAGGACTTTGAGGCTGTTAAGATGCAGTATTTAGCAAAAACATTCTCAAACTATTTATATAGCTTTGTAGATACACTGGTAGATTTCCTGAGGAAAACTATTACTTTTAAAACTGACAAAATGGCATGTGTCAAGGAAAAGATTACTTTTAAGCCAAGTTAAACAAACATGAATGTGAAAAAGAATTGGGAACTACAATTTCAGCCTTGAAATGCTTATCCAGTCATTTTGCAATAACTGTGCAGTGTTAATTGTGAATGAAGGGGACACCAGAGATTTGCCAACATGGCTTCTTCTAACCCAGGAAAGGCCAGATCTAGCATTTGTCTCCGATTTGTGCCAGGAGATGCACAAATGAATAGGAAGTTGGGTAGGTTTTCTATGGTCCAGTGAACAATGATGTGCCTTATCTACCTTTGAGATCTCGATTTAGCTTTGGATGAATCTAGGCCATCTAGTAACGAGTAAACTATTGTGAAAGAATAAAGATGGCACAGGTGGGAGAAGAAAAACAATTTACATTCCTCTGAAAAAGTTAGGGAAAGGTTTGACCAACTAGTCAAGCTTTTAGTGCCAAGAGTCACACATTGCACTGTCTACCTGGAATTAGTAAAGTACTTTAAACAAATCAAATGGTTGAAAGGGTAAGACCTGCATTACTCACCGTAATAGCTTTTCTGATTGTATCTGCTTAGATTCACATGCTGTACATATATTCAGACATCCAGTGGTAACCACATCGTATTGCATTTCGTCTTTCGAGGATCGAAAGGTGACGTCGACATGGGTGTGCCTGTAACACTATGGTGACATGTAGTGCACCCAAAATCCCTCACGCGTCGAGGTCCCTCCAATTGCATTTTTTCTGCCATGAGGGAGTCGAATGACTATCATGAGTACATGAAAGAAAGTAGTAAGACGTCCATGTTCCTTCCACCCGAGTGGGGAGGAAGGGTGGGTGCATGTGAATCTAAGCAGATTGCAATCAGAAATGCTATTACGCTGAGAAATGCAGGTCTTCTGATGCTGCTTAATCTCCTTAGACTCACATTCTGTGCACAGACTAGCTAGTAGTACCCGGAGTTGGAGGTGGGTTGGGAGAATGAACAGTAGTGAAAAGAGGTCTTCGTACAGCTTGTCCCACCCGAGAATCAGACCTAGAATGAGTGTCTAGGCAATAGTGTTTTGTAAAGGTGTGTACAGAACTCCAGGTTGCCGCTCTGCAAATGGACACCAGGGGAACATTTGCAATGAAAGCTATGGAAGCGTAAACATTTCCCTGACCAGGTTATCCAGAGACCGTTCCCATTGGATCGGTTCTGGGGGTACCTGGAGGCGTAATCTTGGCATTGAGCGTTCTCCAGAGATGTGACCAAGTCGATCTCTGGGAGGCCCCATAGCTCGAAAATGTTGGAGACTGTCTTCGTGTAGTCGCCATTCGTACTCTACGGGCAGTGGGAAGATTGAGTTCCCCTGGAACGTGTCGGGAAACAGGAACATCCGGTATTTGAGAGCCCATTTCCAAATGTTCTGGGACAGCTTGGATAGCCCTGAAGTGTGTGCCCTCTTGCTTGTTCAGGTAGTACATGGCCGTAATGTGGTCTGTCAGGATCAGGACTGTCTTCCCCTGTAACGGTCTGAAAGGCTTTCAGTGCTTTGAATACAGCTAATAGCTCAAACAGATGTATGTGGTTGGATGCTACATTTGGGGACCACACACACCATGTGCTGTCTGCTGAAGCAGGTGAGCCCTCCCCCCACCCCGTGAGAGACGAGTCTGCTGTGAGAGTGGCTTCTACTGCAGGGGTGGTGAAGGTTTCCCCTTCAATAGGTTTTCCCTTGACCACCACCACAGAGAGAACTAGGGCTGGCGAGACAACTACCAGATCTTCCCATTGTCTGCTGGCCCGACACCACTGCTGTTGAGCCACTCTTGCATGGGACGCATGCACAGAGGCGTGTTAGGAACCAAGTGAAAGCAGGAGGCCATCATTCCTAACAGTCGCATGGTCTTGCATACCGTCACCTCCTGACTGGCTGTATACTGGCGGGATCTGTAACAGCAGGTTCTGAACCCCCCCTCGTTGCAGAAGACGATGCAGTAGTCTGTCTGAATTAGAGCCCCTAGAAAATGTTTGACTTGACTGGTGTCTAAGCTTGTTGATGGAGAATCCCAGGCTGAATAAGAGGTTTATCATCTTTTGCGCGTTCAACAGGCATGTTCCGTAGGACTCTTCCCCCCCCCCCCCCATCCCACGTTATGAGCCAGTCGTCGAGGTAATGGTAAACCGGTACTGATTCTCTGCGCAGGTGCGCTGCTGCCACTGCCAGTACTTACATAAACACCCTTGGCTCCGAAGCAATGCCAAAGGCGAGTACTTTGAACTGAGGGCTTGACTGCCATCATGAACCTCAGGCGTGCGCTGGCAACATTGAAATATGAAAGTGGGCATCTTTCATGTCCAATGTTGCCATGTAATCCCCCCGTTTCAGCAGAGGGATTACTTCCTGCAACGTAACCATATGAAATTTGAGGTTTGACAAATGTGGTCGCTGGGCAGAAATCTAGCACAGGGCACATGGTGAGATCTGTTTTGTGTACAAGGAAGTACATTGAATAAATACCCTTGTTTACCTGTAGAAGAGGGACGACCCCTATGGTGCCCTTTTCCTGCAGGATCTCGACCTCTTGCAGCAGAATGTGTAGGTGTTCCGGCGTCAGGCGTCTTGATTTTGGTGGTCTGAATTGAGGTGGTCGGCAAAATTCTATGCAGTACCCGTGGGTGACAGTTTTGAGTACCCACTGGTCTGTCGTTATCCCCTCCCATGTATGAAGGAAATATAAACGCCCCCCCGACCCGGGTGGCATGGGAAGGGACTCTGATCGGAGGGTCATTTCTGACTTGTGGCCGAGATCCTCTGCAAGTAGAGCTCAGGCCTCTACCCTTTCCACACTGCTGTCCTCTAGGTGGATAGTTGGTGGTGGCATTAGATCGAAGGGAGTAGTTGCTTACCGGTAACTCCATTTCTCCAACGTTGGCATCTTTCATGGATTCACATGCTCTGAATATTTCCCCGTCAGGCTGGCATTTTCCTATGGAAAATTGACACTTTAGTGTCCCATCAAGGTCCTTTTAGGGTGTTTTAGGCCCCACCAAAAGGACATCTGGTATAAATAGCCCGCCACGCGGCTTCCCTTCAGATTTTAACCTCCAAAGTAGAGGGAACGAAAACCCAGGTTTGCCTGCAGGGGTGGCCGGCAGGCACATGTGAATCCATGAAAGATATCAATGCTGGAGAAATTGAGTTACAGGTAAGAAACTACTCCCTTCTCCAGCATTGGCTCCTTCATGGATTCACATGCTGTGAATAGATTACATAGCAGTACAACCAATGTGTGGTGGTGTGTCACAGGTGAATCAACAAACAGTACTTAATCACATACATAACACAACAAACCTAGCAAGTGATATCGCACAAAAAAAACTCTGAAGCTGCGGGCCTACCTTATTGAAACAGGCGTTGGAGGACCGCATGCCACACATGCACATCTTCCACATGTTGCTGCCCCAGACAGTAATGCCTGGTGAAGGTATGCGGCACTGCCCAAGAGGCTGCCTCGTAAATGTCCACCAGCGGTATCCCAGACCAGAATGCTGCCGATGCCGTGGACCACGTAGAATGAGCCTTCGGAGCACCCATCAAAGGCTTGCCAGCTTGTGTGACAAAACGAAATTGTAGAGGAAATCCAGCGGGAAAGTCTTTGATTGGATACGAGCTGCCCCTTGTTGGACGGCCCATACACCACAAACAGCTGCTGTGACTTCCTGAAGTCCTGTGTGCGATTTAGATAAAGCTTTAGGGCCCTCTTAACGTCCAGAGAATGCAGGGCCCTTTCTGCTGGCGTGGATGCATTAGCAAAGAACGAGGGTAAAGCAATAGAGGCAAGTTTGTGAAATGCCGACTGCACTTTTGGGATAAAGTGCGGGTTAGTGGCCAGGAGAACCTGGTCCTTCATAAAACTTTGTAAGGTGGGTCAATGACCAGTGTTGGCAATTCTGACACCCGGCTGGCTGAGGTAATTGCCACTAGAAAAGCCACCTTCCATGAGAGTAACTTCTAGGGAGCCGTCGACATGGGTTCAAAAGGTGGTTTCATCAAAGCCGAAAGGACCATATTAAGGGTCCATACCAGTGCAAACTTCTACAGAGGAAACGTCTGAAACAACCCCTTCAGAAAATGTTCCACCAAGCGATTACTAAACAGTAGCAGCATGGCGCTTTCTGGTGAATCTAGAAATCGCAGACAACTGCATCTTAAAAAATGACAACGCCAGGCCCCCTTCCGTCAGGTCTAACAAGTACGGGAGAACCTGAGCCTGGAAACGTCCAAAGGCTCAACCTCAGGCTGATTCTTACACCATTCACAGAATCTTGTCCATTTATGACCATATGAGACATTCAGGGAAGGCGCCCTCGCTGCCTTCCAAGATCTGTCGACACTGAATATTCCTAGATAGCCGAACTCGAAGTGGTCAGGAGCCACGCCGCCAGATTGTGATGCCACTCTGCCGTGCTGAGACAGGAACTCCTGATCCGCTCCCAACCGAATCGGCTCTTCCACCGCCAGATTCAGGAGATCTGAAAACCACATCTGCCTGAGCCAGAACGGGGCCACCAGAACCGAGCGGAAACAGGGGGAAACCATACACAAAGAGGCCCATACACAGGAATGAAAACGCGTCCAATGGCTCGGGATAAGCCCCTCTGCTGGCAAACTCCAGACACTGCTCGTTTTCCCCTCATAGCAAACAGATCCAACGGAGGATGCCCCCATCGCCGTAAGATCACCTGCTGCGCCTCAGCCCCCACTCGTGCAGCTGAATGGCGTCCCTGCTGAGCGCGTCCCCTTGAACATTGAGAACTCCAGGCAGATGGAAAGCGACAATGCTGATTCCCTTGAGCTAGAGGCCAAGGCCAAACGTCCTGCGCCACCGTTGACAGGACTCTGGAAGGTCCCCCCCCCCCCCCCCCCCATTTCCTTAACCGTGGTGGTATTGTCAGTTAACACCCTCAAGACTGATCCGCAGAAGAAACTGCTTCAGGGCACAGTGCACCGCCCTCAACTCAAGCACATTGATATGAACAGTCTTCACCTGAGACCACAGGCCCTGCACCTATGACTTGTCGAGGTGTGCGCCCCCCCCCCCCCCCTCCACCCTACCCGGGAGGGTCTGCTACGATCGTAAACTGGAACTCCGGCTCATGCAAGGGCATGCCCCTTACAAGATTGTTCGTGCATGTCCACCAAGCCTTTGTCGACCAACAACTTGTCCGACCACAAACCTCAACTTTGCGACCATCTGTCTGCGAGGAACTCCTGCACTGGCCTCATGAACAGGCAGCAATTGGGAAGAAAAGGGATACAAGATGCCATGCCTCCTTCCTCCTCCCACACCCCCAACAGCGGCATGTAACCTCGGACCAAGACTACAAAACCGCCTTCCCACTCACTTGCCTTGCAACTTGTCCACGCTCACTGCAAGGCTACCAGATTTTACTGGGTAAGAAACTGCCCGAACACCAACTCTGGACAGCGTCAAATATGATTCGTCGAAGTTGACGGCGAATCCCAGCCGCTGCAAAAGCTGCATGTCGCCATGAGAGACTCTTGTGCCCTTCCCCGCGACAAACCCTTCACATACCAATCGTCCAGGTAGGGGTACACATTATGACCCTCTCTCCAGAGGAATGCCACCACCGGGGCAATTCAGGCCAAACGTGAGGAACCGAAACTGATAGCGTTCTTCTCAGACCACAAAACGCAGGAACTTGGCGTTTCTGCCTCACAGGGATGTGAAAATGGGCATCCTGCAGATCCGAGGCCAGGAACTCGCCCGGCTGCACTGTCAGCATCTTTAACCTGAGGCGTTGCAGACTCCTGTTCAACGCCCGAAGATCTAGAATAGGCCTCCACTTGCCACTGGGATTTCTCACGACAAAGTACCGGCGTAAACACCTTGGCCACCTTCGGCAACCAGAACTGGTTCCATCCCTTTTTCTAGCACGAGAACCACCTGACACAGGATAGGAAGATGCGGCTGCAGCACATGCGGAATAGACACACGGAACTCGAGGTGCCAAGACGCACTGTGTCGAGCACCCAACGATCCAATGTTATCATTCGCCACTCGTCATGGATGGCGACCCTGCCCCCCAGCAGATTGTCCATATGGCAGTCATTGTGGAGCTTTCGTTTGCTGTCTATTAGCCACCGAGGACTGCAAACCTTTTTCGCTGAGCTTGGAAGTCCCAGCCCTTCTGAGCCGACTGGACGGATCACCGATAATCTTGCGACAAGTAGCTGGAGCGCCCATATCCTCCATCTCTGGTGGAAGCAAACCGGGCATGCCCAGAAGCTCCATGAAAAGCTTGAAAGGAGCGAAAAGAGCAACCACTTTGCAAGGAACCCATGGATTTAGTGGTATCCGTATCCGCTTTCATCCCTTTCAGGGCCTCATTTTCTCACCGAACAAGTGTTCACCCTCACAGGGCATATCGACTACCTTATATTGGACCTCTGGCCAAAAGTCCATGCACTTCAACCAGGCCTGCCGTCGTAGCACCACCGCATTATTGATTCGTTTAAAACCCGACTCCGCCAGGTCCACAGCAATATTAACAGCATTGCTTCCCTTCGGTGTTGCTCCGGCAGATGTTCAAGAATCGGGCCCAGCCGATTCCACAATCATATCTAGCCATAATCGCCAAGGTATACAGACGTAGCCCCTACCATCAAGACCTTCTTTCCAAAGGCGTCCTGCTTCCTGGCCTCACTGTCTGCAGGCGCAACATTTGTTGGCTCCTGGCTGTAAGACTGGAAGCTGCCGACACCACGACTCAGGCGTGGGCTTCGACACCAGGCACCTAGTGGAAGACTCAGGAGCCTTGAATTTATTTTCAAGGCAACCTTTCACCGCCAGCTCTGAAAACTGGTGGCGCATCATGCGCAGGCCCTCTTGCCACACATGGTCGAGAATTGGCACCAAGATGACTGCCTTCCTACGGTTGCCCATATGGTCTAAGAGGAAGCAGACCTTATGTGGCTCTTCAGGCGCCAGCCCAAAACTTCAGACACGCTTTCGACAGGGTGTGGAACGCCCCAATATCATCCGGGAGGTGATGGGTTTGCTGGACTACGGGGCTGCTCGGCCTCTGGGTCCCACACCTCTTCGGCAATGACAGTAGATTGGGCGTCCTGCGAAACAATCAGGGTCCGATTCAGGTAGCTCGCCTTCTTCAGGTTGCGACTGGACGGCCCAACACCACCGGCAATGGCAACCGTGTCGGAGACTTCCTAGGCGCCTCACCAGGCAACCCCTCGCCCGCCGGCCTTTGGAAGTGGCAAACTCACATCCAGTTGCCCCAACAAAGACTGAAGCGTAGACAGCACTTGCAACTACAGCAGAGATTGCAGGTTAACCAACGGGTAAAGGGGCGGTCCAGTCACCACCCCACTCTACGTCTAAGGCCTCAACACTGCAGACCCAGAGCCGACGGGTCAAACACTGGCTCCGGTTCCTCCATTACCTAAGAAACAGAAAACATAGCTGGATCCGGCTGCAAAATGTTCACATGAAGGATGACTTAAAGGCAGCCGACTGCAACAACCCTCCCGATTCCATCGGTGACAACAGCAGTGGACCACCGTCCGTCAGTCACCGACAGGACCATACATTGCAGCACTAATGTCAACGATAGAACAGTCTAGTCGTCGGAACCATGTCCTCTAGCTTTCACCGGAGACCTGGTTCTTCCAAAAAAATCCAGAATAGTGCTTCGAAGAATCCTCGTTGGACAAAGACTTGTGATGCTCCCTGAATGACGAGTGCTTCGACTAAGAGTCCTTCGGCTTTGCCAGGTCTTTCTCCGACATGATGCGGCCTAGACGAAGACTTGCTGCCTCCCCCCCCCCCCCCCCCACCTCCGACGCAGTCAATGCTGCCTTATGCTTCTTAGCAGGGGGCTCCGTCGGCGCTGCTCAGTGGACTTCTCTGCTCTTCATGAAGACTGGCTCCCACTGGGCCGAACTCCACCTCAGAAGCTGGGTACGTGCCCTCATTAGGCCAACATATAAGCAGTCGATTACGGTCTTTCAAGGTGGTCTGAAAACCCCCTACATATCTCGCAGGCATCCGCAACGTGAAGACAGTCCGTATGACCATCCCCCTCATACACCTTCATGCCGCAGGTTAGCACAAGGCCGAAAAAGACTTCTGGGCTACCGGTTACATCCGAGCCCACGAACCAAATACACGTGCAAAAACACGAAGAAACACAAGGTGATCGCAATTGGAGACTGTTGAAATCTGAAGAGAAGCCACAGGTGGGGCTATTTATACCAGACGCTCCATTGGTGGGGCCTAAAGCAACCAAAAAGGATGTTGATAGGACACCAACGTGCCTGAGTTTGCTATAGGAAACGGCTAAGTTAAAGTTACTGAGTTTTCCCAGCCTGATGGGGAAATATTCACAGCATGTGAATCCAGGAAAGATCCAATGCTGGAGAATAGTTTCCTGAACCAAACTGGTTGAGGGGAGCAAGATTGCCGACAAAAGGACAGACGAAAGCAGCCCCCTCCGTTGTGAAGGCTTTTGGATAATCTGTATTAAGGACGAGAGTCTCATGTTCTTTCTTGCCCGTCTCAAGTGCTTTGTCCATGGCCTTCTCAAACAAGTTGGTTTCTTCAACTGGTTTGTATTACACTGCCTGGGTTTCAGGTTAAAAACCAGAGGCATGCTGCTTCAGTAAGGTACCCTGGGCCAGGGTTCCACCCTCTGTCTCAGTGGTGTTTTAGTGTTAAGAACATTATTATTCACTTGCTTGCCTTCTGAGACAATTGCGAGCAACTTAGCCCGCATTGGTTCAGGTACCTCCTGAAGGCCTTCTTGCAGCAGGTTCCACTGGACGTCCGCATAGCTAGTCAGAGTGGGGTTATTGGCTATTCGGGTGGAGAATGCAGCAGTCGTGACCCTCTTCCCGAGAGCATACAACCTCTTGGATTCTTTATCATGCAGTGCTTCACCTGTAGACCGGGTTACACCTGCCCTTTTTCTAGTGGCAGTAACTACTAGTGAATCCGAAGTGGCATGACCCTTGATGTAAGCGGGGTCGGTAGTAGAAGGGCGAAACAACTTCTCTGCCATGGGATTAACTGCTCTGGTGTGAGCTGGCGTCAACAATGAAGGCACCAGTCTCGTCTTGATAGAATTCAGCAAAAGAATGGCCTAGCTGGCAGGAGGCTTTTCCTTCAGTACATCTACAAAATCAGAATCCGGTAAAGCATCCTGTGTGGCGATAGGAAAATGCTTAGCTGCCTTTTTTTCCAAGATGGCGTTAGCCATCTGAAATCCACAGGGGAGGCTTGACAGGCTGACGTGGAGAGGGGGAATCCATACCCAGGGCGTCATGTTCGGGGGTAGGAAGAGGGGCGCCCAAGGTTGACAACCTGATGGCTGTCTTCCCCAATTCTTCACTGGATCCGCAGGGTCATCAATATTGTCCCCCAAAGGGAGCATCATCTTGTACATAGGTGTCATAAGAATATTCATCAGGAGGAAAGAATATTCATCAGGAGGAAAGAATATTCATCAGGAGGAAAGAATATTCATCAGGAGGAAAGAATATTCATCAGGAGGAAAGAATATTCATCAGGAGGATAGTCAAAGATCCTCTGAAACTTGGCCATAGGAGGAAAATGAAGGTCTCACAGGGCCTTTTGAGAGCAAACCTCAGAAAGAGACCAATTTCTGTAGTCTGTCCATACAACCCTTAAACTGCTCCCTGGTCCATGAAGATGAACCACGAGTCCAGGGGAGAAAGGGGTCATTTTAACTCAATTCTTCTGTAGAGCGTCGAGATTTGGCTCCTAAAGCACTGGATAGAGGCATGGGGCTCTCAGAATAGTCCTTGCGAGGCTCTGGGCGCTGTCGGCTTCTCTCTAGGCCGTTCCCTTCAGTTTCGACGTCTCCTTCACCTGTTCCTTATGTCTAACCACTTAACCGATCCATGCGATACCATCACTGATGCTTGGGGTAGTAGGGAGGTGTGTCGGGTGGGCAGGTGGCTGCGCGGTGTATTTCGGTGCCACTGGGGCCTTAAGCGGTGTCGGCGCTTTCTCCTGCAGCATCTTCACAGCTGTGCGTGTTTGGTGTAGCGCCCTTTACTTTGGATTGCCCAGTCGCATGCTGCTGCTGTGGTTCCAGGGAAGGCTGCCGATCATAAATCAGCGGATCCCGGCGAAGTAGCCGACGGGTCAGTCAGCTTTGGAGCGATTCGTCTGTGCCCCCGAAGCAGAACCTTGGGCTGTGGGTTTAGTGTGGGAACTTTGTGCGTCCCCCGTCACCAGGTTTCTTCCCCATAGCATGACTCGTGTCGTGCCTGTTGGGGACAGCCGCTGCGCATCGAAAACTCTGCCGTTAGGTCAATGGCCTCCAAAACTGAGCATTGGTCATCGCTAGTCCCTTCATCACACTCCGCAGCTGTGGGAGCAGGAGAATTACTTTCGGCCTGCGACATACCATAGGCCACTGCTTCTGACGGCGCTCCTTAAGTGTCCTCGACGCACAAGGGATTTTGGGTACACTACACATCACGTTAGGGATAGTGTTACAGGCATGCCCATGTCGACGTCCCCTTTCGATCCTTGCAGACAAGCTGCAATACTCTGCGGTTACTACTGGATGTCGGACTATATGCACAACATGTGATTCTAAGCAGATTAACATGCATCAGAAATTTGATTTCAGAACCACAAAAGATAAAAGGATCCAACATTAAAAAAAAAAAAATGGGGCAGACCAAACATTTTAGATTTTCTTTCATAAGAAAAATACAAGACAAACTTTCCAAACCCCACACGACCAGCAGCATGAAACTGATGTCAGCCACATAGGAGCAGCATGACAGATGGGGCAGAAACGTGGGGTGCTAGTATCTCGTAGTTTATAAGGAGTTCAAGTGTTAGACACTATTCGCAGTGCTGAACGGACTTGCAAGAACAAGATAAATACTACCCCTCACCAAAATGGCTGGACATTACACTCCAAAACCACCAGGCACAAAATACACACGTGAAGGATCCAAAAAATATAAATACACCATGTATTACCTTTATCCAAGTGAACTTCTAGTATCTTCTTTTCCCTTACAATTTTCCTCCCATTGCAGTTTTTACATTTGTCTTTTGGATTGATGCGCTCTCCTTGACCCTGGCATTCCAAACACATTGATTGGATCTGTTGGACCATTCCTGGCCCAATTTGGTGAATTCTGATTTGCATGCCAGTGCCTCTGCATGTAGGACAGCATTCCACTGCACCTTTCTTGCCACCTCGGCCTGCGGAGAACAAAGGAAACGAAAATAAGGACCGAGTGCATAGAAGTTATGCCAAAGTTGGGTGGCACATCCAAGTACATTTTGTAAAGAAAAGTATACATCAGACACATTGGTGAGGGTGGAGAAAGGCAAAGTGAAAGGGATTTCAGTGCGGGGACAAAACGCAGTTAATGTTAAAGGTCATTTGTACCGCGCACTATCACCACCGGAGTGGTCCCCTGGCAGCTCTGAAAGAGGGAGGGAAAGGTGGGTTAGTGGGTGGATGCTGGAAAAGTGCAAGATTGCAGTGATGTGGTGTTGGCAACCTCAGCCCAGTGGTTCCGTCGGCTGGGCCTGGGGTGTATGCGGCCGGTAGTCGTCGTGTACTGATGTGCGAGTATGTGTGTTTTTTGTTTTGTTTTTACAGTGTAGTGAAGTTCGTGCGGTTTGCTGTGCTGGAGGTTTGTGGTTGTGTTTGGTTTGGAGTTTGAGAGGTGTATGCATAGAAGGAAATAGTTAGTTAGTGGTATTGGTTAGTTGGTATCTCTATCCTGGATTGAATCGGTTGGGCTCGTGTAATCTTACACGACGGGATGCTTGTGCACCCTGTGGCCTCAGGAGGTGCGTGCCCGTTTTTTGCATTCGAGGCCGTTTGAGGATTTAGCTGTCCCCTCCGCCTGCTCCCTTAATAACTTTGCATGCTCCTCACCCCCAACCACATGACTAGCGCACCTGCTAGTGTCTATACTTCCGATTGTGTGGTGATTGGTGGTATCTCGTCCGTTCCACAACCCCGTGGTATCTAGTTGTGGCTGTACGGGGGGTTGGGGATGGTAAGGGTTGGCTGGAGTTGTTGCCTCCGTCTCCCTGGGACTCGCAGGTGGACCCCTGTGTCCAGCGTCAGCCCTACTGGTGCTCAGAGTACTTCGGTAGGTTCTAGGGGCTTGTCAAAGTCTCTGTTGAGTCATTTGTCTTATTGTTGTTTCGGTTTTAGTCTCGTGTTGAAGAGCCAGGTTTTTAGTAATTTTCTGGATTTAAGGTGATCTTTAGTGTTCCTTATTACTTTTGGGCTGTTCCAGGTTTTCGCGGCTAAGTGGTAGAAAGCGGTGCCTCAGTTTCTTCTTGATGTAAGGTTTTTGTTCCAGTCGGATTTCGTTGGTTGACCCGAGCGGTCTCGTTGGCTTGTAGATGGTCATTTTCTTTTGTAGGAATTCTGCTCCTTGTCCGCAGATTGCCCTGTCGTTATGCACATTGTTTTGAAGATACGTTGTTTTACTGGGAGCCAGTGTAGTGTTTTTAGGGCCAGGGTGATGGTCTCTTCTGGATAGTTTGAGGAGTAGTCTGGCTGCTGTGTTTTGGATCCGGTGTAGCTTCTTCAGTATGTATTCCGGTATACCGAGGTAGAGGCTGTTTGCATAGTCTATACTTTACATGATGAGGCCAACGATAGTGAGTGTTTTGTGTGTGAAGGAGAGGAAAGGTAGTAATTTCCTTGCCGTGTGGAGGAGGAAGAAGCATTTCTTCACTGTTGCGTTTATTTGCGGTTCTAAGGTTAGGGTGTTGTCCATCAGCACTCCCAGATTTTTTACTACCTTAGATGGTGATGGTGCGGATCCCATTTCCGTTGGCCACGGGATGGCGGTTTCCTTCTCTTGGTCTTTGGATACAATCATGATTTCTGTTTTTCCTGGGTTGATTTTCAGGTTGTTGGCATTCATCCAGTTGAAGACTTTATTAGACAGTCAGTTAAGTTTGAATGATCGGCTTGGGTGTTTTCGATCTTGTACATGATTTGAGTGTCTGCGTAGTTGTAGCATTTGAAGTTGTGTTTCTTGAAGATTCTGATTACTGGGGTTTGGTAGATGTTGAAGTACAGTGATGATAGAAAGGATCCTTGTGGTACTCCATAGTAGTTGACTCGTGGGGTGGATTTGAAGGGTTTGATCCAAACGGTTTCAGTTCTGTCTGCTAGGAATGATTTAGTCCAGCGTAGCGCTGTGTCCGTTATGCCCATGTCTTCTAGTCTTTTGGTTAGGGTGTCATGGCTAACTGTCGAAGGCTGCGGAGAGGTCGAGCAGAATAAGGGCAGATGTTGAGTTGGAGTCTGCGTTTGTTTTTAGGTCATCCCAGATGGATAGTAGTGCTGTTTCTGTACCTCTAGTGGGTCTGAAGCCGACTTGAGCCTGGTCTAGGAGGTGGTGTTCAACGTATTCTTGGGTTAGTTTGTATACGTAGGTTTTGAGGAGTTTGGCCGGGTAGGGGATGTTGGAGATTGGTCTGTAGTTGGAGAGATCTACATCCCTGCTTGTGTTTTTCAGAAGTGGTTTGATGTAAGCCGATTTGAAGATCCTTGGTACGGTTCCTGTTGCCAGTGATAGATTTAGAAGGTTTCTGAAGTATTCTGCTGGTGTTCCTTGTGCGAGGATTGATTTGTAGATGTCCGGGGGACAAGGATCCGTCGGTGAGCCCGCTTTCTTGCTGTGTTTTACCAGCATTGCGAATGCCTCTGCTGATATTTCAGGGTAGTTATTGAGTTTGTGCTGTGGTTCTGATTTAGGTTTGTTTGGTTGTATGTCGCTGCTGGTTGGCCTCTGTTGGTTTGTCGGATGTCATTGATTTTCTTTTTGAAGTGGTCTGCAAGGTTGTTGCATAGTTTCTCCGAGGGGGTGGGGGTGTTGTCACAGCCTGGTGGGTTTCTCATTTCTTTAATGATAGACATTTCTTCTTGTGTGTTAGTGGCATTTGTGATTCTGTCATCATAATGCCTTCTCTTTGCCTTTTGAATTTCCTTCTTGTATGCGCGAATTTGCTTCTGGAACATTGTTTTTTTGTCTGGGTTGTAATCTTTCCTCCATTCCATTTCCATCTTTGTTTTCTTTTTTCATGGTGCTTAGTAGTGGGGTAAACCATTTTGCCATTGCTCTCTTTTTTGATGGTGTGAATGTTTTTTTCTGGGGCCATCTTGTCAATTGTATCTGCGATCCATTTGTGTAATATCTCTGCTTTCCCGTCTAGGTCAGCTAGGTCTAGTTCTGTTGTTGAGGGCTTGGTTAACTCCAGTTGTTCGAATAGTTGAGGGAAAGGGGCAGTAACAGTCATACCCTATGTAATCTGGCCACGGCATCACCATACAGGGCCAATATGATTAAAGGATGGGTGTTTACCAGACCTGCGGATCAGAGTTTCTCAAAGCCTTAAAACTGTTTGGGTAAGCGGCGAGAGCCCCCAGCACTGCCCAGCCAACTACACTGGAAGGTGAGCGGTTCAGTGTTCAGGTGCAGAAAATTTGCTTTTCAGAGGGGCTTTGAGCGGGACGACAAAGTAACCAGGGGAATAGAAGAGACCGCTGCCATGGTGTCCTTCAGCACCCAGATAGTAAGCTAAAGCAGTTTGCCCAGAAGAAACAAAGAGCAATATTTAATCTGTCCATGCTTGTTAGCAATGAATAGGGCTCCTTAAACATGGATTTCTTCTTTATTTTTTTAAACGTCAGCATGCAATTTTAACCAAAGACACAATCAGGACGTACCTTCACATTTGTCACAAATTGTATTCTTTTGTAAAGCCAGTTTTCTTGTTGCACCGTTATATAAATCTTCTAATGATACAGATAACTGATGAACAACATTTTTTCCTGTTTAAACAAAAAAAAACAAGTTTACAAAAAAACAATCAAAATAAAGACCATCTTGACATTAACATCTAGTACAACCAAGTCAATCGATCAGCAACCTACAGAAGCAAATATGCTTTAGGAGCGCAAACGAGGAGCCATTGTAGATAATGCCTTGATGTGCATGCAGTTTTCATGGCTCCAACACACAACAGCCTGCAAAATTTGCAGCCACTTGCTATTGGTTGGTTCGAAGTATGTTTGGGAAACACAAACATACAAGGGCATGGACAATGCTGTCCCTGCCCTATGTGTACCTATGACACTGAAAATATCAAATCACCCAGGTGTGGTATCAAAGAATAAAAAAGTTAAGATTTCTGCAGCACCCATGTGGGAAGGATGGGTGCGCGCACTCAACTCTGAACAGATAGCCCCAGTAAGGCTTTGATGCAAGTAATCTATACTGGAAGCTTGAAATTATGTTCAGATTTACATGCTTTGCATAAACTAGTACACCGTACCGGAAGATGGTGGGTGAGTTGAAGGAACAAGTCTTAAGATGGCTATCTCCACTTCTGAATCTGCTCTGGTGGGTCTATACAATAGTGCTTTGTAAAGGTATGAACTGAACTCAAGTAGCTGCCTTGCAGATACAGTCGAAAGAACATTTTGCAATGAAGGCTACTGTGGACTTCGTGGAGTGACCCTACAAGACAAAAAGGTAAGGGTTTGTGCGCCAACTTGAATGTTAATAGGGTAACTCCGTATCAAAAATGGCTGCTGGACTGCCTTTGCGGAGGGCCTTCTCCCCGTTCATGTATAACATAACTGCTCTTCGAAAATAGAGTGTAAAGTCCATTCTCCCGACATTTGGAGGTTAGGAGAAAAAAGTGGGATATTCAATGCATTTGTTCACATGGAACTTGGAGTTGCAGGTAAACTACTCCATCCATTTCTCCAGCATTGGTATCTTTCATGGATTCACATGCTGTGAATATTCAGTCAAGCTGGGAATACTGTTACCTTTTTCCTATGGAAAAAGGTTAACACTTTTGTGCCCCCATCAAAGTCGTTGTGGGTGCTTTGGTCCCCACCAATAGGACGTTGAGTTTATAGCGCCGGCCAAGCACGCCTCCCTCAGATTTTAACCACTCCAGCTAAATGATTATCCCCTTAAAGAGGATGTTTGCCTGTATGGGTAAGTTGGAGGGCACACGTGAATCCATGAAAGATACCAACGCTGGAGAAGGGCATAGTTGCTTACCTGTAACTCCATTTCTCCAGCATTGGTATATTTCATGGTTTTACATGCTTCGAATATTCCGTCGTCAGGCTGGGAATCCTCGGTAAGTTATATAGACCTTTTCCATAGGAAAATTTCCGACACTTGTGTCCTATCTACATCGTTTTGGGCCGCGCACGTCGGCGCCACTAGGACGCAGAGGTATATATAGCCCCGCCCCCGCGGCTCCCTCCGATTTCGGCCCCCAAAGTAGTATTGGGGAAGAGTAGGGGGGGGATCTCTGGTTTGCATGCTCAGGGGAGGCAGGCGGGCGCATGTGAATCCATGAAGGATACCAATGCTGGAGAAATGGAGTTACAGGTAAGAAACTATATTCCCTTCTCCAGCATTGGATCTTTCATGGATTCATATGCTTAGAATAGATTGTATAGCAGTATCCCCCCAACATTGGAGGCGTGTATGCAAACCAACATCACAATGCATATTTACCATGGCAACACATTACATTATAGTATGTTGACAGTGAAAGACACGACACTTTAAAGCATAGTTGCTGAAGGATGTAACCCCCACTTGGGGCTTACCTTATTGGAACAGGTGACTAGTACTGCACGCCCCATCTGTGTAACTTCAGCATGTTGCTGTGCGAGACAGTAATGCCGGGTAAACGTGTGTGGTACCGACCAGGAAGCCGCCTGGCAGATATCCCCCAGCGGAATTCCGGACCACAGCGCCGACGATGTAGATCTCGTCGAATGGGCCCTTGGACGCTTTCCTAGCGGTTTTCCGGCCTTGGAATGACAATAAGAAATGGCCGAAGACACCCATCTGGATAGTCCTCGTTTGGAAATCGCTTTACCCTTAGCCGCAGGACCATAAGCTACGAAGAGGTGTCTCGTGTCTCTAAAGCTTTGAGTGCGATGGAGATAAAATTTTAAAGCTCTTTTCACGTCCAATGTATGGCGAGTCTTCTCCGCCACTGAAGACTGTTGGAAAAAATGTAGGCAACACTATAGAAGCGTGTTTATGGAACATGGAAGGCACTTTAGGTATGAAATGCGGGTTAGTGGCCAGCACAACTTTATTACTGAAAAACCTCAAATACGGAGGGTCGATCACTAGAGTTTCTATTTCTGACAGACGTCGAGCTCAAGTAATGGCCACCAGGAAAGCCAATTTCCAAGACAAAAATTTTAATGATGTCGACGACATTGGTTCAAAAGGTGGTTTCATCAGTACTGCCAGAACCAGGTTTAGACTCCAGATCGGAGGAAACTTCGTGGGAGGAAAGGTTCGAAACAACCCTTTACGGAAGTGTTTAACTAGGCGGTCAACAATGGAGTTGAATGTCTCTTACGAGTAAATCTCGAGATGGCAGCCAGATGCACCTTTATGGATGAAACAGATAAACCGTTTTTAGCCAGGAGCAACAAGTATGGTAGGAGCTGTTCTGGTGTGATCGTCAGCGGGACCAAACCTGGTTGACCTGCGCACCATATGCAGAACCTTTTCCATTTTTATGAATATGAAGCGTTCGTGGAAGGTGCCCTTGCAGCTTGCAAAATGCGACAGTCCGCTGGAATCGCTAACGAGCCAAACTCGGAGAAATCAGGAGCCAGGCCGTCAGACTGAGGCTGTCCGGGTCGTGATGCCAAACGACCCCTTTCTCCTGAGACAGAAGATTGGGGATCTTCTGGAACCTCTTTGGTTCTGCCGCTGAAAGGTGAAGTACATCGGAGAACCACACTTGTCTGGCCCAATACGGGGCCACCAGGATCACCCGACATGAATATCCGTGGATCCATTGCAGAGTCCGACGGATGAGAGGGAATGGGGGAAGGCATACAGAAACTTGGCCGTCCATGGGAAGGAGAACGCGTCCCCTAGCGAGTCTTGTTGTGGCCACCTGCTCGCATATTTTGAGGATTTCTTGTTGTGTCTCGTTGCAAAGAGATCGAGGACCGGATGACCCCATTTCGCGAAGACATGGTGCAGTTGTTGGTCGTTCAGTTCCCATTCGTGTAGACGATTCATCTCCCTGCTGAGAGCGTCTGCTTGCACATTTTTTATTCCTGGTAAGTGGAACGCCAACAGATGTATGTCGTGTTGGAGGGCACAATGCCAGATCTCATGGGCTTCCGTCGGCAGGATCCTGGAGCGAGTTCCTCCCTGCTTTCGTAGATGAAACATAGTTGTCGCGTTGTTTGTCATGATTCTCACCACTGAGCCCTTTATCTGTGGTAGAAAGGATTTCAGGGCCCAAGCAGCGCCCTCAACTCTAGCAGATTGATCTGAAGGGCGGATTCTTCCGATGACCAACGACCCTGAACCTGTAGGGACTCCAGATGAGCTCCCCACCCAGTTAGAGAAGCATCCGTCACCACTGTCCTCTGGAACGCAGGTTCCAGCAGGGGCATTCCCTTCGTCAGATGTATGGAAATTTACCATTGAAGAGCCTGCACGAGCTGGCCGTTGATGGTCAACTTGTCTGACCAGCGCCCTTGACTCTGCCCATCGATCTGCCAAGAATTCCTGAAGAGGCGGCAATTGCCGATCAAGGGTATGCAGGACGACATGGTCCCCAGCAAGGACATGTACCTTCGCACTGACACACTGGTGTCGACCTGCCATTCCGATGCCTTTTGTTGCAGTCTAAATCCTTTCGAGGGATGGCTTCACCAGCCCCGACTGTGTGGAACTCTGCCCCCAAAAAGACCAAGGTCCTTGACGGCTTTAATGAGGACTTGTCGAAGTTCACTGCGAAGCCCAAACGTTGTAGGAGGGACATGGTGGCATCTAGGCTTTGTGTCCTTTCCGGAGACAATCCCCTCACTAGCCAGTCGCCCAAATAAGGGTAGACATGGTGACCTTCCTTTAAGCAGGCTGCTATTGGAGCCAGACATTTGGTGAACGTCCTGGGGGACGATTTTAGTCCGAACGGGAGGACCCTTAATTGATAGTGGGTTCGTCCGACGAACCGCAGAAATCTTGTGTCGTCGACGCATCGGGAAATGGAAGTATGCGTCCTGAAGGTCTAGCGACGACAAATAATCTCCGTGTTGTATTGATCGGATCACCTCCTGGAGCGTAAGCATTTTGAATTTTAAATTCTTGAACAGTTTGTTGAGCGCTCGTAGATCCAGGATGGGAAGCCATTTTGCATTTGGTTTGACAACAAAGTAACGGGAGTACACTCCCTGTCCTTTTTCTGCCATCGGGACCAGTTCTATAGCCCCTTTCTGCAGCATAAGCGCCACCTCCTGCAGTAGTATTTGAAGGTGGGGCTGAGCCGAGAACACCGGTGGAATGTGTGGTGGCTTGTCCTAGAACTGTAGAGAATGGCCCAGATGAATCGTGTCCAAAACCCATTGGTCTGTTATGCGCTCCCACTCGTCGACGTGACGAGACACTCGGCTCCCCAGGACGTCCTGAAACATGTCATTGTTGGTTCTTGGCTTGTTTATCTTTCGTCGACGAAGGGTAGGCACCCCGCAGTCTGGAGGTTTGGTAATCTCTGCCTCTACGAGAAGACTGGGCCGCACGTGTGTAGCCTTGGGACGAGTAGGAGGGTCTGCTGAAATCTCGGTCTCTAGATGACCCAAACCGGGAGTTACCCGAAGCCCCTCTGAAAGGATGAAAGGAACGAAAATTCCTACGACTCTGGAGGGCTCCAAGTGACCGCGCCGTGTCAGTATCCTTTCATGCCCTTCAAGGCCTCATCAACTTTTTCACCAAACAGTTGTTCCCCTTCACACAGCATATCCAAGATTTTATATTGCACCTCCGGTCTGAACGTAGTGCACTTGAGCCAGGCTTGTCTTCGTAGTACCACGCCATTATTGATTTGCTGAAATCCAGACTCGGCTAAGTCAGCAATGTTTATAGCATGGTTGGAGGCCTCTTCTTCCCGTACTAGCAACATGGCGGACTTTCTATTTTCTTCGGGCAAATGCTCCAAGATAGGAGACAGCCGGTGCCACATTTCCCCGTCATACCTAGACATAATCGCCAAGGAGTTGGCTGCTTTAACTGTAGTCGCACCGACCGACAGCACCTTCTTGCCAAAAGCGGCTTGCCTCCTGGCTTCGTTGTCCGGCGGGGTCGTGCATTTATGTTGAGACCTGGCCTTTCTAGCCGCTGCCGCAGATACCACCGATTCCGGCAAAGGTTGAGACGTCAAGCACTTGGGAGTCGATTCCGGAGCCTTGAATTTCTCCTCCAAACGATCTTTTACTGCCGGTTCCCAGAACGGATGACGCATGGTCTTCAGGACCTCTTGCCAGACATGGTCTAAAATAGGGATGGCAAATATGGATTTCCTTCTCTTGCCCATATGATCAAAAAGAAAACAATCCTTTTTCTCCTGTTCAGGGACTAGGCCAAATTCAGCACACGCCTTACTCATCATGGCATGGAACGCTCCCACGTAGTCAGGTGGTGATGGCTGCGCCGGACTTCTCGGAGCTTCCATTTCTGCTTCAGAGTCCCATGTTGGGTCCCTTGAGGGGGATAGTGAGATGTCTGAACCCAACCCTTCGCGGTCTGAATCAGATTCCGGTAGTAGTTCTTGTGGGCGAGGGCGATCTTCCGCAGCTTGGGAAGCGGCAGTAATCCTGGTCGTCGAGCAAGGAGCCGGGCCCGGCTCGTCGACGAGTGGCGTAGACTGTAGCAGTGCCGGGGATGTAACAGCTTCTGTAGCGTATTTAGCACCTCCAAGGACAGAACCGCCTGGGGGTTCAGTAATGAGGTCGTAGGATGGTACCCCCACTTAAGAGCGTCACTGCACTGGTTGGTTGCAACCCCAGGTCGGTTGGGTGCACGACCAGGCCACGTTCGTCAGCCGACAAGATGGAAAAAGCTGCCTCTGGTTGCAGCAGGGCCTCAGGAGGAACGGGATCAAAAACCTCTGGTTGCCATCCCATAGACGGAACCACAATCAATGACGATATGCTTCCTACAGCCGCCGTCTGAATCGTGGGAGGAGTCGCCGATGACGCAGGTGTCAACGAGCGGGCCGTCGACGAAGCAAGTGGCGCAGGGCCTTGAGGTGTTTCCGCCGCTTTCGGGGCCGACTTGCTGGCCGAGGCCTCTCGACACAAGGTGGACTTATGACGGTCTCCTGAGGAGGATTTAGATGGTTCTTTTCTCTCCTTTTTAGACAAGGAAGGAGACGCCTTGTGTGAAGAGGGGGCCTTCTAATGTTTCTCCGAATGCTTCTCAGAGGGGCGTCTTTCAGCAGAACGCGCCTTCTTCGTCGGGGGTTCTGACTTACTTCTCGAGGCCGTGGAGCCCACCTCCGATGCCGGGTACGCACCCGCCCCGTCATTGAGCCAATCGACAAGGCCTCTTTCGGTCTTCGAGGGTCTTCTGGGAGAAGCCCTGACAGATTTCACATGTGTCCGCTGTGTGGTGAGGATGAAGACAGTAAATGCAGTCCATATGACCATCCCCTTCATACACCTTAAGACTGCATGTAGCACACGGATGAAACAACGCCTTTCCAGACATTTTTTCAAAAAAAATAAAAGTCGCAGAAGTAGAAAGTACAACCTAACCAAATAGATACGCGAGGTAATCCCACTACTTTGGAAGACGGTTGAAATCTGAGGGAGCCGTGGGGCGGGGCTATATATACCTCTACGTCCTAGGGGTGCCGACGTGCGCTGCCCAAAACGACGTAGATAGGACACAAAAGTGTCAGAATTTTTCCTATGGAAAATGTCTATATAACTTACCGAGGAATATTCTAAGCATGTGAATCCATGAAAGATCCAATGCTGGAGAAATGGAGTTAAGGGTAAGAAACTACTCCCTTCCACCAGCATTGGATCGTTCATGGATTCACATGTGAATAGATTGGATAAACCAGGCAAACACAGATTATATACTTTCAAATTCTCTGCGAGAAGAATACATACGCAAGTAGACCGGGGGGAGGAAGGGGGACCTGTAGGGCTTTCCTTACTGAAACAGCTGCTAAAAGGACTGCTCGTCCCCTCTGCACGTCCTCAGCGTGCCGATGTAAACAGTAGTGCATGGTAAATGTGTGGGGCACTGCCCATGTTGCCACCTGGCAAATGTCTGACGGGTACTCCAGCCAGACCAGAAAACCATAGAGGCAGCTGTGGCCCTTGTAGAGTTTGCTCCAAGCACAGTTTGCAACACCCTATTGGCCTGCAAGTAGCAGAAGGAGATTGTAGATGAAATCCACCTTGCAACGGGCCAAAGGCGACAAAAGCGATCTTGTCCGGTCTACATAAGATTTCAATGCCCTTTTCATGTCCAGAGAGTGTAGGGCTTTCTCCGCTGGTGAAGTGTTTTGAAAGAAAGAATGTAGGCACAGTTATGGTTGCATTTTTGTGAAACTCCGATGGAACTTATGTCTTTCGCGAATTGTAGATGGAGGGTCTACCACCAAAGCTTGTAGCTCAAAAAACACATCTAGAGGATGTAATGGCTACCAAGAAAGCCACCATCCATGTGAGACACCGGGGCTCATAACCCCCGCCAGGACCAGGCTCCGGGTCCATACAGGTGGAATCCTTTTCTTTGGAGGAAATGTACGAAAAAGCTCTTTCAAGTGCTTGATTAGTCGGTCACTGTAGCGAGTGGAAGACCTTTAGCTTGTAAATCTAGAAATTGCTGATAAGTAACTATAGAGATTGCTCGACCACCTTTTGCCAATTTTAGTAGGTAAGGAAGGCCCGGATTGGGTTTTAATGCAAGTAGATGCAGGTTGGGCTGTTGTGAACAGCATGTACAGAATCTTTTCCTTTTGTGGTTATATGAGACGTTAAAAGAAGGGGCCCTAGCAGCTGCTAGACTGTGCCGACAGTCTTGAGGGATGTTCAAATGGTCGAATTCAGCGTGGTGAGGAGCCACGCTGTTAAGAGAGCCTGGATCATGATGAAGAATCGTCCCTTTGTTCAGGGATAAAAGATTGGCATGAGATCCTATATGGATTGGATCGTCCGCTGCTACCTGCAGGAGGTCCAAGAACCAGGTCTGCCTGGGCCAGTACAGCACCACCAGGATTATTTTGCAGTGACCTTTGCGCATCATTTGTATAGTTTTCCTGATAGGGAAACTTATGCGAACACGCCTTTCCATGAGAATGAGAATGTGTCGCCTTTAGTCTGGCTGAGGGACCCGGCTTGCAAATTTCTTGCACTGCTTGTTGTCAGTGGCGAAAAGGTCTAGAGGGGGATGACCCCACATTGAGAATATCTTGGATATCCGAGGTTGTGCTGTTGCCATTCTGGTGACTGCAATGAATCCCTGCTGAGGGTGTGCTTTTTTTGTTCTGTATCCACGGCAGGTGTAAGATTTGAAGTAGAATATTGTGCTGGATGGCCCAATGCCAAATGGTCTGCGCTTCTTGGGACAGTGTGCCCACGTTCCACCTTGTTTCAGCAGATAGTGGTTGTGTTGTCCGTGACGACTGGAACCACCAAATTCTTGAATAGTGAGAGGAAGGATTATAGAGCCCCAATGTACCGCCCGCAGTTCCAGCACATTTACGTGGAGGATGAGTTCTTCGGGGTCCAAAGGCTTGGACTTGTCCAAATGAGCTCCCCATCCCGCCAGGGAAGCATCTGTCACTATCTTGAGATGGTAATTGGGTTGCACAAAGGGCATTCCTTTCGCGATGTTGCAGGTGTATGGCCACCGTTCTAGTATGCTTGATAGCGACCGAGTGATGTAACTATCTGACCAGGAACCCCAAATTTGGGACTATCTGGAGGCCAGAAACCTTTGCACTTGCCGGTTGTGCAGCCTGCGGAGAGGAAATAGGGATGCAGGTCCCTGGGAGAGCCATGTATGCATGGACTGACTAGCTGGTTTGGAGTGAAAGTTCACTAAGATTATCAATTTTTTCATCCTGACGGTTGAGGGTCTGTGAGGAAATGAGTGCCCAAGAACTACATTTTTGGAGGCAACTGCAAGATTGTTTAATATATTGCAAATCCCAATTGTTGGAGCAGAGTGAACCTCGAACCAACCAGTCGTCCAAGTATGGGTAGACGTGGTGGCCCTGTTTTCAGAGGACGGCTGCTACTGGTGCCAGGCACTTAGTGAACATCCTGGGTGCAGATTGCAGGCTAAATGGTAGTACCCAAACTGGTAATGGCTTTCGCCAACCACAAATCTGAGGTACTTTCAGTGCCTTGGGTGTATTGGCACATGGAAGTATGCATCCCTGAGATCCAACGCCGCTAGATATTCGTGAGGTGGTACAGCCTTTACTTCCACCTGGAGTGTTACCATATTAAACTTCTGCTTTTTGAGGTTTTTGTTCTGCCTTCGCAAGTCCTTGATAGGCCGCCACTTCCAGTCTGGTTTTTTGATTAAGTTCCTGGAGTATACTCCCTTCCTCTTGCCTAAGGAAGAACTTTCGATGGCTTTTTTTAGCATTTGATGTCCTGCCTCCTTTAAAACCTGAAAGTGCGTAGGGAGATGGCTTTAAGGGAGGTATCAGATTTGTGTGTGTTCGAACTCAGTGACCATACTGGATTGCATCTAGAACCCAGCTGCCTTTTCATGGTTCACCACAAAAAGGATAAACTCAAGGCATCCAGGGGACAAATGAGTAGGGTAATTAACACACAAAGGGGAGTCCCCTAAATGAACCACTTTGTGATGTTCAAGCTCTATGAACTATTATGCTAAGGTCAAGCCACAGTAAATATACTTCTAATTTAGTCTTAGTCCATCAGACTGCACACATTTGGATAAAACAAAAAAAAAAAAAAAATAAGTATTCAGTAGGCCATGGGTCCAACCACAAAGCATGAAATCTGTTTTTGATTATACAGATAAAACATACAAAATGAGACAAAGTCCATGAATTCACTCTTCACACCTATAACTGAAGCCCAACATTAACTGTTAATAAAACCACTGGTAGGAAGATGTGGGGTAGGATGAGAGCCATGGCCCTGGTCCTGCTGCGCCCAGTCTTCAACAGAATCTTAGTCGCCCTCCTCGGAGCCCTTGCCATAGGGCGCGGCTCAGACGTTCCCCTAGTCGCCATCATGGATGGTCTGAAGGTAGCCAAACTCTTCCTCGGAGGAGATACCTGTGCCCTGGAGGACCTCCTCCCCCTTCCTTCGCGTCCAGCCGGGATGTTGTCTGGGAAATGACCAGCTGCCTCTCAGGGGGTTTTCTTAATGGGCCGGAATGAAGACTCCCTCCTGGCAGGGACACTTGCCTTCAGAAGGGCGCCCCTTCGAAAGGGATGCCACCACCTCGATAGAAGCTGGAGCCTTTGTTGGGTGTACTTGGTCCTTCACCGTAAGGACTGGCTCCTTGCCCCGCTTGTCCTTTGTGGCAGTCCCGGACGCCTTGTCCCGCTTGGCCTCCTGGGGTGATGGGTCAGTCTCAGTCCCCCCCCCCCCCCCATGTACTTTTCCTTGGCTGTCTCCGGACCCACCTTGAGCTTGACCGGATGGTCCAACTTCCTCTTGGACGAGGATCCTGAGCATTGACTGGCGATTGAAGTAGCCGCAAATGTTGGACGTGCCATGGCCGCTGAGGAGCCGGTCACAACGGCGCTCCTGACTGTATCGGACTTGTGATGCATGGCCTTTTATTGGACCTCTGTGGGAGAGGCGCCCTCAAAGGAGTTACAAGCCTGCTTTTCCCGGACCTGGGAGAGGCATGCCCCTGGGACGCACCCGGGGCAGAGGCCTTGGCCTACAGCCATTCTTCCAGTTGATTGAGCCGATCCTTCATTGTGTGCTTGGAGCGCTGGTGGCAAAATGCACAATCCTCCTACTTGTGCATTGGTTGCAGGCAGTAGAGGCACTGGGAATGCTTATCGTCCATATACACATTCTGCAAACCAGTCAGTACAAAGCTTGACGGAGGGGAAGCCTTCTCATCCGCCATGATCCATGCAGTGTAGGCCTTGAAGAATCTTCTGGAACCCACATTAAGAAACTCAATGAAATTTGCCCTGGAGGGGCACTGAAGAATCAGAAAAACTGGTACCTGTTGGTCAGAAGGTTGATCGATGGAGCACAGGGGCTTGATTTTACAAAAAAGAGAAATCAAAAGAGAAATCTCTTCTAAAAAGCGAAAAACGCAGTAAAAGCTCGAGAGCTAAGCACGAGGACTCCCAAAACTTGAACGTGCAGTAAAAATCTGAAGATGGCTGGCAGAGGGCAGTCACTGGCTGGGGGCAGTATGACCCAGAGCTCAGTGATTGGTTGTTAGGAGAAAGACAGTTCAGAAATGAAAGTGATTTCTTTTTTTTTTTTTAACCAAGGATTCCCAGCCTGACGGGGAATATTCTTTTGAATCCATGCCAGACCCCATTCTTGAGAACAGACCCTCTCGCTCGGGAGGCTAGCCTTTGCTCCATCCCAAATCTACTTCCCAAGATTCTTCAAGGAACAGTTATGGGTTGGGTTTTTGATGCTCAGGGACTGGGGAATTTTTTTTTTTTTTTTTTTTTTAAATCGGCTCTAAATAGATAAAATATGAGCCTTGCGCTCCTACGCCATTTTGCCTTAGGTTTTCTAAAACCCGGTTTAATAGATCGGCTTGCTATTTCACCGCCAACTTAATTGCTCAAATTGTCCGGAAAGAACGCCATTTACTAAAATTGGTGGTGTATGAACTGACTTTAGCGCAGGAACAGCGTTGTCCGACTTTCAATCCCGTCTCCCAGTCACAAAATGGGAACATCTCGTCACTTAAGCCTAAAACTCAAGCTGGCCTTAAAGCGGCTTCAGTCGAGGACTGGTCCTGGTTGGAAACAGCTGTACAAATGTTCACAAAAATAAAAACTTAGCAAAAAAACTAGGATTTTTATCATGAAACGTTTGTGGCTTTAATAACCTGCGCAGAGACATATATGCGCAATATGGGAATATAGTCCCGATTCAGGAGTCCATGGCCATTAACCCAATAGCATTGAAAGGTTTTCACACATACTGCAAGATGGCAACAAAAGATGCAAAGGGTCACTGTGGGGGGCTTGGCGATTGCCATAGACTTAAAATTAAACTGCAGCCATCAGCAGATGATTACCTCCACACCTGACCTGTTGGCAATAAGTCTTACATTGACAGGTAGTGGAGGAGTTTTTTTAATTATGAATGTGTACTTGTGCAGTGGGAGATAACTGAGGGCCAGCAACTTTTCAATCTCCCCCTGAATGTTTCCCAGTAGAAAACACGTCCCCCAGGCTCTTTGCTGGTGGAATTTCTGGCATTTGGAATGTGTTGCTGCAAACAGCTCAATCTGTCATGCCCCACTTGAGGAAAAGACAGTCCACTTGATCCGGTCAAAGTTCCCATTCGTGGCAAGAGCGCAGTTCTCTGCTGAAGGAGTCGATGGTGTTCGACTCCCGCCAGGTGAAAGGGGATGAAGTACATCTTTTGGGCAACGGCCCAGTGCCACAAATCCTGCGCCTCTGGAGAGCGCTGGGGATTTGGAGCCCCCTGCTTCCTGAGGTGAAACATAGTGCTGGTGTTGGCTGAAGACTCACCACTGGCCTTCAGTGACATGGAGACAGAAGCACCCTTCAGACAGTCTCCTTGTATGAAGGCTCTGAAAACCTGTTCGCCTGCAATGTTGGAGCGCAACCCCCACCATCTTATCGTTCGACAGAACTCTGTCGAGAGCAATCTTGTCTGCGAGGCTTACGGTTACTTGGATCCAGGAATTCCTGAAGGGGTCGCATCTGCAACCTGCAGAGCCGGATCAGGTACATGTACAGCATGCAGAGTAGTGACTTGATGGTCCGTACCAAGGCGCTCTTCATTGCCAACAGCCGTTGCTCCTTGCCCAGTAGAGCTGCTATGCTCTGAGCGAGCTGCCAGGCAAGACACTGGGTTGAGCCTGACCTCCAGGAACAGCATGTTCTGCGATGCTATCAAGCAGGACTTTGGATAATTGACAGAAAACCCCAGATACGTCAGCAGCTGGATGGTCCTCACCCTGTGTTACCGGCTACTTCCCTTGACCGGATGAGCCAGTAGAGGTACACCTGTATCCCCGCAGATGGGACACCACTGGTGCCAGGCACATCATACTCACCCTGGGCCCCGAATTCAGTCAGAAGGGGAGGGTCTGGAATTGGTAGTACAGTAACTTCCTTCCAATGCTTCTCGTGAATGGGGACGTGGAAGTATGCATCCTCCAGATCCAGAGACATCAAGAAGTCTCCCTTCCTCCAGTTGGCCAAGTACGTGCTGCAACATGACCATCCTGAATTTAGAGACTGGAGGTATTTTTTGAGACGCCACAGGTTTAGAATGGGCCTCCAGCACCCGGTCTTTACCAAGAAGTATCTGCAATAGACTCAGGAGCCCCATGGTCGCTTTGGAACCAGCTCTAACACCCCTTTTCTAATCAGGGCCCTTACTTCCTGCAGGAACTGAGGGATTATTATTTTATTTATGTGCTGCCCCTGCCGGGCCACCGGTGGTATCCAGACACTTTTGCTGGAACTCTAGGATAGGTCCGTGGCAAGAACATCCAGCACCCATCGGTCGGTGGAGATCTTCCACTCGCTGACTCCCACCGGGGTGCATGGGTGGGGGACCCGACACCCCAGCCGGTTCAATCTTGCGTCGGGGACTTTGTGCCACCTTGGAAGAGACCTCTGCCACCTCCACCAAAAACATTGGAGCAAAAATTTAACGTTTTAAAGTTACAAAAAAAAGCATGGAAATGCTACTTTTTACATGTAAAAGTGCATTTCCATTGAAACCAGTCCATGTATTTTGATGGACTGGTTTAGATGGAATTACACTTTCACATGTAAAATATTGGTTGTCAATGCTTTGGCAGACGATGGTTTGTATTAGATGCTTTAGTATGTCAACGGTTTATTTTCAATGGCATCACTATAAACCACGGCCCATACAGTATGGCGGGATGGGACGTATGCGTATTGAGTGTTATACAACATTTCTGGATGTAATGTTGCTAATTTTTCTATATTTTATTGTAATTTTTAGTTTACAAAAAAACAAACTTATTACATGAATACGTGAATCCTACACTTATTGACCCTTCATACTAGTTAATTGTGTTCTCTAACCAAAACATCGGTTTTCTGGCAGTACAGAGTCCATAAAGTTGATTACTGCACAAGTCAGCCGTGTGTTCCAGTAATTAGGTAGCTCCACCACTCGTTATTTATTGGCGCAAAGGCTGCAAGATGCGACCATTGGGCTGTAATAGCTGTGCATTCAATTATCAGGTGTTTAGCTGCATGGTCTGTCTGAAGTTTATGGATCGCGCCTCAACATTAATATTGCTTTGGTCTTATAAAGCAAGAAGCACAATCTCAAATTGGGTATGGTGGTATCGCAAGGGGAATTTGCACAAGTACTTGGGGGTTTCATTAAGTCCATGCAACGAGGTTCCCAGGTCTTGTGTAGATGTAAACTTTCGCTTTTCATTGTTCTGTATCCAATTCCAACGTCTCAATTTTATTTTAGCTCTGTGGCATTTTTATTACGAGTTTGTCAGTCAGACCGGCACATCGCATTGTCGCAAGAAGTTTTTGTTCCCACTTGTTTATTAGATCAGACGTGTGAGAGTTGACTTTTTTTGTAAGATTTCGTTAAGGGCCTGCTACTGGAACCATTCTCATTTTACGCCATGCTGAAATTGATTTCCACAGAACTGTGCCATATAGTGAATCTATGCCCAGTTGGTAAAGAATCACTGTTATTGAAAGGTTCTGTGGCAGGCACAAGACTTCACGCCAGAATTTGCCTTCAAGTTTACACCAAATATCAGCAGGTATGTTCCATCCCCCTTCGCTGCCAAACGTTATGGAAGGTACAACTTTTTGCAAGAAGGAGAATAGTTTTTAACGTGAATTTGCCATATGCAGCATGAAGTTTGAGTGCTTGCACAGCAACCATTGTTATTCGCGTTAGCAGATCTTGAGTCCATTTCCATTCATGTATTGAGACCTTAAATTCAACTACTAGATAAAAAATGGAATTTGTAGCATCTAGTTTTTCATGGTTTAAATACCAGCTGAAGTTTTTTTGCTTGATGTTCGTCCGCTGACAGTCGACATGATCTTTGATTTGTGTGTTTATTAGGTCATTTTTGTTGCAGTACATTTGTAACCCAATATTTGTGTAGTGTCCAACAGGGCGATATCAGCGTATGTGACCCAAGTAACATGATGATTGTTTATCTTTTTGGGGGGGGGGGGGGGGGGGGGGGATTTCCTCAGTTCGGTTAAAGCAATGGGGAGGTCCGATATAAAAAGTTTAAACAATAGTGCTGCCAATGGGCAGCCTTGTTTGACTCCCCTCTGTGTGTAAACTACATCGAGAAGATCACCTTTTGAGTTCAATCTTACACGAAAGGAGGCATTGGAATGTAATGCCATAATGGGCTGCAAATCTCCAGAGGACATGCCCATGAAAGTAGTTCTCCCCATAGTTTCTGCCGGTTGATATCAGAAGCCTGTTTCAGGTCTATGAAGGCAAGAAACATTTTTGCTCATCTTGGATTAAAGTTTGATGGTATTTAGAATAATCAAATTTAACTCGACACGGACTCCTTTAGTAAAGCCCGTTTGGCGCTGGTCAAATCACCTTTGCATGCTCGGCCTAGAGCGCTAGTTTCTTTTGAAGGAAAGCAGCGAACACCTTTCCTATTGTGTCAAGGAGTGTAAATGGACGATAATTTGTCGGATTGTTACGGTCGCCTCTTTTGAATATGGGCACGACTATTGCCCTTCCCCAAGACTCAGGTAGGGTCTTGCTGGCTGCGATCCTCTCGAACAATGTGGCAATGAACTTTGGCCATAAGGAACTATTTGTTTTCAACATTAAGTTGGAAATGCCGTCTGGACCGGCCGCTCTAGAGTAGTTTAGTTTTTGAATTGCACATTCTATATCCTCCAGAGTTTCCACAATGTGCCAACTGCAATTTCCTTCAGTGTCGGGTGTTGGACATGACACTAAATCGAATATGGCTGTGTAGTGGGAAACCCATTTAGCATCGTTTACACCATTTGCCATGTCATATGCTGTTTTTACTGAGCCAATATCGATTTCCCATAGCAATCTAGTGTCTTTCCGCATGAGGAGCTGTAACATTTCAGCTTGCTCCTGGTCGAGCATGATGTTAAATGCCTTGAGCCAATATCGGTATTGATGTTATTTTATTTGAATGGCGCAATTCTTGCCTTTGCCCCTTTTTATCTTCATTAGGTCATTGCGCATTTGTCTTTTCTTGGAAAAGGATTCCACTAAAGGAATGTCTGTTGGATATTTGATTGATCTTTTCGATTTGTTCTCTCAATTCTGAACTGCATCATAAAAGGGCTATAATTTATGTTTGATTCCAAAGTTGAGGTTGTCTTGTATTTTTCAGTGAACGTGTTCAGTTTGGCGTTCTCAACCTTGATCCTGAATAGTTTGGGGGTTATAGATCCTGTATATTTGACATCGGAGCTCGGCTTCTCTATCTCATACCAAGTCAACAGTAGTGCATCATGGTCACTGTTTTTACTGTTGTCAGGTGTGTGATTTTACTTTTTAGATTTGACACCCAAATGTAGTCCAGGGTCTTTGAGCTGGTGCCACGATTCCATGTGGGTGCAGCGGGGATGTCTCCATTAGTACATCCATTTAACATGATGCAGTCTCTTATCGTCATCTCCTTCATCCATCGGACAACTGTTGGTTGGGTGCTTTTTGGACTGTTTTACAGGATGATTTCCACTCCTTGAACCTAGAATAATTCCAAGTCGCCACATATGATAATTGCAGGATCAACAAAGGAGATTAGGCACTCAATTAATGCAGTGACAGCTGTTTGTTTTGGGAGATCGCTGGATTCCAATAGACTATTATTAGCAAGTGACGCCCGGGACTGTCATTGGTCTTGGGGAGTTGTAACGTGGTTGCTTGGGTGCACAAGTTCGGATTTACAGCCTTTACAATAGTCCAGTTGAAGTTGTTTTTGATCATCGTAATTAATCTGGCAAATGGGCGACCAAGCCTGTTCTTTCCAGCAGCATTGAACAAAATTGTATATCTGTCACTTGCTGGTTTTTCCCGAATCCAGGTTTCTTGTAAGCATAAAATTGTGCATTGATCTAATTTTGGCCATTTTTCTTTGAATAAGTGAGCAAAACCCTCTTGTGTTCCAAGATGCCAAACAGTAGGTAGGGGTCTTTTCTCTGATCCTAGTGGTCACATATCTTATGCACAGACATATCTGACATAGACAGGATGACAGTGGAGGGTCCCATTGCGGGCCAAGATTCTGTCATTGGGAACCTCCTAGGCAACAAGGCTCTGGGGCCCGAAGCCAAACACATTTTATATAACATTCTAGTCCCAGCTAGTCCCTCTCACCCTGCTGAAAAAAATCTTCAACGCCTTTGGGGTGAGTTGCAGGTACGATGGGGGGCGGGGGAAGAGTCCAGAACTTTATTTTGAAAACCGGGGAAAGATTCTGAAGATTGTAACTCATGCAGACCTATATCATTGTTTAACAGGGACTCGAAAATCTTCACTAAGATTTTGGGCCAATAAAATCAAGGATTTTTGTCTTTGGTCCCATGCTTTTAAAGGTGGTGTTTGGCAACGTTGCGGATTCCTCCACATGGTTAAGGGTAAACAGATCCTATACAGGGACAATAAAGATCAGACGGGGGAACCAGACAGGGATGCCCTCTGTCTCCGTTGTTTGCCCTAGCCATGGAGCCTTTTGCCCAAAGGGAGTGATCACAACATCACAGGATCAGGCTTTATGTATATTTGACCGACCCGGAGCACTGTCGGCCTCTAGCAATGCGGCACCCATTCCTGGTTTTGTAATAATTATGGGAAGTCTGTGGCAATGGGAAATGGGGTTCCCGCAAGAGCTGCTGCAGAATCAACCTCTCCTTGCAACTCAATTATACTGTATAAGGTGAACTTTACGGGCTTATTGAAGGACTGAGGATGATCTGGAGTACTGGGAGCATCTCCTGGCTAGGTAGACTAGCAGCAGTCAAGATGTCCGCTATCCCTCGGTTGTACGCATTCATGCCCTACCCGAGAGAATCCCTGCAAAACTGATCCCCCAGCTGTAGGAGAAGGTACTGAAGTTTATTTAGGGAGAGTGAGCAGTAGTTTGCGGTCCCCCTGGCAGGAAGTTCTGGGTTCCCTCACAAAAGACACTTGGTAGCTGCTCCGGTGAACTTCTTTTGACCGGGGATGTGTGCGCAGGATAAAATAGGTTTATCTGCAGCAGGAGGTTACGTCAATCCCCCTGGATGGCATGCCATTTCACAGAGTTCGGGTGGAAGGGGGCAAGCACCTCCACACTACCAAAACGTTGCTTGTGTATTGGGCTATGGGAGGCCGTATGCTGAAGATCCCACTAGGGCTGGTAATATGCAGCATGGGATGTCTCTTGGAGGCTTATGTTTACTGGCACAGAACCATTGACTTGAGGCATGTAAAGATTCAGTCGCCCAAATGAGGGAAAGGTATCCATTACGTCTAACTCGGGCACTGAATCACTAATAATGACGTTCGACTCGGGGGGGGGGGGGGGGGGGACAAGGGTACCGACGGGGATAGAGCCGAGCCTACCCTTACAGAAGGTCTGTCCAGTAGGCGCACTGCCAACTGCTTTCGATTGCTGGGCCTGGACATCGGATACACTACATGCAACAAAAAAAAAAGGGGGGGGAAGGGAGTAGGACATCCACGTGCACTCGTATTTGGGAGAAAACTCATAAGGCATCCTGCTGTTCGTGTCTAAAGGAATGCAATTATAGAATCCTATGCATATTGTATATAGGCACGATATAAACTATATCCTATGTGTTTTAAAGCGCTTCAAGGGAGGGACCAAGGGAAAATACAATTACATTCTTAGAGGCCATGAACAGTAAGGATGTGTCATGATCTCTGCTTCCAAAAGGTCAGGGTTTTCCCAACTCCCTTGGAAGCAGATCCATAGTGCCAACCAGTCCTAATTGGGACCTTTTGGACCCAGTCCTGGCGCCAGAGGCACCAGGCTCATAAATATGCCCAGTCCCAGCGCTGGAAGCGCCGGGCTCATAATGCTTGGGTGGACTTACCTGCAGCAGACCATGCTGCTTACTTGCCTGCCAGTTGAGCCTCTGATCCTCTTCTGTTTGGAACTACTTTTCCTGTTGGGTGGGGCAGGAGCCACTCCCTAAGTTCAGAACACTGGAACTCTTCTGGAAAGCAGGAATTCTTTTCTTACCTAGGCGTGGCTGTGGAAGGAGATACCTAAGCACTACAGGAGGCTATTTAAACCACACCCGATGGATGAATCTTGCTTTGCGTTATTCTGCATCCTCTGCAGCAGAACGCTCATCGTGTCTTCTGCATCTGATCCTGGGCCTAAGGAAAAAGGCTTACCATCCTGAATCCAGTCTTCAGCAACACCTATAAAGACAAGAAAGAACAGGTTAGCATTACGGTCTTCAGTGACAGCTCTTCACTTACCTGGTCCATCGGCTGTCACCAACGCCTCGCGCTGCATTCCGACATCTGAAAGAAAAAGGCTTACCTACTCTTCGTGCGCTCCGGAGGTCTTCACACTGCATTCCGGCATCTGAAAGACAAAAGCTTACCAACTCTTCGCACGCTCCGGAGGCCTTCGGCGCTGCATCCCGCATCTGAAAGACAAAACAAGGTGCGTTTAAAGACATTGGGGAACTTTAATACTCACGTGCCATTACTCCTTTCCACATCTAACCCAGTGGGTATTCCGGCACCCTGCAGCCGCTCCGAACTTGTACCTGCAAAATAAAAAGACAGTTAGAGCGCATCGTGAAGCAGGCAACAAGCGCTTACTTACGTGCTTCCAGGCGCTTCTATTCATCACACGGGCTCCATCTTCAACTCACTTCAGCCCGTCATCCACCATCGCCGGAACCCTGCAAAACAAGAGACATCATTACTAAAGACTTTAAAGACATTAGAATTACTCGAAACTTACCGTTCGGGCAGTAAACGACGGACAGCAGTCCTCTGAAGTCAAGAGGCCTGCGCTACCTATCCAGTGAAGAAACTGGTTACAGCACCCTGCCCCGAGGCAGATGGAGAGCACGGCGTTCACTTACCTAAGGTGAGAGCGTGAACCTTCGGGGTTCTACAGGAGAAGAGAAAGGGAAGAAGAGAGACATTCAATAACCCAGTTCATTAATCCCATATTTTCTATCTGCAGACATCTTACCCTTCGAGTCAGACATACAGTGCACAGAGGTCCAGCCCAAAGAGCCAGCCGTGTGTTACACATCACCTTTGGAGATACGCTATATGCCCAGTCAAGACCGGCGCCTCTACGGGAATCAGGTGAGCATTACAGGATGTGAAATTAACTAGCGTACTCGGCCTGACGACATTTCAGATAAGCTAAGACAGATGAGGGGGGGGGGGAGGGGCAGTCGGAAGGAAATGGAAAAAGACAGGCGACTACTGTACTAGGCCTGACATTTCTGGTAGAGCCGGAGAAAAAACAAAAAACTGAAGGAAAGGGGTGCAGAAAGGGAGGAACAGAACAAGCAACTATCATACTAGGCCTGACAATGTTTCAGATAGTGTCGGAGGGAAGGGGGAGGGATTGGGGGGGGGGGTAACAGTAAGGGGATGGGGAGCAACAAACGAGGTTGCCATCATACTAGGTCCAGGGACAATTCTGATAGAATAAGTGCATAGAAGAAAGCAAGGGGAAGAGAGAACAGAGTAAGCAGTCAAAATGAGAGAAGCAAGAGGGGAGGGCGAATACAACTGCAGAAGTCAGTAGTAACAATGTTGCAAGCCAGGATACAAGATGAAGACGGGAACCGCACGATTCAGGGTCACCACGAGTACAAGATGCAAAGGAAGTAAAGCATGAGAGTGGAGAAAGGGTAACGCACAGTCTATCAATGAAGTCCATAAAAGTAAAATCCAGCATTGGCCACAAGACCGTGATGGTGAAACCAGACCGTAGCAGAACAGACTCCGGTGTGTGGGAAGGGGGGCACAAGTGAACATGGGGGGGGGGACCAGAGAGGGTGGGGATGACCTGCGGGAACAGAGGGTGTAAACACATGTTGGTGCATGCTTACCTGCTGTCTTAAGCAGGGGTTCGGGTCCTGGATCCTCCTGGTCTGAACAGGTCCAAAACAGGAATTGCCATTTTCTTTGACTGCCCTTCACTTTGGACACCTGGGCGAGAGAAGCCCTTGATCTTGATCTAAGAGTTAAGAGCAGGAAGGAAGAGGCAGGGCTAAGACGGTGGGTGGTGCTTACACCTGTTCCCCAGCTGCAAAGGAAGAGGCGCTGGAGGGCTCCTTAAGTAAGAGCAGAGCGGCAAGCAGGATGGTATACGTCTCCAAGCAAACTGCGCGCAATTAATCCCAATATCTCAGATCTGTGTTGGATGGGGTGTGGAGAGCGGGGTAAACTGAGGCACATATGGTGGCTCTTCCTTGGGACCTGAGGGGGATTATGCTGGGGGACACCGATGAAAGTAGCTATGCAAGATTGCATGTGCCATCAGGCAGCTGATGGTGGCTGCCAGCTTGACCTTGGCACAAACAGGTCAAGTACTAGTCTTTGCGGAGGACACCAGTGCTGAGGAAAACTGGTTTATTAGGGGATGGGCAGAGCAAACTAGTGGCAGGACCTGGTCACGTGAGCAGCAGCCACCACCTCCATGCATTCTGCCTAGTGCTGCAGTTAAGAGATGCATTAGATTGTTCCATGGAAGTCAGCCACCTGACCCAGATTACCAGAATAGACTTGCTATGGGGATCAAACCATAGCAAAATGTAGATTTAAAATAAAAAATAAAAAAAAAACACTTCCCCCACATATGCCTCCCCATCCCAAAAAAAACACCATAAAGCCATCTGGGCCTGGGTGTGCAAATCATTTAATTGTGGTGAATTCCAGATAAGCTATAGGTATGTCTAGGGCTAGACTATGCATAGTGCCATGGCCATCATTTTGAGGATATGCTCTTCTGGGATTTTCAGCCCCGCTAGGTCACACCTCTCGCTTTAAAAATTCCTGAAGCGATTTTGCAATTAACCTTAGAAATTGTTAGGGGTGGGGCTCAAAAAGAAGGATCAAGTTACTTACCTGCAACTATTGTTCTCCAGCATGGGTCTGGCATGGATTCACATGCTCATGAATATTCCCCGTCAGGCCGGGAATCCTCCGTAAAAATCAAAACCAGTTTCACTTACAGTCTTTCACCTCTAAACCAATCACTCTGGGTCATACTGCCCCCGGCCAATGACTGCCCTCTCCCCAAGCCCCTCCTCTGGCAGCCATCTTCAGATTTGGTAGCACGTTAAGTGGCAGTATGACCAAGAAGACCCGCAGAGGGACAGGAGGGAGGGTTTGCATATGAATCCATGCCAGACCCATGCTGGAGAATAGTTAAAAGGTAGTAACTTTCCTTCTCCAGCATGGGGTCTGGCATGGATTCACATGCTCATGAAGAATACATAGCAGTACAACATTACACAACCACGGGAGGTGGCAAGGCTCAACGGAAGAAATTACTCTTCCCCCCCCGAACAGGCTCACCTTCAAGCAAACAGGTTGCGTAGCACTGCTTTGGCGACCCTGGACTCCTCTAGAATCTGATGCAGTAGAATCTTGTGAAGGTGTGTGTGAACCTCCACGTAGCAGCCTTGCAGATGTCCAGCAGGGGCACACCAGACAGGAACACAGTCGCAACGATCGCTCTGGTGGAATGGGCTCTCGGACGGCCGGGCAGCAGTCTGTGGGAGTAGTTTAACTGTAACTCCATTTCTCCAGCATTGGCATCTTTCATGGATTCAAATGCTGTGAATAATTCCCACCAGGCTGGGAAACCTTGGTAACTTTTACATAGTGGTTTTCCTATGGAAAAACGGACACTTTTCAGTGTCCCAGCAACGTCTTTATGGGTTCTTTAGTCCGCACCAATAGGACGTCCGGTATATAGCACCGCCCCCACGGCTTCCCTTCAGATTATCTGACCCATGAAACATGTGTCAGACTTTCGCACCCCTCGGCTGACTCACCCCGACGCAGCCCTTTCATTGCTCCACTCTGATCCGATACTCTTGATGTTCTTGCCCCAGTCATGCGGATCTGCTTGAAGCCCAAAGTCAAGTGCTACTCTTGGTACGACTCAGACCTCGTCACCCTTAAACACAAGTGCAGGGCGGCTGAGAGGAATGGCATGCTTCTGGTACATCCGCCTGCTCCAGAGAAAATACAGGCTCTGGCCGCAACAAGAGCAGCCCACATCCAAGCCTGCGTTTCAGCGGCATCTAACAACTCGGCTGAACTCTAAAATCTGCAGTGAGCTGGACAATCCTGCTGCAGTCTACCTCTCCCGTCTCCTCCCAGAACCTCTGCACCACCCTGGCTGCTCGTTTCCTCTCTAAAACTCAGGACATCATGTCCTCTCTTCCTCCCTGCTCCTCCTATGGCCCATCTCCGGCCACCTATCCTCCCTAATTCACTGCCTTTCCCCCGTCATCCTCAGATGTAGTTTCTAGAAGAGTCCAATCTATGAAAGTCTCCTCCATAACCATCAAGTACCACAGCGACACCCTGGCTCCTGCTGATTTCTGCAACCACTCCTTCGCCACTGGAATCTTCCCCTCCCCCTAAAGCACTCCCTTGTGCACCCTCTTAAACCACAGCCGACCCTTCCTGCCCAGCTAATCATTGCCCAATCTCAATCACTCCTTTCCTGGGCAAACTCCTGGAAAGGCTGGCCATCTCCCAACTTAATCTTCACTCTGAATCTGTTGATTGTCCCCATGTCCATCAGTCTGGCTTCAGAGCTGCCAGGAGAACAGAATCTGCACTCCTGAACATCTGTGAAGACCTGCTCTCCAACCTCAATTCCAACACCAGTGCCCTCATCTTACTTGATCTCTCTTCGACACGGTCAACCATGCCATCCTGCTCCACCTTCTCCATGATCACCTGGGTTTCCCCCCCCCCCCCCCCCCCCCCATCATGCCCTGGCTTATCGACCCTCCCAGGTCCAACTTGGGTCCTCCCTCTCCATCTTTCTCTACCTGTGGTGTTCCCCAGGGGGTCCAACCTCTCTTCCTGGTTGTTCAACTAATACCTGGCACTTCTTGACCGCAGCATTGCTGCTCGGCCCAAACTTTGTGCTATGTGGATGACACACCAGTCAGTTTCACGCTACCTTCAGCACCTCTTCTCATCTGTCTGCTATCCAGGAGGGGTGTGCCAACAATGATCTCTGTCTTAATGGCAGTAAAACAGATCCTCCTCATCGGCACACCTGCTCCCTCCTTGCCCTGTCACTCAGGCCGGCCTCTTGGCCCTCTTCCTGCTCCCAGCTTTGAGGCTAAAAACCTTTGTGTCCTCTTCGACTCCACACTCCTCACAACTGACCGCTCTAAGAAGTGACTACCAGCTGCACCTCCTCCGAGGTATTCTTCCTTTCCTCTCCTTCCACCAGAAGTGCTCCGTCTCCAGAGCTCTGGTTCTCTCTAGACTACTGCAACAGCCTCTTGCTAAATCTGCCGGCCTCTACTCTTCGCCCTCTGCAACTCATCCAAAATAGAACTACAAGACTTGTCCATGTCCTCAAGCACAGGGATCGTAACTCTCCAGGACTGAAATCTCTGCACCGGCTCCTAGTTTCGGCAAGGAGCCAGTTCAAAACCCTCTGCATTGTCCACAAGGCCTTCTGGGGCCTCGGACCTCAATACCTTCAACTCTCTCGAACTCTTTGCTCATCCGCTTCTCCCTCAGGGTTAATCGCTTCTCCAAGCAGCAAGTTGGTGGTAGATCTCCTGCTGGGGCCTCCCTCTGAAACAGTCTCCCCGATACTTGATGAGGACCATCTCTGGAAGCACCTCAAAACCTACCTTGTTGCTTCTGCTTTCTCTCCTCGGCCCTGCAGATCTCCTGGCTGACTGAAACTGCACCGATTACCTGGCTACCCTGTGATCTCAGGCCCTGGTCCCGCCCAGTCAGTTGCACCCCTACACTGCCCCCCTTGGCAACCCTTGCACTCTGGAGCCGTTTCTGTATCCCCTACAGCCCAAAGCCCCTAGTAGCACTAACACTCAATGTCAGCACTTACATGCAACCAGCTGGCTACACTTATTTATTGTCAATATTTATTTTACTGTTATCCTATGTACTGCACTGCCCCCTCCCTCCCTCCCCTGCACTTGCACGATGGCAATGTCACCTAGTCTAGTAGGATCATTATTTCTGCTTTCCCTCTGTTTCCCCCCTCCCTTGCCTCGTCACGCCTTGAAACACGTGGATAGGTGCGTTCTAAATGCCATATCATGAAAAATACCAATGCTGGAGAAATGGAGTACCTACTCCCTTCTCCAGTCTTAGAACTTTCATGGATTCAAATGCTGTGAATAGACACTGTAGCAGTAAGCAGACGTGGTGGTGCAGACCAGGCAGCAGTAAGCAGACCTGGTGGTGCAGACCAGGCAAACAAGACCGATCCTACCAGCAGTACAACCATACAGAAAAATAGCCCGTTAGGAAATGTTGAATCAATCTGTCACTGAACAGAGGAGATCTTGATTGCCGCCATATGTACCTGGATAGACAACGCCAGACCTTCTTTCGCCAACAGACAAAACCTGCAAATGGCTGCACATCCAACTGCTTCGAACACCAGATATAGAACCTTTTCCATTTCCGTGCGTAGCACGTGTTTGTAGACTGCCCTCGCTGCAGCCAAAATACGGTGACATTCCTGAGGAATCAGGTTTCTGAACTCTGCGTGGTCAGGAGCCATGCTGCGAGGCTGAGGGAGCCTGGATTGTGATGCCACACTCTCCCCATGTCCTGCGACAGCAGGTTCGGCTCCGACCGCAGGTGAACAGGACCGGCCACAGCTAGATTGAGAATGTCCGAGAACCAGGTCGGTCTGGGCCAGAATGGGGCCACTAGAACTCACCCGGCATGGGGCCATCCGGAACCTTTGAATTGTCTTCCGGATCAGGGGAAGGGAGGAAACTCATAAGCAAACAACCCTGTCCACTGGAACACGTCCATCCCCCTGGAGTCAGGATGAGCCACTCTGCTGGCGAAGAGACTACACCGCTTGTTCTCTGGGCTGGCGAACAAGCCAGAGGGGGAGTCCACCATTGTCCGCATATCCTCACTGGATTGTCCTTCAATCGCCATTCGTGCATTTGAGCTGAGGGCATCAGCTTGAACATTTTGAACTCCTGGCAAGTAGAACACTGCAATCTGAACCCTGTGTTCCATAGCCCAGTGCCAAATCTCCTGAGCTTCCTTGGCCAGGAGCTGAAAGTGTGCCCACCCCCAGTTTCCTCAGATAGGTGGTATTGTCCGATTATCTGCACTGCTAAATCCCGAGCCAGGGGAAGTAAAGACTTCAGTGCACAGTGAACCGCCCTCAATTCCAGAACGTTAAGCAACAAGGCTTCCACAAGGACCTTGGACCTGGAAACAGTCCAGGTTTGCACACCATCCAGCCTGCAAGGCATCAGTGATGTATTGTGTGCCGAACGTTCCGCCAGGAGCATACCCTGCACGATGTTGCTGTAGTAAGTCCACCACCAGGAACCAAAGGTCTGCAACCACCTGGAGGCAAGAAACTCCTGTACAGGGCGCATCAACAGGCGACAATTTGGGATTAGTGGGATGCAGGATGCCGAGGAGAGCTAGGTAGGCACAGACCGTGACCGACTTGCCTGGTACAAATGATTCTCTATGATCCTTCGACAGCCTGACTTGATCGAGCACCGTCTGAAAATGAGCCCCCAGAAAAGCCAAGTCAGATAAGACTATGCAAAGTTGACTGCAAAGCCCAGACGCTCCAACAGCTGCACTGAGCGATTCCGACGAGAAACCCCTCTGACCAACCAGTCATCCAGATCGGGGTAAACATGATGACCTTGTCTGCAGAGGTAAGCCGCCACCGGAGACAGACACTTTGTGAACATTCTTGGTGCCGACTTCAGGTCGAAAGGAAGCACCCGAAACTGATAATGCTTGTTCCCCATCATGAAGCTTAGAAATGTGATGCCCAGGGTGCTTTAGGATGTGGAAATACACATACTCTAGATCAAAGGACGCCAGGACCTCCCCCGGCAGACCTGCACTGAGTAAGTCTTGCAACGTTGGTATCCTGAACTTCTGGTGTTTGAGATTTTTGTTGTGCGGCCTTCGGTCCAGAAGGAGGTGCCATTTTCCGTTTGGCTTCTTTATGACAAAGATCCTGGAGTAGGGCCCCGTTTACGGCACCGGGACTACCTCAATAGCGCCCTTTTCCATCAGACGTACCTCCTGCCGCAAGACCTGTAGATGTGGCCTAGATCTTTTCACTGGAGAGGGTGGCTGCCGTACGAGTAGCATAACTGGATGGCATACAGCACCTATCTGTTCGTTGTGATCAACTGCCACTCTACGACTTGGTGCGCCACTCTCCCCCCACCGACTGCCCTTATGGCAGTCAGTGTTGCAGCTTGACTGACTGCCTCTCTGCGAAAAGGAACCCCTTTTAGAATGTCCTTGACTGGAATGACCGTCAGAAGCCCCTGGAGAAATAGGTAGGTTTACCATACCCTTGTCCCGAGAACCTGTGAACCGTGCGTTCCCAGTGAAAGGGGCAAAAAGAAACTACCTTGCAGAGCTGCCAGGGACTTCACTGAGTTCTCCATATTTCAGTGCATCAATCTTTTCACTGAAAAGATGCTCCACCTCGCAAGGCACGTCCACCACCTGGTGTTGAACTTCAAGCCGAAAATCAGTACAGCGGAGCCAGGCCTGGCGCTGCAGAACCACACCATTATTCACTTGCTTAAATCCAGTGTCAGCCAAGTCAACTGCAATGTTAATGCTATGAATGGAAGCTTCACCTTCCCGAACCAAAAGCATCACCTCTGCTCCGGCAGATGATCCAACAGAGAAGCCAACCTGTGCCACATTCCGCGATCATAGAGCGCCATGATGGGCAATGTGTTGGCAGCCTTGACTGTCTCCCCCACCGCAAGGGCCTTCTTACCGAAGGCATCCAGCTTCCGCCCTTAACTTTCGGGCAGAGTAGCACACTTGTGCTGGTCCAATCCTCTTACTGCTGCTGCCGACACCACCGCCTCAGGAGTAGGCAGCGACGTCAGGCACTTGGCCATTGACTGGGGCCTTAAACCTTTTCTCAAGACAGCCTTTGATCGCTTGCTCTGTAAACTGTTGGCACATGGTCCACAACCCCTCTTGCCATGCAGGGTCCAATATGGGGGAAATCGTCTCCTTCCCATATTATTGAACAAAAAGCACTCTTTTCTCCTCTAGGATGAGGCCAAATTCATGACACGCCTTCGACACCATGGCATGAAAAGCCCCCAATATCATCCAGCAGTGATGGTTGTGTCGAGCTACTCTGTCCCTCCAGTTCGGGGTCCGTATCCTTTGTATCCGCCCGTCATCGTAACATGGAGACAGTCGATAGTGTGTGACTCCACCAGTTCCCCTGCTTCCTGATCCGATTCCTTCGCAGGCTGAAGCCCCTCAGCGAGGGTGGTGGAGGCAGAGCTAGGGAGGACCTTTCACGATGAGACCATCCACTACGAGGGGCTTCCGAAACATCTCTGCAGAGGACCAGCAGGTAAGGCTTGCACCACCGGAACAGCCTGAGGCACAGGGAGTCTGGCAGCGAACTGCCCCAGAAGCACCTGCAACGTTGTCAGCACCTACATGAGAGCAACGAATGCAGATTCACCAGCGGATATTGAGGTGGGACTGCCCCAGATGTGGGCGGAAACAGCTGCACGCCCAACACCAAAGCATCCAGAAAAGGTGCTTCTTCCACCTCCTGATCGGAGCCAAATCCATACGTCACTGGTGGCTCATCCAGAAGAATCTCGACTGGGAGTAATCATGTAAATGCAGGCATGGACAGTCATATCCGGAGTGCTCGTTGACGGAGGCAGAGTCGTCGAGGCCGTCAATCTAGGCAGTTGACGGGGAATCACTAGCATTCACTACGCTCAACACCTAGGTTCGATGACGGCACCATAGCTGGCACCAACTGCAAGTCTTTCGCTGATGAGGCCGTCTGAACAGACGGCTCAACTGTGTCGTGGTCTCCAGCCCTGCCAACTCTCCAGCCGGCGAAGGGGATGGCTTGGATGTGGACCTGGAACGGTGCTTAGAGGACTCATGGCCCGAGGATGAGTGGCGCCTCTCCTTCGACCAAGACCTCCTTGTTGTTGAGGACGAATGAGACTTTGCCTTGTCCCTGTCCGACGCGGACTCCTTATGCGAGGGCACCACCGCCTTCTGTTCTGAAGCAGTCCTTCTGCCGTGGACTTCACCTGAAAGGGTCCGGTCTCAGCCCCCCTGCTTCTCGGCTTCTTAGGCCCCGCCGACTTCACCCTCAGGTGCTCCGAAGGCCTTGGACCTGCAGGACAAGCCCACCTCAGACGCTGTCTAAGCCCCTTCATTCAGCCAACAAATCAGTTGCCGGTTCTGGGCCTTGAGCGCCTGAAAAAATCCCTGAAAAACGGTACAGGTGTCAGCAGAGTGATTGGGGTAAAGGAAATACAAACTATCTGCATGGCCATCCCCATTCTTGAGGCAGGTCTCACACGGCCGAAATAGCGATTTCTTCGGGCCCACAGATGACCTGGTGGTTTAGAAAAGCAAAGTAATACTGAAGAGCAGAGAACACAAGGCGATCCGAACAGTTTGGAAGATGGTTGAAAGCTGAAGGGAAGCTGCAGGGGCGGGGATATACTGGCCGTCCTATTGGTGCACCCATAAAGACGCAGATAGGAGATGCAAGGTGTCGAAGTTTTTCCATAGCATGGCACTGAAGAGTCGCAGATGCTCTAGCCCTAGCAAGGACCTCCCTGCAGTCTGCCGGCAGCTCGTACCCTCCGAACTCTAAAGCTGCAGGAGCCGAGCCTTCAGGTTCATCGATCCTGGGTTATGGTGTAGGATGGTTATGGTGTAGGATTGCGCCTCCTCCGACGAGCAGATCCGTGACCACCAGCTGCTTTACCGGGGGAGACACTGACATGGAGAAGATCTGGGTACCAAATCTGCCTCAGCCACGCGGGGGCGAGGATCATCCTGCATCGGCACTGTTTTGAGTGGATTGATTACTTGCAGCAGGAGAGGAAACTGGTACACAAACAGGCCTTCCCACGGGAAAGAAAATGTGTCTCCCATGCTCCTCGGCTAGAGGAACCTGCTGGCGAATCTCTGGCATTTGAAATTCCGTAACCGCAAACAGATCTGGGGTCTGCCCCATTTGAGGAAGAGGCTGTCCACTAGATCCTTTTCAAAGCTCCCACTCGTGGCACGAGCGCAGCAAAGGGAGGCAATGGAGTTCTAGACACCCGCCAGGTGATAAGGAATGAAGCACATCTCTTGGGTGACAGCTCAGTGCCTCAAGTCCTCCACCTCTCTGGAGTGTGCCGGGGATCTGGTACCCTCTTGTTTCCTGATGTAGAACATTGTGGTGGTATTGTCCATGAAGACCCTAACCACCTTGCCCTGGAGGGAAGGAACGACTTAAGGGCCCAGAACACTGCCTGCAGTTCCAGGACATTGATGTGGAGATAACGCTCCTCCAGTAGCCATAGGCCTCTGGCATGGAGACATCCTGTGTGGGCTCGCCAGCCCTCCAGGGAAACATCCATTGTGTCTCCTGGTATGGGGCTCTGAAAATCTGTGCGCCCGGCGATGTGGGCGCGCATGCCCCACCACCTTATCTTATCGCTCAAACAAACTTGTCGAGAACAATGTCTGCAAAGCTTCCGGACACCTCGATCCAGCAAGCGTCCAGGAATTCCTGAAGGGGTTGCATCCGCTAAATGAACATCATGCCGAGCAGCGACTTAATGGTCTGCACCATGGCAGTCTTCAGTGCCAGCTGCTACCCCTCTCTTCCGAGGGGGCTGCCAGGCAGGAGACCATGTTGAGCCTGGCCCCCAGGAACAGTGCGTTATGCGATGGTATCAAGTAGGATTTTGGATTGTTGACAGAACCCCAGATCCAACAGCAGTCAAACAGTCCTCTGTGTGTTCAATGGCAACTACCCAGGACTTGACATGGATGATCCAGTCGAGGTACGGGTACACATGTATCCTTTGTAGATGCAGATGGGCCACCACTGGCCCCAGACACCACAAACACCTAGGGCGTTGACTTCAGTCCAAAGGGAAAGGCCTTGCCTGTACCACGAAGCGCAGGAACTTCCACTTCCCCATTCACGAGAAGCATTAGAAGTATGCGTCCTCCAGATCCAACGACAAGAAGTCTACTACCTCCAGTTGGACAAGCACGTGCTGAAACGCGACCATCCTGACATTTTGGAACTGGAGGCATTTATTGAGGCGCCGCAGGTCTAGAATGGGCCTCCAGCCCCTGTCTTCACCAAGAGGTATCTGGAGAAGATTCGGTGCCACTTTGGGAGAGACATTGGCCACCTCCACCAAAAGCCTTGCAGCAATACTGGTGTATTGAACAAAGGTCATACTGAATGGTCTACTCAGTATGCTGAGCTATCTAACAAGTGTGTGGTTGATGGATTTTCTGATTCAGCCCTGTGGACAGACTAACTGTTCATCAGAATAACATGGCCTCCAAAACACAAATGTCTAGCCAACCTATCTGGGTTGGGTGACTTGGAGGGTGAGACTGGCGAGGTTCAGTTAAGCACGCACAGAGCACCTTGAATGCAAGTTAGGCAGAATGTATTAATAGTTTAGGTCCAAGACAAACTTAGTGAAAAACCACAAGTATCACTAGAACATTAAATGTATACTCGCCTTGTTATGCTCAGCTAAGAGCACCAACATACTTGCATGCAGTTTTCAGGGTACTGTGGTAAGTGTAGTAAAGCAAGAAATAAAACCACGGAAGTTAAAACGGACCACTAAAAGGCTGAAGTAAAACAATTTGCAAACACTATACACCATCTGATGAGCAGGAAATATTCGTTACCAACCTAAAAAAGCCAAGGCCTAGTGCCCTTAGAGCCACTGGTCCTAATGAGTCTTTTCAAGTGCAACAAGTATTGGCTCAAGTCATCAAGTAGTTTACAAGTAAACAAAAGAAAAGTATTTAGAACGCCCTCTACCAATCCAATCACCTTAGGGAAGACCCAAGGGAGGATTACCCGACCAGAACACTACCGTCCAAGCTAGGGAAGGTAGGGTTAGTTCTTCACACCAACACAACCCTATGGAGATGGTTGTAGGCAGGATGTTTGAGGGGAGAGCAAACTGGTATTTTACTCACCCTGTGTACTCATTCTGTCAGGAACCACCATAGGCGCTCCTAAAATCGCTGTGCCTTCTAGATTTGTGCTTTAGTTGTATTGGAGGAAGTCCAAGGGCCTCAGGTTTAGAGGTCACTGCTGGCATTAGTTTATTGGGTCTAGCTAGTTTGTGGTTCCCATCTCGGGTGGATAGTTTCTAAATTATAGACAGCTGGATACAGACTACAGGACCACCACATGCATCGCATCATGGGAGTCCTTGGAGGCAGTGAGCAGCGATGGCCCCTTGAAGAAAGTGACAGAATGCAACACTTATGGTGGAAGCTAAGAAACTTGTCTTGCAAGGCTCCCTCTTCGTGGTGGAAAGTTGCAACTTCAAAGAAATTCCTGGTAAGGTGAGAATCTGTACAGTCGCAAGGATAAACTCGGGACAGAGCGTTGCAGGTAAGTAGCCCAGGACAAAGTCTGGCTAGCCCACAGCATTACTCCAGGACCCTTAATAGGACTTTCAGCAGCTATATCTTCCGAGTAGAGGTCAGGACTAGTTGACCCCACTGGACGAACGACAGATTGAGGTCTTCCTGCGATTTGCAGAGCGACCGTTTAGGGTCTTCAGCGGGTTGCTCTCGGAGCTGCCTCAGTCCAAGAAGCTGCACCATTCAAGCTTGGCAGGTGCTGTCCAAACCTGGACAACCTCGCCACTACATCTGCCCAGTAACAGACATGAATATCGAGTTGGTCCGGAAGATGCCAGCCCCAAAATATGGCCACACAAATATAATTGCTTTTCCCGCGAAAGCTGAAGCTTTCCATGGGAAAAGCCCTCCATGTCTGGAAAATCCAGCCACTCAAGAACAGTAAGGTCAAACTAGGTCAGGCAAAAGTCTCTTGGCACAGCCATTTAACAATATGCAGTACTCTAAGCCTAAGCAGTAAAAGTATCGTGCCACAAGCCCATCCTGGATATATCATGCAAGTAACCACAAAGTTACCAAATACAAAGACACAAATTGTCTACCGCACTTACAGGTGTGCAGGAAGGTAAAAACAGAATTTGACTAATGAGAACAGTGGTCTCCTGCACAGTCGGAGGCTGATCAGTGCGTTCAAAAACAGATTCAATTCGTTTTGCAAGGCAAGAGAAGTAAAAAGGCATTACTAACCTCCAAAAGTCCATAAAGGTTAAATATAGCTAACGTGGGGAGTTCCATTGCCGTCTAGGGAGGGAAAGTAGCAACAAAAACCAACCAAAAAACAGGTTTAATTTTTGTTAGGAATGATAAGTAAGCCCTTCAGGTGTGGATCCAAAAAAATATAGTAAAGTTGCAAAAGGGACACCCAATGCCTACACTAGAGCAACAGTACCAATCTTTTATAGCAACCCAGGATGTAGGTGAGCACAAGATGTTGTTGCGGTTGAGTAGACGCAGGGTAAATATAACAGATCATGCAAGGAAAGACAACAGGACTCCACTCCCAAGAGCCACCACTGTACAATAATAAGCAACAGGGAACCAAGCATTGATGCCAAACAAGATCTGTAAGTGGATGAGCAGTAAATACGTCCAGGTCCGTGTCCTTTCACAGGAGGTATCCCCACCCACTCAAGATCAGCAGCACTCAGATTTAGGGGCTCTCAGGATGCAGTGAAGGACAGTGAGCTGACTGGATAAGCACATTAACTTTCTCCTTGTTGAGAAAAAGGGTAGAGCTCAGCCTTGTGCTACTGGAGAAGCAATGAAGGCTTCTGGTAGAGACTGCTGCATCATTTATGGTGCAGACAAAACTAGGGGCTACCCCAGCCCTCCAATCCCCAAGCAAGGAACATTCAAAGTTCTGGCGGCCATCCAACACCATTGATGACATCAATCCAGAGGGGATGTGGATTACTGGCTGCCAACACCTGAAACCGGTTAGCATTCACTCAGGCTACCCAGTGTATACCCGACACAAAAAGGGGATGATCATACATGGTCATTGCTTACTTAGAAAGCAAGACCACCAACAAAGCCAGTGGTTAACCAGGACTCTGCTTAAGACACGACAGCCTCATGCATTCAAGATATTAAACAACTTGGTGCTCCATAAGAAGGGGGAAGAGGAAAATACATTTTCAAAAAAGGAAATGAGGGTCACTGCCTGCAAGAACCCTACACAAGAAGAAATGTGGGGGACAGAGACCCTCTGTACTGACAGTAGAACAAAGCTGATCAGAACCAATGACCTACAGAAGGTTGTACTAAATTATTTGATCCAATCATGGGATGAACTAAAGAAAGCCACAGAATGTCTGGTTTGTTTCTCCAGAACAGAAAGCCTCTGCGTAAACCAAAAAACGAACTATAAAAAAAGAGGATTAAAGCAGTCACTCAAATCTCTAGATGATTCCCTTCCCCAATTGGCTCTGCAGTCTGGGTGGTTATCCCCTGGGTTCTCATCCTACTTACCACACGTTTTGGTAAGATTCTCTGGGTCTTATGCCTGTGAGAACCTGCCGTCGGCGATTGTGTGCACAGAAGTTTGGCAGCCAGAAATCTATACCTGGGGCATGGCCGTCGAAGGCCTTAGCAGGTTCCCCTTGCTGTTGTGTTTAGGAACATCACCCTGTATACCAGTGGCGGCTCCGCCTCATTAAGTCACATTAATCTTGTACGTATAGGTACCTCTACTGCCGATTTCAGGTTCAGCTATTCCCTCATCACCTTTGATGGGTCACATGCACCCACTTTCCATCACACCACTAGTTGCCATAGGGTGCATGGCTTCCTCAAATCCCCATCTGTTCTCCCCACCCGCAGTACTTTTCAAGGTTACTTCTCAAATCACTATATTCCTCCAATGTCAGCTTCTGCTCTATTCTTCCGCTTATCCCATAAGCGCTTCACAGCAACTGGCTCTGGTTTGTCCCCCCCCCCTGGAAAATGGGAGGCCAGTAATTGGTCTACATGCAAGGAATGATTTAACCTCTGCAGGCACTGCGGTGGATTGTTGGTATTTGCTGAACAGTCAGATTCTTTTCATGCGTTGATTCTAAGGCCCCCATGCCACAGAATAGCAGAGCAAGGAAACTATGGGGACAACCATCTTGGAGTCAAAGATCAAGAGCTGCTGTGCCCGCAGCAGGTTGCCAAGCATCCATCCTGCCACATCGCCCTACAGTAGTTGGTCCACCCTGCAAACACCTCTGCCGCCGCCACCAGCTAACAAGCAAGAGACCACTTACTCCAGCACGGCATCCACTTAATATGGCAGATAGCACATACAACCAGATTTAGGTCTCCACTGTCTAACAGAAACTGGTTCCTAGATGCAAATCTTTGCAGGGTAAAAACTATACATTTACTGAAAAGTGCATAAGGTGAGGCCTTAATTGACACCAGCACAATCTCAGGCAATGTGACAAGCCCATGCACATATGCAGGATGAGTAAAGCTAGGAGTCAAAGCACTGCCCCCTCCCCAGCATTTAGTGTGAGGTGGCACCAGCTCCGATGACTTCACTGAACACTCCACCCCCTCTCCCTTACCAACAGGTCAGAAAGTGACTAGTTAATGGAAGACAAGGTTCCGCGCAATAGCAGCCCTAGGAACTGGCCAGTAGTGTTTAAAGAAAGATTGTGGATTAGCTTCATTTAGGGCGAGGAATAAAAGTAGCTAGCAAAAATCATGGACCGGGGGGTGGGGGGGACTCACAGGAGGCAACTAAAAAGCAACAATAGTGGGTCCCTTACACTTTATGCTGGATTCTAGTTGTTTTTACTTTCGTATGCAGGGGGGCTTCTCTCCCCTCTCCAATGGAATGGAGTAGTATTGAGAATGAAAGAAGACAGGAGGAAGTGTAAAGGTACAGTGCAGGAGACAGATTGCGGAGAGGAGGAACAGCATATGAGTAACAAGAACTGCAGATGGTTAGGTGGAGGGCATGATCATGGATAGTTCTGTAGATTATGATTTGCATGGATATCCAGCCTACAAGGTGATCGGAGTGGTGGGGAGGATGCGAGCAGCAAATTTGGGAACTGTTTAGAAGCGAGACCATGCAGCAGGCTTGAAGTCAATTTTGCTGAGGCTTACTTTGTCCAGTTTGCCAATGACAAAAAAAACTAAAACCTGTGAAAATTGGAAACCAGCACTTCCCATTCTTGGATATTCCACCCTACCGGCCCCCCCCCCCCCGCTCCATCTACTTGGGTCACTGAAGTTCTTTATCAAAAATTGACTTTATAGAGGGACCAGTTTATTAGAGAATTTAATTAAAAAAATAAAATGCCCCTCTTTTCCAATGGGAAAACATTGGACAGCTTACACATTGTGCGCGCCAAAATTATACCTACGGATGAATCGGAACCAACCTAGATCCAGTACATGTATCCAACTGCACTTTGGGTGACACCTTGTCTTAATGGTTTGATGAACCCTTTAAGTCCCTCTATGTAAATCACTGTGGGTCCAAAATGTTTACCTTTTAGGCACACATGTCCTATAATGAATGGGAGGTTTGGCACAATACCCTTGCTGGCATAGATATTCGAATGTGCTTTGGAAATCCATTCACCCCATATCTTCACATTTTAACTTCGAGTTTACTACAAAGTATATGGCATACATTATCTAGGAGTGTTAAGATAAACACAAAGGCCCAATTACTTTTTATATAATTGCATTGTTTTACTGTTTGAGTTCTACTCCGTAGTACAAAAGTAGTAACTTAGAGTATATTTTTCAGTAAACACTTATGTTCTTCAGTTACCCACTGTACCCTTCAGCCACCTACCCAACCCTGAACAAACCCAGGCCCGCTCTATTATTGCTACCACAGAGCAACGTTTGGAACCCCGGTGACCACTAGGATGGCTATTCCCTCACCATTTAGAAAGGCAAGAGAAAATGTTCCAACAATCATGTGAATAGGTAATCTAGGTAGGAAGTTAAGCTTTCTGGGGCCACTGTCCAAAATACCTTCAACTATCCCTGAGCCCTTTTGCTCCTCTACCTCCAACTCCCTCAAGGTCAGTTTTTCAAAGAAACGAGCCGGGGAATAGATCCTTTCTTCAGCTGGTGACTCCCTTTAAAACTGCCTCCCTGCCACCTTGAAACTTGAGAACCATCTACGATTCCGGAAGCTCCTCAAGACCTTCCTCTTTGCCTCTGCCTTTGCCCCTCTTCTCTCCTGCTGATCTGCTTTCTCTCTGCAATGTTGCACCTGGCCACCCTGTCCGTCTGGCCCAGGTACCTGCTCACCTTGCCGCTCTCCTGGCCACCCCTTGCACTGGGGCCTGTATCTGTACCCATACAGCCCCTGCCCCATTCTTCTGCACTCAGATACACCCTGACTAACCTTGCACTTTAAACAAGGTTGATATATACTTTGACTGCGCCACCTCTGTTATTCCTTGAAAGAAATATGTGGTCACTCTCACTTTGGCGATGTTGGAGACCACATTTCTTTCCAGGAATAACAGAGGTGGCGCAGTCAAAGTGTGTATCAACCTTGTTTACCTTGCAACCAAGGGAATGAGGGGATTGGTCCTTCCCTAAAACAGCACACTAGCGCGACACCAGAGCAACAGGAGTGATGGAACAAGTTACTTACCTGTAACTGTTCTCCAGCATGGGTCTGGCATGGATTCACATGCTCATGAATATTCCCCGTCGTCAGGCTGGGAATCCTCGGTAAAGAAAAATCAGTATCAGTTTCGTTTCTGATCTGTCTTTCGTAGTAGTAACCAATCACTGATCTCTGCGTCATACTGACCACAGCCAATGACTGCCATCTCCCTAGACCCCGCCTCTGGCAGCCATCTTCAGACTTGGTAGCACGTGAAGTGGCATTATGACCAAGTGAAGAGCCGCAGAGAGGTAGGCGGGAGGGTTCGCATGGGAATCCATGCCAGACCCATGCTGGAGAACAGTTACAGGTAAGTAACTTGTAACTTCTCCAGCATGGGGTCTGGCATGGATTCACATGCTCATGAATAAAAGAATACGTAGCAGTACACATGCACAACCACGGGAGGTGGCAACAGGCTCAACATTAAGCAATACAACAACTCAACATTAAGCATCTTACCTTCTCACCAGGCTCACCTTAGGCGAACAGGTTGCGCAGCACTGCTTGGCCGACCCTGGACTCCTCCCTGGAATACCGGTCGACGCAGTAGAATTTCGTGAAGGTGTGCGTCGACCTCCACGTAGCAGCCCTGCAGATGTCCAGCAGGGGCACACCAGATAGGAACGCCGTGGTAGCTGCGATCGCTCTGGTGGAATGGGCTCTCGGACGGCCAGGCAGCGGTCGGTTTGCCAACCGATGACAGTACATGATACAGTGGAAGCCTTTGAGAGAGCCTTCCCCTGATTGACAGGTCCAAAGTTCACAAAAAGTTGTGATGTCTTCCGAAAACTCTTAGTGAGGTCCACATAGAACTTCAGCGCTCTAGCCACATCCAGCGAGTGCAAAGTCATTTCAGCCGGCGACGGGAAGAAAACAGGCAACACCAAGGGCTCGTTGAGGTGGAAGTCCGACGGCACCTTGGGCATGAAGGAGGGGTGCGTCCTTAGCACCACCTTTGTGTCGTGAAAAGTCAAGTACGGCAGCTTGCAGGAAAGGGCCTGGATCTCTCCCACTCGTCGTGCGGAGGTGATGGCCACGAGGAATGCTGTCGATGGGCATGAAAGAGGACTCCCTCTGCGGTGGCAGGGAGACTCTGGGCCCCGAGGTCGCCTCCACTGGTGTAGCCTCCACAGGCTGAGCCAGGGCCGCCGCGACGCTCGATAGAGGCCTTGGCAGGGTGGATCAAGGCTTTCATCACCTTAGGTGCGCTCACTACCTTCTCCTTGGGGGAGGGTCACCACCTCGCTCCCCCTCCGACGGGGCCTTCGAGCTCGACCGGGGTCTCTCCAGGAGCTTCGCCGGGTGCTCGGCCTTCCTCTTACACGAGCCAGAGCGTTGGCTCGTGGTTGATGGCGCCGGGGAGGATGCGCCCTGCCTGGCACCCGTAGAGCCCGACTGTTCGGCGCTCCTGGTGCCAGCGGACTCGCGGTGCTTGGCCTTCTGTTGGGCCCCCGTCGCGCCCTCAAAGGTCTTAGAAGACTGCTCGGACTTCTTTCTCGCCTGACGGGCTCTTCCCTTCCAGCCAGTTGGCGAGACGCAGATGGCGGTCCTTCATGGTCCGCTCCGACATATTGCCGCAAAACGCACAGTCCTTCTCCACGTGCGTCTTGTCCTCATGCAGGCAGTAGAGGCAAAGGGAGTGTTCGTCCTCTTTAAAGACATTCTGAAGCTGGCATCCAGGGGAGACCCTGAACAGCTTTCCGGGCGTCGAGCTTACCTTCTCCTGGGCCATATCCGAGATGGGCCTGAGAAACTTCTGGAGTCCTCCAAAAGCGTGGCTCGACGAAACCTTCACCCTTGAGGGGCGTAGAAGAATCCGACACGGGTCCCCGTTGATCGGATAAAGAAACGGTGGAGCTGGAGGCTCTTTTGACCGAAAAAGAACATTTTCCTATGAAAAACGCGGAAAAAGCACTAAAGCTTGAGAGCAATAGCACGAGGATCCCAACACTTGAAAGTGCGGTAAAAATCTGAAGATGGCTGCCAGAGGCGGGGCTTAGGGAGATGGCAGTCATTGGCTGTGGTCAGTAGGACGCAGAGATCAGTGATTGGTTACTACTACGAAAGACAGATCAGAAACGAAACTGATACTGATTTTCTCTTTACCGAGGATTCCCAGCCTGACGGAGAATATTCATGAGCATGTGAATCCATGCCAGACCCCATGCTGGAGAAATTTAGGTCGCTGGGTCAAAAAGCTACTACCAAAGCAACCCCCCCCCCCCCTCAAGAATAAATAATAACCTTGCACTTTGCCACTCACAGGCTGCAATACCACTGTCTTTGATATTTACTTATTTATCTGGTTCCCTATGCTCTGCACTTTCCAATTTCTCCCCCCTCCCCATGCACTTGCGGTTCTCAATGTCACTGGGCCTAGTAAGATCGTGGTTTTGTTTTCTCCCTGTTCCCTTCTCTTTGCATGGCCGCGCTCTGAAACACCTGTGTACGAGCACGATACAAATAAAATATATATCCTCACAATAAACACATTTGCAATGAAGGTATGAAACAGAATAACGAAGTATGAGTGAGAAGGGATCTTTACATAATTCCCCCCATTTGATCTCAACCAATTGGTTCAATTTAGTACAACAGAACAAGGTAGAAATTAGCAATTTCACAGCTCAACATCTGTTCAATGACAAATAGCTTACTGTAATGGATAAAGTATTACCTCTCCTTTCTCTTTGCATTCTTCCGCCACCTCCAAAGAACATGTCAAAGATGTCCATAGGCGAGCCAAAGCCACCGCTGCCCATGCCACCTTCTTTTATGGCCTGTTCACCGCCTTTGTCATACAATCCTCTTTTCTTTGCATCAGAGAGTACTTCATATGCTTGAGAAATCTGTTTGAACTGATAGAAACATCTTATTGGAAATAAAGTATGACAATTCCATCATTCTTGGTTTTTACACCAGTGCCTCCATGCAAACGAACCAATCTGATCAGACACTGGAGTTAGTTGTGCTCACATTTACAAAGATCTGAACAGGTCAATCACAGCAAAGGCAACCCCCCCCCCCCCCCCATCAGTTTTTAGCATAAAGCAGCACTAATACTAAAGACACTGGTTTGTAACTTTTCCTTCCAGCTTCAAACGCTCAACTACTTTTACCAAGTTAACAAGGTTTCAAACTTTCTTCCATGCGCCTCCAATCTACTGGCATGGTTGCCACAACAGTATTTAATTGTTACTAAACTGTACTCCTAGTTCCCCATCATAGGCATCTTAATTATAAGCATCATTCACAAGCCCTTCATGGACTAGATTTAAACACTCACCGGACCACACAAGGGGCTCTCAAAAACATGACTACACTCTTCAGTGCAAGCCACCTCGGCAAACTGGTTTAGCTCAACTTAAAGCACCAGCATGCAGCTTGGCCTAGGACCCTCTTGCAATGTAGACTACCACCCTGAAAGACCTGCAGCAGCAAACCGATGACTGCGATAAGCAGGGAGAGAAACCCTCTTCTGTCAAGAAGATGAACAGGATGAAGGAGGACATTAATTCCTATTGCTCCATCTACCGGATGAAGAGTTCTAATTGAGGTACTCTCCAAACGACCAAAGAGGACATTTATTCTATTACAGCTGGAAATCATTTCAGAAACAAAGAAAATCTGCAAGTCACTGCACAAAGTGGCACAGGTAACAAGAAATTGGACTCCTGCTACAGGGAGGTCACAGACTTTAAACAAATCCAGGAGATTACGGCACAGTGATCAGCTGTGTTTCCAAAGGATGAAGTGCATATCATCCAGATCCACTTTAGCGGCAAACAGGAAAACATCCTGAACGCAATAGGTTTAAAAAAAAAAAAAAAAAAAAAAAGGTATGGGTGCTACACTTCAGACAGGTGACCTGCATTTCAATCCTTGCATTCTAGAACAAGCAGCTCCGGCACAAGATGGGAGGCGTTTGCTCAAGACCCAACATTTATCCATCAGTTCCACCTGGCTTGTGGAAGGAGAGGATAGTTGCACACGACTTGCTAAAAGCAACTTCAGGGGCATGATGTGGACATTGCTGCAAGGGACATTAGGGGTGGACCCAAAGCGAGATGAATGAAGAGGACAAACCCTACCCGAAGTAGAGGTTGTCTGCCCTTCGATGGCCTTACTTTTACTCACCCCAACCATTGATGAGGAGCTGACAAAATAACGCACCAACTGCAAGAAGCTTTTCTGCCATCTCAACACCCTTATGGTCAAAGCATCAAAGTTGTTTCGGATTCCTGGCAGGCACCCAGAGCGTGCCTAGAAGCCAGCAGACTGCAGAACCTCCATCGAAAGAATACTCCGGCAGCCAAGGGTTCCTTGAGCACAGCTCCAACCCAGGCAGAAAAACCAAAGGTTTGACACCAGTGGCCCAGATACTAACCAAACTCTGCTGCCAAAAGTAACAATTATTAAAGTAAAAAAGTATTAAAGATTTACATTTTGCAACATTTCCCTGCTGAGTTTCTGGAACACCAACTTTGCTTTATTTTTAAAGCTGTCCTGAGGTTTTGATGGGAAGTAAAATCTTCAGCTTCACTTCTTCTGGTGTTATGGGGGTAACTGACTAATCCTTTGGAAAGTCCATACAGAGAAACAGGGTTCCTTTTAAATTCTTGTAATTGCACACTGCACTTACAGCACAGTAATGGGGGCCCCCTACATTTTTACATTTAGGATTTTTGGTTACTTTTATTTGTAACCAAAGACAATCTGGTAAGGCAATAACAGGAGGCAAGGGGTCCGCTACATGAAAATGAACTATGGGAGGAAAAAAAAAAACACAATAAAACCTTAAGTTAGATCACTGTTGCCATGCCATAATATATCAATATCACAATACCATCATTGGTTCAATAATTGCAATCCTTGCATAAAATTCACTATGGAGTTCAGTAAACATGTGATGGTCATTTACAATGCAGAGAACGAAACAGAGCGAGCAAAACACTACTGAACTACAAAAGCTTCCATTCACCCAGCCTCAAAGAAAATCTCTTGGCTATTCAGGAATTGCACACAACTAGCAGACTTCCAGCGAAACGCTGAGGTCTTGGATGAACGTTTTAAGATTAGAGGCTACCTAAAAAAATTTTGAAAAAAAATCTCATGAGCAAGTCTAAAGAGCTAGATCTACACCTAGGGAAAGGTTACTTGTAGCTCCTGACAAACCAACAAAGGATTCTAAAATGACATGTTCGTACACAATCTTCAGCCACACCAGCTTTGCAGAAAATTATTAAAAATGTTGCCCATAGTGCAGCTTTCTCTCCCAGATGAATAATTTCCAATGTCTGCCCTTAAACGGGACAGGAATTGGAGACCAATTGGTCCACTCAGTTACAAAAAAAACCTGCAAAGACGTCCCATGAAGGGTCACTTCCCATGCGGCCTATGCTCAGTATTCACACAAAAGAAAAAACTACCTTCAGTATTCGAAATTGTAAAACTAGCGATTGTTTCGTGTAACTGAATTGAAGTATGTTGGCCAAACAAAGACCTGTACACATACGCATCTCAGAACATAGATCGAGAATGAGATGCAAAAACCCCAGTGCCCCGCTCGTCATTCACTACCTAGCTTTGAAACGCCAGATGACATTAAAGGGTGGGATGTAGACCCTAAAAGGAAAAACAATGTAAAACAGTCACTTCTACTAAGAGCCAGTATGCTTACCCATATACAAGGTCTCAATGAGCGGTTTTTGCTCATATTTGGGGACATGCACGATATAGCATGGCCAGGCTGGTACAGCCATTACAGTTGTCTTTATTGCCAGCTTTTGAAAAGCTGGCCAAAGGATAGATTTAATAATTTTGGGATTAGACCTCCATACCATCATAATACAGGTTGCGACAATCCTTAAATCAGTTTCTGACCCCCCCCCCCCCCCCCCCCCCCCAGCCCTTTGCGATATTGGTCCCTGGAAACTTTTATATTCACATGCTGTGCATAGTCTGTCATCTAGTGGTAACAGAGTATTGCATCTCGTCTTTCAAGGATCGAAAGGGGACGTCGACATGGGCGTGCCTGTTACACTATCCTCAACGTGATGTATAGTGTACCTAAAATCCCTCCCGCGTAGAGGTCCCTCAGATTGTATTTTTTCTGCCGTGAGGGAGATTTGACCATCGTGCGTGATTACAGAAACGAGAAAAGCAGTAATATGTCTAGGTTCCTTCCATCTGAGCGGGGAGGAAGGGTGGGCGCATGTGAATCTAAACAGCTACAATCAGAAATGCATTATGGCAAGTAATGCATGTCTTCTGATACATGTGAATCTGCGTAGAGTCACATGCTGTGCATAGACTAGCAAGCAGTACCCAGAGTTGGATGAGGGGTGTGAGAAGGAACAGAAGTAAAAATAGGTCTTAGTACTGCTTGTACACCTGAGAATCAGACCTAGAGGGAGTATCGAGGCAGTGTTTTGTAAAGGTGTGTACAGAACTTCAGGTTGCTGCTTTGCAAGTTGATTCGAGAGCAACATTTGCAATGAATGCTATGGAAGCCCCAGTGCCCCAAGGAGTGTGCTCTAGGCTTGAAGGGCAGATCTCTTGGCACGAGTGTAGCAGAGTGTGATGCAGTTTACAAACCACTTTGAGAAGGCAGACTTAGAGACATGATCTTCTCTGCCAGCTGCCACTGAAACGAAAACTGATTAGTCTTTCTTAGTGGTCTCTTTACCAGATAATATATGACCGCTCTACGCACATCAAGTGTGTATAGGCTCTTTTCTGCCATGAAGTGGGGTTCTCGCAGAAGGTGGGCAGTTCCATGGATAGGTTCCCAGAGTGTGCAAAACCACTGTATCTTTGTGAATTGTAACAAAAGGGTCTTGAACTGTAAGGGCCTGTAATTCACTAACTAATTGAAGTGACTAGCACTAGGAAGGCAGTCTTGTTAGTGAGGGCCTTAAGGCCAGCCTTATGCATAGGTTCAAAGGGAGCTCCATTAGTCTAGTTTATGTTATAGGAACTTCTATAGCGCACCATCACCAACGGAATTGGTCCCCAAGCGATCTGGCGGATCCGTAAACAAGAAGGAAGGCGGGAAGGGTTAGTCAGGTGAGAGGTGGTGTGCCGTTGGCGGCTTCAGCTCGGTATATACCAAGTGCTGGGCTTTGGTGCGAGTATTGGATCGGGCGAGACCTTGTGTGCTGTAGGTGCTGTTTGTGTTGATGCGGTGTGGCACAGTGCATGCAGATTGCCGGGAGAGAAATGGTTGTGCAAGTTTTATGTGGGTTGAGTATGGAGAGATTTGAAGGTTGGGTTAGTGGGGTCTGTATCCTGATACTTCTGGTTCCGTTTGAGCTGCATCCCTGTGGGTGGGGTTGTTGCCGATTCCTTATAGGCTGTCACGCTGTGGTGTGTGAAGGGGCAGCGCGGATCCAGCTGTATCCTAGTGAGTATTGTATGGAGTGATCGCTATGTATGAGCCTTTCCTTCGGGGGTGGAGCTGAGGTTGGTACTACCTATTCTCTTGTTATCTATTGTGACAGTGGTCTGTGGAGCTTGGAATGGTTCAGAGTCAGTGTGCCGTTGATGAGGCGTCCTAGTTCTTCTGTTTTGGTCAGCCTGTGCATTCAGTCGTTAGGTTTCCTCCTAGCATGACTATCTTTGTTAGTCCTTCAGTTTAAGAGCGATTGGTTGCCGCTTGTGTGTGAAGCGGCGCATTGTGCTTCCCGCTGCATCTTGATGAGCATGTGTAATGTGAATGCCAATTCTGTTTCTTACCCTCAGGTTTGGAGCTAATGGATGGGAGTTCCCTATTCCCTTGCTATCTGCCATGACTGGGTCTGTAGGGAATGGCTATGGTTTAGGGCCAGGGTGCTATTGATGAGTCGTCCTGGTGTTCCCGTCTTGCTATGTATTCAGTCTTTTGGGTCCCATTACTGCAGTCTCAGTCGTTTGGTATGTCGTGGACCATTTTCCTTCCGATCTTTCCCAGTCAATTGCTTGGTATGGGTCATGGTCTGTCTCTTCGTGCATCGATTTTAGTTGGGTGTGTACCTGTGGCTGGTCTTGTTATGACGTGAAGAGAACCATGTTTTGATTAGTTTCCTGAATAGTAGGTGGTTTGTGTTACATATGTACTTTGGAAGATTGTTTCAGGTTTTTGGCGCTTGGTGAGAAAGAATATCCAAGTTCTTTTGTTGAAGTGTTTTGGTTCCAGACAGATGTCATTGCTTGATCCGAGCGTTCTTTTGGTTGATGTAGATGCAGTTTGTCTCTCAGGAACTCAGCAGCTTGATTGTGTACTGCTTTGTGCGTGATGCACATTGTTTTGAACTGTATTCGTTGTTTTATTGGTAGCCAATGTATTGTTTTTAGCACTGTGTGTTCTCTTCGGGGTAGTTCAGAAGCAGTGTGGCTGCTGCATTTTGTATGCTTTTTTTTTAGAAGTTGTTCAGGCATACCCAAGTATAGGCTGTTGGCGGTCTACTCTAGACATGACGAGAGCGATAAATTGCTTGTTCTGTTGGCAAATAAGAACGGTAGGATCCTCTTTGCTGCTCGCAGGAGAAAGCAGCATTTCTTGAGTAAAGCCTTTACTTGTGGGTCTAGGGTGAGATTGTCCATCAGGACCCCCAGGTTTTTACAATCGGCGAAGATGCTGGGGTTGTCCAGAGTTCCCTTGGCCAAGGGATGAAGTGGTTTTCTCCTCCCATTTTTTGTGACTTCGGTTTTGCCTGGGTTGATTGAGGCAGTTTGAGTTCATCCAGTTGAATACATCGCAGAGGCAGTTTGCTAGCGTTTGGTTCATTTCTGGGTTGCCTTGTATTTTGATGATTGTGTATAGTCTGCGTAGTTGTAGCATGTGAGGACATGAGTTTTGATGATTCCGATTAGTACATATTGAATAGTAGCGGGGAGAAGGATGATCCTTGTGGTACTCTACAGGTGGAATCCTCAGGCTGGATTTGAAGGGTTTCATCCATACGGTTTTCGTTCTATTTGTTAGGAAAGATTTGATTCATAGTAGGGCGGTGTCCGTTATTCGAGTCCTTCTAATCTCCGAGGGTGTCGTGATTAACTGTCAAATGCTGCAGATAGGTCTAGAAGTATCAAGGCAGTGCTGTTGTCCGAGTCTTTCATTTTTAGGTCTTCCCATATAGAGGAGAGCAGATTCCGTTCCTCTCATTGGTCTGACGCCAACTTGTGCCTGGTCTAGTAGGCAGTGCTCTTCTATGAATTCTTGGGTCGTTTTGTATATGTACGCGCTTTGAGCAACTTGGCTGTGTACAGGATGTTGAGATGGGTCTGTAGTTGGAAAGGTCCTCTAGGGTTCCCGCTGTATCTTTGAGAAGTGGCCTGATGTATGCCGATTTGAAAGCTTGTGGCACTTTCCCAGTTGTGATTGAAAGGCTGAGGACGTTCCTATGACATTCCATGGACGTTCCTTGCTGAAGAATAGATTTGTATATGTCCGGGGGGGGGGGGATGTTGCAGGGTTCGAGGGGTGGGGACCCAGAGTTTCTTTGATTCACCAGTTTGCAGTTTGACGAAGGTCTCCACTGATATTTCTGGAAAGCTTCATAGGTTTGTTTGGGCATTCCTCCTGAATGTAGGTAGGGATTGTATTAAGATCGGGTGGTCTGTTTTGTATGGTTTGTTGGATGCTGGCGATTGAGTTTGGTGGTCTGCAAGGCCATTGCATAGTTTTAGACTTGGTGTGTTGCATCCCAGTGGATTTTTAATTTCATTTATGATTTTGAAGAGTTTTTGGGTGTTTGGTCCTTCCAAGAATCGGTTGTCGTAGTGTTTACTCTTCGCTTTTTGTATTTTTTTTGTATGCGCTGTAAAAAATAAGTATAGGCACAGTAACAATTAAAAGAAGTAGGGAGCACCGCTCCTGCCCACTTTGACCACTCGTGACACCTTCCAATAAAGGACAAGTTGAGTACGCCTCTTGCAGTGGTGAGGGAAACGTGATGAAATTAAATGATCACATGCGTTTACGAAATAATTGGCCCAAACGAAGTTAGGCCGGTCAATTATTGCCGGGGAGGTTACCAACTGGTTATGGCCTGAAGTGAAGGGGCTTTATTGCCATTAGGTCATTCGACCCAATCAAGTGAACAGTTCTAGGAGGAATTTCTTCTGACCAACCCTCCCAGGTCCAACTTGGGTGCTTCCTCTGCTATCTTTTTCTCTACATGTGGTGTCCCCCAGGGGTCCAACCTCTCTCCCTGGCTGTTCAACCGATACCTGGCACTTCTAGCCCACCACATTGCTGCTCTCTGCCCCAACTTCCAGTGCTATGCGGATGACTCTGCTTATTTTCAGGCTACCTTCAGGCACCTCCTCTCCGTCTCATCTCCGACTGTATGCTATCCAGGCTGAGACTCCATTTTGTATGCACGGTTGTGTAGTAGGAATTTCAGCTTATTCGCAGTCTCGTTTTGTTTTCTACAATCTAGTTCTAGTCTTCGGTTTTTCCTTTTCATGGTGCTGAGTAGTGGGGTGAACCGTTTTGTCATTGCCCTTTTATGGTCCCACCCAGGGGCTGGGTTTGAAATAGGGGGATGAAGTCTTTTATCCTCTTCCATAAATGCTTCGATCACTGGGATCTTCCACCAAACTCCTTTTGGGACGTGTAGTGTATGCTGAAAGTGCAGCCAGGTCGACTTTCAGTGAATTAAAAACCAGACCCTAGACCAGTCAGCTATGACGCAATGTGTGGAGGAGAGCATTCGATCGGCTGGACAAATTTCCATGACCATGTTATCCAGAGACTGTTCCACTTGGCGGTTCCTGGAGGCGTAATCTTGTCATTGTGCGTTCTCCAGAGTTGCCAACATGGCCCTCTCTGGGAAACCCCATACTGCAAAGCCGTTTGAGACGTCTTTGTGTAGTTGCCATTCGTACTCTTGGTAGAGTGAAGTCTCTGCTGAGCACGTCTGCCAGGAGATAGAGTTACACTGGAACATGTTCAGCCAGGAAGAACATCCCGTGTTTGAGAGCCCACTTCCAAATGTTCTGGGACAGTTTGTATAGCCCTGGAGTGTGCTCCCCACCCCCTCTTTGTTCAGGTAATACATGTCCGTGGTGCTGTGAGGACCAGTACGGTCTTCCCCTGAAGTTATGCCAGAAAAACTTTCAGGGCTTTAACACTGCCACCAGTTCGAACAGGTTTATGTAGTTGGATGCTACTGCTGGGGACCAAACGCTGTGCGATGCAAGGTGAGCCCACCTTCCACCCCTTCAGAGATGCACCCGTAGTGAAAGTGGCTTCAACCGCAGGAGCGGTGAAGGTCTTCCCCCTTCAAGAGGTTTTCCCTTGACCACCACCACGTCCGATTGTCCGCTGGCCTGACCCCACTGGCTGTTGAGTCATTCTTGCATGAGGCACATGCACAAACTTGTGTGTGGGACTAAGTAAATGCAGGAAGCCATCATCCACAACAGTCGCATGGCCTTGCGTAGTCACTTGCGACTGGCTACATCGTGAGGGATCTGAACCGCATGTTTTGAACCCTCACGTTGGAGGGGGAAGACGAGGCAGTCTTCTGTCCGAATTAGAGCTCCCAGGAATTGTTTTGCTTGGGTCTAGACTGGAGTAAATCTGTCTTTTGGGTGTTTGATAGGCATGCGAATCCCCCCCCCGTTATTAGCTACTCAAAGTAAGGATAGACTAGGATGGACTGCCTGCGCAGGTGAGCTACTGCCAGTACCTTTGTAAATACCCTTGCGGCTGAGGCAATGCCAAAAGGGAAGGACCTTGAACTGAGTGTTTGTCCTGCATCAGGTATTTTCTGTGCGCTGGCAGCATTGAAATCTGAAAGTATGCATCTTTCATGTCCAATATTGCCATTTAATCCCTTGTTTTAGTAGAGGGATTACCTCATGCAGTGTTGTTGTATGAAAGGAACAAGTTACTTACCTGTAACTGTTGTTCTCCAGCATGGGTCTGGCATGGATTCACATGCTCATGAATATTCCCCGTCAGGCTGGGAATCCTCGGTAAAGAAAAATCAGTATCAGTTTCGTTTCTGATCTGTCTGTCGTAGTAGTAACCAAGCACTGCTCTGCGTCATACTGACCACAGCCAATGACTGCCATCTCCCTAAGCCCCGCCTCTGGCAGCCATCTTCAGATTTGGTAGCACATGAAGTGGCAGTATGACCAAGTGAAGAGCCGCAGAGGGGTAGGAGGGAGGGTTCGCATGTGAATCCATGCCAGACCCATGCTGGAGAACAACAGTTACAGGTAAGTAACTTGTTCCTTCTCCAGCATGGGGTCTGGCATGGATTCACATGCTCATGAATAAAATACATAGCAGTACACATGCACAACCACGGGAGGTGGCAAAGGCTCAACATTAAGCATTACATCCAAAACTCAACATTAAGCAATTCTTACCTCCTCACCAGGCTCACCTTAGGCGAACAGGTTGCGCAGAACTGCTTGGCCGACCCTGGACTCCTCCCTGGAATCCCGATCGACGCAGTAGAATTGTGAAAGTGTGCGTCGACCTCCACGTAGCAGCCCTGCAGATGTCCAGCAAGGGCACACCAGATAGGAACGCCGTGGTAGCTGCGATCGCTCTGGTGGAATGGGCTCGGACGGCCAGGCAGTGGTCGGTTTGCCAACCGATGACAGTACATGATACAGCCGGAGAGCCATCTGGAAATGGAAGCCTTCGAGAGAGCCTTCCCCTGATTGACAGGTCCAAAGTTCACAAAAAGTTGTGACGTCTTCCGAAAACTTTGTGCGGTCCACGTAGAACTTCAGCGCTCTAGCCACATCCAGCGAGTGCAAAGTCCTTTCGGCCGGCGACGGGAAGAAAACAGGCAACACCAAGGGCTCGTTGAGGTGGAAGTCCGACGGCACCTTGGGCATGAAGGACGGGTGCGTCCTGAGCACCACCCTCGTGTCGTGAAAAGTCAAGTACGGGGGCTTGCAAGAAAGGGCTTGCATCTCTCCCACCCGTCGTGCAGAGGTGATGGCCACAAGAAACGCTGTTTTCCACGACAAGAACTTCAACGGAGCTGAGTGCAGAGGCTCGAACGGAGGTCCCATGAGCTTGGTCAGCACCACTTTGAGCTCCCACGCCGGGCCGGGGCCTTCAACGGCGGGAACGATCTGAACAGTCCCTTCATGAATTCTTTCACCAGACGATGAGACCACAAAGACGTCCGTCCCGTGGTTCTGGTGTATTGGGAGATCACAGCAAGATGAATCTTGATGCAAGCGTGCGCCAGCCCAGCGTCAACAGGTACGGCAGTACTTGAGGAGCCGTAATCCGCAGAGGTTTAATCTTCTGTGCGTGGCACCAGACAGAACCTCTTCCATTTGTGTCCATAGCATTTAAGAGTTGAGGATGCCCTGGCCTTTGCAAGAACCTCTGCAGTCGGCCGGTATGTTGTAACCTCCAAACACTAACGCTGCAGGAGCCAGGCCTGGAGAGAAGATCCGCATCCACTGGCAGCTTGATTGACGGGGACGCTGACAAGTCCAGAAGGTCCGGGAACCATATCTGCCTCGGCCACGCAGGTGCGACGAGGATCATCCTGCACCGTGACCTCTTGAGCTGGTTGATGAGCCGGATCAGCAGCGGCAATGGAGGGAACGCATATAGGAACAGGCCCTCCCAGGGGAACGAGAAAGCATCGCCCATGCTCCTCGGCTGGGGAAACCTGCTGGCGAACCTCCGGCACTTGGAGTTTGTCGCCGTCGCAAACAGATCGATCTGGGGTGTGCCCCACCGTCGGAAGAGGCGGTCCACTAGATCCTGTCGCAGTTCCCACTGGTGGCACGAGCGCAGCTCCCTGCTGAGCGAGTCGGCAATGGTGTTTTTTATCCCTGCCAGATGAAACGGCACCAGAAACATCCCTTGGGCGACAGCCCAATGCCACAGATCCTGAGCCTCCTGGGACAGGGCTGGGGGGATCTGGTACCGCCCTGCTTCCTGATGTAGGACATGGTGGTGGTGTTGTCGGTGAAGATCCTCACCACCTTGCCCTTGAGGGACGGAAGAAAGGACCCGAGGGCCCAAAACACTGCACGGAGTTCCAGGACGTTGATATGGAGGGACTTCTACGTCGGCAGCCAAAGGCCCCTTGCGTGCAGATTTTCGGTGTGCGCTCCCCACCCTTCCAGGGAGGCATCTGGTCACTGTCTTCTGGTGGTCCGGGGTCTGGAAGTCCATGCCCGCTGTCAGATGTGCGCGGGTGCCCCACCACCGGATCGCTCGTCGGAAACTCTCGTCGAGTGTGATCCTCTCCTCGAAGCTGCCCGTCTGGATCCAGCGCGCGTCCAGGAACTCCTGCAACAGGCGCATCAAAAGCCTGCACAGGCGGATGAGATGAATGCAAGACGACATCATTCCGAGGAGGGATCGAGGGACCTCACCCTGGCTGCGTCGGCAACCAGCATCCGCTGCACCTTGCCCAAGATGGCCCTCGTCCTTTCCTCCGACAGAGGCCAGAAGCGCAACTGTGTCGAGCTTCGCTCCCAGAAACAGTGCGTCTTGAGCGGGCACCAGGTGGAACTTGGCGTAGTTTATGGAGAATCCCAGGTGCGTGAGTAGTTGGACGGTCCTCGCCGTGTGCTCCGCGGCGAGCGCCTTTGTCTTTGCTCGGATGAGCCAGTCGTCCAGGTAGGGGGGAAGACGTGGATCCCCTCCAGGCGCAGCCGCGCCGCCACCGGTGCGAGGCACTTGGTGAACACCCTGGGTGCCGACCTCAATCCGAAGGGAAGGGCTCTGAACTGTTAGTGATGCCCTTGGACCACGAATCTGAGAAACTTTCGGTGTCCCTTTAGGATGGGGATATGGAAGTAGGCATCCTCCAAATCCAACGACGACAGGAAATCGCCCTCCTCCAGTTGACCCAGGACGTGCTGGAGGGTGATCATCCGGAACTTCTGTGCCTTGATGAATTTGTTCAGTCGTCGTAGGTCCAGGATGGGACGCCATCCTCCAGTCTTCTTCACGAGGAAGTATCTTGAGTAAACTCCGGAGCCCCGAAGCCTCTTTGGGACAAGCTTGATGGCGCCTTTCTTGGGCATCGCCTTAACCTCCCAGAGAAGTTAAGGGACGTGATGTTCCTTCCTGGCCACGGGGGGGGGGGGGCGGGGGGTAGAAAGGGGGGAACGCGCGGGCACTTCTTTAGAAACTCGAGCGCGTGACCCTGGGCCAGGGCGTCCAGCACCCAATGGTCGGTGAAGATGGACTCCCACACGCTGACGAAGCTCGCCAGCCGGCCTCCCACCGGGGTGCTTCGGTGGGGGCCCGACCACACAGCCGGTTCAGTCCTGCTTCGACAAGGCTTTGCCGCCTTGTCCTCCTTGGCAACGACAGCAGGGTCCGCCCGACTTGCCTCGTCCCCTGTAGGCTTCCTGTGACGACGAACGGGCTGCTTGACGATGGGTGGAAAATCCGCCGCCGGAACCTTTGGAGGCACCCTGCTTGCCTCCGCCGCTCCGAAAGGGCGGCCGTCGTTGCTGGAGAATACCAAGAGCCCGGGCCGTGTCCGTCTTGATGGCTTGTAGAGAATCGTCCACTGTTTTCCCAAACAGGTTGCTCCCGTCGAACGGCATGTCCAAGACTCTGGTCTGCACGTCCTGACGGAAGTCAGTTGCCTTGAGCCATCCACGCCGTCTAAGGCACACGCCGTTGCCCAACTGGCGAAATCCAGTGTCAGCGATGTCCGTCGCTATCGTAATGGCGTGGTCTGACGCCACTTCTCCTTCCTGCAAGATCTCTAGGGCCTCCGCCCTCTTGTCTGGTAGGAAATCCAGCAGGGGGGCGATTTTGTACCACAACTCCGTCGTAGCGGGCTACGATAGCCAAGGCGTTAGCACCCTTAATCGTCGTTGCTGCTGATGAGATGACTCTGCGTCCCATCGTGTCCAACTTCTTTCCCTCGCCGTCTGGCGGGGAGTTTGACGTAGAGGCCGAGGCCCCCCCCCCCCCCGCTTTCTTCCTGGCCGCCGCGGAGACGACCGAGTCCGGGGTCGGCTGTGCTTGATGGCACAAGGGGGCCGCGTCCGGGACCCGGTATTTCTTCCCGTACCGATCCCTTCTCGCAGGCGTTGTGGATGGGTTCTTGAGGAGGGCGAGACCCTCATCCCAGATATCGTCCAGTAGAGGTACAGCGAGGACCGTCTTCCTCTTGGTCTCACGCCGTTGATAAAGGAAACCTTCCTTCTCTTCCGGCCAGAGCTGGAAAAGCTCGGATGCCCTGGCGATCATGGCATGAAACGATCCAATCTCGCCGGGCGGGGAAGCCCGGGGAGGAGGGGACGACGGGAGATCCTCGTCATAAACGTCGTCTGTGCCCGTCGCGGCCATGTCAGTCCCCGTATCATCCCCACGGGTCGTGGACGGGGAGGAGGGCTGAGCAGGGCGCGATGGTTGAAAAGGAGGTGGAGGATGAATCCTTCTCTTAGGAGGAGGGCTCCCAGAAGGGCCTGGCTCTGGGTCCCCCGTCGGGAGAGGTTCCTCCGTTGGTGGTAACGGCAATCTCGTCCTTATCTTCGAGCATGGCCGCCGAGTTGTCTTGCAGCACTGGTTGAGGGGAGTCCGACGGGCGGTCAGGAGCCCCGTCGGCACCCTCGACGTTCTCGTCTCCTCCTACGTCGGGGTCCCTCCCGACGGGCTGGTAGTCTTCCACGCCAACGCCAGGCTTAAGACTTCGATCAGCTCCTCCTCAGAGGTTGAGGCCGAATCCATGACGACCTCCCCCCCCCCCCCCTTTTCCTTCTCCAGGGGTTTCAGGGGGGTCCTGTCGATGGGCATGAAAGAGGACTTCCTCCGCGGTGGCAGGGAGACCCTGGGCCCCGAGGTAGCCACCACTGGCATAGCCTCCACAGGCTGAGCCAGGGCCGCCGCGACTGTCTTGATCGAGGCCTTGGCCGGATGATCAAGGCTTTCACCACCTTAGGTGCGCTCACCGCCTTCTCCTTGGGGAGAGGGTCACCGCCTCGCTCCCCCTCCGATGGGGCCTTCGAGCTCGACCGGGGTCTCCAGGAGCTTCGCCGGGTGCTCGGCCTTCCTCTTACCCGAGCCAGAGCGTTGGCTCGTGGTTGATGGCGACAGGGAGGATGCGCCCTGCCTGGCACCCGTAGAGCCCGACCATTCGGCGCTCCCGGTGCCAGCGGACTTGCAGCGCTTGGCCTTCTGTTGGACCCCCGTCGCCGGGGCGCCCTCAAAGGTCTTAGAAGACCGCTCGGACTTCTCGCCTGACAGGCTCTTTCCTTCCAGCCAGTTGGCGAGACGCAGATGGCGGTCCTTCATGGTCCGCTCCGACATATTGCCGCAAAACGCACAGTCCTTCTCCACGTGAGTCTTGTCCTCATGCAGGCAGTAGAGGCAAAGGGAGTGTTCGTCCTCCTTAAAGACATTCTGAAGCTGGCATCCAGGGCAGACCCTGAACAGCTTTCCGGGCGTCGAGCTTCCCTTCTCCTGGGCCATGATCGAGATGGGCCTGAGAAACTTCTGAAGTCCTCCAAAAGCGTGGCTGGACGAAATCTTCACCCTTGAGGGGCATAGAAGAATCCGACACGGGTCCCCGTTGATTGGATAAAGTAACGGTGGAGCTTGAGGCTCTTGACGAAAGAAAATTTTCCTAGGAAAAAACGCGAAAAAAAACACTAAAGCTCGAGAGCAATAGCACGAGGATCCCAACACTTGAATGTGCGGTAAAAATCTTAAGATGGCTGCCAGAGGCGGGGCTTAGGGAGATGGCAGTCATTGGCTGTGGTCAGTATGACGCAGAGATCAGTGATTGGTTACTACTACGAAAGACAGATCAGAAACGAAACCGATACTGATTTTTCTTTACCGAGGATTGCCAGCATGACGACGGGGAATATTCATGAGCATGTGAATCCATGCCAGACCCCATGCTGGAGAACTTGTGGTTTGACAAATTTGTTCACTGGGCGCAAGTCTAGCACGGTGAGATCCTTTTTTGGGGTACAAGAAAGTACACTGAATAAATAGCCTTGTTTACCTGTAGAACAGGGACTACTTCAATCGCACCCTTTTCTTGCAGGATCTCAACCTCTTGTAGTAGGATCGTCCGGCATGACATTCGCCTGAAGTTGGCGGCTGTTGTCGAGGTGGTCAGCTGTACGCGATACAGTAACCGTGGGTGGCGGTTTTGAGCACCAACTTGTCTGGTAATTCCCTCCCATGTGTGGAATTAGGTTATCCATCTCCCGACAGGAGGCATGGGAGGGGACCTGGATTATTAATTTTTGATTTGAGGCCGTGCAGCCTCTAGGGGTGGTGCTTCTACCCTTTCCTTTGCCACAGCACTATCCCCTAGGCTGATATTGGATTGAGGCAGCTGCGCCCCCCCCCCCCCGTCCTGAGGACCATGTATTTCCCATTCCGTAATGATTGTGGGGTTGGGGGGACGACAACGTGGGGAAGATGGTCTGCGAAAGTGGCGGCAAGAGCTACTCCCCCCCCTCGCTGATAACGGGGTCTGAGATATCTGGTTTAGTGACGTCAAGGTCTCATGCTCACTTTTTGCAGTCTCTAAAACCTCATCCACCGCCTTACCAAACAGGTTAGATTCTTCTACCAGCTGGTTAATGAGGTAAGCCCCTTTTACGGGTTGAATCTCAAATTCTTCAACCACGTGTACCTTTTCAACAAGGCACCTTGGGCCTGTGTTCCTTCCGCGGTCTCTGCAGCATCCAGGGCGTTTAAGAATGTTTTGATCCCCCTGCCTCCCCTCAGACACAACTGCAAGCGGGCGTGACCGTGTTGGCTCTGGAACTTCCTGCAGGCCTTCCTGGATTAGATTCTACTGGGCGTCGCTTAACTAGCCAACAATGTGGTATTGTTGGCAATCCTGGCTGAATAGGCTACTGCTGTTGTAATGCACTTTCGCAGGGCATACAACTTCTTGCAGTCCTTTTCCGGCGGAGCCGTGGACGAGGGTACCCCTGCTTTTTGCCGAGTCGTTACCACTAGGAAATCTGGAGTGGCATTTCCCCGGATGTAGTGGGTCTGCTTCCTTGTGTGTCCCTGTCGCCGGGGTGTACACTCCCCATAGCAGAAACGGTGGCAGGTCAGACGTCTCAGAGCATGGCTGCTCCGAAGATAGTTCAAAGTCCTCTGTCGGAGCCACGGCTGTCGCTCACTTCGTCACTCGAGGAGGCAGGGGGAGCTACCCTCAACCTGCTGCATGGTGTAGGCCGCTCAGTGTTTTACTCGCCGTTCTTTTATCGTCTTAGGACGTAAAAGCTTGCAAGACCGACAGGACTCCTAGTGATCGAGGTAGACACATTACACCTCTTGTGTGTTTCTTTCCAAGGAGACTTGCCTTTGCAAGAAGGGCACAATTTAAAAAAAATAATAAAAAAAAAGTGTCCTGTCCATTGCTCAGGTTTATAGCAACAGCAAAACCAGAATGGAAAAGAGGTGCGAAGGAAATGCACTGTTCCAAAGAAACAGCCCTGGACCCCAACTCCCCACTGTGTAGGGCTGGCTGAAGGGCCAAGGCCACGCTGTCGACGGGAGCACCAGTCGAAGTCTGGAGTTGTCGTCCACGGTCTTCGGCGTTTGTTAAGTAGTTGTCAGTGAAGGGGACGAATATTAACGACCGGAGGTCATGGACAAAGATATGTATTCGCAATTTTTCGAGCTCCGCATATGGTGACCAGCTAGCTGGGTGGACAAAAAAATAAATAAAAGAGGGACTTCAATGCGTGCAGGATCTTGGATACACTACACGTCACGATAGTGTTACAAGCACGCCAATGTCGACGTCCCCTTTCTCAAAAGGCAAGATGCAATGCTCTGTGAGGACCACTAGATGTGGTACTATATGCACAGCATGTGACTAAGCAGATTCAACTTCATCCCCAATTACCCTGAGGGGTAATTAGAACCCCCACTTATTTGTCTGGCTAGTTCAGGCAGGAAGCTCAGCAGTACATTTGTTATCTTTTGAATTGCCATTGGTGCATCGAGTTGTCCTATTCGACTACACATGTCACCCCTCGCTCTTTAACATGCACACATGTCTTTTTAGACCCAGAACACATATTGCTGGATTTGAAAGAAAAGTCACGCAAGATTAGAACCACATACAGGGACGACTTTTCTTTGAAATAACACTGCAAATAAAGGGCATTTTAAGCAAGAAAAGGGAATTGAAATGATCTTGTACTATACCCAAATTTCTGTTAATTGATTACATAGAGTTTGGATCTATGTTGATATAGATCTCAATTTATCATAACTGGATCTTTGTGTCTGTACAACAAACGAGATGTTAATTTGTCATAGAAGAATAAGTTGCTTACCAAACTGGTAACGTTGTTTCGATGGGATGTTCCTCTGACATATTCCTTATCTTTGATATAATCCATTCCAGCTTGCTGACTCAGATTTTTTCCAGTAGAGGGCGCTGCGCGTAGACGTCCCTCGAGTCGGTGTCCCAACAGCCTCTATCGGTGCCGACATAATCATGACTTCAAATATTGCGCAGCGTCCGTTGCTCATTTGCATTTTGAAGTTTAGTTTTGCTTTGCATTAATTTGGTCGATAGCCTTGAAGGAGCGTAAGCTGCAACTACAAGGGAACATTTTTACTGCATGGAAAGATGGGAGGGGCGATAAGGAATACATCGGAGGAACATCCCATCGAAAGTAGTAACTTGTTCTTCGAAGGGATTGTGTCCGACATATTCCTCATCTTTGATAGACTCCCATAGCAGTAGTATATCGAGGAGGCGTGAGTAAAATGAAATGTTTCCCTTTAAAGATGTACAGAATGCAACACAGCTTTTCCAAATGTTGTCTCCTGGCTAGAGGAGGAATCAAGGCAGTAAAATTTGGTAAGTGTGCTGACGACCATTTGGCAGCCACACATGTCCTTAATTGGAACTCCTCTTTGGAGCGCTGAAGAGGCTGCGATAACCATGGTTGAGTGAGCCCTAAGATTTTCAGGGGGCGTTTTTCCTGCCATTTTATAGCATTCTAGAATAGTTAAAATAATCCATCTTGAAATGGTTTGTTTTGTGATTGGCAAACCTAATTTGTACCCTGCATATCCCATAAATAATTGGTCTGCTTGTCTGATTCTTGCAAGTCTGCTAATGTAAAAGCTTAAGGCATGCCTTGGATCCAGCCTGTGTAATCTCTTCCTCTTTCCCTGGATGGGGAGGATAGAACGAGGGTTAAGTAATTTTCTGATTAATGTGGAATTCTGAGACCACCTTTGGGAGAAAATTGTGCTTCACTTGTAACCTCATCTTTATGAAAGATTGTATGAGGAGGTTTGCAAGATAAAGCTTGTAATTCGCTCAATCTTCTGGAAGAAGTTAAAGCCACTAGAAACAGTTGAGGAACTTTAATGAACAGGAATGAAGGGTTTCGAATGGAGTACCCTTTACGAATTTCAAGACTAGGTTTAGGTCCCACAATGGAACTTGAAAAGGTGTTGGGGATAAACATTAGTTAATCCTTTCAGAAATTGAATTACTAAAGGTAATTTGAGATATGAAGGCTCCTCAGCAGTACGCTTAAAGATTGACAGCGCTGTGAGGTAGCCCTTGATCGTACCAACTTGAAGACCTGCATTTGCTAAGTAATGCAAGAAAGATAACACCATCAGTGTATTACATGAAAAGGGTTTAATTTTCTTTTCTCTACACCAGCTGCAAAATTTGTTCCAACGGCAGCAGTCTTTGTTGCTGGACTTCTGGCTGAAAGCAACACCTACATGACGTCATCGGGGAGATCCCAATCCTTCAACCTTTCAGAAACCAGGCATGAAGGTGGAAGGTTCTGATAGCCGGATGGAGAGCCCGACCTTCCTTCTGCGAGAGAAGATCCTCTTTGCGGAAGACGAATCGGAGGGCAGATGGACATGTCTAGAAGATCCAGGTACCACGTTCTCCTGGCCCAATCCGGGGCAATTAGGATCATGGATTTCCGGAATCTCAACCTCCTGATCATTTGAGGAATGACGGGGACTGGAGGAAACGCATACAGAAGTGGATACTTCTGGTCCACTACGAACGTGTCCCTCGGGGGAAATTTCCTTGAGCAATACGGATCCCACTTCCTGTTGATGCTGGTGGCGAACAGATCCACTTGATGGGGTTCCCCAAAGGGCAAAGATCTATTGAAGGACTTCCTGCGCTAGCTCCCACTAGTGGGAGACTGTTCTGCCTGCTCAGAGCGTCCGCCGTCAAGTTCTTCTCTCCGGGTAGGTGAACTGCCGATAAAGATTCCTTCTTGAATTGCCCAAAACCAGAGCTGCATTGCCTCTCTGCACAGTGGCAGTGACCCTACGCTTCCTCTTGTTGAGGTAATGCATAGCCACTGTGTTGTCCTTCATTATCAGGACATTTTTTCCTGTACTGGCAGGAAAGCTTTCAGCACTAGTCCGTTTGCTCTCGGCTCCAATAGGTTGATGTGCAGTCTGGACTCTGATGGAAACCAACGACTGCTGATTGTCAAGTCATTGGCATGGGCGCCCCACCCTGTGAGTGAAGCATCCGTGACTACTGTTATCTCAGGCCATGGTTGCCAAAACTGCTCCTTTTAAGATGTTCTCCAGACAGGCCCACCAATGAAGGTCTCGAGCTACTAAGTCCGGAAGTAGTAGATCTGACATTCTCCCTGAGAATTGTGACCACTGGGTCCTTCATGCCCACTGGAGGGATCTCATTCTCGGGCGAGCCTCTGGCACTAGGAAGATGCAGGATGCCATGAGGCCGAGCAACCTCAAAAAGTTTAAGGCTGGTAGATGTTGGGCATTTTGAAACCTCACCTCTGGTGGCGAGGCTTTTCCCAGGGATGTGTCCAGGACTGCTCCAATGAATTGGAGTCTGATGTTATCATCTGTGACTTCAAGTTGAGGGAGAAGCCCAGCATGTGAAGGAAGTGGCAAACAATCTAGATGGATCTGAGCTTGTTCCGGGGATACTGCTCTGATCAACAAGTCATCCAAGTAGGGGTAGACATGAATCCCTTCCCTCCTTAGACTTGCAGCCACAATCGCCATTAGCTTGGTAAAGACCCTCAGGGCGGAGGTCAGCCCAAATGGCAGAACTCTAAATTGATAATGAGAGTTGCCAATTGCAAACCTCAGGTATTTCCTGTGTTTGAGATGGCTTGGCACATGGAAATAAGCAGCCTGAAGGTCTAGAGATAACAACCAGTCCTAAAGCTGGAGGGCCTGAAGGATCGGAGAAAGGGTTACCTTCCATCTTGAACTTGTCTTTCCTGATGAATTTGTTCAATCTCAAGTCAAAGATAGGTCTCAATCCTCCGTCCTTCTTTGGTACTAGAAAGTAAGGGGAATACCAGCCCTTGTTCCTCTCCGCTACAGGTACCGGTTCTACGGCACCTTCCTGTAGCAGGTCTGAAATCTCCTGCAGAAGGAGCGGGTCTGGAAATTCAAAGAGTTGTTCCCTAGTGGATGACTGAGGAGTTTGTAGTAAAGGCAGGCAGTAACCTTGGGCAACTGTCTCCAATGCCCAAGCATCTGATGTAATAGCCTGCCATTCTGCCAGATGTTGAGTTAACTAGACCCCAACTGGTGTCTTGTGAGGGGAGACATCACAGGGGTTTAGAAGCGACTGATGCAGATGCTGAGGGTAAAGTAGCACCTGCTGGTGTGGATTTTCTACCTTTGACCCGTCCACCACGGGTGAATCGTCTCTCGCCCCTTGGAGCTGGCTGCCCTCTGCCTTTTTTCGAATGCAGAGTAAAAGCGAAAGGATTTACGCCTCCAGGATGTACCTGTGGGGCGATTTGGAGTTTGCCGGATTGCAGGCCCAAGGGATTTCACTGATGCTTTGAGGTTTGCAATTTCTCCAGGCTGTCATCAGCCTTCTTTCCAAATAGAGAAGTGCCGTCAAAGGGCTGGAGCAAACCTAGACCTCCGCAACCACGCAAATCTTCAGATTGTGGTACTCGCCACCATGGCCCTGCTAATGCTGCCAGAGTCGATGCCTGTTTGAAGGGACTCCCATTGCCTCCTTTCCATCCCTGATGTTCCTAAGAATGCTTCCTGTTATTCCCCTTCTGGGAGAGAGTCAGCCACAGATGAAGCACACTCCCAAAGTGGGTGGCTGAATCTTGCTAGCGGGCAAGTGGCGTTGATAGATTTAAGCAGCATACTACATGCCGAAAATACTTTTTGACATGGCGTCAAATCTTTTATCACCTCCATCTTGTGGAATAGTGGGGTATGCTTACTTACTTTGATGAAGTTGCTGCCTGCACAACTAAACTCTCTGGAGTTAGATGTTTGCTTAGATATTCGGGATCTGAAGCTGATACTCTATTTAGCAGAGTTTTTTATTTACTGCAGGGATAACTTCAGGAGTCTCCCAATTTGCAGATATTTTCCTTAACAGAGCAGCATGAAAAGGGACAACGGGATCCTCTTGGGGTCCTTCATTTAATATATTAGTACGGTCATCTTGCTGAAAAGGTGCAGGTGTAGTCCACCCCATAAATTCAATTCTAGCCATTCGAGCCCTACAAGGTATCTCAGCATGTTCTCCAGGTTCTGGTCTAGCAAACTACTTCTGGAGATGTATCTATACCACTTGCCTCATGTAGAGACTCCTGTAGGTCTTTTAACCCATTTTCTTCAGAGATTAATGCCTCTGGAATGGGTACTGCAGTACTTTGTAGACCAAAAGGTTTCTCATTGTCAGAGTCTTCCCCTGCTTCATATATGGAGGACAAGGCTCTAAAGTAATCAGACCTAGGATATGGAGTAAAACCGATTTCTAGAGAAGAGAGAGTCAAATTTGTTGTTACTGCCTGAGAAAACGTGGTTGTCGACAGACATAGGCTTCGACAATTCTGTAAACTGCGTCGAAAAAGGCCTCGAACTCGAGAGGATCGGAATCCTCAGCGTCAAGATTGTCGATGGCACTCTCAACGTCATGGTCGGGGCTTTCGACACCTCTGGTGCCTGTGACGTAGAGGCAGTTCTGGACTTATCCTTCATTGGAGTCAATGACGGCGTCTAAGAGGCAGATTTATGCGTTGACGGTCCATTCGAAGACGCAGATTTGTGTGTCGAAGGAATCTTTGACAACGGCGAGGACAGTCTTAGTGCCTTTGTATTGAGTATTTTTATTCGCCGGGTTCAATGACTCGCAGTGTTTTAACCCAGGGTATCACCTTTAGACGTCTCCGAGAGGGTCGAGGCCGCTTTCTTGAAAATGCTAAGCATTTTTGTACGGAATTCAGAGAGCTGTGTTTTGTTTCATGGGGCAGGTAACCCTTTCCAGGGAACTAGAGGAAGAGCTACGGCGCCTCTTAGAATGTCTCGATCTCTAAGAATGATGGGAACCGGTTAGAGATCTCCATCGGGAAGGTTTCTTTTGACGAGGATACGAATGCCTCGACTCAGCCGAAGAAGCTTTTGAAGGGGTAGAAGTTTTACCTCTAACTTCCCCTTACGCTCCTTCAAGGCTTTCGCCGTCATGAAAACAGTCCTCACACTCCGAACAGTGATGTTCTGATCCCAGGTACCACAAACAGATCCTGCGAGGATCCGTTAAAGACTTTCTTTCCACAGTTGCAACATTTCTTAAAACCGGACCGTGGAGTCGATGGTTCAGATGAAGAAGCCATCGTTATAATTTTTGATTTTCGAAGAATAAGAAGATTTTATGAAGAATGGAACCTAGCATTACGTTTGAGGCTCATGAAGTGGGGGAACTGAACTGCGCAACGGAAGCTGCGCAAGTCTATTTGTACTCATGACGCCGTTGGCACCGATACAGAGGCTTTTGAGGGACAGACTCTAGGGACGTCGACGGGCAGCGCCCTCTTCTGGAAAATAATTACGAGGCCAGCAAGCTGGAATGGATTGTATCAAAGATAAGGAATACGTCGGAGGACACAATCCCTTCGAAATGTGTTTGAACGCCTAAACGTGGCTTTTTGATTGTGTATTTAAGTTACATATTTTTGGCTTATATGAACATTTCCGATCAGTAGAAATTGGGATGACAAAGGGCTTCATCATTTTTGTTTTTATTGGCTGAATAAGGGCCGCCTCATGGAGCCAATATATGCTGAGCTTAACAGATTTATCGAGGCACCAAGCAAAACCATAAGGATGGGGTCCTCTGCGTCAGGTAGTTCATGGACCCTGACACGTCACAGCCACTTCAAATGTGGGGCTGCACAACATTTTCTATATAGTTCTAACGTTGTGCACCTGTTGGATATGGTTACTCTCGAATTTGCATTTACTCTCCAATTATAAGTGAGTAACATACTCACCCCAAAATCTTATCTCGAACATTACTTTCCTTCTTTATTTGAATGCCATTTTAAAAACCTATGGCAACTGTAGGTTTGATTGTGCAAGATCACCTGCTCATTTCAATTTGAGTGTTTGAGGCCTAGAACAAACATAGTATTTCTATACATCCCAAGTTAATTGTGCGTGTGGACCGGACACCACTCACATGCCCGAGAATAGCCTTGACTGCTCTGCTACTGCCTTGATAACCTCTCAAGAGTTCTCCTGATCAACTAGGATGGCCTCCTAAAATCTGTCCAAGCCAGATTCTAGAATCAATCTTATGGCAGAAAACCCACACCCGAGAACAGTCAATGATGGCATCCAGCCAGTATGGCTAAATGTTGTCCTCAAATGTAAGCAATGGTGGAAGTCGACCAGCAGGTAGGTAAAAAGCCCTGTCATGAGGCCAAGCCTTCAGATAAGCATCGTACCAGGCCTTTTTATGCATTCAATTCTTACAAAAATGAACAATTTTTTTCAGTGCATATTTATGCACTACTGAAGAGCAGAGGGCATGTGACTTGACAGAAACCATAGCATCTCAAATGGTTCTCTGCCTGGATGAACTTGCAGGCCAGTAGTTTGAAAAGAGGACATTTGCTCATGTGTGCAACAAGCTTTCCTGAAAGAGAGCAAGATAAATGGTTCCTTTTGTTGAAGTTATGCTGTGCTTTGTATCTAGATTGTTCATGGAGTTATTTAATCTTGTTTGCATGTTAGAGTCCTGTCAGCAATAAGATATGAAACGTATTAACAATTGATTGCGATGTATCCCTCTTAACAAACTTTAAGGCAATACTCCATGCTTGCATTGCACTAAAGTATTTTTTCTGCGTTGTGTGCATCAGGCTGCATCAATTTGGTGCGATTATACACCGTGTAGGAGAAGGCTTGCCACAAATCTAATGCATTGTTCGAAGTCAGACATCTTTGCTAGACAACTGATCTTTCAAATGTGTTCTATTCATTTTCAAGTTTATTCATGATTTGGTTGCCAGTCGCATACATGTTGCACTCTTTTGCAGGCAAATCGTGTATAAAATACTCCCACCTCAAAATCTTATCTGAGGGATGGAAGAGTATGGAATGTCTAACATCCGCCAACCCTGGAGCCAATGTGGTAAATGTTAGCATAGACGTCAGCGGCCATAAGGCCCTTCCTCTAGTTTGAGCCATTGCCATTTCACCAGTTTCCCCAGCTCTTTCAGAACTTCATGACTGCAAACATAGAAGCCCCCCCCCCCCCCGACTCTGACCTATGCAAGCACTGACAAAACAGAAATGTTTAAATTTGTTACTGGAAGACCACCAGGGGGCGCAGACATGATGGCAGCCTAAGCCGTCGTCTCCCTCCCCGGGCATCACTACGCGAGGAAAATCCACAGGAAAACGAATACTTTATACTTCAAAAAGAACGTTCTGCTTCATGAACTATCCGCGCAGCAGTGTGAGAAACTTCAAGCAAAAACGTGCACGCTGTGATAAGTAATTGGCCTCACATTGAGGGGACGGGGGGAATTGGGGGGGGGACGGGGGGAGAACATGGCAGCCGCGATGCGTGGGCCTGCCTAAGTAGAATTCATCTCCTCCTGCGAACGACAAATCGCCAAACGAAAGAAAAGTGTTAAAACCATAGGGCGGTGAAGTGAGGTGGAAGTGGCTGCCTGATTCGCCGCCGTAACCTCTGCTTTGTGCTATCCCAGCCAGCTGAACCGCCGAAATTCTCCAGCCACCCACATACGACGGAGCCGTGCTGCAACTGTCCTGGCAGTCCCGCTGGCACCAGGTGACAGGACCCGGTGAGCAGAGCCCTGCTGCTGGCACCCCGGTGGGGGAGAGACCAGTGGACGGTGGACTCTGGCCAGCTTTGATTCCCCCTGAGGAGAACGCAGGCGGCACCAGCGAGCGAAGGGTGCCCGCCTGAAGGCGCGGACACCCGCCTACAGCGGAGGACAGAGCGGGTCCCGGCATCGGCTCCAGAAGGAGGGAGAGTTGCACCGCACTGAGGAGGAGCTCGCGTGCTCTGCACCCTCGGCTGATCCGGCCGCGGGAGAGAGCGGATCCCCTCTCCCTGTAAACACTCTACAGCCATCAGCGGCGGGTGAAGCGAGGCGACCCCCACTACCCTCTACAGCACAAGGGTGGACTGCAGCACCGGCATTGGGGCAGAAGGGGGCCTAGGGCCTCAATACGGGCAGGCAGCCCAAGCCCTGCCACCACCCATCGGCATATAAGGTAGGACCTATGGCGACGGCGTCTGGATCGCCCCGGCCCCTGGGGCAGTCAGACCTTACGTTTACCGCCGCACACAGAGGGCGGCCGCCAGGAAACAAGGAGAACATTACCGCGCCCGCAATGGTCTCCCGCTTGGAGGGCTCATTCTCTGCAGGGGACCAGTACTGGCAGGCTGGGCTGCACGGCAGTCTAACACCAAATCACCCGAAGCAAGCTCCCCTTATGACACAAGCCTCTATCAGGCCCATGAGAGCGCGAGTCTGAGCCTTCAGCCCTGCAGATCTGCCACACTCTCCCTGTTCAGGCTGGCGACCCCCAGAGGGGGATGCAACTCACGTATTACCACCAATACTAATAGGGGCCATTTCTAGCACTAGCGGCACACTAACCCCTGTCTCCCGGTACACACTGCTACTTGTGGACGGACCTCAGGAGAGTCGGCTATTTGCGATATCCAGGGATCCCAGCCAGTTAACCACAAGCAATACTGAACTGACATAGCAAGCCGGAGCGGCTCTGGACAAGGAATCCGAAGTGTCTGAGGTCTGCTTCCTGGGCCTACGTGGGAGGCCACATCCCTCTCTGGGGACAACACACACTACCTAATAGCGTGGGGTACCTCTTGAATACCACTACAGTTGCCTTTTCTGGGGGTGGAGGTGCGGGGGCTCTTGCCCCGTCCCAAATTAACTCATCTGGCCATATCCTGTGGTCCTTGACTGGACCTTTGTTACCCAGAGCTTACTATCTGAACCCACAGCTGGTGGGCGTTTGTATGGACAGCAAGCCCGGGGGGGGGGCCCACAAGAAGACGCACTGCTCCTCCTGTAAGGCTGGCGCTGCCTGGCCAATGTAAAAACTCCCCCTCAGACCTCAATGGCACGCATCATTAGGCATATCTGCCTAGACCCCCCAATCTGCCCTAACCCCCCCCCCCCTCTCCCGTACTGCTGGCGCTCCAGGCGGACCTGTCGAGCGCTAGCGGTCAGCAGGGAACCGGTGGAGGCGAATTCCAGCAGCCATGCAACCTCAAGGACAATCGGTAAGACGCGCTTAGCAAGAGTATAGCTGCGCCCCGGCAACCGATGCGGTCCAACCATACATAAACATAGAATCACCGAAACGGTGCCTTAAAGTCAGGGTTGGCACTCTAATACCCAGTCCTACAGCATGAGAAAGTGGGTCCACGGACTACAACACTCCTCCGAAGTCACTACAAGTCCCGTAAGCAAATGTGATCTGTCACTCCAACGTCCCAGAGAACGCCACAAGAACCACCAGGAAGCACCTTACGGCCCTACAAACTCTATGCGGTGAAGGAAGCGTACGCTTGGACTCAAGGAGTCATCCCCCCTCGACTTCCGAGCAGCTCTGTCTGCTCCCGACGGATCAGCCCTGAAGCCAGGGGTCAGAGGTAGAACTGGACAGTCAAAACCAAGAAGCCAAGTCAAAGCTCAAGTAGGCCAAACTGAAAAGTGCTGGGGTCAGAGTCGACGAGAGGAGTCAGTCAACCCCCCCACCCCCTACTGGTTGAACGTACAGTAGAAACAATTCCACCCACAATATCAGATAAGGAGGAACTTCTGAACTGTCTGAAGGGAATGGAAGCCCGATTTACGAACTCGTTCCACAACCAGCTGGAACAGATGAAAGAAGAATTGAAATCCTCCCTCCAGGAAGTAAGCAGAGACATGACGGGCCTGGGAAACAGTTGAAAATGGCTCAACTGTTGCAGGAGAATCTACCCAGAACAGTGTCCTCCTGGAACAGCTGGCCAGAGCAACAACCAACTTACAACTACAGGCAGAACACCTTGAAAACCGCTCAAGACGATTCATCAGGGTTAAAGGCCTCCCCGAAACGATCCAGGAGTGTGACCTTCAAGATACAATGCAACTGTGCTTCAGCAGCCTTCTGCCAGAAACTCAATCAGACTAAATCGGCTTCGATCGTATACATTGAGGCCAAAAACGGAATGATCCTGGTGCAAGACCCAGAGATGTACTAATAGCGGTAACGTCTTCCTGTCAGAAAGAAGATTTACTGAGGGCAGCAAGATTCCACAACGACCTCACAATCAATGGCTCCCACATCCAACTGTACCAAGATCTGGCACTTATCACGCTTCGCAAAAGAATGATGCAGCTGATTACAAAAGTACTACAAGCAAAACAGATAAGATACAGATGGACTCACCCTTTCGGCCTCGCATTTACATGAGAGGGCAAACAGCGGAAGATCTCTACTTGTGAGGAGGGTGGTGCAATCCTGCAGCTAGAAGATATCCAAGATCAACCGATTGCCCGAATGCGTCCCAATTCCCAAGACACAGCAAGTAAACCATGGAAATGGTCAATTGAGAAAAAGCGTAAATCCAAAAAAAACAGAAGGCCAAAACCCAGCAACAGAGTCAGGAATGACAAGTTGTGGAAAGAAGCTCACAGAAGCGACAAATCGGGGAACGAATAACACCTGTATAATGAAGGCCTACAACACATCAAAACATGAAATATACACAGAGGAGAGGGAAATGCACTTCTAGAAGGTGGGAGCTGAGAGGGAGAACTGCTAGGCAGCGAGAAGAGCAAAACGAATCAAGAACCACAGCAACAGCACGAACCCGAGTCCTAGGGCAGCCAAAAGTGAATGTGGAAAACAAGGAATCCAAGCCTTTACCAGCGCAACCCCTCCTATACCAAAATGGCTGAGTCAAGAGTCATATCTCTGAATGTACGGGGCCTGACCTCACCAATAAAACGCTGAGCGATACTAGACAGGCTGAAATTAATGCAGACGGCCATTGGGCTTCTGCAGGAGACATCTCCTCCCCAAAGACGAGAAGCGCATGGCCAGCCGGTGTTTTCCACAACAATACTTCGCTTCAAGTGGTGAGAAAAAAAGAGGGGTGGCCATACTAATTGGGAAAGCACTCAACTTTAAAAAACTACAAACTTGCAAAGACAAAGGGCAGATACTTGGGGCTCAAAGGGCTGATAAACGGGAAATTGTACACAATCATAGCAATTTATGCTCCAAATAGTCAAGTTGTGTTCCTAACGGACCTGCTGGGCAGTCTTGGCAGCTGGTGTGAGCGCCAACTGATAGTGGGTGGAGACTTCAATTGTGTTATGGACCCAATGTTGGATAAGACACTTCCCCCAACAACCACTGATCAGAATAACAGACGAGCTCTGGGTCGGTTCTACAGAGAATTAGGAGTGATTGAAACCTGGCGATTTTTCCATGGAGACCGGAGAGACTACACCTATTACTCAGCAGTTCACCTTGGTTATTCCAGGATAGATATGATCCTAGTATCCACAACATTAGTTCCGCAAATAACAGAAGTGGAAATTGGTGTGGAATATCACACAGACCATGCACCAGTGATGTTGGGTGTGTAAGGAAACAGTGTTAGACCACCTTGGAGATTAAATGAAATCCTCCTAAAAAGGCTTCGCATTAAGAACTCATATGGAGACCGCCATCAACAATTCTGTTAAAGAAAACTATAACGGAGAAACGGCCTGGGGGGTAATATGGGACGCAGGAAAAATCAGTGATCAGGGGAGAATTCATGTCACAAGCCTCAGCATACCACCGCGAAAGGGCACTAGTGACAAACCAACTAGAAAAAAAGGTGAAAGCTGCAGAAGCCCAACATAAGACTCGATGCTCTAGGAAATCCTTGAGAGCACTATGGAAAAATCATGGCTCAACTGGAGAATCACACGGCGGACCAGGTGGCGCAGTCGCTACTAAAAACAAAACAATCCTACTACATACATGGGGCGAGGCCAATCAATTCCTGGCAGCAAAACCAAGAAAACAAAAAACCCGGAACTACATAGTGCAGCTAAATGACTCCCATGGGAAATCCCACACAGCAGAGCTGGACAAGAAGGAAATCATGAAACGTTTCACATGGAACTATTAAAGGGGGAAAATCTAGACCCAGGCCATCAACTTGCCTATATCAACTCTCTTCAACTGCCCCAAATCAGAGACGGAATCAATCTTGGGAAACCGATTACTGCCCAAGAAATCGGCGACGCTATCACAGCACTACCAGCAAATAAGACGCCAGGTCCGGATGGTTTTGGCAATGGCTATTACAAGACATTCCGTACACAACTGAACTATTCAACACAATTAGGGAAGAGGGGAAGTCCATAACTATCCTACCGCTAAAGCCAGGCAAAGATCCCAAAAATTGTGCAAGCTACCGGCCTATAGCACTGCTGAACACTGATGTAAAAAGCTACACGAAAATTTTAGCAACTCGTCTAATGGAAATCCTTCCAAACATAATACATGATGATCAAGCAGGGTTCATCGCAGACAGACGTACACAAGACAACGTCAGAAGGGCAGTGGACGTCATTGATGCTGGACGACGATCACAACAATCATTTGCTGTGGCAGCTCTGGATGCCACCCGAGCCTTCGATAGCATGGACTGGGGCTATCTGAGCTTGATGTTGGAGCGGTTTGGTTGCGGTCCAGAATTCACGAAAATGGTGCTCGCCAACTACCAGCATCCATCGACAAGTTTCAGGATCAATAGTCAGGGCACAGAATTCGTGGAGATCGGAAGGGGCACACGACAGGGCTGTCCTCCCTCCCCTCTAATTTTCACAATGGCACCGGACCCATGTGCTATGCAGATCCGCCAAGACGTCAGAATCAAGGGAGTTACAATAGGTCAGGAAACCCACAAAACAGCCCTATACACGGACGACATCATGCTCTTCATGGTAGACCCAAAAGATACAATGCCCAGAGCTATGGCCCAGCTGAAGGAATTCAGACGTGTCTCGGGGTTCTCCATACATTTCTCCAAATCGAAAGCTATGAACATAACAGCAAAGAGAGAAGATAGCGACATTGGCGAGATCATTCCCGATGAGCTGGGTTGAAAGAAAACTAATATCTAGGAATTTATCTTGCCAGCGATCCGCACAAATTATATCAGACAAACATAACGCCACTGTGGAAACAACTACAGGAAGACTTGCGCAGATGGGACTCCCAGGAGTGGTCATGGTTCGCCCGCATCACAGCGGTCAAAATGACCATCCTCCCCCGCCTCCTCTATGTGGTAAGCTCATTGCCAGTGCCAATACCACCAGGCAAGATCCGAGAATTGCAAGATGCGATATTCAAATTTACATGGCATAATAAGAAACATAGAATTCAGAAACAAATCCTAATGCGCTCCCCTCATCTGGGCGGTCTGGGAGTTCCAGAAATGGACAGATACATTATGGCAGCACAACTAGCACCAATGCTGCGTTGGGCAAAACCAGAGGATCATAAAAGTTGGTGCAGAATCGAACAATCAGTCTCATTCGTCCCCCTAATGCCCCTCTTGAGCCTGAGCAAAGAAAACCGAAACAGAAGCTCTACTAGAAATGACGAAATGGTCTTTACTAAGCTGGGACAAAGCACGGAAAAAAACTCATTCCTGGTGGAATGAGTCCATATACGCCACTGATGGGCAATCCAGACTTCACACCGGGTCTCCGGCAGGGATACTGGGTGGGCTGGTCGGGGGCAGAAACAATGCAACTGAAAGACATGTACAAAGACGGAACCCCACTGCTCTTCAGATTGCCAGTTAAAATTCAACATAGGGGAAAAGGAACAAGTTACTTACCTGTAATTGTTGTTCTCCAGCATGGGTCTGGCATGGATTCACATGCTCATGAATATTCCCCGTCGTCAGGCTGGGAATCCTCGGTAAAGAAAAAACCAGTATCAGGTTCGTTTCCGATCTGTCTTTCTTAGTAGTAACCAATCACTGATCTCTGCGTCATACTGACCACAGCCAATGACTGCCCTCTACCTAAGACCCGCCTCTGGCAGCCATCTTCAGATTTGGTAGCACGTGAAGTGGCAGTATGAACAAGTGAAGAGCCGCAGAGGGGTAGGCGGGAGGGTTCGCATGTGAATCCATGCCAGACCCATGCTGGAGAACAACAGTTACACGTAAGTAACTTGTTCCTTCTCCAGCATGGGGTCTGGCATGGATTCACATGCTCATGAATAAAGAATACATAGCAGTACACACATGCACAACCACGGGAGGTGGCAAAGGCTCAACATTAAGCATCACATCAAACTCAACATTAAGCAAATCTCACCTCCTCACCAGGCTCACCGTAGGCGAACAGGTTGCGCAGCACTGCTTGGCCGACCCTGGACCCCTCCCTGGAATCCCGATCGACGCAGTAGAATTTCGTGAAGGTGTGCGTCGACCTCCACGTAGCAGCCCTGCAGATGTCCAGCAAGGGGACAGCAGATAGGAACGCCGTAGTAGCTGCGATCGCTCTGGTGGAATGGGCTCTCGGACGGCCAGGCAGGGGTCGGTTTGCCAACCGATGACAGTACATGATACAGCCGGAGAGCCATCTGGAAATGGAAGCCTTCGAGAGAGCCTTCCCCTGATTGACAGGTCCAAAGTTCACACAGAGTTGTGACGTCTTCCGAAAACCCTTCGTGCGGTCCACGTAGAACTTCAGCGCTCTAGCCACATCCAGCGAGTGCAAAGTCCTTTCAGCCGGCGACGAAGGCGACGGGAAGAAAACAGGCAACACCAAGGGTTCGTTGAGGTGGAAGTCCGACGGCACCTCGGGCATGAAGGAGGGGTGCGTCCTGAGCACTACCCTTGTGTCATGAAAAGTCAAGTACGGGGCCTTGCAGGAAAGGGCCTGGATCTCTCCCACCAGTCGTGCGGAGGTGATGGCCACAAGAAACGCTGTTTTCCACGACAAGAACTTAAATGGAGCCGAGTGCAGAGGCTCGAACGGAGGTACCATGAGCTTGGTCAGCACCACATTGAGCTCCCACGCCGGGGACGGAGCCTTCACCGGCGGGAACGATCTGAACAGTCCCTTCATGAACTCTTTCACCAGACGATGAGACCACAAGGACGTCTACCCCGTGGTTCTGATGTATCGGGAGATCGCAGCAAGATGAATCTTGATGGACGCGTGCGCCAGTCCAGCTTTGGCCAGCGTCAGTAGGTACGGCAGTACTTGGGGAGCCGTAATCCACAGAGGATTAATCTTCTGTGCGTGGCACCAGACAGAGAACCTCTTCCATTTGTGTCCGTAGCATTTAAGAGTCGAGGACGCCCTGGCCTTTGCAAGAACCTCTCTGCAGTCGGCCGGTATGTCGTATCCTCCAAACTCGCTGCAGGAGCCAGGCCTGCAAGTTCAGCGACTTCGGGTCGTGATGGAGGATGGCGCCTCCTTCCCTGGAGAGCAGATCCGCGTCCACTGGCAGCTTGATTGACGGGGACGCTGACAAGTCCAGAAGGTCCGGGAACCATATCTGCCTCGGCCACGCAGGTGCGACGAGGATCATCCTGCACCGTGACCTCTTGAGCCGGATCAGCAATGGCAATGGAGGGAACGCGTATAGAAACAGGCCCTCCCAGGAGAACGAGAAAGCATCGCCCATGCTCCTCGGCTGGGGAAACCTGCTGGCGAACCTCCGGCACTGGAGTTCGTCGCCGTCGCGAACAGATCGATCTGGGGTGTGCCCCACCGTCGGAAGAGGCGGTCCACTAGATCCGGTCGTAGTTCCCACTCGTGGCACGAGCGCAGCTCCCTGCTGAGAGTCGGCGATGGTGTTTTTTATCCCTGCCAGATGAAACTGCACCAGAAACATCCTTTGGGCGACAGCCCAATGCCACAGATCCTGCGCCTCCCTGGACAGGGCTGGGGACCTGGTTCCGCCCTGTTTCCTGATGTAGAACATGGTGGTGGTGTTGTCAGTCAAGATCCTCACCACCTTGCCCTTGAGGGACAGAAGGAAGGACCTGAGGGCCCAAAACACTGCACGGAGCTCCAGGACGTTGATATGGAGGGACTTCTCCGTCGGGAGCCAAAGGCCTCTCGCGTGCAGATTTTCGGTGTGCGCTCCCCACCCTTCCAGGGAGGCATCCGTGGTCACCGTCTCCTGGTGGCCGGGGGTCTGGAAGTCCATGCCCGCTGTCAGATGTGCGCGGGTGCCCCACCACCGGATCGCTCGTCGGAAACTCTCGTCGAGTGATCCTCTCCTCGAAGCTGCCCGTCATCTGGATCCAGCGCGCGTCCAGGAACTCCTGCAACGGGCGCATCCGGAGCCTGCACAGGGGGGGATGAGGTAAATGCAAGAAGACATCATTCCGAGGAAGGACTTGATGGACCTCACTCTGGCCGCGTCCGCAACCAGCATCCTCCGCACCTTGCCCAGAATGGCCCTCGTCCTTTCCTCCGACGGAGAGGCCAGAAGCAACACTGTCGAGCTTCGCTCCCAGAAACAGTGCGTCTTGCGCGGGCACCAGGTGGGACTTGGCGTAGTTTATGGAGAATCCCAGGTCCGTGAGAAGTTGGACGGTCCTTGCCGTGTGCTCCACGGCGAGCTCCCTCGTCTTGGCTCGGATGAGCCAGTCGTCCAGGTAGGGGTAGACGTGGATCCCCTCTCGGCGCAGCTGCGCCGCCACCGGTGCGAGGCACTTGGTGAACACCCTGGGTGCCGACCTTAGTCCGAAGGGAAGGGCTCTGAACTGATAGTGACGCCCTTGGACCACGAACCTGAGAAACTTTCGGTGTCCCTTTAGGATGGGAATATGGAAGTAGGCATCCTCCAAATCCAACTACGACAGGAAATCGCCCTCCTCCAGCTGACCCAGGACGTGTTGGAGGGTGACCATCCGGAACTTCCGGATCCGAAGCTCGCCAGCCGGCCTCCCACCGGGGTGCTTCGGCGGGGGCCCGACCCCACGGCCGGTTCAGTCCTGCTTCGACGAGGCTTTGCCGCCTTGACGACGACGGGGTCCGCCTGACTTGCCTCGTCCCCTGTAAGCTTCATGCGACGACGAACGGGCCGCTTGACGGTAGGTGGAAAATCCGCCGCCGGAACCTTTGGAGGCACCTTGTTTGCCTCCGCCGCTCCGAAAGGGCGGCCGCCGTTGCTGGAGAACCCCAAGAGCCCGGCCGTCTCCGTGTCTGCTTTGATGGCTTGAAGGGAATCGTCCGTTTTCCCAAACAGGTTGTTTCCATCAAACGGCATGTCCAAGACTCTGGTCTGCACGTCTTGACGTAAGTCAGTAGCCTTGAGCCATCCACGCCGCCTAAGGCACACGCCGTTGCCCAACTGGCGAAATCCAGTGTCAGCGATGTCCGTCGCAATCGTAATGGCGTGGTCCGACGCCACCTCTCCTTCCTGCAAGATCTCTAGGGCATCCGCCCTCTTGTCGTCCGGTAGGAAGTCCAGCAGGGGGGCCAGTTTGTACCACAGCTCCCTGTCGTAGCGGGCTACGATAGCAAAGGCGTTGGCTGCCTTAATCGCCGTTGCTGCAAACGAGATGACCCTGCGTCCCATCGTATCCAATTTCTTTCCCTTGCCGTCCGGCGGGGAAGTCGACGTAGAGGCCGCACCCCCCCCCCCCCGCTTTCTTCCTGGCTGCCGCGGAGACGACGGAGTCCGGGGTCGGCTGCGCCCGGAGGCACAAGGGGGCCGCGTCCGGGACCCGGTACTTCTCGTACCGATCCCTTCTAGCCGGCGTCGTGGATGGGTTCTTGAGGAGGGCGAGGCCCTCATCCCAAATATCGTCCAGTAGAGGCACGGAGAGGACCATCTTCCTCTTGGCCTCGCGCCGTTGATAAAGGAAACCTTCCTTCTTCTCTTCCGGGCAGAGCTGGAAGAGCTTGGATGCCCTGGCGATCATTGAGTGAAACGATCCAATCTCGTCGGGCGGGGAAGCCCGGGTGGGAGGTGACGACGGCAGATCCTCGTCGTAAACCTAATCGTCCGTACCCGTCGCGGCCGTGTCAGTCCCCGTATCATCCCCACGAGTCGTGGACGGGGAGGAGGGCTGAACAGGGCGCGATGGCTGAAAAGGAGGTGGAGGATGAATCCTTCTCTTAGGGGGAGGGCTCCCAGAAGGGCCTGGCTCCGGGTCCCCCGTCGGGAGCGGTTCCTCCGCTGGTGGTAACGGCAGTCTCGTCCTTCTCTCCGAGCATAAGGACTGTATAGCCAACAAAATGGCCGCCGAGTTGCCTTGCGGCGCTGGTTGAGGGGAGTCCGACGGGTGGTCAGGGGCCCCGTCGACACCCTCGACGTTATCGTCGTCTCCTACGTCGGGATCCCTCCCGACGGGCTGGTCTTCCACGCTAACGCCGTGGCTTAAGACCTCGATCAGCTCTTCCTCAGAGGTTGAGGCCGAATCCACGACGACCTCCTGCCCCCCCCTTTTTCTTTTCCGTCGGAGGTTTCACGGGGGTCCTGTCGATGGGCATAAAAGAGGACTCCCTCCGCGGTGGCAGGGAGACTGAGCCCCGAGGTCGCCACCACTGGTGTAGCCTCCACAGGCTGAGCCAGGGCCGCCGCGACTGTCTCGATAGAGGCCTTGGCCGGATGGATTAAGGCTTTCACCACCTTAGGTGCGCTCACCGCCTTCTCCTTGGGGGGAGGGACACTGCCTCGCTCTCCCTCCGATGAGGCCTTCGAGCTCGACCGGGGCCTCTCCAGGAGCTTCGCCGGGTGCTCGGCCTTCCTCTTACCCGAACAAGAGCGTTGGCTCGTGGTTGATGGTGCCGGGGAGGATGCGCCCTGCCTGGCGCCCGTAGAGCCCGACCGTTCGGCGCTCCCGGTGCCAGCGGACTCGCGGTGCTTGGCCTTGTGTTGGACCCCCATCGCCGGGGCGTCCTCAAAGGTCTTCGAAGACCGCTCGGATTTCTTCTCGCCTGACGGGCTCTTCCCTTCCAGCCAGTTGGCGAGACGTTGATGGCGGTCCTTCATGGTCCGCTCCGACATATTACCGCAAAACGCACAGTCCTTCTCCACGTGCGTCTTGTCCTCATGTAGGCAGTAAAGGCAAAGGGAGTGTTCGTCCTCCTTAAAGACATTCTGTAGCTGGCATCCAGGGCAGACCCCTGAACAGCTTTCCAGGCGTCGAGCTTCCCTTCTCCTGGGCCATGTCCGAGATGGGCCTGAGAAACTTCTGGAGTCCTCCAAAAGCGTGGCTCGACGGTGGAGCTTGAGGCTCTTTTTGACCGAAAAATCGAAGTTTTTGAGAAAAAACGTGAAAAAAAATAGCACTAACGCTCGAGAGCAATAGCACGAGGATCCCAACACTTGAACGTGCGGTAAAAATCTGAAGATGGCTGCCAGAGGCGGGGCTTAGGTAGAGGGCAGTCATTGGCTGTGGTCAGTATGACGCAGAGATCAGTGATTGGTTACTACTACGAAAGAGATCAGAAACGAAACTGATACTGGTTTTCTCTTTACCGAGGATTCCCAGCCTGACGGGGAATATTCATGAGCATGTGAATCCATGCCAGACCCCATGCTGGAGAACTAACGCTATAGATATGCGCAAATCAGGCACTGGATTACACACCCAACGGTGAAGAAAGCGGGCACGAGGACTCCATCAGGCCTAGAACTGTCGCTTCAAGAAGGCAATACTGCGAAAGGGGTCTCTAGACTCTACAAACTCCTCTCCAATGACCTACCAACTGATCATCTCGCATACAAAACAAATGGGAGAGATATGCAAGAGTCACTAACAGAGGAGGAATGGTACCAAATATAGTCACGTGCACACAGCACTTCCAGATGCACCACAATAAAGGAATCTGCATACAAACTGCCTCAGATGGTTTATGTCCCCGAACCGCATCCACAAAATTGCAAAGTCTTACTCACCAAACTGTTGGCGAAACTGCGGTGAGAAGGGAGACCTGTTCCACACGTGGTGGACGTGCCCTAAAGCAGTTGCCTACTGGAAGGAAATACTAAGCTACATAAAAGACCTCTCCAGGGTGGATCTACGGAGATCTCCGAAGACAATCCTCTTAGGAGTCCCTATAGAAGGGAATTACTCGATGTCAGGAGCAACAGCTAAACTCATCAACCATCTACTATCAGCAGCTAGAATGACTCTTGCACAAAATTGGAAAAACAAAGAAGGTCCAATCTCAGCATGCTGGTGGGTTAAGATCTGGGGGGTGATGGCTATGGAGAAGATATGCGCCATCAGCACCGGCAAATACCCAAGATTCCTAACTATATGGAATCCATTTCATGAACACGTACGGGACAGAGAAGCCCATTTCTTCAAACCCTGCCTGTTCCGAAATACACATGTAACCTGAACTCTCTCAAAAATAAAGATAGACACGCTGTGGTTAAGAAAGGGAAGAAAACAGTAAAAGCCTGGATTCTGAAATATAAAATACTTGTAGGGGGGGTTGAGGATTGTATAGAGGTGGGGGATTAATAAAAAGAAATGGGGGTAAGAAAGGAGGGATGAGGGAGGGAAGGAGAGAATTGGGGAATCTCAGGAGGTAATGCAAACTATAACCTTCTGTAAGACAAGAACATGAGTAAAAATGTAGAACATAAGAGTTCAATGTGCTCAAAAGCTATGCTGTAATAGCTTATATGCCCTGGAACCAAAAATAGACATGGAAGCTAGACCGAAATGGTAATGTCGGACTGAAAAACAGCCTTAGAATGGACTGTCACTAAGACAACTCAATCCTATATAACGCATGTAAGTGAAATTGATTTTGTACATATAAAGCTGGTTAAAAGCACAATTTCTTTTTTCGAAACCATACCAAAAGAGCATGGCCTAAGCACTGGTGGTAATTAATTGAGTTGAACTGAAGGCATTGCAAATGACAACTCTGAGGTATTAACGCTTCAGTAAAACATTGACGGGGAGACGAAGCAGGGAAAGCAATGTATTGCAAAGTTTCACAACGGGAACCTTAAGTTAGAGTCCATTGTTATGGGCAAAACCCTTCCCGAATGTACCCCTATATGTTGCATATCCGATCTCAAGCCAAATCGGACTATGTAATAAGGTTGCTAAGTGTAGTGGGGAGGATAATCGATTTTTGTCTATTAACTGTTCAAGGGCTTTAGGAGATGACCGACTGTTGCGCTTATTCTTGTTGAATATCGATCTGTTTTATCCTTACTGCTCTATGTGTTATAAATTGAAAATCTAATAAAATATTTGTTTAAAAAATAAATGTGTTACTGGAATAAAACTAAGCAAGATGGGGGCGCTGTTGCGCAGCGATCCAAGATGACCGCTGCCTGAGAAGCTACGACAGCACCAACTGGAATAACTGCTGAAAATCCTGCCTTCCGTGCCTGGTTCCCATTAAACTGGTGGGATCAGGGTTCTGCATGCCCGAGCCCCCTGTGGTGGATGTATAAGCCCCAGCTTGCGCGTGGGAGTACTCGGCTGCAGAGAACAGAGCTGTGGGCCGTCATTGTGTGGCGTGGGCAAGGGCGGCGCTCCAAGATCGGGAGTTATTGCTGCGACCGTGGTCTGGAAATCCCTTCCCCTGGGAGGTTGCTTGGCTGCTGGACATTGCTTGACAGGGCCGGCTCCTGCACTGGAGCAGCTGGGGCGCCCTGACAAGCGGAGCCAAAGTGGGCAGAGACATGTACCGCCGGACGGACTTCGTTGCTGCTGTGGGGCGGACGTTCCCTGCGGCTCGGCCCCTCCTGGACTCGTCGGCTGGGGAAGACTCTCCCAAGGATCGCTGGTGCTGGCACGGGGTGCGCCGTGGAGGCGCGGCAACTGGCCGACTCTCTGCGGGGGTGCCTGGAGCAGCCCTCTTAACGGGACCTGCTTTGAAGTGCTCCCTGGATGTCCGGGGGCGCTGCCGGAGAGAGGCGCAGCCACATGACAGCTCCCCAACATATGAGGGGAATACATATCTGACGTCCTTGGGACTGGTACACCCCCCCCGGGTTGGATTGGAGGGGGAGAGGTGTCTGAGGGTGCGGTGACAGTAGAGGCTGCTATAATAAGAACTGGTGAAAGGCAACGGCCTAGGAAAGTTATTTGCTCCCTGCACATTGACTTATATTGTTGTGCACCCTTTGCGTTGCTGGTGAAGGTGGATGATGGTGCAGCAGTGACTTCACTACCCTGTTTAAAGGCGTGGTTGCGCTTGCTTCCAGTGGCATTTTTATCCTCGGTGGACCACTTGCAGTGTGCTGGTGGAGAGGTGTTACACACTGCACTGTGACGGAGGCCCCAGTGCGGCTTAGGTGCGTCTGGCAGGCGCCCCGGAGACTATGGGCTTGGGGTGAAGCACACTCACAGGCTCCACTGGATATTACTTAGGGCCTACTCCATTGATCTAGCATGGGAAATAACAGACGAGGATGGAGCAATTTGCACGCAAAGCTCAAGATCAATCGGCACCTTCTGGATCGCAGACCCAATCTACAGGACAGGTTGATGTTGCTGCGCTGTATCAGACATTGCTGGCATTGAAGGGCAGCACAGATTCCCTTGGCGGTAAAATTGATGCCCTCACCTGTAAGGTGGACATATCAGCAGTGCAAATTGAGAAGCTACGCAGGCGCATGGAAGAGGCGGAGCAGAGGATTGGATCTGCTGAAGATAGTGTCACTTCTTTGCAGCGCGAGGTGGCCGGCCTGCAACAGATAGTTAAAAAATTGCAGCGAATAATGAGGACTTGGAGGGCTGCTTAAGGAGGAATAATATCTGCATCACAGGGTTACCAGAATATAGACAATATGGAAAAATTTGTCGAGAAGCTTCTGCTTGATGTGCTGGATAATCCTCCGCTGTCTGGAATGTATATGGTAGAGCAGGCGCATCGCTCGTTGGCGGCTAGATATTCACCAGGATTTTTTGTTATCGAGAGAGATGCCATACTTCGGGCAACACAAGAGAAAAAGGAGTTGCGGTGGGGGAGCTCCATCATCCGACTGTTTGCAGACTTCAGCCCGGCAGTCCAGGATCAGAGGAAAACATTTCAATCTGCGAAGAATATCCTGCAGGATAAGGGCATCAAATATTCTATGCTTTACCCGGTTAAACTCTGTTTGCAGCATAATGGCTCTACAAAGTTCTTCACTACTCGGAGGCAGCGGTGCAGTATGATCTGAACCAAGGGTTGGGGGGTGGGGGGGGCTGGCGGGGGCATGTACCCTGACCGGGTGGAGTTCCCCTTCATAATGGACGGCAAGGTTTATGGAAGGGAGGCCAATTCTATTTGACTTACTGGGAGCTGAAGCGAAGGAAGGCAAATTCGTTTTTTCTGGTTGGTTGTTGTCATAAGGAGCGATGGGGCTGTCCTCAGGCCCCCACATGCTGCAGACACTGCAGTGTAGTTTTGTTGTGGTTGATATGGTTGGGGGAGGGTCGGGCGCCGTAGGTTATGGTTTCTGGCGTGGGTGGGTTGGGGGAAGGGAGGAGTCACTGTTTCGCTACTTTGAGAAGGCTGGGTGGTAACGCCAACATGAGGTACAGCACAACTTACAAGACCTTTTCGTACAGCTGGAGCCCCGAGAATGCTGGGACCCTTACATTACGTCTCGTTTGGAGCTCTGGAGGAGATTGTGCTACGAATGTGTAGCGGTCAACTGCTATGGTAACTGGCGGTAGGCAGGGCGATCCTCTTACAGCGATGTCTTGGAATGTGCTGGGACTAGCCACAGAAAATTCTTACGATAGCGAATTTTAGTAAGGCCCATAAGGTTAATATCCTATGTTTGCAGGAAACGCTCATCTCGTGCTGCCCCGCTTCCCTGGATGGGGAATACATAGATACTGTTCATCTTATTCAACACATTCCAGAGGGGTTGCAATATACATACATGGTTCATTACAATTTAGGCTGCATGAGGCGGTGCGGGATACTGAGGGCCGATATATTATTTTTTGCAGGAGAGCTGTGTGGTGATAGATGTATACGCTCCAAATACGGATTCACCCGATTTTTTTTTTTTTTAACCAATGTGCCCAGCGTATACATAAATTCCCGTCCTATGAGATAATTTGGGTTGGTGATTTCAATTTGGCTCTCACCTTGGAGTTGGATAAATCTGCAGCCTCGCAACAGGTGCTTCCTCAAGCGGCGAAGGCGTGGTTGGCAATCTCCTCCTATCACTATCTTTGGGATGTGTGGCGAACTGAACACCAGTCGTCTAAAGTATTCACCTTTTACTCTGGGGTACACCATAGCTAATCGAGAATTGATTATATTGTAGGTCATAGCAACTTCTATACTTCCCCGTACTCTGACCATTCTCCTGTGCTGGCTCAATTTAGATCTCTGAACTGCCCACAAAGACACCTTAGGTGGCGATTAGAGCTACGGCCCTGCAGGATGTGGCGTTTAGGGAGGGAACAAGTCAGGCTATCGAAACCTTGTTTCAAACCAATGAGGGATCGGTCCCCGACGAGAGCACGATATGGGAGACTAAGGTTTATATTAGAAGTAGTTGTACATCTAGGGAGGGAGGGATGTTAAAATCTGTCCGGCGATCCATGAAGAGGGTGGGAGAAGCGAGAGCTAGCGAATGAACAGGGAAGAGCAGACTCCTGAACTACGGAATAGATTAAGGGTACAAAGGGAGGAGTTCAGGCAGCTGGCAGCCAACCAGGAGCGGTTCCTGGGTGATCTAGGCGACTAAATATGGGGAAGGGTATCACCCCAGCAGAACGTTGGCATGGGCTATAAAGCAGGAACAAACAATCTCCCCCCCCCCCCACCATGGAAATTACAGGGAAGGAAGGGAAATCTGTTAAAGATCTAGTTGGAATAAATGAGGAATTTCGAGACTATTATTCACGGCTATATGAATCCCGAAGGACGGGACACAGTACCATTATGCAATATTTGGATGAGATTGTGCTTGGGTGGCTGGATCGAGAACAGGGCTTGGCCCTGAATGACCCAATCACGGAGGAGGAAATTCATAATGTGATTCAGACTCTCCCAAGTAGTAAGGCTCCGGGGCTGGATGGGATAACGGCCGAGTTTTATAAAACGTATGCCAAATCTTTGGTACCCCACTTACTCCGTGTATATGAGGAGTCAATGTCCAAAGGGGTACTTCCCGAAACTACTAGGTCGACATTAGTGACAGTACTTCCCAAACCTGGCAAGGACCCCCCCCCCCCCCCCCGCCCGACACCTGGCTGTTGTCATTAATACTTATTAAATATTGGCCAGAATCCTGACGGATCGGCTGACCCCACGTATGCCTACATTAGTCCTGCCGGATCAGTCGGCTTTATCCGGGGCTGATCTATGCAGCATAATCTGCAACGATTGTTCCACCTTATGCATAATGTGAACCCTGAAGTCCCTATAGCTATAGCCGCACTCGATGCGGGAAAAGCCTTTGATTCCATCGAGTGGTCATTCCTTTTTGAAGTGCTACGGATGTCCGGGTCTGGCCTTGTATACATTAATTGGGTTAAGCTCCTTTATACTGCTCCTCGGGCTGCCATTTATACGAATGGGGTAGTCTCGGATTTTATACACCCCACTCTGGGTACGAGGCAGGGCTGCCCCCCTCTCCAGCTCTGTTTGCTTTAGCTATGGAGCCGCTAGCGGGGGGAGGGGGGGAGGAGATAATGGGTGAACGCTTCGCGTACGATCACATCGATGTACGCAGACGATATACTACTGTATGTTAAACATCCCAGTACGAATTTGGCTCTGTTGATCCAGGAAGTGATTAGATTTGGGGAGCAGTCCGGGTTGCAGATAAACTGGAATAAATCTGAGGTTCTCCCGTTAACCCCTGGAGTGCAACAAGAAGATGTGGGTGAGGAATTTCGATGGTGTACACAGGTTATACGCTATCTGGGGATTGAGATATCCACACAGGTGCAGACACTGTATAAGAATAATTATGTGAAGGTATTAGAAGGTTTGGAACAGAGGGTGGAGTCGTGGATTCGGCTTCCGATCGCACAAGCGGCCCGTGTGGCACAGGCCAAAATGGTTATACTCCCCAAAATGCTTTATATTTTTAATAATGTGCCAATATGGCCCCCGACCGGGTACTGGACCCGTGTTAGGAAGATGGTTAAATTGGTATGGGCTGGGGGGCAGCCCCGCATAGCGTACAACATTTTAACCTCCAAGTACGAGCATGGCGGACTGGAATACCCGGATATGCAGGCATATTACAGCGGCTCACCGCTCACGGTTCTCCCACATGTAAGAGTGGCCAAGGCGGTTTCTTATCCAAATGCCTTATGGGGTTTGATGGGGAGAGGGGGGGACAGAGGCTCACACCCTAGAGGCGAAGTTCAGCCTCTGTTTCCTGTAGAGCTTGGGAGCAGTTGGGCCAAATATTATCGTGCTCCCCGGGCTACCACCCTGAACTTCCAGTGTATGATGTAATAGGCATCCCAATTTCCCATGAGCAATCATTTACGGAACACTTTCAAAGATTTGGGATACAGAAATTGGGGGACTTCATAGCAGATGGTAGATTCAGGCAATGGGATGATTTGTGAACACAGGGAGAACATAACGCGGCTGCATTATTACACACTTAGAGGGGTAACAATGGGGAGATTTGTGGCCACTATTCTAGAAGTGGGAGGGGACAGCAGAAAGAGGGCTTCATGGCTCAATGGGAAACTGACAATGACCCAGGTGCAATGGAGATAAGGAAGATCTTGTTTAATGCTAGTAATCAAGCCTACTATACCCCACAAGTACTACATAAATATTACCCAGAGAAAAGTGTTTGCTTGCAAAAGGTGTGGCAGGGAACTAGCAGACTCATCACATGGCTTGGGACTGCCCGCGTGTTACATCATACTGGGAAGCTGTGGAAGGCGCGATGAAGGAGATGCTCCCCGACGTGTGCACATTGTCACCGGCACTGTGGCTCTCGGCACTAATTGAAAGTGGAACTCGTACAGAGAAAAAAATGTTAGGCATGGCGTCGGCTGTGGCCAGATACGTGATAGCCAAGGCATGGGGCAGACTTAATCCTCCAGCGTTTACGGCCTGGCTGGAGCATATGAAACTGAACTTCGAGAAACAAGATACGCTGCGATGCTCCCTGCAAATAGTCAACCTCGGGATTCTGGCCCCCATTTCGCCGATATGTTCTCCAGTTGGAACATCCCGAACATGCTTCGGAAGGGAGCGCGGAAGATAAATGTGGGAATTCCGGATAGATGGGATCAGCCTGTTGATTAAAAAGTGTGATGGGGAGGGAGAAGTTGGATGGTTATATGTGATATTCGCTAGGCTGTTATGGTAGGTTGTGCTGGATGACAGAAGGGAACAGTGACTGGGGGGAGGGAGGGCAAGGTGAATTGTTTGAGTATTAAAATGCAATAAAGAAAAAAAAAACTAAACAAGATAAGTCCCAGTAAAGGTAAACCAGGCAGGTAGTTAACTTTATGTAGTGGATCATGCAGTCTTCCTTCAACTTCTAAGCACTGATTATTATAGCCTTAGTCAATGTATAGACTTCTGAAGGGTGCATTTGACCAGGAGATTGGTTACATGCAAGTGAAGCTCAGTGTTAGAGGGTGCTTGCGCTACTGTTTCCATACTTTCTACTCTTGCAAAGGAGAAACCTACTTCCTTGAAATTGCATTTCTGCTTAGAGTTTGAAAATGGGGTATAAAATGCTTCATATCTGAACACTGCATGAAGTGTTCTATAATTCTTTTGCTGTAGAGTGGCCTTTTCCCCCTTTTAGATGCATTTCCATACTGAACTTCTGCCTGGCTGTAACGCAGTCATCAAGCAAGGAATGGACTCTGCTAAATAAGAAGAGAGACAGGCTTTGCGGATAGAAAACTCTGCCCCGAAAAAGACCAAATTGGGCACAGTGCAGGATTTGGTGTAATTGATCGAGAATCCCAGGCGTTTGTGTGTGCACCATGTCTTGGACAGCTTGCAACGCTTCCCGTTTCGTGCCTGCCATTACCAACCAATCATCTAGGTAGGGATAGATATGGTATCCCTCCTTAGGAAGGCTGACACTTGTGCCAAGCACTTTGTGAAGGTGGTGATCGAAGCCCAACCGGCAGTACCAGAATTGATAGGGGTCGCTGCCTACAGCAAATCTCCGACTTGTGAATCAGGACTTGGAATACATGTCCTGTAGGTCTAGTTCATTAACCAACCTACTAACAATCCCACCCCTCTGCATACACCTCTTCAACTCTAACCAAACAACCCTAAAGCACAGAAAATTGCACAAACTTAACACCAAAACAAATCGCACAACAGAACGGCTCCCGACCGAAAAACACCTAAACTCAGCATACAGTGCTACCTGAACTGAAGCTGTCAACAGAAGACTACCCTTGAACTTTTTCCGCTTTGTCCCACCCCCCCCCCCCCAACTCACCCCCACCTCATCCCTCTTTCAGATCCACCAGAGCGCCAGGGGACCACTGATAGTGTGCAACAAACATCCTTTAACATTATCAAAGAAACGTGAGTCTTTGGGACCCTTTGTATTGCTTGTTCGACAAGCATCTCTACCACGTCTTGTAGGACGTGTAAAGAACAAGTTACTTACCTGTAACTTCTCCAGCATGGGTCTGGCATGGATTCACAGGCTCATGAACCCCGTAGTCAGGATGGGAATCCTCGGTAAAGAAAAAAAAAAAATCAGTTTCGTTTCTGAACTGTCTTTCTACTAGTAACCAATCACTGGTCTCTGGGTCATAATGTCTGCAGCCAATGACTGCCCTCTACCCCAAACCCCCTTTGGCAGCCATCTTCAGATTTGCTAGCACGTAAAGTGGCAGGACCAAGAGAAGAGTCACAGAGGGATAGGCGGGAGGGTCTGCATGTGAATCCATGCCAGACCCATGCTGGAGAACAACAGTTACAGGGAAGTGGATTCACATGCTCATGAATAAAGAATACATAGCAGTACACGCACAACCACGAGAGGTGTCAAGGCTCAACATTAAGCATCTTATCTCCTCACTAGGCTCACCTTCAAGCGAATAGGTTGCGCAGCACTGCTTGGTTGACTCTGGACTCCCCGTCGATGCAGTAGAACTTCGTGAAGGTGTGACCTCATTGTAGCAGCCCTGCAGATGTCAAGCAGGGGCACACAAGACAGGAACGCCGTAGTTATAGCGATTGCTCTGGTCGAATCGGCTCTCGGACGGCTAGGCAATGGCCCGTTTTGCCAACCGGTGACAATGGGTGATGCAGCTGGAGAATCACCTGGAAATGGAAGCCTTGGAGAGGGCCTTCCCATAGTTCACAGGGCCAAAGTTCACAAAAATTTGCGACGTCTTCAGAAAACTCCTTTGTGCGGTCCACATACAACTTCAGCGCTCTAGCCACATTCAGCGAGTGCAAAGTTCACAGCCGGCGACAAAGGCATCTGGAAGAATACAGATAACACCAAGGGCTCGTTTGGATGAGTCGACAGCACCTTGGGCATGAAGGAGGGGTGTGTCCATAGCACCACCCTTGTCTCGTGGAATGTCCAATAAGGTGGTTTACACGAGAGGTTCTGGATCTCTCCCACTCGTGATGGCCACAAGTAAAGCTGTTTTCCATGACAAAAGCCCCTGTGGTGCCGAATGCATAGGTTCGCACGGGGGACCCATGAGCCTAGTAAGCACCACATTGAGCTCTCATGCCGGGGCCTGGTAACGAGCGAAATAGTCCTTTGA